>NC_090303.1:75339207-75964207 GCF_039906515.1 Pseudorca crassidens | reverse complement strand
AGAGAAATGGAAATAAAAACAAAAATAAACAAATGGGACCTAATGAAACTTCAAAGATTTTGCACAGCAAAGGAAACTGTAAATAAGATGAAAAGACAACCCTCAGAATGGGAGAAAATATTTGCTAATGAAGCAACTGACAAAGGATTAATCTCCAAAATTTACAAGCAGCTCATGCAGCTCAATATCAAAAAAACAAACAACCCAATCCAAAAATGGGCAGAAGACCTAAATAGACATTTCTCCAAAGAAGATATACAGAAAGCCAACAAACACATGAAAGAATGCTCAACATCACTAATCATTAGAGAAATGCAAATCAAAACTACAATGAGGTATCACCTCACAATGGTCAGAATGGCCATCATCAAAACATCTACAAACAATAAATACTGGAGAGGGTGTGGAGAAAAGGGAGCCCTCTTGTACTGCTAGTGGGAATGTAAATTGATACAGCCACTATGGAGAACAGTATGGAGGTTCCTAAAAAACTAATAATAGAACTACCATTCGACCCAGCAATTCCACTACTGGGCATATACCCTGAGAAAACCATAATTCAAAAGAATCATGTACCAAAATATTCATTGCAGCTCTATTTACAATAGCCAGGACATGGAAGCAATCTAAGTGTCCATCAACAGATGAATGGATAAAGAAGATGTGGCACATATATACAATGGAATATTACTCAGCCATAAAAAGAAACGAAATTGAGTTATTTGTAGTGAGGTGGATGGACCTAAAGTCTGTCATACAGAGTGAAGTAAGTCAGAAAGAATAACAAATACCATATGTTAACACATATATATGGACTCTGAAAAGAAAAAAAAATGGTCATGAAGAACCTAGGGACAATACGGGAATAAAGACACAGACCTACTAGAGAATGGACTTGAGAATACCGGGAGGGGGAAGGGTAAGCTGGGACAAAGTGAGAGAGTGACATGGACATATATACACTACCAAACATAAAATAGATAGCTGGTGGGAAGCAGCCGCATAGCACAGGGAGATCATCTCAGTGCTTTGTGACCACCTAGAGGGGTGGGATAGGGAGTGTGGGAGGAGGGAGTTGCAAGAGGGAAGAGATATGGGGACATATGTATATGTATAACTGATTCACTTTTTTATAAAGCAGAAACTAAAACACCACTGTAAAGCAATTATACTCCAATAAAGATATTTGAAAAAAAAAAAAAAAAGAAGTAACAA
This sequence comes from Pseudorca crassidens, assembly GCF_039906515.1. Lineage (NCBI taxonomy): Eukaryota > Metazoa > Chordata > Mammalia > Artiodactyla > Delphinidae > Pseudorca > Pseudorca crassidens. The sequence goes on along the minus strand of NC_090303.1, from coordinate 75,962,992 downwards.
AAAAATAAATAAGTAAAATAAAAGCTGAGCCAATGATAGATTCTTTCTTCTTTAAAGAAAAGATTTTTTCATTAAAAGTTCCATTTCTAACATAATTTTGACCCTCTATCAGATAAACAAGATGAAGGGTAAGGAATAATGTAGGAGCCTGGTCAGGAACTGAGGCTACAGCTGTTAGCATACCCTTCCTGTTTAGTTGAAATCCTGAGACCATACAAGCCAAGCCATGAGTGTTCAGTGTTTAGCTCTAGAGAAGCAGCAAACCCAGTAAAGTCCTGATCCCAAGAAGCATCGATAATATACCAGTCACTCCTCTCTTGAGGACAGCAGACCATGAGGCTATCCTGCTATAATTAAGGGTGAGAAACTGTTGGAACAAAGGACTTACGCAAGTCCTTCTCTCTCCATAGCATCCAGTAAATCCCTCTCCCACCTTTTAAAACTAATCCACGTAAATGAGAACGAAATTTCAGGGACCTCATAGAGCAACAACTTCTGAAACATTACTCACAACCAGTCTACGTGGTAGGGACACTAATGAAAATACTGAAATAACTTGTCCAAAATGACACTCTTAGTTGATGGCAAAAAATTGGGTACGGAACTCCCGGCAACTTAATTCCAAAGTTCCTGCTCTAACCCTCTGCTGAGCTTCAGTGCCGCAGAGTCAGCTATAAATATGGTGAGATTACAGAAACGGAACGAAGTGTTACCTTCTCCTGCAATTCCACCGAGTTATTTGCAAGATGCTCCTCTTGACTTTAAAATATTGAGCTTGATCTGGATGACCTGCTGTTTTACACACACACAGATTCACATATATACATATGCATATATATCTGTTGGGGCTCAGAGTGGGCCACCCCAAAATATGCCACAATGGCACATTAAGTATTTTTAATTAAAGTTATTTAAGTAATGACCAATGCAAGTGGGATACTCTCATCCTCCCTTCTGTCTCCCTGAAAACAGGAAATAAATCTGTCATGCTAAAGGTACACTCCCTGCATCTGGAGGTAGAAGGACACACTTATCGCCAGAGATACAGACTGTGGGCCAAGAAGCTTATATAAACAAACATTGTTACATCTTTAATTTACTACCCCAAGCCCAAACTCTTTTTAGATTCTTCACTAATTAAGCACTCAAAACTTAAATTTCTTTGTTCTCTCAATTCCTCATAAGTTTATTATTTCTTTGTCTAAAAAGTATAAAAGCTGCCGGCTTTGGCCACTTCTTAGGTCCCATTTCTGTGACTCCTCCATGCACATGAATTAAAACTTGTTTCTTTTTCTTCTGTTAATCTATCTTCTGTCAGTTTTATTAGTCCAGCCACAAGAACCCGAGAGGGGTAGAGAAGGAAATTTCCCCCTCCCTGACAGTTCCCGGATATGTGCCATTTATTGAGACTTTTAGTATAGCTAAATTCTCCAAGGCAGCAATTTCCCACATGTCCACACTTCCTTTTAAAGTCCCTGTGAGTCTGGAAGAGAAAAGAGGGCTCATAGGCATGAACTGAGCTAGAGAAAAAGTTAGAACAAGAATAAAAAGGTAATAAAAACTTCCATTTTCAAATGAACATTCCCTTTAAATAACTTCAAAGTCTCTCTATATATCTATCTCATATGTATACATGTTAGATACTGCAAAAGACAAGAAGGGTGAGCCCATAATCACTCCTATGAAAAATGAGATGTAAATATGCATCATAGGCTTGTACATTCCAATATTGTACACTGAATGTTCTTCCAGAGAAAGGGTAGAAAAATGAAGCATTAAGCAATGAAAAAAAGAAAACTACAAGAGACAGGGGAGTATTAATAAAAACCAAAAATATATCCATCTCCTAGAAGTCTTGGGTAATAGAATTCTATAGTCAAACTACATCCATATCTAGTAAACAATCTTGGTCTTAAATTTGAAACACTTTGTTTATGCCAACAGAACTGACAGGTCCTAACAAGTAAAAAAAGAAATTACTTGCCATTCTACACATTTTTTTTTAACATCTTCTTTGGAGTACAATTGCTTTACAATGTTGTGTTAGTTACTGCTGTATAAAAAAATGAATCAGCTATATGTACACATATATCCCCTCCCTCTTGGATCTCCCACCCACACTCATTATCTCACCCTCTAGGTGGTCACAAAGCACAGAGCTGATCTCCCTGTACCATGCAGCTGCTTCCCACTAGCTATCTACTTTACATTTCGTGGTGTATATATGTCAATTCCACTCTCTCACTTCGTCCCAGCTTACCCTTCCCCCTCCCCATGTCCTCAAGTCCATTCTCTGTATCTGCATCTTTTCTTCTGTCCTGCCCCTAGGTTCATCAGAACCATTCTTTTTTTTTTTTTTTTTTTTAGATTCCATATATATGTGTTAGCATACAGTATTTGTTCTTCTCTTTCTGACTTACTTCACTCTGTATGAGAGACTCTAGGTCCATCCACCTCACTACAAATAACTCAATTTCATTTCTTTTTATGGCTGAGTAATATTCCCTTGTATATATGTGCCACATCTTCTTTATCCATTCATCTGTCGATGGACATTTAGGTTGCTTCCATGGGCTGGCTATTGTAAATAGTGCTGCAATGAACACTGTGGTACATGACTCTTTTTGAATTATGGTTTTCTCAGAGTATATGCCCAGTAGTGGGATTGCTGGGTCATATGGTAGTTCTATTTTTAGTTTTTTAAGGAACTTCCGTATTGGAAGTTCTCCATAGTGGCTGTATCAATTTACATTCCCTCCAACAGTGCAAGAGGGTTCCCTTTTCTCCACACCCTCTCCAGCATTTATTGTTTCTAGATTTTTTGATGATGGCCATTCTGACCATTGTGAGGTGATACCTCATTATAGTTTTGATTTTCATTTCTCTAATGATTAGTGATGTTGAGCATCCTTTCATGTAATTGTTGGCAATCTGTATATCTTCTTTGGAGAAATGTTTATTAAGGTCTTCTGCCCATTTTTGGATTGGGTTGTTTGTTTTTTTTTTTTGATATTGAGCTGCATGAACTGCTGGTATATTTTGGAGATTAATCCTTTGTCAGTTGCTTCGTTTGCAAATATTTTCTCCCATTCTAAGGGTTGTCTTTTAATCTTGTTTATGGTTTCCTTTGCTGTACAAAATCTTTGAAGTTTCATTAGGTCCCATTTGTTTATTTTTGTTTTTAATTTCTTTTTCTCTAGAAGATGGGTGAAAAAGGATCTTGCTGTGATTTATATCAGAGTGTTCTTCCTATGTTTTCCTCTAAGAATTTGATAGTGTCTGGCCTTACATTTAGGTCTTTAATCCATTTTGAGTTTATTTTTGGGTATGGTTTCAGGGAGTGTTCTAATTTCATTCTTTCCCATGTAGCTGTCCAGTTTTCCCAGTACCACTTATTGAAGAGGCTGTCTTTTTTCCATTGTATATTCTTGCCTCCTTTATCAAAGATAAGGTGACCATATGTATATGGGTTTATCTCTGGGGTTTCTATCCTGTTCCATTGATCTATATTTCTGGTTTTGTTCCAGTACCATACTATCTTGATTACTGTAGCTTTGTAGTATAGTCTGAAGTCAGGGAGCCTTATTCCTCCAGCTCCATTTTTCTTTCTCAAGATTGCTTTGGCTATTCTGGGTCTTTTGTGTTTCCATACAAATTGTGAAATTTTTTGTTCTAGTTCTGTGAAAAATGCCATTGGTAGTTTGAAAGGGATTGCACTGAAGCAATAGATTGCTTTGAGTAGTATAGTCATTTTCACAATGTTGATTCTTCCAGTCCAGGAACATGGTATATCTCTCCATCTGGTTGTATCATCTTTAACTTCTTTCATCAGTGTCTTACAGTTTTCTGCATACAGGTCTTTTGACTCCTTAGGTAGGTTTATTCCTAGATATTTTATTCTTTTTTTTGCAATGGTAAATGGGAGTGTTTCCTAAATTTCTCTTTCAGATTTTTCATCATTAGTGTATGGGAATACAAGAGATTTCTGTGCATTACTTTTGTATCCTGCTACTTTACCAAATTCATTGATTAGCTCTAGTAGTTTTCTGGTAGCATCTTTAGGATTCTCTACGTATAGTATCATGTCATCTACAAACAGTGACTGCTTTACTTCTTTTCTGATTTGGATTCCTTTTATTTCTTTTTATTCTCTGATTGCTGTGGCTAAAACTTCCAAAACTATGTTGAATAATATTGGGGAGAGTGGGCATCCTTGTCTTATTCCTGATTTTAGAGGAAATGGTTTCAGTTTTTCAACACTGAGAACAATGCTGGCTGTGGGTTTGTCACATATGGTCTTTATTATGTTGAGGTAAGTTCCCTCTATGCCTGCTTTCTGTAGGGCTTTTGTCATAAATGGCTGTTGAATTTTGTCGAAAGCTTTTTCTGCATCTATTGAGACGATCATATGGTTTTTCTCCTTCAGTTTGTTGATATGGTTTATCACATTTATTGATTTGCATATATTGAAGAATCCTTAAATTCCTGGGATAAACCCCACTTGGTCATGCTGTTTGATCCTTTTAATGTACTGTTGGATTCTGTTTGCTAGTATTTTGTTGACGACTTTTCATCTAAGTTCATCAGTGATATTGACTTTTAGTTTTCTTTCTTTGTGACATCTTTTTCTGGTTTTGGTATCAGGGTGATGGTGGCCTCGTAGAATGAATTTGGAAGTGTTCCTCCCTCTGCTATATTTTGGAAGAGTTGGCAAAGGATAGGTGTTAGCTCTTCTCTAAATGTTTGATAGAATTCACCTCTGAAGCCATCTGGTCCTGGGCCTTTGTTTGTTGGAAGAGTTTTAATCACAGTTTCAATTTCAGTGCTTGTGATTGGTCTGTTTATATTTTTCTGTTTCTTTCTGGTTCAGTCGCAGAAGGTTGTGCTTTTCTAAGAATATGTCCATTTCTTCCAGGTTGTCCACTTTATTGGCATAGAGTTGCTTGTAGTAATCCCTCATGATTCTTTGTATTTCTGCAGTGTCAGTTATTACTTCTCCTTTTTCATTTCTAATTCTGTTGATTTCAGTCTTCTCCCTTTTTTTCTTGATGAGTCTGGCTAGTGGTTTATCAATTTTGTTTATCTTCTCAAAGAACCATCTTTTAGTTTTATTGATCTTTGGTATCATTTCTTTCATTTCTTTTTCATTTATATCTAATCTGATCTTTATTATTTCTTTCCTTCTGCTAACTTTGGGGTTATTTTGTTCTTCTTTCTGTAATTGCATAGGTGTAAGGTTAGGTTGTTTATTTGAGATTTTTCTTGTTTCTTGAGGTACAATTATATTGCTATAAACTTCCCTCTTAGAACTGCTTTTGCTGCATCCCATTGGTTTGGGTTGTTGTGTTTTCATTGTCATTTGTTTCTAGGTATTTTTTATTTCCTCTTTGAAATCTTCAGTGATCTCTTGGTTATTTAGTAGTATAATGTTTAGCCTCCATATGTTTGTAGTTTTTACAGTTTTTTTCCAGTAACTGATAACTCGTCTCATACCGTTGTGGTCGGAAAAGATACTTGATATGATTTCAATTTTCTTAAATTTACCAAGGCTTGATTTGTGACCTAAGATATGATCTACTTGGAGAATGTTCCATGAACCCTTGAGAAGAAAGTGTATTATTCTGTTGTTTTTGGATGGAATAGCCTATAAATATCAATTAAGTCTGTCTTGTTAATGTGTCATTTAAAGCTGTGTTTCCTTATTTATTTTCATTTTGGATGATCTGCCCATTGGTGATAGTGGGGTGTTAAAATCCCCTACTATTGTTGTGTTATTGTCAATTTCCCCTTTTATGGCTGGTAGCATTTGCTTTATGTACTGAGGTGCTCCTATGTTGCGTGCATAAATATTTACAATTGTTATATCTTTTTCTTGGATTGATCCCTTGACTTTATGTAGTGTCCTTCTTTGTCTCTTCTAATAGTCTTTATTTTAAAGTCTATTCTGTCTGATACGAGAATTGCTATTCCAGCTTTCTTTTGATTTCCATTTGCATGGAATATCTTTTTCCATCACCTCACTTTCAGTCTGTATTTGTCCCTAGGTCTGAAGTGGGTCTCTTGTAGACAGCATATATACGGGTCTTGTTTTTTGATTCATTCAGCCAGTGTATGTCTTTTGGTTGGAGCATTTAATCTATTTACATTTAAGGTAATTATCACTATGTATGTTCCTATCACCATTTTCTTAATTGTTTTGGGTTTGTTATTGTAGGTCTTTTCCTTCTCTTGTGTTTCCTGCCTAGAGAAGTTCCTTTAGCATTTGTTGTAGAGCTGGTTTGGTGGTGCTGAATTTGCTTAGCTTTTGCTTGTCTGTAAAGGTTTTAATTTCTCTGTCGATTCTGAAAGAGATCCTTTCTGGGTAGAGTAATCTTGGTTGTAGGTTTTTCTCCTTCATCACTTTAAATATGTCCTGCCACACCCTCTGACTTTCAGAATTTCTGATGAACGATCAGCTGTTAACCTTATGGGGATTTCCTTGTATGTTATTTGTTGTTTTTCCCTTGCTGCTTTTAATATTTTTTCTTTGTATTTAATTTTTGATACTTTGATTAATATGTGTCTTGGCGTGTTTCTCCTTGGATTTATCCTGTATGGGACTCTTTGCGCTTCCTGGACTTAATTGACTATTTCCTTTCCCGTATTCGGGAAGTTTTCAACTGTAATCTCTTCAAATATTTTCTCAGACCCTTTCTTTTTCTCTTCTTCTTCTGGGACCCTTATAATTCAAATGTTGGTGTGTTTAATGTTGTCCCAGAGGTCTCTGAGACTGTCCTCAATTCTTTTAATTCTTTTTTCTTTATTCTGCTCTGCAGTAGTTATTTACACTATTTTATCTTCCAGGTCACTTTTCCGTTCTTCTGCCTCAGTCATTCTGCTATTGATTCCTTCTAGAGAATTTTTAATTTCATTTTTTGTGTTGTTCATCATTGTTTGTTTGCTCTTTAGTACCTCTAGGTCCTTGTTAAATGTTTCTTGTATTTTCTCCATTCTATTTCCAAGATTTTGGACCATCTTTCCTACCATTACTCTGAATTCCTTTTCAGGTAGACTGCCTCTTTCCTTTCATTTGTTTGGTCTGGTGGGTTTTTACCTTGCTCCTTCATCTGCTGCATATTCCTCTGTCTTCCCATGTTGCTTAACTTACTGTGTTTGGGGTCTCCTTTTTGCAGGCTGAGGATTTGTAGTTTTCGTTGTTTTTGGTGTCTGCCCCCAGTGGGTAAGTTTGGTTCAGTGTCTTGTGTAGGCTTCCTGGTGGAGAGGATTGGTGCCTGTGTTCTGGTCAGTGGGCGTGGATCTTGTCTTTCTGGTGGGCAGGGCTGCGTCTGGTGGTGTGTTTTGGGGTGTCTGTGAACTTAGTATGATTTTAGGCAGCCTCTCTGCTAATGAGTGGGGTTGTGTTCCTGTCTTGCTATTTGTTTGTCATGGGGCATCCAGCACTGGAGCTTGCTGGCCATTGGGTGGAGCTGGCTCTTAGCGTTGAGAAGAGATCTCGGCGAGAGCTCTCGCTGTTTGATATTATGTGGGGCCAGGAGGTCTCTGGTGATCCAATGTCCTGAACTCGGCTCTCCCACCTCAGAGGCTCAGGCCTGACACCAGGCTGGAGCACCAAGACCCTGTCAGCCCCACGGCTCTGAAGAAAAGGGAGAAAAAAAGAAAGAAAAAATAAATTAAAAATAAATAAGATACTTAAATTTTAAAAATTATTAGAATAAAAAAGTAATAAATAAAAAGAAGAGAGCAACCAAACCAATAAACAAATCCACCAATGATAAGAAGCGCTAAAAACTACACTAAGATAAACATAAAAATCAGAAACAAGTCAGTCACAGAGAGCAAACCCCAAGTCTACAGTTGCTCCTAAAGTCTATCACTTCAATTTTGGGTTGACTCGTTTTCTGTTCAGGTATTCCACAGATGCAGGGTACATCAAGTTGACTGTGGGGATTTAATCCACTGCTCCTGAGGCTGCACATAGAAATTTTTCCCTTTCTCTTCTTTGTTCGCAGAGCTCCTGGGGTTCAGCTTTGGTTTTGGCCCTGCCTCTGTGTGTAGGTCACCCTCAGGCCTCTGTTCCCACCTAGACAGGATGGGGTTAAAGCAGTGGCTGATTAGGGGGCTCTGGCTCACTTAGGCCAGGGGGAGGGAGGGTTATGGTAGTTATAATTGGAATGTGGGGTGAGCCTGTGGCAGCAGAAGCCAGCATGATGTTGCAACAGCCTGAGGTGCACCATGTGTTCTCCCTGGGAAGTTGTCCCTGGTTCACGGGACCCTGGCAGTGGTAGGCTGCACAGGCTCCCAGGAGGGGAGGTGTGGATAGTGACCTGTGCTTTCACACAGGCTTCTTGGTGGCTGCAGCAGCAGCCTTAGCATCTCATGCCCGTCTCTGGGGTCCGCACTGATAGCTGTGGCTCACACCAATCTCTGGAGCTCTTTTAGGCAGTGCTCTGAATCCCCTCTTCTTGCGCACCAGGAAACAATGGTCTCTTGCCTCCTCAGCAGGTCCAGAGTTTTTCCCAGACTCCCTCCCGGCTAACTGTGGCACACTAGCCCCCTTCAGGCTGTGTTCACGCAACCAACCCCAGTCCTCTCCCTGGGATCTGACCTCCGGAGCCCAAGCCTCAGCTCCCAGCCACCACCTGCCCCGGCAAGTGAGCAGATAAGCCTCTCAGTCTGGTGAGTGCTGGTCAGCCCTGATCCTCTGTGTGGGAATCTCTCCGCTTTGTCCTCAGCACCCCTGTTGCTGCGCTTCTCTCCGTGGCTCCAAAGCTTCCCCCTGCCACTCCCCGTCTCTGCCAGTGTGTGGAAACTTTTCCTCCTTCACAGCTCCCTCCCACTGGTGCAGGTCCCGTCCCTATTCTTTTGTCTCTGTTTTTTCTTTTTTCTTTTGCCCTACCCAGGTACGTGGGCATTTTCTTGCCTTTTGGGAGGTCTGAGGTCTTCTGCCAGTGTTCAGTAGGTGTTCTGTAGGAGTTATTCCACATGTAGATGTATTTTTGATGTATTTGTGGGGAGGAAGCTGATCTCCATATCTTACTCCTCCTCCATCTTGAAGGTCCCTCTCTCAAGACCTCTTTTAACTTGGCTACAGAAACACGGCAATATTAAAGACAAGCTACTGAAAGCTATATTTAAATAAATCCTTTTACTCTAAAAATATTGCCTTTAAGTAAGTGAAAATGCACCAATTTTGAAATTTTCAAAAATGAATTTTCTAGAAAATATCACTTCTATTAACGTTTGAAATTAAGACATAATCATAGAAGAGTTGACTGGTTAAAACTACCACCTGCCATTCTACTTTCAGAGTTTAAGCAAAGACATAAAAAACAACATCAACTCTGCACACAATAGAATAATCATATTATTTAATTCTAAACTTTAAAAATAGCAGTTAAATGTTAAAGTACCTTCTAAATGCTGAAGAATGTAAAGAACCCAGGAGTCCAGTTTTTTCCCTACAGAAAGAACAGAGAATGGCTGTGAGAAACCCCAGGAACACTCATAGTGGCTGCACCAAAGTAACTGGAAAGGTGCAGGAACATAGCCTCTTGCCCTCCAGCCTATGAAGAAAAGCTTCTTTAGCCATTCTACAAAGTCCAGGGTGTGGTATTTTAACATTAATTTAGATTTTAAACTGAGAATCTGGTAAACCTCTAACATTTAATGACTTCCTATTATGAACCAGTGCACAGACCTGCGGTATCAGAGATGACTACGGGATGACATGTTTGTCACCTAACACATAATAAGTGCTAAGGATATGTTAAAGTGTTATACTTCTCCCCTAAATAACTCAGCCTTTAATAAATAACCCCACTAACCTAATTATCACATATCTCTACCCCCTTCCCCCAGCCAACATATCCTAAATCCAGCATAAGGATTAGGTGATTCTTTCAAGTAAGCAAAATGGATTTGTCTGTTATCATATTTCAGGATCAAGGAGAAAAGAAGAAAGTCCACATGCCCAGTGCCCCAGTTTCTCAACTCAATGCTAGTCCCTGCCTCCTCTACAAGAAACAAAGCTCGTAAGCTTACACACACAGGGATGCTGGAGGAATGACTAAACAGCATGAAAGTGAGTTGGAAACAAAGTGCTAGATAAATACAAGTGATTACATAAAATTCTGCATATTATGTATTTATATTTACTGTCTCTGTCTGATCATTCAAGTTGTGGCTTAAAAGATTAGCAGAAAAATGAAAAAAACTAATGTCTTTAATCAGTATGTGAACGCCATAACAGAGGCCTTGAAATTAAAAACACAGAAATGCTACAACAAGAGAACATCCCTTTGTTGTTGACATTCTAAACCTGGTTAGACATTAATAGCATTTCAAGACTCTATTAAAGTTAAAATAAAACTTGTGAAGAAAAACTATATTTTATGCATATATTTCTGTGTCCTTTCATTTATGGCAGCCAAGTTTCCATTAGCAATGTAAGAATGCACACTCAAGAGTGAATTCTTCCCAAAGAGTTTGTTTTTTAAACATCAGCTTTGCCTAGAGTAACTATGTATAATTTTTTTCACTTCTATTTATGATAGAACAAAAGTTATTTGAAGTTATTAATTTTTATAAATAGAATTCTACCTAAGTATATATGGGTTTTTCATTACTTTAAAAATATTGTTAATAGAAAAAGGTAACTATACAGTTATTTCATTTTAGATAATGGATATTTTAATGTATATATTTACTGTTTGTCTTAAATTATTATTCCTATTTCCTGTATGTAACTCCTTCCACTAAGGTTCTTTAATATTTTATGTCACTGGAGAATAACCATGCCAGATAAAATATCTACCAGTTTAATATTTTCACATGGTTAACAATGCAGATTATAATAATAGATTTTTTGCTTCTGAGACAAAACATCCAGTTGATGGGCTGAGTTTTTCATTCTTTAGTTAAAATATTACTAGTTGCTGTATGTACAACATACTCACAACCTCCAAATCAGGGACAAGGATGGTCCCACTGCATAACTATCAATAAATAAACTGAATCTGGTATCAGCGAAGCACCAGGTAAAATCTCCCTGTCTTTTTCTGTGTTTTTATTACTAATTACATAAATATAACCTGTCAAATCCTGGAAGCAGCTGTAGAAAACTGGTAAGAGTCAAGGACCTGAAGTGTCAGGAAATCAAATCTACAACTGTTTATCAAACTCCCACCATGTGTAAACACCACAAAAAACATGGGGTTCTAAGTACATGGGGTTTCAATCTACTAAGTGTGACTTCAGAGTGAATCTGAATCAGAAACGAAGCAAGCAAATCCCCAGCAAGTGCAGCAACTGAAAGTATGGAGAAAGAACTGGAGTATTGACCAGGAAGAGGGGCAGGAAGGAAATCAGGGAAAATGATCAAATACCTGTAAAAATTTCCCAGGAACAAGGGTACACAGAGCAACTGGAAAAGTCATGCAGATAGAAGGTGAAAAAAATGTCAGACACACTAACAAGGACAATACGTATTTATACTTATTTAGAGATAAATACTTAATCCAGCTGGTAGCACCTGGGACAAAACATTCTGAGGGCTGGGACTTACTGGATAATTTTCTTAGGTAAATGCATAGCAAATTTAACATTTTACCCATATCAGTGTCTAAAAGGTGAAAAATACTAACTCAAGAGATGACTTATTTAGTGTCATCTTAGTTGAGTAATATAAAAAGCACAGTAAAACCAACTAATTTATCAAAACATTCTCATTAAAAAGGCTGACTATATCCTGAAATTTTACTCAAAGTTTTCAAAGGCATTATTATGTTTTCTGCAGTCCTCATGAAAAGTTTTCTTTTATTACCTGTTTAAAAACCTCATGAGCAATGGTAAGAGAAAATTCAAGTTTATTTTGCTCCTCCTAAATGCCAGAAACTGTTCTAGGTGCTATACGTATGTTATCTTATTTAAGAGCCCTCGCATTATAACTATGAAGAGACTATGTCTCTTGCTCCATTGAAGCTGGGAGAACACACTTTTCAATAGTTTATGGTGCAAGAAGACTCGAGGCCATAATTACTATAGACAGTTTTATTTGGTGATAGACCGCTCATACTTATTATTCGTTTCAGTCACAGCTTATTCTCTTGCTGTGTTTAACTGTGTTACTCCCCATGGTTTTGGCAAGATGATGCAAAACTAAGTAATATCATTAATCTCAATCCATGACCAGTTCCTTCAATCTAAACTAATTTATGTACATATTCCTGACTATTTGGCTGATAGGAAATGATAGCCTAAACACTTCAAAATCCAGAGTAGTAAGTTAGTTAACAATGTACAGTTTTCAAGACTTCAGACAACAGAGGATATATAAATACAGAGAAATTTCACTCATCCACTGACCCAGATCACATTCCTATTTGTGAAGTTAGAAGATATCTTATCCTTAGCCACTTAAGCTGAATGAGTTGGCTACAAATATTCTCCCCTTACTACATAAGTTTCTTTGCTGTGATAAAAAAAAAAAAAATAGCTTAAGTGTTTTGTTTTGGTTTTTTTTGGCGGTACGCGGGTCTCTCACTGTTGTGGCCTCTCCCGTTGCGGAGCACAGGCTCCAGACGCGCAGGCTCAGCGGCCATGGCTCATGGGCCCAGCCACTCCGCGGCATGTGGGATCTTCCTGGACCGGGGCACGAACCCATGTCCCCTGCATCGACAGGCGGACTCTCAACCACTGTGCACCAGGGAAGCCCAGCTTAAGTTTTTTGCATACTTGAGAGAATGAACTTTACCCAAGAGATGAAAAAAGTGAATCAGAAACCAGGGTTCATTGGCCTTATTTGTCATCTGTGCCAATCATGAAATATGAGTGGAGAGTAATTTCATTACTCTGCGTTCTTGTTTATTTAATTGTAAAATATGAACAATGACACCTCACACTTATGATGAGAAACAAATTCTTATTTATATTTTTATCATATGTTTTTTACTGCAGACAAATTCTGCATAAATTATTCCTCAAGTAAAAGGACAGGAAAACAGTTATGGAAGCCACATAATTAAAGAGAGCTGCTCCCAAGTAATCGACGTCATAAAATTCAAAAGCATCTCTCTGTAAGTCCCATGGTACTGGAAGTAGCTCACCTCTACCTCCCGATATCCTTGTGCTACTATCACAGATCCATTTTATTCCTGTTGTCTATAATATAAACTCCCTTCAATCACGCAGATCATGGAGTATAGAGAGACACCTCAGAACACTCCCTTGGGTTCAATGCTCTGGAGAGACCTTAACTTTTCTGAGGTTGCCAAATAGGCATTGTTGTTTGAGCAGAGTCTAAGAATAAATTTAAGGTTCACTAATGGCAGAGGCTTTGGTTCTAAGAGAAATGTCAATACTAATATGAGGAGGTGTTTTCTCTTGTCTTCTTTGTCGAGAAAAATACCTTGGTGTACCTCTTTGAGCATGAAAGGTAGCTGCCATATTTATACCTCCACTATTGCCCAAGGTATGATTTGGGAAGAGAAGCTAAGACAAAAAGTATATATAAAACCTAAAATAGTCTGCATAACTAAAAGGAAAATGTGAAGTTTTTCAGAATAGCCCAAGAGAAAGGCAACAGTGGGAAAACAAAACAAGGTCCAGTAATATGGTGGTAGGAGAGGGGCATGTCCAAAGTGACATGGCAAGTGAGAAAGACCACTTGTTAATAAATAAGGGCAGGAAGTTTCTAGGAACAGTGAAAAGTGATTGTTGTTTTTTCCTAGGCTCTCTGCAATGATTAAAATGTCAATAAAGGACTGCCAGGTGTGACAATCATGGGATAACCCAGTGGAAATGTGAAGGAAGAGGGATGATGTCCAGCATGAGATGAAGCCAGTCAGGGAAAAAGGACAGCAGTGGCAAGTGCTCAGCGACAGCTTCAGAGAAAAGGACTGTCACTGACATAGATGAAAGGTAACCTCTACTCCCCATGACCTAGGAATCATCAAAGATATTGGGTAGGGCACCAGTGGACTTCCCCAAGTAAGCAGTATGGATGTCAATTTCTTTTGCTTTTAAAATAGAGACAGCCTGAGGATACTAGAGGACAAGGAAATATCAGAAAAACCCAATGTGATATCTTTAAGCCATAGCTTATGGTTTATTTCTCCAGCAGCCATGACTATTGCAAATATCCACAGGGAAGTAATAAAGCATCTTGGTAGAAAACTTTATTATAGCAACATATATTGGTATCAACAATAAATCATGTTCATAAGCTGTTTAAGAGGATCGCTTTGGATATTATTATATTTTCATTGCATTCCACTTTCTTTTTGCCAGATTATTATCCTCCAAAAAAATATGGGGTCATTAGGTAGATGGTGGCTACACTAATGAATCGTAAGTATAATTATAACCATAAAATCATTTGTTCTAATTTAATAAATTTGAAATGTGTGGTAATTAAAAGAGGGAATGTGCTAAAGTTTATATTTGTCATATTAATATTAAAGAGTCACTAAGAAATTAGTTATAAAATATATAGATATAGCAAATTTCATTTCTTAAGAAACAATTTAAAACATGCCGGTGTCTTTGCATATGCAAACAACTCACTAGCATGGGTTAGTGAAGCTTATGGCTTAATGTACTGATTATACTAAGTTGATAGTGTACCTGCAAGATTCACGTCCACCTGGATCTTCAGAAAGTGACCTAACCTGGAAATAGTGTCAATGTGCATGTAATTAGTTAAGATACGAACATACTAGATGAGTATGGGCCCCAATCCAATGACTGGTATCCTTATAAGATGAGAAAAGATGGAAATTATGACACAGAGGGACACAAAGAGAGAAAACACTGTATGAAGACAAAAGCGGAGATTGAGGTGATACATCTGCAAGACAAGGAATGCCAAGGATTGCCAGCAACTACCAGAACCTAAGAGAGAAACATGGAACAGATTCTCTGTCAGAGCCACTGGAAGGAACCCACACTGCCAATACCTTGATTTCAGACTTCTAGCCCCTAGAAACACAAGAGAATAAATTTCTGTTGCTTTAAGAAACAGTTTGTAGTACTTTGTTTCTGGAGACCTAGGAAACTAATACCTTGATCACATATCATGTCCATCTGATAATAAATAAGAAAATTTAATAAGGACATATTTTATTAAGCTTATTTGAATAATTGTGTGAATCTGAAATGAACTAACCTTCCTTTATTTAAATAGATTTCACAATTCAGTTTTTCCAGTCGTTCAGACCAGTGTTCTTTCAATTATCCATGTTAGTAAGGCTCTAGTAATATCTTCAGTTTTGAGACATCCCTTTTTCTAGTGAAATGATCCCTATCATTTCAACTCTTGCCTCCTGACTTTAAGATGAACTCCTATGTAACAGAGACTTAGAAATCAAAAAAGCAGAAGGCTATCACTCATCTTTCTAAGACTATTTCACTTCTAGGTTAGTCATCATGACAGTCATTCTTTAACTCCCTTCTTCAGTAACCAAATGAGTCTCTCAGAATAACAGTGTTTGCACCTGTTGTTCAGATTGTCCACTCACTACATCTAACTAGATGGCATGGAAGCAGACAGATTGTTCCCTGATGGTGTTCAGTCGCTTACTTTCCCTGTGAAGTTGACTGAAGTTAAGTGTTGCTAAGCAGCTCCTTTTCAGTGAGCTATTTAAGAAGGCAAAGGAAAGAGATAATTCACTGACTTTTGGTCTTTTTAATTTTTTTCCTGAGGCCATCAGGGTAAAAGAGGCAGTCACACAATTCCTGAAGTCTGAAGTAGAAAAAAGAGGAAAAAATTATGAATACTAGCGTTGTCTACCTAGTACTTTCCAACTTCCTCACATCATGGCATGCATAGAAAACAATCCTGTTCCTACAGCACATTGAGTTCACCAGAAAAGGCTGTAAATGATCCATTTATACACAGTGGTGCACAACGAATCACGTGATGGGTGTGAAGCTCTGATTAGGTCATTTTATTACAAATATTGGGGAACACATTTGTGTGTGTGTGTGTGTGTGTGCATTTACTGTAGGTTTATTTAAATCTCTCAGAGAAAATAACTAAACTAAAAGAAAATTCCTTCCTTCCTTAAATTTAGCATTCGCTTATTTAATAGCATCATCTGAATATCTATTAATGGCAATATATCAAATATGAATATCATGATATAATTTTTTACCCGTTTTTCTCTTTTAACTTACTGCATTCCTTCATACTCAGAGAAAACCACACATATACACATATTCTAGAAGAGCATAATACATAAGATTTTTTTTGAAGTATGGTCAATTTATAATGTGTTGGTTTCAATTGTACAGCAAAGTGATTCAGTTATACAGATATCTATTCATATATATATATATATATGAATATATATATATATTTTTTTAGATTCTTTTTTTCTGCACATTTGATGCAGGGTGAAGTGGCAAATCTACTGCAGAATTACAAATCTTGCATAATAGTAATATAGACTCTAAATCAATCTTGCATCAAAATCATAAATCTTGATAACACCAAGGCCTTCGTAAATGATTCAGTCATTCCATCATCTGTCCTCTAGGTCCACCCCCAGATTAAGACCATGGAAAGGGAAGAATTTGAGGTCAATACCAATCAAGTCTGTGAATTAAGGCTGTTAGTTTTCCTCTGAGAGGGCATTTTGCATCAGGCCTGAGTTATAAGCAGAACCAAAACTGGGTGTGAAAGTTAGAAGAGGCAGCATTAAATTTTTCTTTCCAAATTTATTTGCTTCTAGTTTTCCAAGAACTATAAACTCTGACTATTTTCCATGTTCTAAGGGCCCTTGGATAGACAGACAAAGCTTGAAGATTTCAGAGGAAACATAGGCCAAGAAACCATAGCATTGAGTATGCTGAGTCCGGACAAATGATATTTACATACACATGCAAATTTGAAGAGAAAATGTACTTCTTTAGATTTCAAGCACCATAATAGATACAAAGCAAAAATAAAAACCTGTTGCAAAGTTTAAAAAATCATAAATCTTGACAGTGATGTAGCCAACAAAGGAATGACCTAACACAGCTATAAAAATGCACATTCCAAGCACTTGTACTAAAAGTTAGATGATTTAATTTATTCTGCTCTTATTATATGCAAAGTTCCTATCATCCTTATATTTTCTTTAGGAAATGATAGAAATTAACCTTCTTTCAACAAGTTTGCATCCCCACAGAAGTCAAGCAATGTACTAATTCACCTAATTTACTTATTTCTTCTAACTATGTTTGCTGGTTCTTATTTCACCTTCATGACACCATTCTAAGGAGCTAGCAATTGAGGGGAAGAAAAAGGAGAAACTGATGTATGGGAAAAAGAGAGAGATAGGGAGAGAGAGAAAGAGATTGAATTTAATAAAATTAAAATTAAACATATAAAACTCCTGATATTCTAAAATATTTGAAAACTAGTTATATATTCCTAAGAAAAATATTTTCATAACAATCTACTCCTAAATATAAATTCTACTTATAAATACAAATTTAAATGACTATATACATGAAGAATATATCCATAAAGAAAAAGAATATATTTACGAAGAATATATTGATAAGAATTCTTTATAATCAAAACATGTCCATATGCTTACAAGTCTTTCCCTCTCTCTGGCCCTTGGTCTCAGCTCCAGTAGAAAGGAAGGATCATTATTTAGCACATTAGAGAAGAAACAAACTGATCATTACTTACAAAGCTGTTATAAAGACAAAATGAAAACTATTTAACTAAAGCTAATACAGCTGAAAGAAGCAAGGTCATTTAGTGAATTCGCTTTTGGCTAATTGACCTACAGATTATTTCTACATTAGCCTGGCTCTTCAAAAATAATGTTAGCCAAAATTTTAATAGAAGGTGTTTGGAACCAAGTTATGCTTCATAGATAACAGTCCTCTCATCTGTTCTCCATTACAGTGTGTTTTGATATTATCTTCATTGGAGATCATTTTGTTTTTTTCATCTTTCTCTTTCTGCCCTCTTTTATCTTATCACCCAGATTTTCTCTGCTCACTGAGCATAGAGAGACTTATGGGGAGAATCACAATGAATAGCCTTCTATCCAAATAGCCTGCTTATCTCGAGTCCTCAGGAAAATTATACTACACTCATTCTATTTTCTTTGAAGTAGACAGGCTCCACCCATTAGGCATGTAGATCTCTGTTTACAGAATTAAAATTTGGTTTTGGCATTGAAAAGTTTTTCATAATTATTTTCTATTCTCAGTTTGCTGAAAATTTGCTTTTTAATAGCCCACCAATTTGTTCAGCAGAAAATCTATTGATTCGTTATTGCACACAATATTCCAATATCATTATTTGAACATTTAGATATATCCATCTTCATCCCCTCATGTCTGCCATCCTGATAGATGTAATAGCCCTAACAGGAATCCTTGTGGGACCCCTCCTCAAAACAGGTCCTCATAAGCTTAAGTAAATTATATCAAATGATAACGTGCTTTGGGGGTTTTCCAACTAACTTTATAATAGTCATTTTTCTCTAAGTTTCCAGGAGTCACATTTCAAAAGCAAATTTCAAGATTATATTAACTATCCATTATCTTTTTAAAAAATGTGCCACAATTTTTCATATCACATCTCAATTTTCAAATCAAGGTGATATCATTATTAAACAGGATTTTCACAGCAGCAGAAAAGAATGACAGTAACTCTACATTTTAAAAATGAATTATGTATTTGCATCTAAAATAAACTACAGCAACAAAAACATGACTTAAATAGATACTTTGCTCTTAAGTATTTCTAATATTCTAATAAATAAAATTTCAAAGTACAGTTAGATGTGTAGCAGTTTTAACATTAGCATTGTGAGGTGCTTGCAAGGTTTTTATTGCAAGGTGCTTGCAAGATTTGAAATATCATCACAGCAGAATAAATAGCTTCTTTAGCTAATCAGAATACTCAGAGCAGCTGTTTGTGAAAAAGCATTCCAAAATACTTTTGGTCAGAACCTCTTTCTCCGAATTTTTTGAAGTGGACTAGCATTTATTATTTTAACAAGCAAAAGTGGCTGTATTTTAAATTTTCGTATACTTTTTTAAATTTAATGTTCAAATAAAACAATACAATAGTCACATATATTTCAAACTCCTAAATATTAAAAAAAAATTGGATTTTTTTTTAATACTCAACTCCCATCCCCTTCTCCTTGATCTAATTATGCTGCCAGCTCATTTTAGAATAGATACTACTAGAATAATACCAGAATTGAAAACAGGAAGGCAAGTACTAGATATAGTTAATTTAAATATCTTTATATTGAATTCTTCCTGCATCTCAGGTGGAAAGATTTGTTTCCATCTGTGGAACTATTACTGAGTTACCACTTTTCATTTATCACCTAAATGTATTGGGCCTGTAAATATTGGAGGGTGACATTCCTTTGTCCACAATAACAGAAAGAGAGAAACAATGACAAGATCATGGTTTGAGTGAGGTGTTTATTGAGGACAGATCTGGACCTAGAATTGTGAGATTTTGGACAGGCTACCCTCCAAAGAAATATTTTTCAAAAATACATTCAATCTTTGTCAATGGGAGCAGTTTTAGTTAATGGAGTGCTGGTCTAGTTGATTGGCACAAAAGTCAAAATAAAGGGAGGTGGGAAAGTGGAGCCAGTGTGTAAAAAGTGCTCTTAAAAGAAACTAGCCTATTGATGAAAGGAAAGGAAAGGACCAGTAACTGGTGGGGGATGTGTGGCCTGAGTCCTGGTTATGCCTTTGAGAACAGTGGAATACTCATGGATGATAAACAGAGCACAGAGTTTACCCAACACATCTTTGAATATAAACTTGAAAGAGAGAAGCATAAAATAAGGAAAAAAGGGAACTGAGGTCCATGATGAGAAAAGAGATTATGAGAGAATCTAGCTTTTCTAAATGACTTCAAATTCCCAGGTACAGGCACACCATATTTCAGCGTACTAAAAGAATTCACCAATAAAAAGCAATATTACTGACATCAATTCTTGAGAACAGTATAGATGTCCAAAAGGAAATCTGAACAAAAACTTTTCAACTGACCAAACAGAGGCAAAGATAGATTCTGTAAACCGGTGAGCTCAGTACAAAGGTGTGCAAAGCGCTAGACTACATTATTGGAAGCAGGGTGTATAAATGTTTAGGAAAAGAACCCAAGGTCAGGCACCAACTTGTGATCACTTAGAACAAATTGTATACAATCAACTTTAATTCCTTCTTTGAGAGAGTTCTAGACCAGCAAGTCAGAGAACTGAAATGCATGCAGAGAAGAGGTCACAAACTATGCCCCATAGGACAAATACAGCTGGCTGATTTTTTTAAATGAAAGATTATTGGAATAAAACCAAGCTCATTTACTGTGTTTAGTTAAGATCATGAACCTTCTGTTTTCTCTCACCACACACACCTCCCCCACTTCCTTTTGGAGAAGCCAGCTATGATACTGTTAGAAGAGGTCCATGTGGCAGAAACTATGGCCTTCTGTCAATATCCATGAAGAATTGAGGCCATCAATAAAAGATGTAAGAGTAAACCTTCTTAGAAATTGATTCTCCAGTCGCAGGCAAGGCTTAAGATGACTGACGCCCTGGACAACATTTTGCCTGCAACTTTATGAAAGACCCTGAGCCAGACCACTCCAGCTAAGCCTCTGTCTCCCAGATCCCTGACACCCAGAAACTGTGTAAGATAAGAGATTTTTTTCTTATTTCTAGAGAATCAGGTTCATCAATCTTACAAGTGATACAGGGGAGAGGGTGTGGAGAAAAGGGAACCCTCTTGCACTGTTGGTGGGAATGTAAACTGATATAGCCACTATGGAGAACAGTATGGAGGTTCCTTAAACTAAAAATAGAACTATCATATGACCTAGCAATCCCACTACTGGGCATATACCCTGAGAAAACCATAATTCAAAAAAGTCATATACCCCGATATTCATTGCAGCACTATTTACAATAGCCAGGACATGGAAGCAACCTAAGTGTCCATCAACAGATGAATGGATAAAGAAGATGTGGCACATATATACAATGGAATATTACTCAGCCATAAAAAGAAACAAAATTTACTTATTTGTAGTGAGATAGATGGACCTAGAGTCTGTCATACAGAGTGAAGTAAGTCAGAAAGAGAAAAACAAATACTGTATGCTAACACATATATATGGAATCTAAGAAAAAAAAAAAGGTTCTGAAGAACCTAGGGGCAGGACAGGAATAAAGATGCAGACGTAGAGAATGGATTTGAGGATATGGGGAGTGGGAAGGGTAAACTGGGACGAAGTGAGAGAGTGGCATGGACATGTATACACTACCAAATGTAAAATAGATAGCTAGTGGAAAGCAGCCGCATAGCACAGGGAGATCAGCTTGGTGCTTTGTGACCACCTAGAGGGGTGGGATAGGGAGGGTGGGAAGGAGGGAGACGCAAGAGGGAGGAGATATGGGGATCTATATATATTTATATCTGATTCACTTTGTTATAAAGCAGAAACTAACACACCATTGTAAATAATAAGGTGTGGGAGGCAAATATTATTATACCCACTCACAGACAAGAAATGTGAAACTAAGAGATTGAATGACTCAGTTAAGTTTGTGAAACTAAGAAACAGAAATGAACCTAGAATGACCTGAATCTAGTGCGGCATACTTTTCATTGTACCATGTTACCTTCCTGAATGTTTTCCATGATCTCTATACCATAACTTATAACAAATAAAATTATTCACATAGTAACATAGTATTAGAGTACAAAATAGTTTAAATATAACTCTATTGTTTGTTTTTTTATCCTCCCATGTACATTTTAAAAGTATCTGAACAAAAAGTTGATGGCTTGTTTAGTACTTCTGAACAACAAGGTTTTTCTTACAATATTTTTTAAAAAGCTACCTTTAATTCAAACTGGCAGGTAATTTTTCTAAAGGGTCTAGAATGATGAAAATAGCATTTTATGCTAAGACTCTTGAGACTGTAAACAAAATAAGAAGAATTATGTGTTTGAACAAAAAATTATGAACTATGGTTTCAAAATTTATTAGCATAGACCTAAAAGCCATTTAAAAGATTGAAAATGATACAGTTTTTCACTAGCTTTTCAGCTTCTTTCCAGCAGGGAATTGACAAATCCATTAGAGCCGCAAACCTATGTCTGCAGAGAGGGTTCAGGGATAAGCTCAGAGACATGTAGGTGTACCTACAATCATTTATTTTTTTTAATTACTGTGGTATATTGTGGGATGATGTCACAAAGTTCATGTGGCAGAGAACCACATTGCCCCTGAATTCACTGAGATTTCTATAACCAGTTCTAGTGCAGCTTTGGGAGAAATTAGGTGAAAATCTATCATTTCTGCTTACTATTTATCTCTCAAGATTGGTAGCATTATGTCAGTTAGTTATGTCAGGGTGACCCTCGTGGTTTAGCAAAAGATGCTTATTTTGTACATTTGGCCACAATGACTCAACTTCTCACCTTCCCAGACAGTGACACTCTCCAGGGTCATCTGAAGGTCTGGCATTTTACCTTGTCATATTTTACCACATTCTCCTGCCTCTTGCTCTCAGGAGTGTCATTTGTCCCTATTTGCCTTGATTCACACTCCACAACCTGGAAAAGTTTTTGTCTATAAAACATTCATTAAGTTGTGGAGGAAAAGATTCCCGTGTGGTTTTAGTCTCTCAAAAACAATTGATAGAAGCTTCTCCCTGGAGAATTTAACCACCTTTCTTCTAAAAGTACATGGCTTGAAACAACCACAAACCTCCAATTATTGTGGAACATTATGAAATCATGGAAAGAGCACTGGACTTAAAATCAGAATATGTGACCTTGAATCAAGTCTCCATCACTTAGCTTGGTAAAGTCACTTTATCTCTTGAGTCTGGGTTTTGTTCACTGTTAGGTATGAAAACAATACCTACTTCAGAGCTATGGTCGCAAAAAAATTAGACAAATCATGTAAAAACAAATAGGTATCCAAAATGTGTGAATTTTCTACCTAGAGATATAATTTTCCTGACTAAGGTTATTGACTTTTTAAGTCCACAGAGCTCCAACTAAACATAGATGTTCATCAAACGAAAATTATTATCCAGGGAAGTAAGAGCCAATATGTTAACAGAAGGTGGTAAAACCTTTACTGAGTAAAATTAAATGTGTTCTACTAACTGCACTTTACATATTAAAAACATTATTAGAAAAAAATCACAGGAGTATTATAACCTACCAGACTTTTTTTAAGTCAGGAAGATTTCTTTTCAAAGCTCCATATTTTACATTCTGTCAGAAATAAAATCTCAAAACCCATCGTAATCAAAGACTTAAGTGCAGAGTTATATCTGTAGGTCACAGGGAACTGAAATTTGATTAGAAAAAATACTTTCCTAGCTCTTTCTCCCTCCCCTATGCCCCATCATTTCCTTACTAATAACCCTTACTATAATTAGTTCTTGTTGGATATAGGATGGCATGAATCAGATCTAATTTTGATGATAAATTGGCTATATATTTTAAATAGAGAAATACAATGTTCTTGATAGCGAGATGTCTGCTTTATCTTTTTTAAAAGAGATAAAGTTTCCTGCAATTATGTCACTAAGGAGAACTTGTGGGAAGAGAGTTGGGTGACTCTAATTTATTTGCTCTAAATTGGCAGAGCTCCTGTTATAACAAGATGGTCAATACTTACGGGAATGTAGCCACAGGGTTTTTACTGTTATATACGTAGATACTTATTTCTGTAGTGCCATAACATTGTAAGGAAAGAAAGTCTTTTTTCTATGGAAAAATCTAGATTGGGCAATTCTGAGTCCACTTCTATCAACCCTCAGAGAAGTCATGGCTTGTAAGAGTGGGGCTAACAAGGGCGCTAAAGATCTTCATGTGTCAAATTTAAATAATGGAAGACTCACTCAGAAATCAAAGGGAACTCGTGTGTTTACAAAATGAATACACTGGCAGTAGAAGGGGATATTTTCTCATTTTTAATACAAAGCGTTTTTGTCTTGAGAAGTAAGTAATAAAGCTACTGAATATTTCCAGGTGTCTAAAAAGTCATACAGCAAGCTGGATGCTTACTTGAGTTCGAATTAAAAGAGGCCAGCTAAGATTTCCAAATGTAAGTATTGTTTGATATCAGCAAGAGGGACCCAAAGCCTGAAATCCTAAGGTGATATGGAATAACGATAGCTGTGAGACATGCATCCAATACAGACTTCGTTGTGTCACCACCTTGGTCTTCCTGCCACCAGGCTACCCCTTGAAGGCCCCAGTATATTAATCGCAGAGAACGAAGCAAAATTACCAAAATTACCATTAACCCAAAATTACCATTAACCCTGGATTTTTTTCCTCAAATTTTTAAATAGTTGTTTGCTTTCTTCCCTAAAGGAATTTGGTACTGCTTTTATTTACTGCTATGAGTAGGATTATATCACTTACCTATCAAAAGGGAGAGCTCTACAAGCTGTTAACAAGTAACTTTCACAGTTACTCTTAATTTATATTCATTTTACTTTGGCAGTTACTCACCATGAGTAATGATTTTCCTTCTTTCTATTTTTAACACATATTATTTTATAATGAATCTCTAAGTAGTCTACTTTCTTCTCATCCAATGTACATATAATTATATTCAGGTATTAATTTCCTGTATCTACCTCATGTTCTATGCCTCGTTTTTAAATTTTAGTACATTTTTTTCTGTTGAAAACTGGCACATTATCCACAAGGAAGCATGCAATCATAGTTCTCTTGTACTCAAGAGAGTTGAAATACTATGATTTACTTTTAGTGAACTTTTGAGTTTGAATAATAATTTTATTATTTCTGTCCACATAGTAACTTTTATATTATATTTCATCCCTATTAAAGTATTTAACAAAGGCACTAATTTGGAACTATTTTCTATCCCTATTAAAACTCTGTTAGAAAAGTCGGTGAATTGTGCTCCATAGCTTTCCTAATGCCTCGAAGATAAATATGACCATTTAAAATCCCTCAGCATGAGGGCTTCCCTGGTGGCACAGTGGTTGAGAGTCCGCCTGCCGATGCAGGGGACGCGGGTTCGTGCCCCGGTTTGGGAAGATCCCACATGCTGCGGAGCGGCTGGGCCCGTGAGCCATGGCCGCTGAGCCTGTGCGCCCGGAGCCTGTGCTCTGCAACGGGAAAGGCCCGCGTACTGCAAAAAAATCCCTCAGCATAAAATGAGTTATCTCTACCAGGATCATAATTTTTGAAGACAGTAGAACTTTTTTCAATTTCCCAGGTATTCTTCTTATGAGATGTGTCATACATAGCAGTCTCTGTCCCCGTGTTACTTCACCTAATAAAATGTGGCATGACATAGCAAATAACAAGCATATGCAATTAGAAAATTTGTCAAATGTAAGACAAAATATTTTCTTTTCTAAATATGTGAAGCTCAGCTCCTGAAAATCTATATCTACTTTAAGGGTGTTTTTAAAGTAACAGAAAACAATTTTGTTTGGTAATGTGGCAGGTTGGGGAGAAAGGGAAGGATGACCAAGAACAGGAAAACATTCACTTATAAGTTTGCCAAATTTATGTCTAAATGAATTAACCACGTTGTCCAAATATAGATAACTGAGACAGTTAATATTTCCTCTATATTTTCCTAAAGAGCCCTTCCTGGAACATTTACACACTTCAATTTTCCAAGATCTAGAAAAGAACTCTTATTATACTAATAAACTTGGGGACGCCGAAAGGGGCACAATTAGGGATATTTTGCACTTTTTCCTCTGGACTGGCATGCAGTTAAGCAGTCCCTAGGCTGGCTTGCCACACTTTCATAGATTTTGCTGGGAAGGAGATAACTAGTCCAAATGGACTTAGACAGTTTATTACTTCCGGCACAGCAGGCAGCATGAGCTTCCTGTTTGCGTGCTTCCCTTTGCCCCCACCAAAGCCACAGCAGGGTGAAAAGGCAGGCCCAGGTAGATGCTGCACACAGAGTGAATCTGTCACAGCTGAGAAACACTGAACTTAGGAAATGCCCAACCTGCCATCTGGCTCCACCCAGCTATGATATTTAAGGCCAACAACCTATAGATTCAGGTCCATCCAAGGCCTAAAATGATCCTACCTGAATAGGTCCAACAGTATTTCCTTGACTAGGTTTAAAACTTATTTTCCTGGGGACTTCCCTGGTGGCACAGTGGTTAAAATCCACCTGCCAATGCAAGGGACACGGGTTCGAGCCCTGGTCCGGGAAGATCCCACATGCCACGGAGCAACTAAGCCCGTGCACCACAACTACTGAGTCTGTGCTCTAGAGCCCACAAGCCACAACTACTGAGCCTGCATGCCACAACTACTGAAGCCTGCGCGCCTAGAGCCCGTGCTCTGCAACAAGAGAAGCCACCACAATGAGAAGCACTCGCACCGCAACGAAGAGTAACACCCGCTCTCCACAACTAGAGAAAGCCCACGTGCAGCAATGAAGACCCAACACAGCCAAAAATAAAATCAATTAATTAATTATTTTTTAAAAGCCTATTTTCCTGCCCCAAGCATGGTATGCTTAGGGTAACCCTCTGAACAACTTTAATCAAAAAATTAAAAAAGCTACCATATGTAAGTTACCCAATATACCGTAAGTATCCCAGCATCCTATTGAACACCAATAGGTTTTGTTTCCTCCTTCCTTACAATAGTTTTGCCTTCATAAATTTGGTTATCCTCCAGTTTCTCCTTTAAAGCAAAGCAAAACAAAAACAAAAGGCCTAGAGGCGTACCTAAACCCCAGTCCACTTGGCTGAGACACTGATGTATTTCACTCCTATCAGTTCCACAATTTTACATCCCAATCTCCGCTAGCTAGAATTCTATTATAACTCAGATATCTTCCAAATTCAAACCATCAGCATATAGCTGACTATAACCACTACTTTTTTTCCTAAGATACCTCTTACCACATTACAGCCTTGGACAATCTCTACTGTGACACTGAATCAGCCAAGCCTGAACACAGATTGCAACTCATGTTTGAATACAACGATTTAGATACCTGACCATTCTATAGGGAATTGTTCTATAGGATTAAAGACCTTCCCCAACCCCAATTACATCCCTGTTCTACTTATCCTCTCCTTGCCAAGTTACAGCATACCTCAAGTGCTGAAATTTTATGAATCCTAAAGCAATGAGGAAAAAAACAGATCCTAATTTTTTTATATCTCCTATAAGTTCCCTTCATCCATTTATAGAAAATGGCCCTTTTGGAAATAGGTGCAGGATTTCTGCTTCCAGTATTAATAATTAAGCTCTGATTCCTTCCTGCAGATAACTGTAAGCGTTGGGGGGAAAACATTTGAGGACACTGAGGAGTGAACATTCAGAGTTTGGAGAAAAGTCAACACATGGAAGAAGGGAACTTCACAGGGTGAGTTTTCCATCTTTCTAAGTTTAACTTGAGGACAGTCAATGACTGGCATCTGGCCAAAAACTTATATTCTTTGTGGCCTAAAGAACCAAAAGACAGAGTTTGGGACAACCAAAAGTATAAAGTGAGTGAAGATCCAAGAAAGGAGAAAGCCAGAGAATGAACCCAAAGTTTGTGTAAATATTCTGCCAAAATTTCTTGCTGAATCCTGAACCATATATGAGCAAGACAAACTCAGAGCAACCCAGTTAAAGGTAAGAGAACTGACCTGGGAGTTGAACTGATACCAAAAAGACCAACTTTATAGTGAGTTAGGCATAACAGGCATCCAAGGTAATTGCCTGCTTAAATAAAAAAAAATTTTTTAAAAAAGCAACACACTTTGGAGGAATATAACAGAACGTAGAGTCTCCATGATATAACATTCAAAATACCCATAACATTGTATAGGCCAAAATTACTTAACTTATGAAGAAATAAGAAAATGAGACTCATAATAGCAGGGCCCTGGATTAGGGTTAGTCAGGCAAAGCATCTAGAATACAAAATTAGGGAAGCACTCGTTCTCAGGGTCCTGGAGATGCAAAGCCAGCATCTAAAAGTAAGGGACTCCTTAAATTTTGTGTTCTAGTAAGCTTACTTGTCTCACTCTAGTTCCAGCCCTGACCAAAAGAGAGCACCTAGAGATAACTAAGATATTGGAATTAGTGGGAATGGATTTTAACTCAGCTCTTATAAGTATGCTTAATGTGACATTTGCTTAATGTACTCATAACAAAAGGAAGTGTAGAAAATCTCAGCAGAAAAATAGAAAATGTAAAAAAAAAAACCTAAATGGATAAAATTGATAAAATAAAATACATAAAATAAGTAATTCATTGGATGGTATTAAGAGTAGAATAGAGATGACAGAGGGAAGAGTCAGTGAACCTGAAGATAGATCAATAAAGATTGTCCAATCTGAATATCAAAGAAGAAAAAGTGAAAAAAAAAAGTTAATAGAGTCTCATGTACCTGTGGGAAAAGATCAAAGTCTAGCATGCATGTAATGTGAGCCCCAGAAAAAGAAGACAGAGAATGGGACAGTAAAATATTTGAAAAAATAGTGGCTAAAAGTCCCCCAATTTAGTGAGAGACATACATTTATAGATTCAAGAAATTTAAAAGTATAACAACAAATAAAACTATGACTAGCCACATCTCAGTCAAACTGCTAAAACCAAAGATAAAATGAAAATATTGAAAGCTTCCAGGGATGAACAACACATTACACACAAGGGAACAACAATTAGAATTTTTACTGACTTCTCATCAGAAACTGTGGAGACCAGAATATAGAAGAAAAAAATCTTTAATGTACTAAAAGAAAAATACCATCAATCCAGACGTCTAAGACATCAAAAATATTCTTTAAGAATGAAGGCAAAATAAAGAAATTTTTAGATAAAAGAGGACTAGGAAAATTTGCCACCAGCAGACCCTTACTATAAGATATGCTAAAGGAAATTCTTCAAGATGCTGAGAAATGATTCCAGACAGAAAACTGGATGCTCAGGAAAGATTGAAAAGTATCAGAAATGGTAAATATTTGAGTAAATATAAAATAATATTTGATTTGCATTTCCTTAAAGCACATATGGTTGGCTTAAGCAAAAATTATAAATTATCTTGTGGACTTTATAGTGACCATAGAGGTAAAACATGACAAAAGGACAGGAGGTAGCTAAACAGACATTTAAAGTGTGGCAAATTTTCTCCTCTCCATTTTATGTGAATTGGTATAATATTGACTTTAAGCAAATAGTATTCCGTGGAAAGGGAAGGAAGTTTTTATTCAGCATGACACAGTGACAGACACAATACCAGGCACTCCATGTGTAAACTGTATGGTAGAACAATATCTTTGAAAAACTTTTTTTTTCTTCAATTTCCTTATATACGTAGGCTATTCATTCCCTTGTTTACTTAGCCAGTGTCTCAGAGAAGGAATGACACAGAGGAAAGGACAGAAATAAAATAGTATTTTTATTTTAAAATTTTAGGCTTTATAAGACAAGCTTCACACACACACACACACACACACACACACACACACACACACACACACACGTACACAATGGAATATTACTCAGCCGTAAAAAAAAAAGAATGAAATTTTGCTATCTGCAACAGCATGGATGGACCTGGAGGGTATTATGGTTAGTGACGTAAGTCAGACAGAGAAAGACAAATACTGTGTGTTTTCACTTATATGTGGAATCTAAAAAATAAACGAATTGAATATAGCAAAACAGAAACAGACTCAGATCGGAGAAAGACCAGTAGTTACCAGCGGGAAGAGGAGTGGAGGAAGGGGAAAGATAAGGAAGGGGATTGGGAGGTACAAACTATTAGGTATAAAATAAATAAGATATAAGAATGTAACGTAAAACACAAGGAATATAGCCAATAACTTTAAATGGAGTATAATCTGTAAAAATACTGAATCACTATGTCGTACACCTGAAACTAATGTAACATTGTAAATCAAATATACTTCAATAAAAAAATTAAGTCTATGCAAACTTCAGTTGGATCCAGCTGCACAAATAAACAATGTATGTATGTGTACGTGCTGAGCTATGTTATATTGACTGTATGGTAGAAATATGGTAGCAATTCTAAGGTACATATCAGATGATAATGAGATGCTTCATAGAGAAAGTGTCTTTGATCAGGGATCTGAAGATGAGATAAAACATGGAGAGATGGAAGGAAGGGAAGGCCTTCTAGGTGAACTCAACAAGGAGACTAACGCCTCAGAGGCATGAATGGCAGGTTCACAGGACACTAATGCCTTTCTCTGAGTTCCAAATCTTCTGTGTCTTGAAATGAGTGATTTTCAATGGGGTGGGAATGGGAGGCTTTTTGTGGGCTCTCCCTCTGAAAGAGTTTCTCTTAATTTGTGAAGGATGGGTAGTTTGAAGAAACACATCTGCCAAAGACCCCAATTTAAATTTAAAACTATGGGTTCAGGTGATTTATAAGATGGTTCTGTGAATGGAAATATGAAGTTAGAACATTTAGTTTCCAAGGTAAAGAAGGAATGCATCAGTTGTTTAGCAAGAAGGAATGCATCAATTGGTACTACCAGTCCAGGGAAGGAACAGCATCTGCGATTTTCCAAGAAACTACTATGTATGAGACACTCTGCTAGGCTCTTTACACGGTTGTGCGTTTAGTGCTCTGGAACAAATTAGAAAGTAGGTATTTTCACCCTAATTTTACAGATGAGAAAATTGAGTCTCTGTAAGATTATATAACTGATTCGAAAAGATCTGCCTGATGCTCTTTTAAACAACTAATGGTTTTTCCACCAGCCCTTTTTTTCTTAACAGACCTTAATTCAACGTCTTTTCCTTCTGTTTTGCTTTGAAATATATATATGTACATATATATATACATGTGTATGTATATACATACATATATATGTATAATTGAATGATAGATAGAGATGTGTATTGATAAAGATAAGTAGATAAAAATTAATTTGCTATTCATATTTTTTAAAGTTAAGTGATCTGTAGCCTAAAGTACAGAGGATTGTGGATCACCACTTCCTTCTACCATAACGTCTAGTGGGACATATTTTACTATTCTAAATAATAACTGGAGTTTACAAAGCACTTAGATCCATAACAGCATATAACAGTTGGTTATGAAATCTCATTATCTATTGCTTCCTATTATTTTGTTACTACTACATATTGTTTGTCACACACGAGTTATTTGAAATCACTAATTATAACAGATCCTCAGGGAGAAATGCTATTCTCTTTAGAAGTCTTTGCTTCACTTTGTGGTTTCCAGGAGTATATCAGAGTAAAATCAAACAAAAACAAAAAAGCAGAGAATAAACATAGTTTAATTTCAGAAAACATCTGGAAAAAAATGTGATAACCAGCATTCAATTTCCCCAAAACCGTTCGTTCTGTAAGTCATTTTATTTCTATATGCTCAGCTGCTGCTATCCCTGCAGTATATATCTTTGTCCTTAGGTGAGCACTCAGAAATGGAACTGCCATCTCTAGAACACCCACAGCCACAAGCTGCCACTTGTGCATTTTTCTTTTTTACCACCTAGCTGTCCTTTCTTTCCACCTCCTTCATAAATGCCGTCTCATTCACTGTTCTCCCTATAGATCCTTTTATGCTTGTTTTGCAAAGCCTTTAACATCACCTGCCCTTACAAGCTCCAGGTGATTTATGATTTAATTCTGCTCAAATTTCCATTCCATTCTCTGGTCTCCATTAATACGTTCAGACTTAAGACAACCAGGAAATCACATGCCCCTTCTTCCCACATATTTTGTGAATAATGGCATTTTAGTTTATCACTTCTGTGACCTGGCTTGCCACATCTAAGCTCTCCAAATGCCAGGGCTCATGCTCAGAAGCTCTCATATTTTAAATATGTGCTACAGTCCTGTAAGTGCAATGATCTCTTTCTTCCCCTGTTAAAATTTTGCACTATGTATCTTATTTGTTTTTCATTTTTTCAAAGATATACATCTACTAAAATCTAGCCTTCCTGCATTTAGGCATCCTTCCAGTCTCCATATTATTTTACATTACTGTTATAGCCACATTGTAATGCTCCTATTATTGTTTCATTTCAGAATGAAATGTAATCCTGGCTGGCTTAACAACATTACCATTCAATTTCTCTAACATTGTCTTCCTTATTTCAGGGCAAACCCTTTCTAATATAATTCAAGAGTCATCTTTCTATGTTCTGGATATGATTTTTCAAATATTTTCTCCTAGTCTGTGGCTTGTCCTTCCATTCTCTTACCTGTTCTTTTCATAGCAAACATTTTTAATTCCAACATGTACATGGATGTATATATCAGCATTATTTACAATTTCCCCAAATTGGAAATAACCCAAATATACTTCAATGAGTGATGAATAAACAAACTGTGGTATATCCATACAGAGCAATTCTATTCATCAACAAAAATGGATGAAGTACTACTATACACAACAACTTGAACCTCAAAGGATTTGCTAAGTGAAAAAAATAAGTCTCAAAGGTTACATACCATATGATTCCATTAATATGACATTCTGGAAAAAAAATATTGGAATAGGGAACAAATCAGTGGTTACCAGGGGTAAGGGAAGGGGAGAGGGTCTGATTAAAAGAGTCAACAATAGAGAATTATCTAGCATGCTGCAATTGTGCAATAACCAGATGAGACGGTAGTTACAAAAATCTATGCATGAGTTAAAATTTATAGAAGTTAATGCCAAAATTAGTGAATACTACAGTATGTAATTTTTTAAAAGAGTAAGATACTAAAAGCTGAAAGGAAATCAGCTTTGACTCTACTCACAGGCATCCATCAGCCATACCTCATAATTTCCTCCAAATGGTAATAAGCCCCCAAGAAAGGGTGTACTGCCCTATACACCAGCTAAACAATTTATGCTGACTATCGCAATTCTGCTTATATTAATTACCTGAAGTCATTCCAACTGAAAAATAAATGCTCAGAATAATTATCATAATAATATAATAATAATAATCATATAATATTCAGATTAGAAACAATATGACTAATTTAGGATGGTGTCCACATGAATCATCCTTTTTTTCCTAAAGTCTTTGGCCCTCCACCTGCAGACTTTCAGCTGTGTATCTTTTACTAACTTCTCTTACTCAGCCTGTCACGTGGATTTATTATTATTTCCCATGTGCATATTGCAAAATTCAATCATTTTTATTTATTTATTTCCACTAAATTGCGAGCCCATTCAAAGGATAAATGACATCTTAAATTCCTCTTACATCTACCACATTACCTAATTCAGTGATGGGCACAAAGAAAGAGCTCAGTAAACACTTGCCACTTGATCTTTTATTGTATATTTCTTCTGTCACCAGCTGACCCAGGGCACTTCTGGACCCTGCACATCACCACACTGGATCCTGGTTCTCCTCAAAACATAGGTTAGAGGGCTCTTATTTTTTAGCTTTGTTTTGTTTTTGCATTTCCCCATTATGTAAACTCAAATGCATCCCAGATATCTCACATCTTTTAATGTTTTTATTTATTTTTTCTTGTATGAGAGAAAGAAAGAGCACATCAAGTTAATGAATAGAGTGGAGGTCAGTCCTTATTTATAAACAATGATTTTTGTCAAATGTTTATTGAAACATTTAAGTATCTAGCAACTGATGAACATCTAACAATGGTTAGTAAATTAGTAGATTGTTTTGTATGGCTTATCAGTTTCTAACCTACTTATTCATTTAGCAAAAACTAGTGTCATAATGAAGGGATATTGGAACATAAAAATAGTTGCTGGAACTTGAAAATATCTTGGAAAAGTCAAGAATTAGACAATAGCTATGTATCAGCTGAACTTCGTGACATAGAAAAAGTGGAATTTTCAGCTAGGAACATGAAAGTCTGGAACGGGTGCTAATAGAGTAGCCACTAACAATATGTAATTATTTAAATTTTAATTATTTAAAATTAAACATAATTTTAAAATTCAGTTCCCCATTCACACTATCCACATGGCAAGCACTCAGTAGCTACATGTGGCTAGTGGCTACCATATTGGGGAACACAGATATAGAATATTTCTATCACTGCCGAAAGTTCTATTGGAGCAACAATAGATGGTGGGCATGAGAATGCATAGATGAAGAGAAAAATGTTCTCTGGAGTAAATCTGTAACTTAATTAATAAATTAAATTTAAAATTATTAAATTTGGAATTCTGTTAAAAAAATTTTGGTTAACTGAATAATAATTATACTAAAAATTGTGCAGAATTACTAAAATCAAAATTAACTATTATAGTCCCTAAACATATATTGAGTACCTTGTGACTAAAATATTTTCAAGGAAAAACGTTAAAAACTCAAGTTTCCAAGACTTCTAAAACTTTTTACTAATGTAAAAAAATATAAATCTTTTTAATTATGTAAAAATGCCATTTTTCACCATAAAAAATGATACTTAAAAGTGACAGGAGGAACCATACATTTTTATTTTGGCTAAAAACAATACTTTCTTACTGTGAAATTATCTTTAACTGTAAGTTAAATTCTTCTTTGTTGATATAGTGAATTTTCCATGTCAAGAATTAAAATATATATACATATATATTCATAAGCCCTTAACAAAATCATATATTTGCTGTATTTGAATCTTGAGTAGTGCAGCATAATCTTGGACATTTAATCATTCAAATGGAGTTGGACTGAAAAGTACCATTGCACTCTCTTATAATGAATGGGTTTGCTAAATAAATTGAATAATTTCCCCAATTGACAAAATATCTCCAAAGTCATTTTTAGCATTAAAATTCTAAAATAAATTTGAGGAAAATAAATTTTTGTGTATTGACCTTTAGAAGACAATACTTAAACCAAAGTAGATGCAACTATCTACAAATGCAGTTCATCAAACTGTTTATTAGAGCAAATCCACTGAGTTTTCTACCTAGAATCATATTAGCAATTCAAAGTTACTGCATGTGCTTAAAACTAAAAATGTTCCTTTTTGTATGATTCCTTAATTTGCATATTTAATTTCATTCTAAAAAGTGAATCTTTCCAGCCACACCCCAAAATAATGAGTTTTTACTGTAGTAGTATCTAAAATTAGGGTAAGTACTAGGGCAGTTGGCCATACCTAGGAGTATCTAATATATCATCTTAACAAAAAATATGAAGTAATTTTGTCCAGATACGGCAAGCCGCAGAGTTCTCAGAAAACTGGTAGCTACTTTTAAAATGATTTTTTTCCCCAAATTCGGGTCTTGACATAACCTATACTTTTCCTGTTGAGAATGATGATTATAGCAAAAGGGAACAAAGTTTTAGGATATGATTTTAAAAGTGAGGGCTGGATGTTAATGTTACAAACTTTAGGGAAAAAATGAATGTGATTTCAAAGTCAGAAAATGGATGCTGATAATAACTTTATATAATTATTTATCTTCTCCATATTAGATTATTTCTCAAGTAGCATCATTTGTCTGTTATTTATTTGATATCCGTTACTTCTGTCAACTGTAAGGAATTATCTTTATAACAGAAACGTTTAGCATTCATTTTTGGTTCTTTCTTAGGATTTCCATCTCTCTGCTTACATTGCTCATCTGTTCTTGCACGCTGTCTACTTTATTCATTAGAGCCCTTAGCATATTTATCATAGTTATTTTAAATTTCCAGTCTGATAATTCTAACTTCTCTGCCATGTTGTTCTGATGCTTGCTCTGTTTCTTCAAATTGTGTCTTTTGCCTTTTGGTATGCCTTGTAATTTTTTCCTGATGGCTGGACAGGATGTACCAGGTGAAAGGATGTGCTGTATATAGGCCTTCAGTAGTGCGATGGTAAGATGGGGGCCGGGGCGGGAGGGAGTGTTCTATAGTCCTGTGCTTAGATATCAGTCTTTTAGTGAGCCTATGCCTCTGGACTGCAGACTTCACAAGTGTGCCTTAGTTTTCTTCTCCTCCCTTAGGTGGGGCAGGATGATTAGAGTGGGCTGGAGTTGGGTATTTCCCTTCCCCCAGGTCAGTTAGGCTCTGATAATACCCCAGCAGGTTAGGCTCATGTTAATTAGTTTACCCGGACAGCAGGCCTTGTTAAGAACACAGTGCTCTGGCGTATTTCAAAATCGATCCTTTTCCCTTCCCTCTGGCAGAAACAGAAGGGGGTTCTTCTCCACTATTTACTGTGGGAACCTGGTTGAGATCCTGGAGATAAATTTCACAATATTGTGGGTGGTCCCCCATGACTGGGTCCCCATGGAGTTTTTAACTCTCAGACTCGTCCATGCAGAGCCTCCAGCAATTCATCAATTACAGCTCAGGTTATCCTACCCTGGCACTGTTTCCTATGGCAGTTTCTGCTTTTGAGTCTCTGCTCTGGTAAGTTGTGACTCCCTGAATTTGCCTGTCTCCGCAGTCTTTTTACTTGTTAGGACAGTATGATGACTTCCAAGCTCCTTACATGCCAAACTGGAAACTGGAAGTCAGCAGTTTATTCTTGATACCTGAAAAACTAGAACCTGCTCAGGTGTCAAATAATAGGAAAATGGATAAACAAAATGTGGCATATTCTATAATGGAATACTATTCAGTAAGAAAAGGAAAAAAGTGGTAATACATGCAATAACATTGATGAATCTCTAAACAGCATGCTGAATGAAAGACGCTTAATCCCAAAAAAGTTTTTATATAAAGTTTTAATATAAATGACTCTATAAATTTCTAGAATAAGCAAAACTAATGTATGGTAGAGAAAATCAAAATAATTTTGATATGGAGGAAGGGGGTTTATTGGGAAGAGACATGAGGGGCTCTTATTAAGTAATGTTCTGTATCTTGATAGGCGTTTTGGTTGCACAGATATATGCATTTGTGGATACATATCCCGTTGTATACTTGAGATTTGAGCACTTCATTGTATATAAATGTTATCTTGAAATATAATTAACTATTGAACTCTGATAATATGCATGCTGAAGTATTTGAGGAGAAGTGTACTGATATCTATGACTTAATTTGAAATGCAGCAATTAAAAAAATGGATTGATGGATGGATAGAGGATTGGATGGACAGATATGTGATAATGCAAGTATAGAACATAAGAATTTAGATAGAGAGTATATATAAATTCTCTCAAATTTTCTCAGTGTTTGAAAATTTCTTTCAAAAGTGTTAGGGTAAGAAAGGGGAATTATATAAATGTGATAAAGCAGACAGAGGTATGGCCTTAAATTAAGAAGAACTGAGGTTTAAAAGCAGGCTCAACTACTTCCATCTGTGAACTCCTGAGCAAATTACTTTGCCTTCCTCAGCTAAGATTTTATATTCTACAAAATGAAAATACTGACACTTAGGCAACAGGATTGTAAAAATGTTTAACCAGGAGAGGATACTAGCTTTTAGATGGATTTAAATTCCTCATCATTCCTTGAAGTTTCTCATCAAGTATTATTCCAGGGATCACCATGCTTTTGGAAGAGATTTTTTGCAGTGAGTTAGAGTATTTGAACTTGGAGACTTCTGCTGGTCTCTTTAAACTCTAGGATTTCATGTTTGGATGAGTCAGTGATTCCTAATTGAAATTTTTACATTTTTGTCAAAGGCCTCTATGTTTATTTTTCTTTATATATGTGCACAACTTATTCATCAGAACATTACTGAACTTAATGCTATACCCCTTCTACTCTCTAATAATATAACATGCTACACACTACTTTGAAAATTCACAGCAAAATTGTAGCAGCCCTCAAAAGAACATAGGAAGTATATTTTCTAATCTTATACTTAATTGATAAATTTTCTTCTAAAGGTTATATAAGTTATCATAAGCACTTTGAAGAAGTCACTGATAGAATGAAGGAAACTCAAGCTCTGGAAAATCATCCACTTTGAAAGCTCCAAAACAAGGAAAGAACTTTGAGACTTATGGGCCAGCAAAAAACAACAACAACAAAAAATCCAAAACATTGTAAGGTTCAAAATAGAGAGCTTTTTAAGATAATTTTATTAATTCACTATAAAAACTTAAAAGACTCAGACATGGAAGTGGTTTCAGAAAACTTGAATGAGCTTACATTAGAAATTCCCACTTCATGCTTTGTCATCATCATTGCTGCCATCAGTTGTAGCTCATTACACTGACTGCAGTGAGAAAGAGCCTGCCTTGAAACCCCAGCACAGCTGGGAAACACTGAGGATTTGGCATGCAGAACACAGATTTAATTTTTGCTGCTTTCTATCAGAAGAGATTTTATAGCAAAAAGTACTGTAATAGATGTACTTAACACAGTCATAAAGAAGGTTTAAATTTGAGCTAGCTTATCTTTTGGAATGGAGCCTTTGGGGAAATAACTGAGCATTTTTTTTATAGTATGGCTTTCAGGAACTTCTTAAGAATGAATAGTTTTTATTAGCTAATTAAATGTGTTGAATATAAAGTTTATTGTCTTAAAACACAGGAAAATTCTGTTTGGGTACCTCTTTTAAAATATTACCTTTTGAGGAAATCTGATTTCTCTGTATCTAAAACAGCTAATTCAAAATGTTGTCGTTTTTAATCTTACTACAATTTTTAATCTCATTCCCCCTTTTTTGGTGTTGAAAAACTAAAACACCATTTCTCCAATTTTTTTCTTTAAGCTAAGATCCACTATTTATTTGAATTTCTTTTCTCAGATATAATAGAATAATAAATTTATATATGAACCTATTCACATTAAAAAAATATAAGAATAAGCTACATTTGTATGCATTTCTGCTTAATCTAAAGGTTGCCCTCATAAAAGATCCTGCCCCCAAGATTTATATTTGTAAAGCTAAGAGAAATTTCAGTAATACAGAACAGTCAATGCATTTTTTCTAAGCTAAATGACTCTTCATATAAACAAAAGAAAGAAAAAAGGGAACATAAAACTTTCAGTATATGTTGTGCATATTAACAACATATCCAAAAAGAGTATTTAACAATGAGTTATCATACAAGCTTCTTCTAAAACAGCAGTTCTCTACTAAAGGTGGTTTTTCACCTCCATGGGACATTTGGCAATGTCTAGAGACAGTTTTTGTTGTCATGATGTGGGGAGAGGCTTACTGGCATATAGTGGATAGAGGCCCAGGATGCTGTTGGACATCCTACAATGTCCAGGACAGTCTCACAAAACAAAGAATTATCCATCCCAAAGTGTCAACACTGTCACAGTTGAGAAACTCTGTTCTAGCAGAAGACAGTAAGTCAAATTCCAAAACCCATATAATTCATTAAAAATAGAAAATAAAACAATTGATGAAGGCGGTAATATACATAACAATACAGATTCAAATCGTGTTGATAGAGGGCCGCAATAAACCTCCCCAGTCTCTATTTACAATAGCCAGGACATGGAAGGAACCTAAGTGTCCATTGACAGATGAATGGATAAAGAAGATGTGGCACATATATACAATGGAATATTACTCAGCCATAAAAAGAAACGAAATTGAGTTATTTGTAGTGAGGTGGATGGACCTAGAGTCTGTCATACAAAGGGAAGTAAGTCAGAAAGAGAAAAACAAATACCATATGCTAACACATATATATGGAATCTAAAAAAAAAAAAGCATTCTCATGAACCTAGGAGCAGGACAGGAATAAAGACACAGACGTAGAGAATGGACTTGAGGACACGGGGAAGGGGAAGGGGAAGCTGGGATGACGTGAGAGAGTAGCATGAGTAGCATGGACACATATACACTACCAAATGTAAAATAGATAGCTAGTGGGAAGCAGCCACATAGCACAGGGAGATCAGCTCGGTGCTTTGTGACCACCTAGAGGGGTGGGATAGGGTGGGAGGGAGGGAGATGCAAGAGGGAGGAGATATGGGTATATATGTATACATATAGCTAATTCACTTTGTTATACAGCAGAAACTAACACAAAATTGTAAAGCAATTATACTCCAATAAAGATGTAAAAAAGAAAAACCTCCCCAGTCTCACTTCGATTTGTAGGTTTCCCTACAAATCAATAAGCAAGGAACTGAGTCATGTTGTTTACAGAAAATATTAGTCCCCCTTCTTTGCCATAAAGACAGAGCATCATCTTATGAAAACAGAATGCCATAACAAAAAGGACAAACAGGGCTGCTATTGCTCAGTCCCAAATTAGGAATTAACTTTTCTCGCCTAAGGATGAGGTAGAGTTTAGTACAAAATCACCTGACTAAGAGTAAGTAGTGACAAAAAAACGCAGCCCAGGCTCCATTTGCAGAGCTGTATCCAGATAGAACAAAGGCCATACTGTGGGGCTCTGTACACCCAGATGGCAAGCCTTTTTCGGTTCATCTCCTTAGAGGTTCCATATAGGCTACCAGTGGTCATGATGGTTCACCCACTCACTGCATAAACACAGAATGCTAAGTGAAGCAGAGAAGAGGAACATTAGACAACACTCAAAAATAAAAAACTTTCCCTGTGTTCACAAACCTTCTCCGGATTAGGTAAGGGGCTGAGGTACTTGGGGAGAATAGATAATAATGATATCAAAGTGATCTAAGCTGTGTGACATCAAGTGCTTTGTTATGAAGCCTGGGGTAATTCCCTTTGTATCTTTTCTTCGCCAGCTTTAATCCAGTATAATTGACAAATAGATTGTAATTACTTAAAATGTACAATGTGATATGATGTATATATACATTGTGAAAGGATTCAAGTTAACACATCCATCACCTCACTTAATTACCTTTTTATTGGGGGGTGGGGATGAGAGTGCCTAAGATCTATTCTCTTAGCAAATTTCAATTATACAATACAGTATTATCAACTATAGTTACCATGCTATACATTAGATACTCAGAACTTATTCATCTTACAGAACGTTTGTACCCTTTGACCAACCATTACTCATTTTCCCCACCCACTATTCCCTAGCAACCACCAGTCTACTCTCTGTTTCAATGAGCTAAACTGTCTCTTTTTCTTTTTAAGATTCCACACGTATAAGTGATACCAAGCCGCATTTGTCTTTCTCTGTCTGACTTACTTCACTTAGCAAAATGCCCTCAGATTCATTCATGTTGTTGCAAATGGCAGGATTTCTTTTTTTTATAGGGCTAAATAATATTCCATTGTGTATACAGGCATATCTTATTTTATTGCACTTCACAGATACTGTGTTTTTGCAAATTAAAAGTCTGTGGCAGCCCTGTGTTGTCAGATGATGGTTAGTATTTTTTAGCAATAAAAAATTTTTAATTAAGGTAGGTAAATTACATTTTTAGACATGCTATTGCACATGTAATAGACTACATATAATATAAA
This sequence comes from Pseudorca crassidens, assembly GCF_039906515.1. Lineage (NCBI taxonomy): Eukaryota > Metazoa > Chordata > Mammalia > Artiodactyla > Delphinidae > Pseudorca > Pseudorca crassidens. The sequence goes on along the minus strand of NC_090303.1, from coordinate 75,921,736 downwards.
CATTTCTTTTATATGTGCTGGGAAACCAAAAACTTAGCGTGACTTGTTTTATTGTGACATTCTCTTTATTGCAGTGGTCTGGAACCAAACCACAATATCTCTGAGGTATGCCTCTATATGTATCACATTTTCTTTATCCATTCATCTGTTGACAGATACTTAGGTTGTTTCCATACATTGGCTATTGTTAATAATGCTGCAATGAACATAAGAATATAGACATCTCTTTGAAACAATGATTTCATCTTTTGGGGATATATATATATATATATATATATATATATATATACCCAGAAGTGGGACTCCTGGATCATATGGTGGTTCTATTTTTAATTTCTTGAGGAACAGCCATACTGTCTTCCATAGTGGCTTTTCCAGTTTACATTCCCACAAACGGTATACAAGGATTCCCTTTTGGAGAAAGCACCAGCGTCTGTTTTCTCTTGTCTTTTTGTTAATAGCCATCCTAACAGATGTGAGGTGATTTTGATCATTATGAATTTGATTTACATTTCCCTGATGATTAGTAATGTTGAGCATCTTTTCATGTACCTGTTGGCCATTTGTATGTCTTCTTTGGAAAAATGTCTATTCCATTCCTTTACCCATTTTTAAATCGGGTTAGTTGTTTTCTTGCTATTGAGTTGTATGAGTTCCTTATATATTTTGGATTTTAATCCTTTATCAAATACGTGGTTTGCAAATATTTTCTCCCATTCCATAGCTTGCCTTTTCATTTTGTTGATGGTTTCCTTTGCTGTGCTGAACATTTTTAGTCTAACGTAGTCCTGCTTGTTTATTGTTACTTTTGTTGTTTGTGCTTTTGATGCCAAATCCAAAACATCATTGCCAAGACCAATGTCAAGGAGATTATCCCTGATATTTTATTCTAGGAGTTTTATAGTTTCAGCTCTTACATTCAAGTCTTTACTCCATTTTGAGTTGGTTTTGTGTATGCTGCAAGATAGGGGTCCAATTTCATTCTTTTGCATGTGGATTTCCAGTTTTCCCAACACTATTTGTTGAAAGTACTATCATTTTCCCATTGTGTATTGTTGGTGCCCTTGTTGTAAATGACCTTATATACATGGGTTTCTAGGGTCTCTTTTGTTCCATTGATTTTTGTGTCTTATGCCAATACCATACTGTTTTGATTACTATAGTTTTGTATTATAATTTGAGATCAGGTTCCATTATATCTTGCATCTCAGAAAAACAAGTCCAGAATTGTATTTCCAAATGCAAATAAGTGAATAATGAGAAAATTCAAACAAAATGCAAAGCAAACGTAGTTAAGAATCATGGAAAGGATGGGTTAGCAATGGGAGGAGAGGTGTGGAACACAAGGAGGAATGAGGATTCCCCTGAGCCAAAGAAAATGTGGCTTTAATGACTTTTTACATGGTTGAGCAGCCACAGGAGGAGACATTTCTTAAGGACTTTCAGATATAGACTGGGATTGGACACCAAGTAAACAAGTAGAGCAGATACCTTGCATTTTTCTATAGCATACTAAGTAGACAAGATTTCATAGGAATCACTAGATAAAGGCTTTAATTAGAGATAGCTTTGTGCAGGTGCATATGTAGAAACTGAGAGCAGAGGTCCTAAACAATGACATGAGGCATCCTGTAACCTGAGGCTGAAAGATAAGAGGAATCCAACTTGGACAAGAACAAAGAAGATTGACTCCCCTGGCCACACTGGCTAAAACTTTTAACCAGATTCTAATCCAAAAGATTTGTAGGAAATTGGTAGAAAACCCCCCTTGTAATAGGAATCATTGGTAAGGTTAAGGAATCTCAGTCCACACACTCAACACTGCAAAAACTATTTCAACATTTTTATGTAAAATGTTGACCATGGTGATAAGAAATTCAACCCAATTATACATGGTGCTCTTCCTTACCGCAAGGTTGTGCAGAGGTCCAAGTAGGCCCTTTGTCATTTAGTAATCAATCAGTACTGGCCTGCTCCTCTGGCTTCTGCTTCACCACACCACATTTGGGATATGGGAACCTTCAGGGATGATGGGAACCCTGGTCATAAGGGCCTGATGCCTCTCTACAGTGCCCACAGACATCTGTCTCTTACCAGTCGCTGGGAAGCATCTCTCTGTGTTCAATAGCCTTCTCCCTCTAACATTTCCTCTTCAAATGATTTAGGTTTTTGTCAAAGAAGAGAATAGTCTTTGCATTCGAACCCTCTGCTTTCCAACTTCCCCATTTCCTGAGGCATGATATCACCAAGCTTAGTAACCTATTTACACTGGGAAGAAAGGAAAAACCATAGGGAGAACACATTTTAGTAGATTGTCCTTTTTATACATAGTTTATTTATTTATATCAGTAAGAGCTGTAACTTCAGTATGAGAGCTCCACCAGGTGGTAAATGCAGATATAGTCACATCAACATTCAAATCTCATTGTTTCAATTACCCATCTGAGTGGCTATGGGAAGTTCAGTCTTTGTAATGGAACCCCAGTCTTGTGTGTCCCTGTGTTAACAAATCAGAACTGATTTCACTGTCCCACAATAGTGATAACTGAGCTCCAGAGTGGAATCTGGAATTCCACTGTCCTTGTCTTTGCTGCCACACTTCAGAAACTGTTGCCAAGTACAGCTGGAAATCCACTATATCAAAGTTGACAAGATTAGCACTACATTTGAGATCACTGGGACTGTAGCTAATACGTAGGAAATCTTTGCTCTTTATTTATCATTATTGCTCTTTAGAGGTAAGAAGAATGAATCTTACGTGTTACATTCATTAGAGGTAGGGAAGGTATCCTGTTGTTTGAGATATGAAATATTCTGGTGGCTGGTGATACAGTTTTTCCCTTGGTCACCAAGGCAAACTAAGCTGAGATCTCAAAGCTCAGGATAGGATAATCCTGGGGAGAGGCACTGACCCTGTATAGCAGACTACTTCCTCTGGATCCAGCACTACCACCAACACAACACTGTGTCGGCAAAGATTCCCCAGGTAATGAGGTGAGAAGTGGGAAAATTGACCCAAATAAGCCATATAGTTGTAAGAAGAACCTATACTTCCCTGCGGCTCTACTGCTAGATCACCAGACTCCATTTTTCCTTTTTCTTTGCAAGCTAGCATTTGTTAGAGCTCCCTAACCAGCAGAACATCTGAATCTCATTGATCAACAGAGGTCAAGACTTTTTCTTCCTGGTCTCTGTGACCTCTAAGTGCATTAGGAGACGCAAATGAATATTTGAAATGGGGTACCACCAGAAGACACTGAGCCACAGCACATTAGGTTCTGATTTAAAGAACCTCTCTGAGTATTGCTAAATTGAGATGCCTTACAGTTAAGGCTGTAATTGGAAACCAAAGCCGAAAAATGCATATGAAAAGTAGCCATTATAGAAGGTTATTTTAATATTTTTGCCTGTTTTTCACCTTTTGTCCACTTACCTTGCCCCAGATTCATTTTTTTTTAATTTAGTTATTTATTATTGGCTGCGTTGGGTCTTCATTGCTGCATGGGCTTTCTCTAGTTATGGAGATCTGGGGTTACTCTTTGTTGTGGTGCGCGGGCTTCTCATTGCGATGGCTTCTCTTGTTGCAGAGCAGGGGCTCTAGGTGCACGGGCTTCAGTAGTTGTGGCATGTGGGCTCAGTAGTTGTGGCTTGCGGGCTCTAGAGCACAGGCTCAGTAGTTGTGGCACACGGGCTTAGTTGCTCCGTGGCATGTGGGATCTTCCCGGACCAGGGCTCGAACCTGTGTCCCCTGCATTGGCAGGATTCTTAACCACTGTGCCACCAGGGAAGTCCCCCAGATTCATTCTTAGCCCTTCTTTGTGCCCTGCTATATACTCCAAGATGCTGAACCCTATGGACTGCATCTTGCCAACTGGCTCCCATTTGTATTCAGCCAGTTGGAGACACTGGTAGATAAGAAGGTGCGAGAAGAAAGAGGTGTGTGTATTACCCATTCCCTATCTTCTCTAAGATGTGTTTCTGGCAGTGTTTTGAATTCCTCCACAGCTACAGTTTCTTTCCTGCACTCCTTGTCTACAAACACCAGTTTCATTGGTCTAATAATGCCATCTCTATATTGCTAATCCCTAAATTCCTCAACTTCTTTGCCATAATTCCTTAAATTCTATATTCATTAAAGTCTCTTACGTAATCTGAGTTTGATGTTTCTAGGACTCTGATTGTAACAATGGATGTTCTACATGTTACACATATTACATGTGTTATTTTTTAAAATCACTCCAGGGGCTTCCCTGGTGGCGCAGTGGTTGAGAGTCTGCCTGCCGATGCAGGGGACAAGGGTTCGTATCCCAATCCAGGAAGATCCCACATGCTGCGGAGCGGCTAGGCCCGTGAGCCATGGCCGCTGAGCCTGCGTGTCCGGAGCCTGTGCTCCGCAACGAGAGAGGCCACAACAGTGAGAGGCCCACGTACCGCAAAAAAAAAAAAAAAAATCACTCCAATCATTTCTTTTCAAGCTATGATAGTAAATGAAATCCTATATAAACAGCACTTATCAGAAGAGGACCAATAAGGGCGGTAACTCACTGCCACCTACCTCAAAAACATTGCAGTAGCTACAATTTAGCAGTTAAAGGATTAGCTTCCATATCACTAAGATTAGTGGGGAACATGAATAACAAGGTCTCCTTAAAACTTTCTACAATATAGAATGTTCACTAATGCCTGTAAAATTAAACTAATCTTAGCACTAGATCATTTTGTATGAACAGTCATTTCCACTCCCAAAGTGTCTGTCATATCACGGTGTTATTTTCAGTAGATAGCAGGGTTGGAGATCTATTACACAGTTTACCGCACCAGCAGGTTATGCTGATCTCAGCAGTGTTACCAAGCAAAAAGAATTATATAAGGGCAGCTTTTGTTCTACACAAAAGCATCTAAGCATATTTCTCACTTATTTAAATTTGCTCATGTAAACCATTTTCCTCAGATAAGTGAACAGTAAATGTGTCTGCAATGTGTTACTGCATTCCTACCCACTGCAGACAAGATGGGAACCATGTTTCCATAAATAAAAAGCGACAAACCATGTCATTGCCCTCCTCTTTAACTCCTCTCCCCATGAGCATATGTATGGTGGAGGAAGGCTCTGCTTCACACAAGGCAGGGGAACTGAATATTGATAGAATTTGCTGTCAGCAAGTTTGTGTATGCACGTTTCAGCACAGAACACAAAGGTCATGTTCCCTCTAAATTCAGCAGGTTTAATTTGATTTGGTTAATTATAAATATAGTGCTTGCAAAAGTAAGTCAAGAAAAAAGAACCACATTACAAGGAATCCATATACTATTTAAGTTTCACCCATGTTCTCTCCAGAGTGGAGTTTGTTATAGCCTTTGGGCACCAGAAGAGTTACACAACCCCTTTGGTATGGAATCCAAATTTAAAATAAGTTAATGTAGCTTACTTTTTTAAAAGTCTGCATATGTTATTAAATCATTTGTAAATGTCTTTGATAATATAGACTGCATAAACTTTAGGAGTAAAATAAAAATGTTGTTGAGACATGATTCCTTATGGAGCCTAAAATTTATCCTCGGTATCTTACGTAAGTCAAATTCATAGTAAATTCTGAGAGACTGCTCAAAAAAATGAGTATATTACCTCCACTGCTATAGGATTTTTCTTCACTTATATGCTAATTATATGCAAGATCTTAGGCAAAATATTCACTTCATTATCTAGATCTGGCATCTACAAATATATTTTAAAGATACCAGCCATCTCAAATAGAAAATATAGTTAAGGACCTCCTTCTCTTTCTATTATACTGCATTGAATTTATAGAAAATAAATAACTCGATAAAAGAGATTTCATGACAATAAAGTCTTGAAGAACATACAATTAAAAGCTGAAATAAAAAATAACTTCAGAGTTAAATTAAAACCATTTTGTAATCCAGATGCATAGTTTAAGAATTTATTTTTACAGATGGGAAGGCTAATTTAAGTCATTATTTATTTTCTATTATGGAATCAGATTATATATTATAGTGCTAGACACTCTAAGAGACACAAAAATATAAAGCATCACTACTCAAAAAGTTGTCCTTACAGAGATAAGATGTATTCATATAGTCCCACAAAAATGATTAACTGACAGTATATGACTATGAGATGACAGTATATTGCTGTGAGATGATGTCTTAGTTTAAATTTTTAAGCCACGTATTCACATCCTTGATTCAGTATTGATTACCCCCTCCCCCAACACACTTGCCAGAGTGCCAAAGCCCTTCCAGCGCTGTTCATCTCTCCTGAAGTCTATCCTCACCTTCTCTAGTGTAAATAAGCCCTCTTCGTGACAGCTTCTGCTTTTCCCCAACTCCCAGCTCAAAGATATTATGGCAATATTTTGATCAAGCAGGGTGAGGCTGTGGCAATACAGAACATTTTCTACCCCGAGCACTAACTTCTAAAGTGGAAAAAATATTTTTCTCCCACATTTTTGTGTCTTTCCTTTTCTTTTTAAATTTCCTGCAATTGACAACTGCTAGCTAGATATTACTGGAAATTTATATTTAATACTTTTCTAACAATAGTTTGAATTTATAAGTTGAATTCATTTTTTAAAATTTTATTTTCTAATGAGCATCAAAAGCATGAATAAAGCTCCTATTGTAAAAGAGCTTACATATATATTATTTGACTTTAATTCTTACAACAGATTTTGTTGTAGATGAAACTGAGTCTTAGGTTTGAAGACCGAATCATGGTTTCAGAGCTCAAAGAGTGGCCCCCGCTCGTCGCAACTAGAGAAAGCCCACACACAGCAACGAAGACCCAACGCAGCCAAAAATAAATAAACAAAATAAATAAATTTATTTTTAAAAAATGGCAGGCCAATCTCTCAGTGGAAAACCTGGGATTGCGTCAGAGTTTAGGCTTTTATCCCGTTAGGCTGAAGGCTGAAGGCCAGGACCCAGATACTCGTGGCAAGGCTGAAAGGTGACTTTCTCCGTGGCCTCCCATGAAGGGTTATGTGCTAACTGGCACCATGAAAGAATGACAACATAAAATACAAATATATTCAGAACAATATAGGCTGGTGGTTCTTAGGAAAGAATAGTCAACAGCTCTGAATATGTATGTGAGTTTTTGACTAAGAAATAACAGACTCCAGGCTTTTTTTTTTTTAAACTGGGGTATAAGTAGCCCATAAATACGAACACCTGAAGGCTATAGGAAGTGATTAGTCTCACCTACCGGTGGCTCCTCAGGCTTAAAGTAACCCCCAAATAAGTTTCCAATCCTAAGGGAGGAGAATAAGAAAACATTTGGTGCCTAAGATAAAAAAAGTAGTCAAAGTGCATAGAGTTAGAAGGCTGATATTTCCAAATAATGTAAATTTTATTAGGAAATAAAGTGATGTATTATTCAGATACTGAATACTTGCTTTAGATTTCCTACACACCTGAATAATATTAACTAAAATTAGAAAAGTTAACATTTGATATGTATTAGAATTTACTAGATTTTAGTTAAAACTTCCAGTATGATTCTGAGAGAAAGAGTGTTCTCATACAGGGTATAAATTATAACATGCTTAAAGGAACATAAAATTGCATTATGAAATCTACAAGTTATTTTCATATTTTTCCCCAAAGAAGTAGCAAAATTCCCAGTGTCAATTTTAGAAAAATATGTGTACTCTTTCAGTCAGTTAACCAACACTTTTAAATGTATTATAAACTATGAGGAGAACTATGTACTGGCATACCTCTTTTATTGCATCTTGCAGATAATGCACTTTTACAAGTGAAAGGCTTGCAGCAACCTTCAGTAAAATCTATTGGAGCCATTTTTCCAACAGCATTTGTTCACTTCACGTCTCTGCATCACATCATCACATTTGGTAATTCTCACAATATTTTAAGCTCTTTCATTATTAGTTTATTCGTTAGGGTGACCTGTGATCAGTGATCTTTGATGTTACTACTACCACTCACTGAAGGCCCAGATGATGGTTAGCATTTTTTTTAGCAATAAAGTATTTTTTAATTAAGTTATATACATTGTTTTTTTAGACATAATGCTATTGCACACTTCATGGACTACGGTATAGTGTAAACATGACTTTTATATGCACTGGGAAACTAAAACAGTTGTGTGATTTGCTTAATTGCAATATTTGCTTTATTGTTGTGGTCTGGAACTGAACCCCCAATATCTCCAAGGTGTGCCTGTGTGTAAATTAAATTAGTTTGAAAAATACAATTACATTTCCTGATACAAGAGTATAATCATCAGTTTTATTTGTGAAACTCATATGCCACCTATTGTTTAGAAAAATAAATAACATCATCTTTGTTAGAATTCTATTTTTATTAACAATTTGCATGTCTGTGGAGAAATATGAACATTGTACACATAGAAAAGAGCCTGACTCTCCAACTGTGTAGAATACTTAGAGGTTTCAAGGACATAAAAACTTTAATGAAGCTCTCTGAAATTTATATGAAGTGGGAAGAAATAAACTGTCCTTAAGTACTCGTACCTTCAGAGGAGTGCATTTTGCCCTAGGTATTATTTTTATATGTATATATTTTTAATTAAACTTTTAATGTTCAGTTCATTGTCATTTCACATGCAGTTGTAAGAAATAATAGGCTTTATTTATCCTTTCTTTTTTTTTTTTGAGAGGACTTATTTATCCTTTACCCTGGTTTCCCACATGCAAAACTATACTTCAATAACCAAGATATTGACATTGATAGGGTCAAGATAGAAAACATTTTCATCATCACAGGGATACATTGTGTGGCCTTTTTATAGCCACACCCACTTTCTTCACACCTCCCAGCACCTCCTTAACCCTTTGCAATCACAAATCTGGTCTTCATTTGTATAATTTTGCATTTAAACAATGTTATATAAAGGGAACCATACAGTATGTAAACTTTGAGGACTGGCTTTTTCACTCATCATAATTCTCTGGAAATTCACCCAGATTGTGGTATATATCAACAATTCATTCTGTTTTACCGTTGAGTAGTATCCCATGATGTGGATGTATCACAATTTACTTAACCGTTAACCCAGCCCTTGAAGGAAACCTAAGTTGTTTCCAGTTTGGAGCTATCACACATAAAGCTGCTATGAACTTTTGTGTGAATATCAGTTTTTGTTTCTCTGGGATAAATGCCCAGGCACGCTATTGCAGGTTTGTATGGTAGTTACATGTTTAGTATTTAAAGAAACAGCTAAATTATTTTCCAGAGTGTCTCTTCCATTCTACATTCCCAGCAGCAATGTATGAGTGATCCCATTTCTCTGTATCCTAACCAGCACTTGACATTGACTCCTTTTTATTTTAGCCATTCTGATAGGTGTGTAGTGGTATCCCATTGTAGTTTTAATTTGCATTTCCCTAATGATGTTGGAAATCTTTTCATGTACTTATTTGCCATCTGTATCTCCTCTTTGGTGATATGTCTTTTCATGTATTTTGTCCTTTTTCTGGCTGAAGTACTTTTTTTTTTTTAACTGTTGAGTTATGAGAGTTCTGAATATATTCTAGATACTAATAGTGTTTCGCCAGATATGTAATTTGCAAATATTTTCTTCCAGATTGTAGCTTACTTTTATCCTTAACAGAGATTAAAGCAAGGTCTTTCACAGAGCAAAAGTTTTAAATTTTTCGAAGTCTAATTTATCAATTTTTCCTTTTATACACCATGCTTTTAGTGTCAGGTCTAAGAACTCTAGTCCTAGAGTACAAAGATTTTCTCCTTTTTTTTTCTCCTAAAATTTTTATGTTTTACATCTTACATTTAAGTCCATGATCTATTTTTTAGTTTATTTCCATATAAGGTGTGAAACTTAGGGCAATATTTATTTTTTTGCCTATGGATGTCCAGTTGCTCCAGCACCATTTTTTAAAAAGTTTATCTTTCCTCCATTGAATTGATTTTACACCTTTGTCAAAAATCAGGCATATTTATGTGCGTCTATTTCTCTGCTCTCTCTTCTATTACACTGTTAGTTCTATGTCTATCTCTCCAGCAGTACCACAGAGTCTTGATTACTGTAGCTATATAAAAGTCTTTAAATCAGGTAGAATGATTCTTCCCACTTTATTCTTTTTGCAAAATTGTTTTAGCTGTTCTAATTCCTTTGCCTTTCCATATAAATTTTAGAATCTTGTCTATATCTATAAGAAATATTGCTGGTATGTTGATGAGATTGCACTAAACCTGTATCTACTTCAAGAGAACTGTCATCTTTACTATGTTGAGTCTTTCAGTCTACAAACATGTCTCTGCATTTATTGAGATTTTCTTTGATTTCTCTCATCAGCATTTTGTAGTTTTCAATATACGAGTTCTGTAGATGTTTTGTTAAGTATTTTATTTATAAAATAGTATTTTTAGTTTTTAGTGAAGTATAGTAGATGTACAATATTATATGTTATAGGTGCACATATAGTACTTCATAATTTTTTAAGGTTATACTCCATTTATAGATATTATAAAATATTGGCTATATTCCGTGTGTTGTACAATATATCCATGTAGCTTATTTTATACATAATAGTTTATACCTCTTAATCCCCTACACTTATATTGCCCCTCCCCCTTCCCTCTCCCCACTGGTATCCACTAGTTTGTCCTCTATATGTGTGAGTCTGCTTCTTTTGTGTTGTGTTCACTAGTTTGTTGTATTTTTTAGATTCCACATATAAGTAATATCATACAGTATTTGTCTTTCTCTGTCTGAATTATTTCACTTAGCATAATACTCTCCACATCCATCCATGTTGCTGCAAAGAGCAAAATTTCATTCTTTTTTATGGCTGAGTAGTATTCCAGTGTGTGTGTGTTTGTGTGACTTCTTCTTTATCCATTCATCTATTGATGGACACTTAGGTTGCTTCCACATCTTGGCAATTGTAAGTAACACTGCTATGAACATTGTGGTGCATGTATCTTTTCAAATTATTATTTTTACTTTTTCAGATATATACCCAGGAGTGAAATTGCTGGGTCATATGGTAGTTCTATTTTCAGTTTTTTGAGAAACCTCCATACTGTTTCCTACAGTGGCTACACCAATTTACATTCCCACCAACAGTGTACACGGGTTCCCTTTTCTCTACATCCTTGCCAATATTTGTTATTTGTGTTCTTTTTGATGATAGCCATTCTGACAGATGTGAGGTGACTGTTCACTGTGGTTTTGCTTTGCATTGCCATGATGATTAACAATGTTGAGCATCTTTTCATGTGCCTTTTCACCATCTGCATTTAGTATTTTTAATTTTCATGTCCACATGTTCATTGCTAGTGTATAGACATACTATTGATTTTTGTATGTTATTTTATATCTTGCAAACTTGACAAACTCACTTATTAGTTCTAGTAGTTTTTGTGTACATTTCCTTAGGTTTTGTATGTATGTGATCATATCATCTACAAATAGGGACAATTTTATATTTTCCTTTCTAATTTTTATACATTTTATTTCCTTTTCTTGTCTTTATTGCACTGGCTAGAACTTCTAGAGCTACGTTGAATAAGTCATCTGATTCTAGAATTTTCTTTGTGGGCAGGTATTTAGCTATATATCTTTAATAGATAGATATCTATTTATGTTATATATTCTTGAATGAGCTTTAATGGTTTATGTCTTTTAAGAAGTTTGTATGTTTCATCTATGCAATTAAATTTACTGGCATAAAGTTATTGATAACATTCCCTTTCAATCCATTTAATGTCTGTATGATCTGTAATGATGCCTCCTTGTTTTATTTCTGATATTTACAATTTATGTCTTCTATTTTATCATTCTGGCTATAGATTTAGTAATTTTAGTTTCACTGATTTTTGTTGCTATCTCATTGATAACTGCTTTTCATTTCTTTCTTTCCTTATGCTTTCTTTGTAATTTTTCACCTAGTTTTTAAGGTGTAATCTTAAATCATTTGTTTGAGACAATTCTTCTTCTATTAATATAAGCATGGATAGCTATAACTTTCCCTCTAAATACTGTTTTAACTGTCCTGCTAAAGCTGCTCCAGAAGCATCCCACAAATTTTGATAAGTTCTCACTTCATTTTCTTTTAATTCAATATATTTTCTAATTTACCTTGTGATTTTTTGTCATTTAGTTAATTAGAAGTATGATGTTTCATTTCCAAATACTGAAAGATTTTCTAGATATATTTTTGTTGATTTCAAGTTTCTTTATTGCCATTAGAACATACTTGTGATATTTTAATATTTGTAAATCTCTTGAGATATACATCATGGCCCAGAATATGGCAGTCTAGGTGAATGTTCTATGTGCACTTGAAAAAAAATTGTATTCTACTATTGCAGGTGGAGTGTTCTATAAATGTCAATTATATAAAATTGGGTGATAGTGTTTCTATATCCTTGCTGATATTTTTGTCTCCTTTTTCTATAAATTATTGAAAGAAGAGTATTGAAGTTTGGAACTATAATTGTAGATTTGTCTCTCTTTTTAATTGTATCCGTTTTACTTAATGTATTTTGAATCTCTGTTACTATATACATACACATTTAGGGTTGGAAGTCTTCTTCATTAAATAAACCCTTTATTATGCAAAGTCTTTCTTTATCCCTGATAGTATTTCTTGTTCTGAATCTACCTCATCTAACATTAACAAGGCTGCTCTAGTTTTCTTTTGATTCATTTACATGGCATATTATTTTCTTGTTTTATTTTTAATTCTTCTTTGTCCTTGTTTTAAAGTGGGTGTTTTATAGAGAGCATAGAATTGGGTCTTGCTTTTTTATTTGATATTGGCATTCTCTGCCTTTTTTTTTTTTTTTTTTTTTTTTGCTGTATGCCGGCCTCTCACTGTTGTGGCCTCTCCTGTTGTGGAGCACAGGCTCCGGACGCACAGGCTCAGCTGCCATGGCTCACGCGCCCAGCTGCTCCACGGCATGTGGGATCTTCCCGGACTGGGGCACGAACCCGTGTCCCCTGCATCGGCAGGCGGACTCTCAACCATTGCACCACTAGGGAAGCCCTCTCTGCCTTTTAATTGAGGTGTTTAGATCACTTACATTTAACAAATTATTGGTATGTTTAAATTTAAATCTGCCCTATGTTACTTGTTTTCTAATTATCCCCACTTTTTTGGCCTTTTTATCTCTTCCTACCTTATTTTGGAATAACTGAATATATCTTTTAAATGGTTTTATTTCATCTCCACTATTTACTTTTGGGGTATATCTATTTTTTTTAATTTTGTGGTTGCTCTTGTATTTAATACACACACACACACACACACACACACACACATTATCACAGTCTATCTTTCAACAATATTTCAACATTTCATATGTAATATAAGAACCTTATATTAGTACACTTTTATATCCTCTCTACTCTGGGTTTCAAATCAAGATATCCATAAGCTGCATTCTTACCTCATGCTTAGGGGTCTCTTCCAAGCTCATATATGGGCTGGAAGAATTCAGTGGTTTGTCTACAAGACTAAGATCTCTTTTTTTCTTGCTGGCTCTTTGTTAGGGGATGCCCTCAGCTCTTAGAGTCCATTCTCATGTTCTTACCACATGGCCCCTTTATCTTCAAAGCCAGCAGAATTTCCCTCTTTTCAAATCTCTCTCATACTTACATCTCTGACTTCTTCTGTGTCTGACCTCTAGGTCTAGACTTAATGGACTCGTGTGATTAGATCAGGCCCAGACAAGATAATCTCCCTTTTGTCCTTGAAGGTAGTATAATCACAAGAACAGTATGTCATTATATTCACAGGTTCCATCCACACTGAAGGCATAGATAACTGAGGGTCATCTTATAATTCTGCCTATCACACAAGGCACGCAGACTCATACAAAACATAATTTCTTAAAGAAGAAGGATAAGAGTTTTCAGTCTGTAACCTCTCCAGTTAACTAAAAAATCTTATTGGACTGTAAGATTTTTTTTGTCTTATACTCCCATGTCTAGTACAGGCCTGACATATAATGGGAACTCAATTAAGTATTTGTTGAATGAAACACCTGACTTCTTTTTGTGAATAATAGACTTCTAAAGTGTACCTTGATTAACGTTATTCCCCAGCGCCCTCAGTTGCTTAATTGCTCAAAGCAATCAGGAGTCCTAACTTCTACTTGTAATAGTTCACTGCTGGTTGAATACTTCAACAAAATCCCAAATGAAATAATAGTTCCTAGTAAAAGAAGCACAACACCCTTACTGTTTCCCTGCGCTGTGAGAACTCTAAATATGAAAAAGGCAAAAGGAAATAATCAGTCAACACACGTGCATGTATAATCTAGGTCTGTACATTGATCATAAAAATCAGGAAGTAAGATCTATGGGACACTTTCTTAGAATCCTGTAGACAGAATCAGAGGTGGTGCTTCTAGGTAGCTGGCACACATTGCAAAATAAAGCACCATTTCTATTCTCTCAGGTCATTTTTAATTCAATATTTTTTTTTTCCTCTTGGACACATTTTTTATGCCCTTTCCATTTCAACTTTGTCTAGTTGCCTCTTTGTCGCAGATCCTTTTGTTCTTTCTTAGCTATTTCTCCTTTCTACCTATTCAGGTATTCCCCCATCTCTGTAATGATCCCCACCCATCCTTTCTCTCTATGTATCCTTTTCCCCTTTCCCCTTCACTTCTCCATCTCTCATTAGACCCCTTGATCTCCCCACCTATCCTATCTACAGGATCACCTCCTCTCCCCAAGTAGTACTGGTTCTTTTAAAGAATTATTGCTTACTTTTATATAAATTAGTTTTTAATTCTCAGTTCCTGAACAATTTGCTTTATCTATGATAAAGATAAGTATCTCTAATATCAGCCTACAAGGACAAAACAAAAAAAAAGATTAAGCATTTTAATCCTATATAATCTGAACTGGTACACACTAATGGAAACATACATTGCCCCAGAATATCTCTGATCAATTTCCATCTCTATCTCTAGATATCTTACATAGAACCCTATTTTATAAAACTGAGCAGTAACTTAGGTTGTCCACTAGATGGCAAACAATTACATTAGGAAACACAACAGAAAACAAAATTTATAGAATTATAGATCTTCTTAAAAAGAAAAGGCAGATTTTTTTTCTTTCTTACAAATGAAGCAAGTACTAAATAAAATATCTTAAAACCACCTTAGATCTTTATCCAGGAAGAAAATCCTTCCAAATTCCTATTCCCTTATAATTATTTATGAATCAGAAACAAAACAAAAATAAATAGAAGAATGGCTATGCAGGGGAAATGTTTCTCAGTTATGGAGACTAAGCAATAGGTCCACAAGTATTAATAATTGAAGTAGGAATAAATAAAATGAAAATGTACCATAAGCAGTCCTGTGAGTAAAATGGTCTAGATTTTAAAACACTATAATCACTTAGGAGTAAAAACTTTGTCTAGAAGGGAAACATTAATGATCATAAAAAGAGGAAATATTCAAATAGCATAACAGTTCAGTGAAGGATGAATATATTATTATGGATAGAGTCAATTACTGTAAGGAATCACTGACTTAAGATCTGTTGAACCAAAATAAAGTCATCTCTGCATACTCTATCACATGCAATAACATGACGAATAATAGGTCAATAGCCTTGATATTTCAGATGTTCATGTAAATCAATAAACAAGTAGAACTACATCAAACTAAAGGGCTTCTCCACAGCAAAAGAAACAATCAACAAAATGAAAAGGCAATATATGGAATGGGACAATATATTTACAAATCATATGTCTGATAAGGGATTAATAGACAAAGAACTTATACAACTCAAGAACAAAAAAGCTAACAACTTGATTAAAAAATGGGCAGAGGGACTGAATAGACAGTTTTTCAAAGAAGACATACAAATGGCCATCAGGTACATGAAAAGAGGTTTGATATCACTAAGCAGCAGGGAAATGCAAATCAAAATGAGATATCACTTTACACCTGTTAGGATGGCTATCATCAAAAAGTACTTCTCCACAAGATATCTATTATTACACAGGGAAAAAAAGATATGATTATGTTAAGGGTCTTGAGATGGGAGATTATCTTGAATTTTCTAGGTGGACCCAAAGCAAATACAAGAATCCTTATATGTGAATAAGGGAGGCAGTAGAGCCAGAGAAAGAGATGTGAGGCAGAAGCAGAGATCAGAGTAATTCGATATCTGGGAGTCAGGAGCCAAGCAGTGTGGGCAGCATCTTGAAGCTAGAAAAGGCAAGGAAACAGATGCTCCCCTAGAGCCTCCAGAAAGCAACACATTCTGCTGATACCTTGATTTTAGCTTTGTGAGACCCATTTTGGACTTCTGACCTCTAGAACTGTAAGATAAAAAACTTGTGGTGTTTTAAGCCACTGTGCTTGTGGTAGTTTGTTACAGCACCAATTAGAAACTAATGCAACTCCGTAAAGAAGAAATATCAGGTATTTATTTTAAAGCAAGAAGGTAACTACCTAAACCTGAGTAAGATTCACTTACATCTCAGAAAAGACTGCAGGATAAAAGCATTCATCTTATGTTACACATAATGAAAATTTGTTTCCTTGTAGCTGGTAAAATAATTGTGGAGAAAGGCCTGATTTCTTGACAAGGTATTTCGATGAGCACATTGCCAGTGGGATACACACTGTGAAAGTGACAAGTCTCTTCCAAGTTTCACTGGCAAGAGGAAAATAATCCTGCATAATAAAAGAGACCAATTGGGGGTGCAAGACTGAGCTTCTATGAGACAGTTAGGGGATGGGGGGATGTAGAAACCAGAATAGGACAAGAGTACTTGTCCTGGGGACTGAGTGAATGAAATGCCAGGAGCTGTATGCTGTGACCCTCTCCCCATGGTTTCTGTGTTAGTCAATTTTTGCTGGGACAATAAACAATCCCAAAGTCTCAGTCGCTTAAACAATGAACAGTTATTTCTCACTTATGAGTATTGGCTGTGGCTCTGCTGGGCCTACCTGGGTTCCTGATATCAGTTAGGCTTTAGTTTAGATCTGCACTGTGTCTCATGCTGGGACCCAGGCTGAAGAAGTAGCTGCTATCTAAGCATGCTGTTCTCATGTAGGATGGTAAGAGTGCAAGAGGGTGATGGGCTTCTGCTAGAAAAAGGCAACCTGTCACTCCCCCCCCGGAAGTCACATGGGTAAACCAAGTCAGTGGGAAAGGGAATAGGGTCAGGGAGAAAGAGTGGATACTGCTGAACAATATTACAATCTACTATAATCTACTATAAAACTACAGTCATACTAGGAAAATAATTTTAAAAAACCTGGTGTCATGTGAAATTTGGTGAAAGCTATAGTGTACGGTGAGTTTTGCATTAAGGTCTGCACAGAACTGAAACAGTAAGCCCAGGAGAAAAACAACAGAAGAAAAAACTGGTTACAGTTTTATTTATTCAACCCAAAGTAAAAGGAAAGTAAACTAACATTTTTATAAGTGACATCTCTTTATCAGGTACTGTGCTGAACAATTTCATTCTCATTTACTTTCACAACAAGTTTTTCAGATGAGAAAACAAGTTCAGAAAGGTTGAGATTCTTGCCCAAGTTCCTATAGTTTGTGTTCCATGATGCTAATCCAGGAATATAGCATTAAGGAAAGTTGAAAAACTAAGGAGCAGAGGGGCTCTGAGTGAGATCGGTGGGCATAGAAATTGACTCTTTGGCAATAGAAGACTAGACAAACACAAAAAGATGGCACCCTCCATCAAAACTGGGAAGGACTTGTTTTATATGGAAATGAGGTTAAAACAAGATGGATCTATAGCCCAGGCAAAGACATGGTCCATGGGTTTCTGGAAGACAGTAGGGTAGCATCAGCACCCAGGAGATGGCTGGTGCCAGCAGAGGCTACAGTTGTAGAGAGATAACGAAGGGAACAAATTCAGCAGAGTTTGTGATGGAGCTAAGACAGGGCCACCCCTAGCCCATTAGAAATACCCTTGAAAATTAGAAATGTGCCCTTTCTTCCTTTGGCACAGACCTGTGTCAGAACACATACTTTGGCCAGTACCGCCTGCTCCCTCCAAGAGGGTGGCCTTCACAACCTATGGCATCACCCTAGTTTGGTTGGGATGAGAAGGGGAAGGGTAAAGTTTGAGGATTCAATCATAAAGAACGATATTCCTCCAAGCTGTCCACATGAGTGAGAAAAGTAGTCTATTTATATGGCTGCCTAGAGGAAATTTAAATATTCACCTAAAGTTGGGTATATATTAAATAGGTGTTTTCTGTTGTTAAACTTCTTAAGAGTAAATGTGCTCTATTTTAGACATTACCAGACACACTGAAAAGGAATTCTCAATGTAATAGCATTCTAAGATTTTAAATACTTGAGAGAATTAAAAACAATGAGCTGGCAATTAAACTCAAGTCAAATATTGCTGTACTACACCTGCCCTACAACATACTGTTTTAAAGTATGCATTTTCCCCAGATGGACACAAATTCAATTATAAAATATCAAAGTTCTTTCTCTATCCTGTCTGGTTTTTTTTGAGATGTCCCATGTCAAAATTCCATCCAGCCTTCAGGACCTGATTCAAACCCTCTCTTCTCTACCAAGGTTAACCTTGGGTAAGTTTCCATAAATGATCTCTCCGTCCTCTGATTCTTGGGTCCTTGGCTTGTGTATCTATTATGAATTAACTTTTATTATGATGGGTACATTTTGTTTGGAACACCCAGAGAAACTTTACTTATGAAGGCAAGCCCAGCCGAAAGGTTTCTCTTTTATTTTGAATCACCTCTGACCCACCCTAACCTGCTGTAAGTATTAATAGTTTATCACTCCCTCTCCCATGCTAATACTGGGTTGGCCAAAAAGTTCATTCGGGTTTTTCCATACCATCTTAGGAAAAACCCAAATGAAATTTTTGGCTAACCCAATAGTAAAGGCCTGATCTTCATTAACTTGGAAGTTGACAAAGATTGGGGTGGGGGCCAGACTAAACATTTGTGAGATCATTGAGGGCAGAGGATATAAGACACCTTTTTCTTCTTTGTACCCCAGTACATAATATAGAATTGAGATCAGAGGTTCTCAGCCTGGGCACTGTTGCCATTTGGGACCCGATAAGGACTTGTAGGGGTCTGTCCTGTGCATTATGGGCTATTTAGCAGTATTCCTCCATAGTGCTGACAACCAAAATTCTCTCCAGACATTGCCAAATATCCTCTGGGGGACAAAAAGTTGCCACCAGTTGAGAACCACTGATCTAAACCATAGTGAAAATTAAATGTGTGTTGAGTTGCTGTCAGGAATTGTCAGGTTTTTCCTCCACTTTGGCTCTTCCACACCTCCTAGCACTAGTGGAGAGTTCAACAAATATATTTAAATGAATGAATGCTTTAAATACATTGCAAATAATGCACAAAGCTTTCCTCTGAGCCATTAAAAATCGAGTTTATAAGGATGATACATATTCATTTGTTCATGAGAGAGATGGTATGGTATATTGATTAATGCAGCAAATTCTGGAGTCAGACTGGGTAGGTTCAAATCCAGAGTGCAGGGGTTCATATCCCCGCTCTCAGCTTCCTAGCTCAGGAACTTTGAGCAAGTCATTTAACCTTGTTGCACCTCAATATCCTCATCATAAAATGAGGATACAAATAGTACTTACCTCAACCAGACTGTGAAGACTACATGAGTTAAGATACGTGAAATGCTTGGAATAGTGCCTGACACGCTTGAGTTATTATGTATTCAGCAAATTGAATACTTTACTCCAGGCATTTATAAGTGATGGGGATTTAACTATGAACAAAAAGTTCAAGCTCTCATGGAGTTTGCAATCCAAAAGGCAAGGAGGAAAGGGACAGAAAATAAAACACTGTAAGAGATGAACAGCAGGGCAGCCACAGAAGGCTGCGCTGAGGTCCCATGTGAGGCGAGGAAGCTGTCCCAGGAGACAGCTAAAGAAGTCTTCCAGGGAATAGTCCTGAAGCCAGACCATGCTGCATGTGTTTAAGGAATGGCAAGCAGCACAGTGAAAACTGTGAACTATATACTGTGTCTTTAAAAAGAAAAATGCAAAATTATAAATTTCCTCTGAGATAAAAAAAAGCTAAGCAAATTTTAAAAGACTACAAAAACATGCCCAAAAATTGACAAATGTTTTGTTTGAGTGATGAGACTATGGGTGATGCATTTTTTTTCTTTTCTATATACCCTGGATACATATTAATATAGTATTTCTAAAAAATCAAAAAGGCTTTATCAATGATGGGCCTTGTAAATTAAACAGAATTTCCATTTACACAGGATTATTTCTATTTTTTCCTCTATTTTGTAGCTGGAATGTTAATTTTTTACTTTATTTGAATGTTCTAATGCGTGCTTAAGACAGTATGTTGCAAAGTTTACTTTTACTAATATCTCATTTAATATTTTGACTAAAAGGTTTTTTTCTGCCCATATGCTTAACACAAATTTCTTTTTTTCAACTGATGGGTCACAATATAGATGTTTGTCTTTTGAAATTTCTTCACATCTTCTAAGGTGAAAATGGCTCTCCATTTACCAAACTTTTCTTCATTGAGTAGTCAGCAAAAATTCTGTGATAGTTCACTTAACTGCTCTTTCAAAATAGACTTTTCTGATCCAAGCAGCAGCAAAGGATTTGTAGAAATGAGGTTACACGTCTGGAAAATAAGTGATATTTTTAATGTCTTCATTTATGTTCAAATATTTTCACTCCTAAGTATATTTCTTAAATTCTGTGTCTCAGCTACAACACAATTATAATTTAGCATTGATACTTCTGCATTTTATAGTCATTTTAAAATAAGTTACCCCCTTTGAATCTGACAGAAATATAACTTTTTAAGTTTGCCATGTTTTGCAGTGTCTTCGGATAATTTTCTTGACCTAATATTTCTATTATGCTTTGATACATTATAGTGAAATTTTAAAATTCACTAGAAACTAGAAACATATATTGCCAGGGTAAAAGGATTCAGAGTGGTTTTGTTTGCCCTCAGGAGATACACAAAATGTAGGAGAGGTGTTTCTATAGGTTCTACTGCTTTATTTCCCTAAAGAAATGAAGTATAAAATCACGGAAATTCTTTACTTCGTATAGCTGTGTGGACATTAAAAAAGAGGCAGACAAGAAGTTGTAGGAGAGGGAGATATGAAGATGTAGATCAAGAGTCCAAAAAGCCAAAATTTCATGAAAGATTATAAGATTAAGTTTATAAAAGAGAAATTAGGGAAATTCTCTCTTAAATTTACTCACCTAGAATCAATAGGGCCAAGCATTGTTCTAAGTATCATAATTATACATTTGGGGGGATAGAGAGTGTTTGAACAGCTGTGGCATTTAAATGATCTCCTATTCTCATCAGGCTCTCTCTCTCTTTCTTTTTTCTTTTTTACACTATAGGTGAAGGGTAGGGTGGAAGTGTGGTTGCTAGTGAATATAGAGAATAAATGTATGACATTTTAGTTCATCCAACATTTTTTAAATGCCAACATAAGACATATTCACACACATACACAAAAGCTGTGTTTTACAGACCTAAATAACTGTATGTATTTTTTAAAATAAGCACTAAAAATTATTTTAATGCATGGTGTTTTCAAATCTTCCCAAATACTGTTACTTAATTTTAAGTTTTGTGTAATGATTAGGTATATATTATATTAACTATTTTCAAATATACTTATGTGAAGTATTTTGAGAATAAAATAAAAATATACTAATAGTTGTATATCTTGAAAATCTCTATATACATGCAAAAAAGTGTTTTTTATAACTATTCAAGAGACTGAATAAAAATATCTTAATCATTCAGTATATTTTTACATTACATTTTCATTCAACAGTGTCAGAATATTTTAATCACCAATATTCCTAAGAACGATGCTTAAAAATATTTACCATTAAAAATAGGAGAAAATTTCAAATCTAGATATTATTGGCAAAAGCCGTGTCCCTTCTTAAAAACCAAACAAATAAAAATCAACAAGGAAAACTACTTGTTCATTTTGTATCTTCTTACCTTCCTCCAGTTCTTCTGTATCAGATATAGAGTCCAAAGTTGTATTTGTAGAGTTAGATATCTGTTTAACATTCTTCTTTTCATAATTAGCAATTAATTCGTGATATCTATCCACAAAGAGAAAATATATATGAATTCCAGCATTCATAAATATTCAGTTCAATTCATGATACCTAATTATCAAGTCAAAACTGTAGACATTAGCTAATGCCTTTCCAAGCATATCACACACAGCTGACCTCAAGCCTCCTCTCAAGCCAACTCCATCAATAGACGCCATTTTTATTTCACATACTCCCATTTTCTGGCACTTCTTTTTTTCCTATAACCACAGATAAGCCACTGGCAAGGTAGAAAAAGTGGCTTAAGTTATACTTGGTGTATTAGATTTCTAGGGCTCCCATAACAAAATACCACAGACTGAGTGGCTTAAACAACAGAAATTTATTTACTTGCAATTCTGGAGGCAGGAAGTCCAAGATCAAGTGTGCCAGTAGGGCTGGTTTCCTATGAGGGCCACAGGAAGGATCTGTCTGTTCCAGGCCTCTCTCCTTGGCTGGTAGATGACTGTCCTCTTGCTGCCTCTTCACATAAATTGTCCCTCTAATCTCCTCTTCTTATAAGGACACCAGTCAAATTGGATGAGGGACCACCCTAATGCACAGTCATTTTTAACATAACAACTCTTTAAAGGCCCTTTCTCCAAATGTAGTTATCCAAAATCTGTGGCACTGTGAGAAAGGACTTTAACATGAATTTGGGGGGAACACAGTTCAGCTCATAACACTTGGGCTTAACAGTAAATTGACAAAGTGAAGACATTTAACTCAGTCTAAGACTGAGCCATATCCAGTAAAGAATAAACCTTTTCTCCATGCCTGAAAAGAGCCCATTCTAGCCACTCATTAATAGACATATGATTTCAGAATTTCAGTGAAAGGAATGAGGCAATGTATGGGGTAAAGCTAACTGTAAAATAAATATCTAAATATAATTCCCTCATTTGAGACAGTTTCACTTATTTTTTAAAAACTATGTATATGAGAAACATATTTATTCTATGTTTCCACTCTGAATAAAGCAGTAGACCTTATGTACCAGGAAAGAGAGCTAACAAATGATACTAAAAATAGAGGCTGTGTACTCACTATGGTAGATAGGCAATAGCTACTTAACCAACAAAAGTCACAATTACAGAAAGCTTAGTTACCATTATAAAAGAAGGGCAAAAACAAAAAAGAGGATGGGGGCATTAGATTGCAGCTTAAAGTCATTTGCAATTTTTATTATTTGCTGATAGTTTTCACATCCTAAATGTAATTGCTTAGTCATTAGGAAATTACCTCTCTTCCCTTTTACCTCTTTGGAAAAAAGAAAAGTAATATAATGCTCTTAGAATTTTCAACATTGGTGATATTAAAGTAATATTGAGATGATGAAAATTCATTTATTCTTAAATTAATGATGGAGCAAACTACAAAAAGAATGTTCTAAAAACCACGTAGGGGAGATGAAAGAAGATTGTGAAATTTCCTACTTATCTACCTACCCAATAATAGCTTCATAAGACATATAGATGTAAACAAGTTATTTAGATAAATAAGTACTGTTTTCAGACCAATAAATATATTATTGTACAGATATATGTGTCTCCTAGTTTCATATATCCAAAGTTTTTAAGTGATGAATGAACAGTTAGGAACCCCTGTTATAAAGCAAATAATCCTTTTTATACTACAGATATTCACCAGTAATTTCTCTCTTTATTTTATTTAAATTTTTAAACATATGGTTTGCTTATACCAAGGTAAAACAAAGTGCACATGTCCAATATTGCAAAGATGGAAATACTGTATTCAATTACAGTTGACATGTTTAATAGATTATGAATTCCTTATTTTCTAAAGTTCAATTAAATTAAGACGTTTAAAATAAACATCTGAATGTATATATGAAAATTATTTTACTTTCCCTCTCCCCCTTCTTTTTCTCTCTCCCCGTGATTTTCATATGAAATTAATGATTAAAAGGTATTGTTAAAATGTAAATAAAGTAGATGGTAGAAGAATAAGAAAACAATAAACTAGAAAAAATATCTATGCATAATTTAAAATTGCCCTTAAAATTATAAAGAACATATTCTATATGTTGTTTAAATTCATTAGCTATAAAATAATTTCTGTTCATTGCATCTTATTTCTCATTGACGATGAAAATCAGAAATTCATGTTCATCATGAAAAGTTTTATCTTTTGGGTATAATGAGAATATACTTAAGAATTCTGAAACCTTAAACTATAGTTAGCTAATAACAAATTAACAATAATATTCACAACAAACAAAATATTTACATTACTAATATGTAAAAACAATGAAAGGGGCTTGTGTGGATTAATCATCTTTTGCCCAACTCTATTGCCCATACATTTATTTTCTTTATTGAGGTGTAGTTGATGTACAATATTATATAAGTTACAGGTGTACAACATAGTGATTCACAATTTTTAAAGGTTATACTCCATTTATAGTTTGTGTAAAATATTGGCTATATTCCCTGTTCTATACAATATATCCTTGTAGCTTATTTATTTTATACACTGTAGTTTGCACCTCTTAATCCCCTACCCGTACCTTGCCTCTGCCCCCTTTCCCCTCCCCACTGGTAACCACTAGTTTTTTCTCTAAGTCTGTGAGTCTGTTTCTTTTTTGTTATGTTCACTAGTTTGTTTATAAATTCCACAAATAAGTGATATCATATAGTATTTGTCTCTCTCTGACTTATTTCACTAAGCATAATACTCTCCAAATCCATCCATGTATTGCAAATGGCAAATTTTCATTCATTTTTATGACTGAGTAGTATTCCATTGTATATATATCACTTTTTCTTCATCTAGGTGATATCTCGCTGTGGTTTTTTTCACTTTCATTTGTCTCCAAGTATTTTTTGATTTCCTCTTTGATTTCTTCAGTGCCATTGGTTGTTTAGTAGCATACTGTTTAGCCTCCATGTGTTTGTGTTTTCTGCAGTTTTTTTCTTGTAGTTGATTTCTAGTCTCATAGCATTATGGTGAGAAAAGATTCTTGATATGATTTCAATTTTTCTTAAATTTACTGAGGCTTGCTTTGGCCTAGCATATGATCTATCCTGAAGAATGTTCCATGTGCACTTGAAAGGAATGTGTATTCTGCTGCTTTTGGATGGAATGTTTTTTAGATATCTATTAAGTTGATCTGGTCTAATGTGTCACTTAAGGCTAGTGTTTCCTTATTGATTTTCTGTCTGAATATGATCTGTCCATTGATATAAGTGGGGTGTTAAAGTACCCTACTATTATTGTGTTACGGTCTATTTCTTCCTTTATGTCTGTTAATATTTGCTTTATGTATTTAGGTGCTCCTATGTTGTATGCACATATATTTACTATTATTACATCTTCTTTTTGGATTGATCCCTTGATTTTTATGTAACGTCCTTTTTTGACTCTTGTAACAGTCTTTGTTTTAAAGTCCATTTTGTGTGGTATCAGTATTGCTATGCAGCTTTCTTTTGATGTCCATTTGCTGATCTCTACATTTCAAATGCATTTTAACAACCCTACATTTTTATTCTACTCCCTTCACAATTACTATTTTTGATATCATGTTTTATATTTAATTGTTTTGTGTATCTCTTAACTGCTTATTGTGGATATAGATGATATTACTACTTCTGTCTTTTAACCTTACTAGGTTTGTGCATGGATGATTTCCTACCGTTCCTGTATGTTTGCCTTTACTGATTTGTTGTTTCCTTTTATAATTTTCATGTTTCTAGTTGTGGCCTTTTCTTTTTTGTTTAGACAAGTTCCTTTAACATTTCTTGCAAAACTGGTTTAGTGGTGCTGAACTCTTTTACCTTTTGCTTCTTTGTAAAACTTTTGTTCTCTCCATCAAATCTGAATGAAGGCCTTGTTTTTCCCTTTCATCACTTTAAATATATTGTGCCACTCCCTTCTGGCCTGCAGAGTTTCTGCTGAAAAGTCAGCTGATAGCCTTATGGGAGTTCCCCTGTATGTAACTTGTTGTTTTTCCCTTGCTGCTTTTAATATTCTCTCTTTATCTTTAGTTTTTGCCATGTTGATTACAGTGTGCCTTGGTGTGTTCCTCTTTGGGTTAATCCATATGGGACTCTCTGCCCTTCCGGGACTTGGAAGGTGTTTCCTTTCCACGTTAGGGAAGTTTTCAGCTATTAGGTCTTCAGATATATTCTCAGCCCCTTTCTCTCTTCTCCTTCTGGGACCCCTGTAATGTGAATATTAGTGTGGTTGATGTTGTCTCAGAGATCTCTTAAACTCTTTTCATTCTTTTTTCTGTTCAGCATCAGTGATTTCTACTACTCTATCTTCCAGCTCACTGATCCATTCCTCTGTATCATTTAGTCTACTGCTGATACCTTCTACTTGATTGTTCGTTTCAGTCATTGTATTCTTCAACTCTGTTTGGCTGTTCTATATTTTCTAACACCTTGTTAAAAACTTCTAAATTCTCAGTCTGTGCATCCATCTTCTCCTGAGTTCTTTGATCATTGTTACAATCACTACCCTGAACTCTTTCTCGGGTAGATTCCCTATCTACTTCACTTAGTTATTCTGAGATTTTATCTTTTTCGTTCATTTGGAACATGTTCCCTTTTACCTCATTTTGCCTAATTCACTTTTTATTTTTATGTATCTGGTAGGTTGGTTACATTTCCTTGGATAAGTGGCCTTTTTGTAGGCCTGTGCATCCCAGCAGTGCACTCTCCTCTTGTCACCGTAGCTATATGCTCTAGGGGTGCCCCTTATGTGGGCTGTATGTGGCAGGCTGATTTCTATGGTCAGTCTTGTAGGCTTGGTTGGCCCCTGGTCTGGTTCGTTGCCAGGCCCTGCCCCTCTGGTTGGCAGGGCCAGGTTATGAGGTGGCTGACTATAGAACCCTGGGGGGCCCTGTAGCTAGTGCTGGCTCCCTAGTGGGCAAAGTCAGGGTCCAGAAGACCCTGGTGCTATTGCCTGCCCACTGGTGGATGAAACCAGGTCTTGGGGCTAGTGCAAGCCTACTGCTGGGCAGAGCTGGATCCTGGGGACTGGTTGCAGGTCCCAGGAGTCCCAGAGCTGGTGTCAAATTGCTGGTGGGTGGGGCCACTTCCTGACACAGTTGGCTGCAGGGTCCAGGGTGTCTTCAAGCTTGTGTTGGCCTAGTAGTAGGTGGGACCAGGGCCCAGCTGGTCACAGGGCAGGATTTGGCCTGCTGGTGGAGGGGCTGGATTTGTAGGTTGCAGTGCTGTGGTTGTCTTGTGGCTGCTGTCTGCCTGCTGGTGGGTGAGGTTGGTCCCAAGGCTAGAACATGCTTGCTGGTGTGTGGGACCAGGTCCCTGGGCAGGGTCTGGCCTGCTAGTGGTGGGCCAGGTCCACAGGCTACAGGGCTGCAGTTGTCTTGTGGCTGGTGTCTACCCACTAGTGGGTGGAGCTGGGTCCTAGGGTCTCTGGCTGGAGGGCCCTGGGGGTCCCAGGTCTAGTGCCTATGCACTGGAGTGTGGGCCTGGGTTCTGGGCCTTCTGGTGAGCAGGACCCTGTCGAGGGGCAGCTGTGGGCTCAAGAGGTCTTAAAGTAGCCTGTCTGCTATGGGCTGGGCTGTGTTCCTGCCCAGTTAATTAATTGCTTGACCTGAGGCATCCAGCACTCTTGCCTACAGACTGTTGGGCCAGGGCAGCACTGCATCCTGAGGCCAATAAGCTAGAGGAATGATTCCAGAACGGTGCTTGCCAGTACCAGTGTCCATGTGATAGAACAAGCTCCCAAAATGGCTGCCCCCAGTGTCTGTGTCCCCAGGGTGAACTCTAGTTGCCTCCTGCCTCTCCTGGAGACTCTCCAAGAACAGCAGCTGGTCTGACCCAGGCTCCTTTCAAATTACTGCTTCTGCCCTGGGTCCTGGAGAGTGTGAGACTTTGTGCGCATCCTTTAAGAGAGAAGTCTCTATTCCCCCCAGCCCTCTGGGACTCCTAAAAATAAGCCTGCTGGCCTTTAAAACCAAATGCTCTGGTGGCTTGTCTTCCTGGTGCAGGACCGCCAGGCTGGGAAGCCCAATGTTTGGCTTGGACCCCTCATTCCCTTGGGAGAACCTCTGCAATTGTAATTATTCTCCCACTTGTTGGGCACCCACCTGGGGGTATGGGACTTGACTATATCATGATTCTGCCCCTCCTACCCAACTAGTTGTGGTTCCTTCTTTACATCTTTAGTTGTAGAAGATCTTTTCTGGTAAATTCCAGTCTTTTTCATCAATGATTGTTTTGTAAATAGTTGTAATTTGGGTATACCCATGAGAGGAGGTGCACTCAGGGTCTTTCTACCCAGCCATCACTGCCAGTCTCCTCTATTGCCCATATGTTTTATTAATGGTATGTCACTAGTTGCTGGAATCCCTGTTCTGGCATACTTCAAATTCCCATGCCACTGGGAATTTATTAATCTGTAGACTCAGCCTACCTGCAGTTCTTATATTGATTAGGTCCTATATTGCTGTTCTTATACTGACAGCGAAAATCAAGCATTCCTGGATCCATGGGTCCAGAGTTCTTCATGTGTTTACCCCTATTGTGTGCTTTGTACTTTGGGGTTCGTGTTTCTTTCCTTATGCTCAAATTCCACACAATTGTTAAAAGATATGCAGTATCACTTACATAGTAAAACCATTGAAAGAAGCATATTCCTCAGCTGTGAATCCATAAATATCTTGACAAGATAGGTTCACCTCTTGCTGAAGAAGAAGACTGACTAAACTTGTTGGTTCATCACTGAGAGCAATCATAAGGGCTGTTCTGGAGCAAGAGATATAAATGTGTCCATTTATGAATCTTAACCATGTCTTGTACTTTTTAAAAAATGAGTCTTCTAAATTTACTGTTTAAATGTATGATCAGGAAAAGAGTTGGGGCAAGAATGTAAAATGTGGGGCAGATCTACTCAAAAAGGTGT
Source organism: Pseudorca crassidens (assembly GCF_039906515.1). Lineage (NCBI taxonomy): Eukaryota > Metazoa > Chordata > Mammalia > Artiodactyla > Delphinidae > Pseudorca > Pseudorca crassidens. The sequence continues at coordinate 75,892,733 of NC_090303.1, read as the reverse complement.
GCTAATCACAGATCATATCATGAAGTCTAAAGATAAGAGTCTCTAGGAAGCAGCTAGCTCAGTGGTTTTCAACCCCTGCTCCTGGGAACACTAGTGTTTTCCGGGAGATGTCTCAAAAATTCTATGGAGGGGAGTGTCTGGGACTTTGGGTACCCTATCCCCATTTAACTACGGCATCTGGGATTTAGAGATTGAGTTTCTGTGTAAGATTCTAATGTTAAAAAATAATAATAGCAATAATTACATACCAATCTGGCCCAACTGTTTGATTTTACAGATAAATAGATTCTGGGAATCTAGGTAATTTGTCCAAAATCATATGGCCAAATCTTTTCAGTTTCAAAAATATGTCTCATATATATATATGATATATATATATAGGCTTACTTCACACTGAGGTCAAGAGCAGCCTGGAGTATTTAAGTAATGAGCACCTAGAATTTAACATATGTGTGCATGTGTATATATTCCTGTTAGATACCTATAGTTATATGCTCTTATTTAACATTAATTATACCTTTGATTCTTATCTGAAGCATTCACATCTGCCCCACTCTTCAGAAGAAATTCTACCATTTCTGCATTATTTTCAGTAATGGCAAGTAAAAGTGGAGTATATCCATCCTGGAAAAATTATTTTAAAATGATTATTTAAAATATTGTACCAACATTCCATGCCTTTTAATTTAAGTTCAATTTAAAAAATAAGTATGCTTATAAGAAACCTCTGTAATAACCTATAATTGAACAGAATCTAAAAAGGAATATATATATGCCTGTCAAAAAATCAAAATAAAATTATAAAAATTATAAAAATAAATAAATAATACTAAAATAAAATATAGTTGGCCAGTCAAAAAATAAAATTGAAGTTTCTGCTTTAGGCTTAATTCAAATTGTGGGCAAGAGCACTCTGGAGTATTTAATTACTGAGCACCTAGAATTTAACATAAGTATTGCAAACCATCAATTCACATTTCGTAATGTTGTTACAGCTGAGTTTCCTAGGGTTTCATTTAAACTTCCAAGGCTGGCACTTATTTTGGCCTGTCATGCAGATAAAGTATCAGTGAACTAAAGTGTTAGGAAGCTTAAAAACATATATTAATCAGTTATCCATAAAGTCTTAATAGGTGACTTGGATTACTTTTAGTATAACAAGTGATTTTCTAATTTTACTCTATTGTAATTATTCACGAGTATACCAATAAAATATAAAAGGACATAGTCTTCATGATTTTTAATCAATGTTCATTTATAAGGAAATCAAGTATTTCTCATGTGATGTACTTCTTTGAACAGTTATAATTGTTAAACCTCATGTTGCTTTGGAGGTCAAGATTATAATATGAAATGAAATGGAGAAAGGTTTTTTTAAAAAGGAAAACCTTATCAGTATTTGATAATCTCATCCTCCTTCTCCTTCTCCCTAATTTCATTTTGTAAAATTCATGTTTTATATAACATGTGTCTCAACAGATATAAATTATATGCAATGAATACCTTCTTTTACTGCTTTCTAAAATATAATGTATTGTTTTTAATAGAAGACTACCTTATTTTGAGCTTCAAGATTAGCTTTGTGTTCAAGCAGTTTTGCAACTAATGAGTCACTTTGATGACAAGCAGCATAATGAAGAGCAGTATTGCCATATAAATCCACCAAGTTTGGGTCTGCGCCATGTTCTAGAAGAATAGTAACACAACTCTCCTTGTCACACTGTACTGCCTGTCAGTACAAAAAGAATAGACGGGTAACCAATTTACTATTTAGGATCTGATATATTAAACTAATGTTTAATACTATGTTTTAAAATATGAAATATAACAAAGGTTAACTAGGAGAAGAACTCAAATGTAATTCAATTGAAAAGGAAAAATCAGCACACCTTAGTCAATGGAGATCTGTTTTCACCATCCCAGACATTTACTTTGCACTGTTTCTCAATTAAGAGAGATACAATATTTGAATATCCATTAGCACAGGCCAGGTGCAAAGCTGTTCTGTATCAATATAATGAAACACAAAGTTACAGATAAGTCTTACTTTGAGAAGTTATCTGCTATGCCCAAGAACATGCCAGATCATATATTATTAAGGTATTTGCTTTGTGTACTTATTTATATTTACACAAAATTTAATTAATTATAATTGCTTTTTACTGAATTAAAAGAGCTGTGCAAATGCCTGAAGATCAAATATTTAACTGGTTTCACTTCAAAGAAAATGTAACTATGCATTAAACAATAGGTTTTTTTTCAAACAGCAAAATGGAGTATGAGCCTTGGAGAATGATAAAATTAGACATCCAATTATGTCTAGAAATGATCTCCAAAACCTAAGATACATGTGCCAGATAACAGGAGGAAAAGACATTGCCTGTTTGCCTATTGCATGGCATACTACACCTAAGTGTGTGTGTTTCTCTTTGCTCAGCTATTAAAGCTGTCATTTGCATCTAAGAAGTGCACACAAAGGTGAAAGCCTAAGTACTCTTTAAGTTGTAGATCCCAACCTAATTTTCAGTTATTAAAATAATTTCTACTTCTCAAAGAACCATATTCTATGTAGCCTCCCAGAAACCAATCATATAGTCATGAGGTATGACAGATACTAATGAGCTCCATTTAAACTTTGTAGCTTTTAGCCTGAACTAACCCTCAACAAACTTTTATTTATTTGTGAAGGTGATGTCTTTATATCCTTATTTTAAGATAATTTCATAATACAAAGTCTATATACAGGTAGCCCAGGTCCCGAACAAAAGATTTTAGATGCCATTTTCCCACTTCATTTTAGGTCCTCAGAAGTACTTTATGGGTACCTAAACAGAACTGTTACTGACACTAAGAGTAGCAAAATGTAGCCCACAAGGACTTGAAAATAAGGTAACTTTCAAAGAACAAGGCTCATAAAATCCAAGCATGATGATATAACTTACCATTTATGGCAGTAAACCCAAAAAATATAAAAATAATTTTGAACAGTTTGGAAATACGAAAACAGTTTTGGAAATACGTTTTGGAAATACGAAAACAATCAAGTTTACCTGAATATAATCTCTGGAAGGCAAGACTGTAACTATAATTCAAAAAACCAGAAACCTAACCAATTATGTCATTCTCTCTGAAGAAAGACTGTACTCAGAAAGAGGATGGTCAGCTAAGTGATAGACTGAAGCCAGAAGTTATCCATCATTAACATCCTTCATGGTAAAGAATATATGAATTTAAGGAGCCCATACTTCCCAGTCATTGGAAAGGAATACTTTGTTTTTCTGTAGAACAAAAATGATTCCTCAGACATCATGGTCTAGATGAAATATCCCTCAAAATGGTCTACCTTGTTTTGCCACGATTCCATCCTTACCAAACAAACTTCTGATAACTAATTTGGTTTCTCAGAAATCGTGACACAGGAAAAGCACTGATTAGCCTTTTTGTTGACATCCATAATTTGGCTTAAAGGTAAATTTCCTTATGTAATAGGAAGTTTCTCCAGTCTTCAGCCTGAACATATGGGGCCGAAAGGCTTTAAGCTGACCTAAAATAAATCCTTGCAGTAGCATAGCAAATCCTAAAAAACATTTTGATCCATCCCCTTCACCCACTGTTATATATATCTCAAAATTTTAGTCTCAAGGAACGTAGGTGGCTTTTACTCAATCTTTAGATATAATTCTCTTTCCAACTCCAGTTTCCTTTTTTCATTAAAACAAACAAACAAAAACCAAAAAGCAAAAACAAAACCAATTTCTCTTTCTCTGAGAGAAAGTAATTGGCATTTGAGTAATTCCCCGGAGGTGTTCCAGAAGTGGCTGCTGCATGGCTGCTGCACGCCTGCTGAATATTTCACTCTTCCAATTGAAGTCTAAACCCTATGTGACAGGGGGACCTTCAAGATGGTGAAGGAATAAGACGGGGAGATCACCTTCCTCCCCACAGATACGTCAAAAATACATCTACATGTGGAACAACTCCTACAGAACACCTACTGAATGCTGGCAGAAGGCCTCAGACTTCCCAAAAGGCAAGAAACTCCCCACCTACCTGGGTAGGGCAAAAGAAAAAAGAAAAAACAGAGAAAAAAGAAGAGGGACGGGACCTGCACCAGTGGGAGGGAGCTGTGAAGGAGGAAAAGTTTCCCCTTCACTGATGGAGATGGGGAGTGGGTGGGGGAGAATCTTCGGAGCCATGGAGGAGAGCACAGCAACAGAGGTGCAGAGGGCAAAGCAGAGAGATTCCCATGCAAAGGATTGGTGACAACAAACACTCAACAGCCTGAGAATATTGCCTGCTCACCTGCTGGGGCTGGGAGCTGAGGCTCGGGCTTCAGCGGTCAGATCCCAGGGAGAGGACTGGGGTTGGCTGAGTGAACACAGCCTGAAGGGGGTTAGTGCGCCACAGCTAGCCGGGAGGGAGTCCGGAAAAACTCTGGACATGCCTAAGAGGCAAGAGACCATTGGTTGTGGTGCGCGAGGAGAGGGGATTCAGAGCACGGCCTAAATGAGCTCCAGAGACGGGCATGAGCCGTGGCTATCAGCGAGGACAACAGAGATGGGCATGAGACACGAAGGCTGCTACTGCAGCCACCAAGAAGCCTGTATGCAAGCACAGGTCACTATCCACACCTCCCCCGTGAGAGCCTGTGCAGCCCGCCACTGCCAGGGTCCCGGGATCTAGGGACAACTTCCCCGGGAGAACACACGGCGGCCTCAGGCTGTTGCAGTATCATGCTGACCTCTGCTGCCACAGGCTCACTCCACATTCCGTACCCCTCCCTCTCCCTGGCCTGAGCCAGAGCCCCCTAATCAACTGCTACCTTAACCCCGTCCTGTCTGGGCGGGGAACAGACACCCTCAGGTGACCTACCTGCAGAGGCAGGGCCAAATCCAAAGCTGAACCCAAGGAGCTGTGCAAACAAAAAGAGAAAGGGAAATCTCTCCCAGCAGCCTCAGGAGCAGCGGATTAAATCTCCACAATCAACTTGATATACCCTGCATCTGTGGAATACCTGAATAGACAACTATCCCAAAATTGAGGCGGTGGACTTTGGGAGCAACTGTAGACTTTGGGTTTGCAATCTGCATCTAATTTGTTTATGGTTTTATGTTTATCTTAGTTTAGTATTTAGAGCTTATTATCATTGGTAGATTTGTTTATTGATTTGGTTGCTCTTCTCCTGTTTTTATATATATATATATTTTTTTTTTCCTCTTTCTCTTTTTGTGAGTGTGTATGTGTATGCTTCTCTGTGTGATTTTCTCTGTATAGCTTTGTTTTGCCATTGTCCTAAGGTTCTGTCTGTCCATTTTTGTTTGTTTTTTAGTATACTATTTAGTACTTGTTATCATTTGTGGATTTGTTTTTTGGTTTTGTTGCTCTCTTCTTTCTTTCTTTCTTTTCTTATTTTTTTATTTTTAAAAATTTACTTTTGTTATTTTATTTTATTTTATTATTTTTTTCCTTTTTTTCTTTATTTTTTCTCCCTTTTCTTCTGAGCCGTGTGGCTGACAGTATCTTGGTGCTCCAGCCAGGTATCAGGCCTGAGCCTCTAAGTGGGAGACCTGAGTTCAGGACATTAGTCCACCAGAGACCTGGCCGCACATAACATCAAATGGCAAAAGCTCTCCCAGAGATCTCCATCTCAACACTAAGACCCAGTTCAACTCAACAACAAGCAGGCTACAGTGCTGGACACCCTATGCCAAACAACCAGCAAGACAGGAACACAACCCCACCCATTAGCAGAGAGGCTGCCCAAAATCATAATAAGTTCACAGACACTCCAAAACACACCACCGGACGCGGTCCTGCCCACCAGAAAGGCAAGATCCAGCCTCATCCACCAGAACACAGGCACCAGTCCCCTCCACCAGGAGGCCTACACAACCCACTGAACCAACCTTACCCACTGGAGACAGAAACCAAAACCAACGGAAACTACGAACCTGCAGCCTGTGAAAAAGGGACCCCAAACACAGTAAGTTAAGCAAAATGAGAAGACAGAGAAATACGCAGCAGATGAAGGAACAAGGTAAAAACCCACCAGACCTAACAAATGAAGAGGAAATAGGCAGTCTACCTGAAAAAGAATTCAGAATAATGATAGTAAAGATGATCCAAAATCTTGGAAACAGAATGGAGAAAATACAAGAAATGTTTAACAAGGACCTAGAAGAGTAGGTCCTGTGAGTAGTATGACTGAAAGTGTTCATTTGGAATTGAGCCTTCACCTACAAGGCAACCTACTGATCTGAGGGACTTTTTAAATAAAAACCATAAAAGTAATTTAATTGTATACCTGGGAGAGATATTAGACATCTTCAATTCACTTTCAAACTCATTAGGCACAGAACTCAAAATAAAAACATAAATATTAGCTAAATAAGCAAAGCACATTAACAGGGAGCTCCTCTGGTTTAATAAGAGATAGTCTTCAATGGGGCTTTGCAGATCTTGGTTTAAAAAACATCTATCTAGTAATAGTTCTGATTTGACAAGATGAGGAGATTTAGGGTCAAGGTCATACAAATGCAGGGAAGGCCTCAAATTCAGATTTTTATTCCAAAAACAGTGTTATTCCTACTGGGCCACTATGGCCTTCAAAACAACCTGCTCATTAACTGTCATGGTGTTTCTCCCATTCTCTCCTAACCAGAAATTTCCACTTTTATTATCATTATTTTTACTAGAAAACATATTTAGAATATTATTTCAATAAGGCCATTATTTATATGTACATATACTTACATGAGGCATCAGGGACATTTGCACAATGCTTCTAAAATGAGTTTATGCAGCCCTCAATAAAACACTATAATTCACCTTTTAAAATATTCAAATAACACAAAACAGAAGTCTCCCATAACCATTCTCACTCTACCTACTTCCTCTGCCCAAATCTCATCTCCTCTTCAGAAATAGTGTTTTAACTTTAGTATGTATCCTCTCAGATTTTATCCCATTCTCAGTCTTTCTACACACACACACACACACACACACAAATATTCAAATAGAATATAGAGTTTGAGACTTTTTTTATTCCGCTTTATTGAGGTATAATTTATAAAAAATTTAAGTGTACAGTTTTATGAGTTTTTTCCAATATATAGTCATATAACTGCCACCATAAACATAATAAAGAACATTTCTATCACTCTAAAAAGTTTCCTCATATCCCTTTACAATCAATCCCCCTTCCTCCAGTCCCCATATGAAACACCTGGTACCTACTAATTTGCTTTCTTTGGCTATAATTTTGCCTTTCCAGAATTTCATATAAAAGGAGTCACTTGATATATAGTCTTTTGTATCTAGTTTCTTTGACTTAGCAGGACACTTTCGAGATTCATCCATGTTGTTGCATGTATCAGTAATTTCATTTCTTTTATTAATAAGAGATATCATTTTATTGCTGAGTAATATCTTTAAATTATCATATTTATCTATGTATGTATATATATATATGTATTCATTCATCAAAAAATATTAATTCAGCACTTACTATGGCTAGGCAAGGTTCTAGGTGATGAAGATACAGCAGCAAATAAAACAAAAATACCTGACCTTATGGATCATACATGGCTAGTGGAAGAGGTCAACGAAAAAACTTAAAATACAAGGTACAACAGACAGTATTAAGTGCTAAAGAGAAAAATCAGGCAAGGAAGAGGAACAGAAAATGTCAGCATGGAGAGGGAGTGCAATTGTTGGAAGAGTAGCCAGGGAAGCTCTCACTGATAAGATGACAAACACCTGAAGGAAGTGAGACCAAGCCATGTGGATATCTGGGTGGGGAAGCACTCCAGGCAAAGGACCCAGCAAGTCCAAAGGCCCTAACTGCATGTCTGGCATTTCTGTGGACACTAAAAAGACCAGGGTAACTGGAGATGAATGAAAGGGAGAGTTGTAGGAGCTAAGATCAGAGAGATAACAGGGAGGGGGGTGAAGGCTGTGTAGGGTTGTATGAGCCTTTGGAAGGACTTTGGCTTTTACCCCTAATGAGATGGAAATCCAGTGGATGTTGTTAAGACAAGGAAGGACATCACTTGACATACATTTTAGAGGATCATTCTGGCTAATGTGTGGAGAATAAATTGGAAAGGTTAAAAGACAGAAAACTACCTGGGAGGCCACTGCAGTAATTCTCATTAAGATATGATGGTGGCTTTGACTACAGTGGTACCTTGGAAGGTGGCAAGAAATGGCTGGATTTTAAACATGTTTTGAAGGTAGAACCAAAAAGATTTACTGTTGAATGAGATGAAGGATGTGAAAGAATGAGAGTAGTCAAGAATGACTCTAGGGGTTCTGGCCTAAACAACTGAAAGAAAGGATTTGGCATTTATAGAAAGAGAAGAGCAGATCTGAGGAGGAATAACAGGAGCGCAGTATGCGGATGTTTGAGATTCCTAAGCAGTGATGGGGTGGAGCTAGCGGCTCTCACAAGCCCATTGTTAAATTTTCAGGAATTATTCGAGCCACTTGACATCACATTGGTAGGTGGAAATCAGGGATTCTCTTCCCTTCTCCCCACCCCCACTCAAGAGCCTGTTATATAACATTTACCAGCACACCACAGCCTGTTAGATATACAAGTGATAGTGTAGGCATTTGTATATATATGAGTCTAGAGTTCAGGGGAGAGGTCTAGCTGGAGATTAAAAGTTGGAAGGCATTGGAATACACTTACAGACTATCTCTCTTCATCAGGCAAGTCAGGATTAAATGAGAGAGACAGAGAGAGAATTATTTTGAGGTCTGAGCCCTCAAATATTTACCAATCAGGAAGATGAAGAGAAAGCAGCAAAGGAGTCTGAAAAAAACTGTCCACAGAAGTAGAAGAAATGCCAGGTGAACCAAGTGTTCTGAAAGACAAGACGATATTTCAAATACTACTGCTAGGAAAGTAAGAGACTTGGCTGAGATGCCTGCCAGGTATGACTGAGAACTGACCACTGAATGAAGTCATGTTGACGTTATTGATGACCCTGTAAAGAAATTCAGAGGAGTGGTGTAGGATAAAAGTCAGATAAATTATTGAAGAGATAACTCTGATTTTATTAAAAGAGGAGGTAAAACTATGAGCAAGTGGACACAGATCCTCTAACCATAGTTTCCAGTTGCCCTATTACAATGAAAGATGACGCTTTTGGACTTTTTTTTTTGCGGTACTTGGGCCTCTCACTGTTGTGGCCTCTCCCGTTGCGGAGCACAGGCTCCGGACGCGCAGGCTCAGTGGCCATGGCTCACGGGCCCAGCCGCTCCGCGGCACGTGGGATCCTCCCGGACCGGGGCACGAACCCGTGTCCCCTGCATTGGCAGGCGGACTCTCAACCGCTGCGCCACCAGGGAAGCCCGAAAGATGACGCTTTATATACCCTATGACCTGAAAACTTCCCACAAGATTTTAAGGTAGGCACATATAGTACATATTTTCTGTTATTAATGCCAAATACATAACCTCTTCATTTCTTAACATATAAAATTAATTTTGTTTTTGCAGTAAGTGGTTGTTGATGAGCTTTTTGAAGATACTCTACAACTGAAAAAAAATTTTCATAGGAGATCCACATTAAAAAGTTAATTGTTTTGCTCTTTCAAAGTCTTAAAATCTTAATAATCACTGTTCTGGGAAGTCGCCTCTACTCTTTTCCTATTAGTACATTAGGAATACGGAAAATCTTAGTGGCTGGGGACAGTATATACCAAAGAAGAAAAACCATAGCATGAGGAAAGGGTGAATTGCCCAGTGGAGGTTAACGCAGTGGGAGGAGTGGAGGGAATTGGGAAGGACCCAAATGCCCTCAAATATCCAGGTGAACATTTCTAAAACTAAGAAGCTGAAAGTTGGGGGTATGACCCTCTGCCAGTGGTTCCCAGACCTCTCCACTATGGGAAACTCAGAGTGACAACCAGTGGGGTAGTCCAGACAAGTCCTGTTTCTGGTTAGAGGACCCAGTGACCCCAGCTTCCCCTCCATGCTGCCCTTCATCACTCTGGTCACCTGTGTTCTCTGTCCCGCATGTTCACATCATGTTTCTTGAGCTGAAGATACTCCTTCACCTTCTCTAAATCCCCAACCGAGGCAGCTTTGTGAAGTTTCTTTAAATCCTTATCTCTAAGGTTGTAGCCTGGCTGGGCTGGAGGACCGATACTGGCTGGCCTGCCTATGGGCAGGTGTGAGCAAGAACTGTGGGGCTCATCCTTCATTCTCCATAATGTGAAAAGCTTCTTCATGGCGGCACAGGAAGCAGTCCTTCAGTTGGACCAGGATGTCCCTGGAGCTCCTAACTGCCCCACCTGCCTCTCCACCATGGCCCTCTGGCTCGCGGGCCCCTCTGGCCAGGTAGGTCCTCCCCGCAGTGCTGGAGTCAAAGCCAGCTAGAGACCGGAAGTGGGCCAAAGCTCAGAACCTGTGTGGGCGGCTTTTCCCAGTTGCCTAGCAACGCCCAGGGCCTCTGGCACCCGAGGTTGGGACCCAGCCCCCCGGTTGCCCAGATCCAGATTCTTCAGTCAAGATCTTAGATTAACTGCTAACACTCTCAGTCTTCCTATTAGATCCAGCATCTTTGGGTAGAAACCTATCAACTTTCTTGCAAATACCCCTTTCCCTTCAAGGATAGACCTAGTAGCTTGAACTCTTACAAACCAAGATTTACCCTCCTCCTGGTAGTTATGAACCTCCTCCAGTGATCTTGCCTCCAGCCTACTCCCTACCTCTCACCAACATGGTTCACAAGGCGCAACTCGCTTTTAACAATAACTGAGATCCCTTCATAATCTCAATTTCAAACATACTTTTGAATACCATCTCTCATATTTTAGCTCACTCTCTCATCACAAAACTCCAAAAATCCTTCTAACTCATTGCACCTACAGTCCATTAATTCTGCCACATTTCACTGACCTTGACCACCCCACTCTGTGTTCTCACTTCCCTACTTAAGTAGGTTAAGTTCCATGGTTAATCATTATCACTCTCATGCATATGCCTTCAGCATGTTTACCCCCATCCCTTTTCTTACTTGTCCACCTAAACCACAGAGCTGGTTAAATCTAAAACTCCCATCTAAACATGTCTGCCCTAAGCCACTGGTTGTGACTAAAGGAAAAAACAAATCCATGCTGTCTTTTCTCACTTTCAGTTCATGAAAACCCACCTGAAATGGATTGGTATGCTTCCCAGCAATCCTTAGATACTTGCCTGATCCATTCACACTTATACTTTCCTTGAACACTTCATATATTCTCTTTTTGAATTCATTCTCAGCTGATGACCTGGCTTCCTGATCCATTGAGAAAAGTGAGTTAATCAGAAGAGAAATTCTGCAGGCTACCAGGACATCTACCCACCTATCGACACCTTGCCAAAAAATATTTTACCTTCTCTCTTGTTCATGTTGATATCCATGTTCTAGCAAAGGCCAGCACTTCGCTTACATACTAGAAGCCCATCCTCTGTATTGCTTCAGCACCCCCCCTCCCCTGCTTTCTCGTGTGTCTTTAAAATTTCCCTCTCCGATGACATTCTTATTAACATAAATACATGCTAGTGTTTGTCCATCCTAAAACAAACAAACTGACCCACCTCCCCCTGCAACCATTGCCTCATTTCTCTCCTTTACAGCAAAAAGACTTAGAATTGTCTATAATCTTGTAATCTCTGTCTACATTCTTCTTCTGTTCTCACTTAAGTTCCCATCATTACCCTGTTTTCCCATTTCTCTCAATCCACACTGCTTTAAGTACGATTGACCATGATCTCCAATTGCCATTTCTCAGTTTTCATGTTAATCATGTTAATCTATTGCTTGCTCCTTGAAACACTTTCTTCACTTGGCTTCCAAGACGTCATGCTTCCCTGGTTTCCTTCCCTCCTAACCATTCCTCTTCAGTCTATTTCGGAGAGCCCCAGGATCAGTCCATGATTAGCTTCATTTTCCCCCCAAATCCTTGGAGTCATCCTTGAATCTTATCTTTTACACCTACATTTAAACTGCCAGCAAATTCTGTCAATTCTAACTACAGAATATATCCAGAATCCATTTGATTTCTTCCCCTATCCATATTCCCTTCTGGGTGATCTCATTCAGTCCCATGGCTTTAATACCATCTATGCAATGTCAACTCCAAATCTGGAAGTTCCAGTCTGGTTCCCTTCCCTGAACTTCGGACTGGTATATCCAGTTGTCTATAGACTCTATAGGCATCTCGTGCTTAACATGTCTCAGCTGACATCCTGACATTCCAATCTGTCACTGTCTATCTTACTTAAGAGCAGGTAACTCCATTCTTCATGTTGCTCAGGTCAAAAGTTTTAGTGTCATCCTTGACTTCTTTCTTTTTCAAAGGCCACATCTAATCAGTTAGCAAAACCTGCATGCAGTACTTCCAAATACATACAGAATTTGACCACTGATATCACTGTAGTCCAGGCCAACATCATCTCTCTCATTTGCATTACTTGACCAAAAAAAATTAGCTGTGTTAGAACTGGGACAAGAACTGATAAGCTTCAGGACTTCAGGACTCCTCCTGTCATATCACGCTACCTCTGGTTAATTTTATGAGCTGCACCGCCTTCAATTCATGATGACCTGAGAATAATTTTTCACTTATATGCTAATATAAAGCTAGTACAGCTCAGAAATTTGAAATGTATAGATAATTATATGCTAATTTTATACAATTATTATTAATAGAATAATGAGCTGCTGTCTCTTCTATTATCAGACACATGAGTATTATGTAATATGGTTAGTACCTTATAAGAGTATTAAAAGAGCAATGTTATTTATCACATTTTTTTCCTAAATAACAATTCCCATGTAATTTCTCAGGAAAAATAATAAAAGAGATCCCAGTATGCTTCATCTCAAACATAGCTATGCAGTTAAAACTTCTCAGTGGATTTTCTGTTGGTGTTCCTGCTAACTTTCCTACAGAAAGTAGGCTTATGAAAGTTTTGATAATGAAAGAACTATTTAAAGATCAATATGTAAATTTCATTGCTAGTTTTTCTTTCTTGAAATTCTAAATTTGTGGTTTTTTAAGAAGGTAATTGTTAAAGTCTAAAATAATAATGTCTGAAGGGAAATTTCTTTAGTTTCAAAAGTTCACTAAGTTCATTAAACCCATATGGTGCCTTTGTACAAATTAGGAAGTAATTATGTATGTCATTTGTTTCTCTATAATTACAAATAAATTGGACTTGTTACAAAATGGGTTTATTATTTTTACAACAAATTATTTCTAATGATTATTAAGTCATAATCATTTATAATAAATGGCATAGTGATTTATTCGTAAGAAAAGCACCTGTTTTTAAACTGGGACTTTAAACAAACAGAAAACAATACAAACTGCAATAAGAAATGTCAGGTTTAGGGCTTCCCTGGTGGCGCAGTGGTTAAGAATCCGCCTGCCAATGCAGGGGACACGGGTTCGAGCCCTGGTCTCGGAAGATCCCACCTGCCACGGAGCAACTAAGCCCGTGCACCACAACTACTGAGCCCGTGTGCCACAACTATTGAAGCCCGTGCGCCTAGAGCCCTGCTCCGCGACAAGAGAAGCCACCGCAATGAGAAGCCTGTGTGCCACAACGAAGAGCAGGCCCTGCTCACCATAACTAGAGAAAGCCCACGCGCAGCAACAAAGACCCAAAGCAGCCAAAAAAAAAAATCGGGTTTAGATGGTGTACACTAATACAAACAAGATATTATATTTTAATTTACTTTTGCAATCAGTATAGAAATTATTAAAGCAATTCTTTATTGAGAATCACAAGTTATATGTGGCTGCATTAACAATTACTGACCTTTCTCTTTCATAATTTGAAGAGAATGTTTTGTTCCCCTTAGAACAAAATACTTTTCTACTATTTGTTGGCTAATCATTATGATTTACTTCTTAATTAATTTAGACTACCATAACAAATTACCATAGACTAGGTAGCTTAAACAACAAACATTTTTTATCACAATTCCAGAGGCTGGAAGTCTGAGATCAGGGTGCCTCATATGGCTGAAAGAGCTAGCTGTCTCTGGCCTTTTCTTATAAAGGCACTAATCCCATTCAGGAGGGCTCCCATGACTCAATTACTTCCCAAAGGCCCCACCTCCAAATATCATCACATTGGAATTAGGGTTTCAACACATGAATTTTGGAGGGGCACAAGCATCCAGTACATAACATTTACTAATTTTGTTAGAACAAGATACTTTATTGCCATCAGCCAGAAGAGTTATGTTTGTATAATAAATGTACAAAGAGCCCATCTCTGGACCTAACTCAAAGTTTTAATAGAAGTACAAAAATATGTCACAAAGACAAAAATGCTGCAATGAAAATGGTGCCTCTTAGAGGTGGTAACTTGTGCAGTGCATGACCTGAACAACTGTATGAAGCCACCATTAGTTTAGTCTCAATTTTGTAGATCTTCTATACATCAGGCATTTTACTAGGTGTCAAAAATACAAGCATGAATTAGATGTAGTTCTGATTGTCATGGTACTCGCTATAGAGTAGAGTTAATTTCTATAGTTTTTCAGAAATCTTTTCTAAGGAAAACATAATTTTCATTCATTCATTTATTCACTCAAATAATTCTTGTGTCTTTTAAGTATACTGGTATTTCTCTAATATTGGAGCATAAAAAAGTCTTTTTCTTACCTCAATATACACGTAAAATTATTTGTGTTGTATTTCCATATGTTTCTACTTTGGGGGTAGTATCTACATTGTCTAAGTTTGATCTTTATATTCAATTTTCAAGGCAGCTAAGTCATGCGACAACATTCTGTAATAGAAAGATCAGTGGGTAGCTTTTTAAATGGTTTTTTAAAATGCCAAGTTAATGGAAAAGGTTTTCTTTGTCCTTTGGCATAGGGCTCATCATAATGCCTTGCAAGCTGACAAAGCATGATGATGGAAAGGATTTAGAAAGTGACATCACACTGCACTGACTCTTTGGCCCATCCTGCTACCTAAGAGTCCAGCCTCTCTAGCACCAAGAAGAGAGAATCTCAAGAGGTCACCACTTAAAAACTAGAATCACAAACTCTTTCATTATCATCTCTTTATTGGAAGGAGAGTCAATATTGACGATAAATACTGTTTCAAATGCTCCTCACTGGTCCTCTTCCCTTGATAGATGAACCTGGATAATCTGTGCCACACAATCTAGTTTCTACAACTAGTTTCTCTAGCCTGAAAAGTACTTTTTTTAAATGACACCTTTTTGGCTTACATGGTGCAAATAAGAATCTCTTCCACTAGGAGGGACACATGGTGCCTTACTCTGGTAGCTTGAATATGTTGATATCAATTGCTATTTGCATATCTGGCAGGTTCCTCTCTGGCAGATTGCCACCACCTCCTCAATGATTCATCTTAAACTTACCTCATTAAGTATAACCTCCAGTGAGAGTTAGTTCAGAGTAGGTAAGTTCTTAACATGGGACATTTTATTTGTTCCTCCAAGAGAGAGAAAACACCAAATAACCAAATTTGCAGAATTCAATTCACAAAGTAGATAAAATGGCTAGGGCTAAATGAGTTTACTAGCATCGTTCTGAGAAGAAAAATAAAAAGTAAATACATTGGTGTCTTTTGCACTCCCCTCCCCTGGCAGCTGGAAAGTTTTTGAAAGGATCATTATCTCTTATCTGTTTTCTGTCACCCGCCATACTGAGAAGTATGGTGACTCTAGGCCTTATGATGGGGGCTTCATGCTACACTGAACAGTCTCTACCTACATTCCCTCCCTAGACTAAAGAATTATAGTGAAGTAAGTGTGCTGTCTTCTTACTGCCCCTAGGGGAAAATTTCCAGAAAAATCATCATGCTGTTTAAATTTGTTATTCTGCAATTGTGATACCAATTCTGTGTCATGATGCCATTTTCTGATTTGACAGGGTTAGGTTAGGATTATGATAACTGTAATTCACTTCTAGGTATCAAATTTTGTTAAATCACATTCTCTGACATATAATGATTGTGATGGTAGGGAGGTGAGAGATTTTAATGCACAAATTGCCTACCAAAAGTATAATCAATATTCACTCTGGTATATTCTTCAGGTGTGTTCCAAAGGGATACTTTGTGGCAAAGTGTAAGAGTATTATGTTCTTAATATTATCATGTATTTTTCTGTTGCTGATTCAAATTCATTTTACTTTTTAGTAATGGAAGAGTGTTCTAAAGAAGACATTAAACAGGTAGGACTTTATAGATTGATTCATCACTTTTTTTTTTAACGTCTTTATTGGAGTATAATTGCTTTACCATGGTGTGTTAGTTTCTGCTTTATAACAAAATGAATCAGCTGTACATATACATATATCCCCACATCTCCTCCCTCTTGCATCTCTCTCCCACTCTCCCTAACCCACCCCTCTAGGTGGTCACAAAGCACCAAGCTGATCTCCCTGTACTATGCAGCTGCTTCCCACCAGCTACCTATTTACGTTTGGTAGTGTATATATGTCCATGCCACTCTCTGACTTTGTCCCAGCTTACCCTTCCCCCTCCCCAGATCCTCAAGTCCATTCTCTAGTAGGTCTGCGTCTGTATTCCCATCTTGCCCGTAGGTTCTTCACGACCACTTTTTTTTTCTTTTTAGATTCCATATATATGTGTTAGCATACAGTATTTGTTTTTCTCTTTCTGACTTACTTCACTCTGTATGACAGACTCTAGGTCCATCCACCTCACTACAAATAATTCAATTTCGTTTCTTTTTATGGCTGGTAATATTCCATTGCATATATGTGCCACATCTTCTTTATCCATTCATCTGTCAATGGACACTTAGATTGCTTCCATATCCTGGCTATTGTAAACAGAGCTGCAATGAACATTGTGGTACATGACTTTTTGAATTATGGTTTTCTCAGGGTCTATGCCCAGTAGTGGGATTGCTGGGTCGTATGGTAGTTCTATTTTTAGTTTTTTAAGGAACCTCCATACTGTTCTCCATAGTGGCTGTATCAATTTACATTCCCACCAACAGTGCAAGAGGGTTCCCTTTTCTCCACACCCTCTCCAGCATTTATTGTTTGTAGATTTTTTGATGATGGCCATTGTGACCAGTGTGAGATGATATCTCATTGTAGTTTTGATTTGCATTTCTCTAATGATTAATGATGTAGAGCATTGTTTCATGTGTTTGTTGGCAATCTGTATATCTTCTTTGGAGAAATCTCGATTTAGGTCTTCTGCCCATTTTTGGATTGGGTTGTTTTTTTGACATTGAACTGCATGAGCTGCTTGTAAAATTTGGAGATTAATCCTTTGTCAGTTGCTTCATTTGCAAATATTTTCTCCCATTCTGAGGGTTGTCTTTTCGTCTTGTTTATGGTTTCCTTTGATGTGCAAAAGCTTTTAATATTCACCAGGTACAATTTATTTTTGTTTTTATTTCCATTTCTCTAGGAGGTGGGTCAAAAAGGATCTTGCTGTGGTTTATGTCATAGAGTGTTCTGCCTATGTTTTCCTCTAAGAGTTTGATAGTGTCTGGCCTTACATTTAGGTGTTTAATCCATTTTGAGTTTATTTTTGTGTATGGTGTTAGGGAATGTTCTAATTTCATTATTTTACATGTATTTGTCCAGTTTTCCCAGCACCACTTATTGAAGAGGCTGTCTTTTCTCCATTTTATATTCTTGCCTCCTTTATCAAAGATAAGGTGACCATAGGTGCGTGGGTTTATCATTGGGCTTTCTATCCTGTTCCATTGATCTATATTTCTGTTTCTGTGCCAGTACCATACTATCTTGATTACTGTAGCTTTGTAGTATAGTCTGAAGTCAGGGAGCCTGATTCCTCCAGCTACATTTTTCTTTCTCAAGATTGCTTTAGATATTCGGGGTCTTTTTTGTTTCCACACAAATTGTGAAATTTTTTGTTCTAGTTCTGTGGAAAATGCCATTGGTAGTTTGATAGGGATTGCATTGAATCTGTAGATTGCTTTGGGTAGTAGAGTCATTTTCACAATGTTGATTCTTCCAATCCAAGAACATGGTATATCTCTCCATCTGTTTGTATCATCTTTAACTTCTTTCATCAGTTTCTTATAATTTTCTGCATACAGATCTTTTGTCTCCTCAGGTAGGTTTATTCCTAGGTATTTTATTCTTTTTGTTGTAATGGTAAATGGGAGTGTTTTCTTCATTTCACTTTCAGATTTTTCATCATTAGTGTATAGAAATGCAAGAGATTTCTGTGCATTAATTTTGTATCCTGCTACTTTACCAAATTCATTGATTAGCTCTAGTAGTTTTCTGGTAGCATCTTTAGGATTCTCTATGTATAATATCATGTCATCTGCAAACAATAACAGCTTTCCTTCTTCTTTTGCAATTTAGATTCCTTTTATTTCCTTTTCTTCTCTGATTTCTGTGGCTAAATCTTCCAAAACTATGTTGAATAATAGTGGTGAGAGTGGGCAACCTTGTCTTGTTCCTGATCTTAGTGGAAATAGTTTCAGTTTTTCACCATTGAGGACGATGTTGGCTGTGGGTTTGTCATATATGGCCTTTATTATGTTGAGGTAAGTTCCCTCTATGGCTACTTTCTGGAGGGTTCTTATCATAAATGGGTGTTGAAAGCTTTCTCTGCATCTATTGAGGTGATCATATGGTTTTACTCCTTCAATTCATTACCTTTTAAATAGGGAAATGAAAAGAAATGGAACTAACATTTATTCAGTGTTTTACTCTGGTCTAGATACCATATTATGTGGTTAACTTACACTCTCTGCATAACCATCATATTAGCTTTGCAAGGATGCCATGCTATCATTTTCTTCTTTTTATTAATTACAAAATTGCTGTTCAGGGAGATTGATTAATTGGCCCAAGATCCCATAGTTAAGAAGTGGCTGAACCATAATTTAATTCCAAGCCTGCTAGGCTCCCAAATCCATTCCTCTCCCCATAGTATCTTTGCATTAATAGTATCCAGATACAGGATCAAGTTAAGAGATACTTCGTGAAATCTGATTTAGCTATATGTTTGCTTTTAAAATTCTTTTTCCTGAGAAACCTGATTGGGCCTAGAGTTTGTTCATTCTGTTTCATAGATAAAGTAGTAATCAATACTTTGTTTTCATAAATGACAATGTGTTGTAACCCCTGAGATGTCTCTTACCCCCAACCCCTGCTCCTGGATTCTCTTCCTTTCAACATACTTCAAATATAGTAACAAGTTGGTACCATTTTCATTATATGGTATTTGTAAAGCCAGCATATTGGGAAAAGAAAACTAAAAACAAAATGTTTACAGTATAATTGAAAATCACCCTTATGATAAGACAGAAGAAGCCACATCATAGAGCTGAAGGAGCACCAGAGTAGAAATAGTAAGATGGGAATTTGATCCTAGTTTTACCAATACTTGACCTGTGTCATTTCTGGCAAGTAATACATTTATAAAATAAAAGGATGTTTTAAAAAGAAAGATGTACAAAAAAGATGGAAGTAAAAGGGCATAACAAAAAATCAGTACAAAAATTGGATGCTTTTTTAATGCTAAACCTAAGAAAAGATCTGAAAGATGTCTTAAAGAATAGTCTTCTCCTTCTCCATTCACCAAATGATGATAGTAGGCAGCAGATGGTATACTGTTAACTAATGATAGAAGACTGCTGGTCAAGTCCTAGTTTGCCTTTATCCTTAGTGTTATGCAACCTACAGAGACTCTGCAATCCTAAAACAGAAAAAAAGGTTGGGAAAATGATTCATATGAATTATATCCACTTAAAAAGTCAGTTTCTAGTTACTTTAAATGAACTCAAGCCCCATAAGTTATCGTAGAGTTCTGAAAGAATTTGATGAAACAACTCATGACCTTGGACAGTAAATTTCTGAGTCAGGATGGTTTGCTTGAGGTACTACATAGATAGATATAAGCTTCACAAGGACAAGAGACTTGTTAATATTGTTCCCTGGTATATCCACAGCTTTGAGCAATTATCTAGCATGCATTAATAGCTCGACACAAGTCCCTGACAAAATTCCAAAATCTATTTTTTAAAGTCTGTGGACACGTAGAAAAGAAAGCAGTGACCACTAGGAGGCAGCATCAATGCACAAAGACCAGCTATGCTCATGTCATGTAGCTTCCCCATTACAGAGAGGAGTGAAGATCACATCAAGCACTTGACCAAATTCACACGAATAATCCCTGTAAACAAGATGGAGGATAAGGACTAAATATCTTGCAATTAAATGAATTTGTAGCTGGTTTAATGAGAGCACTGTGCTGTTTAATGAATCAGTATCAACATGGATGTAGGTAGCTCTGCCTTGTCAACATTCGTTTTTCAATCTTATATGTAAGCAGAAAGTAATTTTTTTAATCAAATTTGCCCATGACGTAGAAACTGAGAACAGCCCAAGTTTAAAAAAAAAAAAATTAGTAAGATAAAATTTAAACTGAGTAAAAGGAAATTTATAAAATGAAGAGGCCCCAGTTTACATGTGTTTTGAGTTTTCATTTTCATTCTGTCAAGAATATGATTGCCATAAAACAAATTAATCTTACTGTATATGTTAAAATAATATAAATTTATTATACATACCTTCTATTTAACCTGAAATCCTCATAATTTATATATTCCAAACTCTTAGAGATATGATAGCAAGTGGGACTCTGTAAAACTAAAGTGGTAAGACCCATGTTTGTAACCTTTCCACGTTGGTCTTTGAATACCTATAATAGCTGTTTACTGTTGTAGCCCACAAATCATACCGTTTTAAATGCAGTCTACTTTCACTTGCCACACCCTGGAAGATAGGTATTATCCCTGTCTTAAAGGTAAGGATTCTGAGGCATGATTGGGGATTCATCCAGGCATATGACAAGTGCTAGGTCTTTTAGTAATTCCACCACACTTTCATTACTTAGCTTTTTAGTGAGTATTCCTTTCTGATCCATTTCAGATCTACTGAACCACAATCAGTTAGAGTAGGGCCCCAGCGTACTTAAAGCATCTCAGGTTATCAAATGAAAATGGTCCACAACGCAGCTATGGGAACTGCCTTAGATACCTAAGTATTTCCTTCAGGCTTCTGAGAGGTACTTGACAGCAGAGATTTTGAGGTTATACTTGCTGCTGCTAGGCCATATTATATAAGGAGTACAAAAACCTGGTTGATTTAAGAGCCTGATATTCACAAGTATGACCTCCTGTAAGACACTTAACCCTGTTGAGCCTGTTTCCCCATACATAAAATGATCAGTATTGTAAGCACTTGGCATCATGCCTGGCACATCCTATGCCCTTGGTAAATGTTCCCTACTAATTTTGAAGGTGAAGGCCCAGAATACACTATACTGCCAGTTAAGGACTGCTTTTTAATTGTGGCTACTACACAAATAGGTTCACATGCCATTATGAAGGGACTGTATACTTTCTCATCCACATGGTAAATCTTTCATGTTACACATCTGAGAAAAATGTTGACATGGATAGCCTGCATTAGGTTAAAAATTTAGAATGACTTTATAAAGGTATTAAACAGATGTTTAAGTAAAGCAAATATTAATAAAAGATTATCTTTGTTTTAAACAGATAGTATCTTTTCAGTTAAAAAGAAACAAATTAAGTCCTTTTTGCAGTTAATTGCCCTTTACAAAAAACTTTAGTGAAAATATTTTGCCAAGAATAATTTCTTTGATTCATTAAGTTGGGCTTAGTGTCTGAGTCACAAAGCACAGAGGTAATTGCAAGTTAAAATTGATTTTAGCCTTTTTTATAAATAAGAAATTGATTACAGAATAAAGTCTCATTAAAGAATATAAAAGACTTGACACTGCATATTAATCACGTTGCCACTCATAATTGTGGCTCCCTTACAATGCTCATGAAAAACGAAATCCAACTTGAATGGGTTATGAGCATAGAGCCTACCGTGTGCACCCAGGAATGAAGAATTCCATGTACCATTTGGTGTATTTTCATGCATTTCCCCCACCAACCATTAATAAAGACATCCAATTCATATTCTGGAAATGATTTTTCTGGCATCAATAAGGAAAATACATCTTGACAAGGCATTTTAGATTTCAGAAGGAGAATACATCATATTAGAAACTCATTACTGTGAGGGAGAGGGACTATGGTTTGTTTACTGGTTCATGTGTAATTTGCGTTAGATCAACTATGTTGAGAAAGCATCTGATTCTGGACATCATTTATACTTAGAATACATTTCACTTAGCAATCGAATGATCTATATTCCTTATTTGACTTTTGGAATTAGTTTACCAATTTAAAATACATTATTTATTTAAACAGAACACCTGGTTTGCAGTCCCTAATTAAAGTGGCCTGTTTGCTTTACCCACTTTGCATTATTTTCTTTTTATTACTAAATTGATCATAAAACCTTATACTACAAAAGCCAAATATTTATGAATAGCCAGTACTACCTAGCCTTCCTCTAACCCTCCCAGAGACAACCCTAAACATCAGAACATCAGCCAAGTTATTCTGGGTAATGGTGCTTGATGACCAAAACTATCTCAACAGTTCTCTCCTTACAAGTCTTGCTTTTGTGAAAATGTGAAGATATTTTCCTCTGGAAAATGTTTTAGTTGTGAACCAAAAAACTGCCATGTTTAATAAGTAGGGTTTTCAATATTAAAAAATATGATGAAACCCACCTCTGAACTCTGAAAGGATCCATTCCAGAAGCCCTTTTCAGAATTTATACAAATTAGCCATCATCTCTTCTTATTGAGCTTGTATTTTTCATTTTGAGCCAAGGGACAGCAACTATGGCCTACTGGCCAAATCCAGCCTGCCACCTGTTACTGTAAATGAAGTTTTATTGGAACCCAGCCACGGCTATTCGTCATGTATTATCTATGGCTATTTTCATGCTACAAAACAGATTTGAGTAGCTGTGACAGAGACCATATGGCCCTCAAAGCTTAAAATATTTACTATCTGCATCTTTACGAAAGAAGCTTGCCAACTCCTATTTTAAACACTTTCATTAAAAAAAAGAAGAAGAAACTATTGAAATTTTGTTTGAATTACAAGAATGTAAATATTTTTCTATTGTTATCACAATGTTACACACTTTGGCCTACATATGACTTGATGAGAATTTCTGTGGACTAGCCTGGATATCTAAACACTGCTTATAGCATTGTTTCTATGGATTCTTGAAAAGGTATACACAACCAGTTGTACAAGGGAGTTTTAGAAAATAGCCTGTTTGTAGATGAGGGACATTTATCTACTTAATTGATTCACTACAATAATCAACCAAAGAATAGGCCTGACATGCTTGGAGAAAACAGGTTTACTTCTTTTGAAATCAGGTTTATGGAACTAGGGAGTCATGAAAAGTTGTTGACAATAATAGCAAGCACTGCCTCAATATAAACTTAAGATTTATTTACTCACGTTTATAAATAACAAAAAACTCCTTTAATACTAGAAATTCCCCAATTCTTAAAGGATAAGATGGCTTTTAAGACCACATGGAATCAATTTTTTCAGGTAATATATAACTTTGTTAGCATTTTTCCTTTTCTCAACCAAACACACTTTTACCCACACTTCTAAAGTGCTAGGGAGCCACCAGGGCAGTGTGATAAATGGGGATGGTTCAGATAACTGCACAAGACAAGATTTACCTTCCTGGGACTTTCTTAAAAATTAGGGACAGAAACATATGTATCCTGCACTATTGATGGTATTTGTATGCTTAATTTATATAATACTTGAATTTCTCTTTTCAACTAGTTTTCCATAAATACTAAAATAGCAGAATGTCTTTTCTAAAAGTTCTCAAAATAATCATTAGATTTTTATACTATTTAATAGAAAAATAAAACCAAGCTACCAAATGTATGATTTAGGCCAAAAAGAAAAGTTTTTTCCAAGAAAATGTAGAAATATTTTAATTTACATATCATATTACAATGAATCAATATGGAGTCAAAATCCACAATTACACTTTCATAAAAATTCTGCCCATCATCCTCAGAATAATCAGTTTCTGTACAAAGATTTACAGATGTCCAATATATGTAGTTTATCCTTAGTGTGCTACAGAGTTCAGAGGTTCTGCTCGAATATTCCCCAGATCAAGTGCAGAATCTGTCTCTTCATCAATTTCTCCAATGACTGCACTGTAATTGTTTAAGGGAAAAAAAATCAGTTAAAACAATCTCATTTCTGATTAAAACTGAGACAAGACAGTATAAAAGAACTACTACTTAAGGTGAAAAACAAACATTTTCATAAGGTTGTGAATTATACTTTTAAAGTCACAAAACCCAAATAAATTGAAGGCAACATTGTTACAGGAACGAATATTAAAGAACAGACTGCATATAGTGTGACTAGATCACGAGTCTTTATTTGAGTAACTTCAATGAACTAAATCCATCAATGGTACATATAAAATCTATTAGTTTCCCTTTCATGATTTCTCAGTTGACTCAATTTAAATCCAACACCAAAAAGAAGTACAATTCTTCACACATAAAGATAATAATAGAACAGATACTTAGGTATCTAACAAATGATTTTTTGTTGTGATTGGCAAGGGTTAAAGCCAACAAATTTTTCCTTGATTCAACACTAACATAACACCTATAACATTATTTTCACTAATACCATGCTAAGTAACCAAGCCATGGCTCTCTAGCTGGATACAGTCATTGTTACATCCAGACCATGGGACATGTATGAAACATTATTACATAAAAAATTGGTTGTTTAAATTTGTTTGGTTTTAATGAAAGTAAATTCTATAGACAAATGTTATACAGAATTTGCCCGATTTTGCTTTAAACTGTATACAGTCTTCAGTTCTCTAATAAATGGGAAGTACCAAACTTTAGGAGAATATATTAAGTTTTTTCAATATGAAACATATCAAGATCTTAATTCCATCATTAAAAATTTAGTATCATTTAAAATCCTTATGGAAGACAGTGGAGTGCTGGAAAATGTTTTAAAACTAGCTCTCCAAGGAAAAGGAGGAGGCTGATTTGCAGTGTTGACTGCTATCCATAGTGCAGATACCCCCACTATGGCCAATTTCAAGCTACCAAAAAGACATCAACCAACCAGCTTGCAAAATTCCCCAAAATATAAAAATCTGCTTCCGTGAGCCAGTACAAGCTGGCTCCAGCATACCACTGTGTCTATAGCAATGTTTAAAATTTTTTTTAATTGAAGTTCAAAAAAAAAATTTTTTTTTAAATTAAAGTAGGAGAAATCATCTTAAAATCAATTATTATGCAGAGCCCCAATATAAACAATCAGTGCTGTTCTGGTCAGGAGACCTGGGCCCCACCTGTTCGCCTTTACAGCTCACTTCACCTAAATATTATCTCTATAGAATATTTTATAAACTTCTGATTAAAGATCAAATGATTTATACATCTAAAGGTGATTTTCTTAAGACAAACAAATAAAATGAGTAAAGTATTCCTTTATCTTCCATATCCTACTTGTCCAAAAAAAAATCTGAGATGCTAATACATCTTTTGCTGCCTTCCAGCCATGTTTTAATTTTAAACAGTACTCACTAGAAAACTGATTCAACACTCTTCTAACCTCTATAATTGCACTAATACAGAAGCTGCTAGCCACATGTGACTATTAAAATTAATTACAATTAAATAAAATCTAAAATTCAGTTGTTCAGTCACACCAGCTACTTTTCAAGTACTCAATGGCCACACACACAGCTAGTACCTACCATAGTGGACAATGCAGATATCCAACATTTCCATCATCCCCAAAAGTTGTATTGGACAGTACTGTTCTACACTGTTGCACTATTCTTAAATTGCTACCACTAAAATATATCTTCTCAAACTGCCATATCAATGCCACAAGTTAACTGAGGCCACAACATAAACATGGGACATCTTAAGTAAGCCAATTATACTAAAAAAATTAGAAGAAAAAAGTAAGTAATGGATAAATACAGCTATGTTATAAAGCATTATTTAAAATTGTTCACACAAGAGATTTCAAAGACATTTTCAAACCCTAGCCCTGGGCCCTGGAGGTATATTTATGTTCCTCTGGAATTAGGGGTACTTTGGAAGAACATTTTAAGAAGCCTCTCCAATGAAGTATTCAGTGTAAGGCAGGGCTCTTTCTGGACCCTATCCGGGCTACTTAACTATTAGAAATATGGACAAATCTCAGTAGATAGAAACCTCTTCTCCATATAGCAAGGCAGTACACCTATAGTATATTTAACTTGCCTTTAAAAAAGACATATTTTACTTACACATTATCACCTCTCACGATGTATAAACCTAGTACCACTTGTTCTACTCCCTGTGAAGAGCTGAACACTCGTTCATGGCTTTCATCCAAAATCAAATTAATGGTCTGGTCAAAACCTTTCAGTGTTCCCTGTAAAGAAAACATTCAAGAGAAAAAGACAAATATTCTGGTTTACCTGAATGTGTTAATTCAATGACACCATTTTAATTCAATGACACTGAAAGGTCAAAACCTTTCAGTGTTCCCTGTAAAGAAAACATTCAAGAGAAAAAGACAAATATTCTGGTTTACCTGAATGTGTTAATTCAATGACACCATTTTAGTTGTGAGGTACTCCAAGAGAAGTACCTATTTTAAATATATATAAGTTCTCTATAAAATACAATACCTCTTTATGATCAACAGGCACCAAACTTACCTCTTGGTTTTTTAAGAGGGGCGGTGGGGAACCCACCACACTTCTGACTAGTGCGCAGCGTTGTTGAGAATTACAAAGGACACCTATGTACTAGTTTATTTCCAAGGAAGTAGCATAAAAGCCCAGGTAGTCCAGGAGCTAATATTCTAAAGATACAAACTAAAACAAGGGAAACTTAAGGGAAATAGTCCACTACACAGCAGCTATAGCAATGTAACAGTATCACTTCATGTTACATGCTAGTAAACATGCTGCACACATTATCTCAATTAATCTCTACCCTTTGTGGTAGATACTACAAACATTCCCACTTCAGACAAGAAAATCTGAGGCACAGAGAAGTAATCCCTCAAGGTTTCATGGGCAGAAATTAGCAGAGCTAGAATTCGAACCATGAAAGGCTTGCTTCAAAGCCAGACCACTAAACTTCTATATTATACTACTGTGAACAAGCAATATAATCTACCACTTTTCAGAGATTCAAATCAGTACACAAACTTCAACTGGTAGTTATAGCTAAGGCTTAATGAGTACTTAGTATCTGCCAAAGTGTTTGATGGACCTCAAACACTTGAAGGATATATTCAGAGAAAATTTTATGAAGAATCATGGTTCTTAAAAAAGGAAGACATGGGCCTATTACAACATGGTAACTCAGATGCTATTCAAGTTTCTGAAAAACATCAATTTACATTGGTTTTGGTTGGTTAAATTTCTCATTAAAGTTTCATGTTTTAAAATTCAAAATATATAAAATTAGAGTGAAATAAAATGTTAGCTAGGAAGAGAAACATTAGTTAATGTTAGGAAGAGAAACAAAATATGGAGTATTTACTATACTGTATATACTATACTGAACTAGCACATCCATACATAGCCTCTTGGCTTCATTTTACATGCAACTATTCTATAAAGTGAACCATGTGTCAAAGAAATACACAACTACTGAACTTTAGTACTCAAAAATGCTCTTTTAGTACTTAAAAATGCTCTTTTTAAATGGCTTTCCTTCTTCTATAATTAAAGTAATTTTCCAATTTATCATCTATCCTGTTAACAAAAACAAGAAAATTTAAACTTGAGGTTTTTACAAAATAAAAAACTATTTACAGATATTTGTTAATAGCAACAGGCTTCTAAGATGAGATTAAAATATTTCAAACTGTCCTTATTTTTTGACTCAATACAATGTGAAATACCTTAAAAACAAAACCAAAAACATGATTGTTCTCTTGATTAAGAGGAAAGCAAGGCAACTAGCCTTAGCTTTTGGAGTCAAATTCAATTTAAATCCCAGTTTGGTTCTGCCACTTATATCCACGTGACTCTGGGAAAGTAACTCACTTTTTCTGAGCTAGGTTCCTAACCTAGAATGCAGGGTTAATTCTTTTTCACAGAGCTGTACCGAGATTAAGTGAGATAACACACGTAACATGCCTGGTACATGACATATGTTTAATAAATGGCAAAGTCTGACACTTTGGTAATCGTCACTTAGGGATCCACTGAAAAAAATCACAAGGATTAAAAACAAAACAAACAAATACAGAACTGCAGAATGGGAAAATAAAAGACTAAACTATAGGAATTAGATAGACAATAGAGAAAGTTTAGCAGCCTTAAAACTTTTTGGAAACTTTTTGGAACAATCATATGAATTATAAACGAAGAAATTAAATAGCCCAAAATCATGGGATAAATCCCTCAGATCAAGGAACAGGTCAAGGAGAGAATCCAAGATTTTTCTGGAATTAAAATGGGATACTGTGATAAAAGGACAAATAAGATGAAATAAATTTATTCATTCATCATAATTCATTCTACAAAAAAACAAGAGATCATACAACCTAAGAATATCTGAAGAATATCAACACCATACAAGTCTTAAATGTTCATTATTTTATAGATGTAGTATCTAAATCTTAAAAAAGTTTCTAAGAACCATACACAAAATTTCAAAAAAATTATATGATTCTGGTAGTGGTTGTCAGAACACTGAATGGGGGAGGAAATAAAAGATGGAGGAGGAAGATAAATATGATAAAATACAGGCAGATATCTGCAGACTAGACTAGAAGTTCTCTGAGGGCAGAATCTATTACCCATCCTAGCTCCTAGAAGCCTTGTATGTAACTTACAATGTTTATTAATGAAAAAAAAAAATGGATTGGCAGCTATTTATCAAAGAGATAAAGACCTGAGTCATAAGAAAACTGCAATGCAGGTGTACTGTGGTGCCTAGTCATTAGAGATCAGAGGTTGTACATAAAAATTAACAACCAATAAGCCTACAAGAAAGCAGAGAATGAATATGCCAAATACTTACCACAATCATTCTCCCATCAGAAGTAATGACAGCAACAGTTCCTGATAACTGAATCAAGGAAAGCGTATCTCAGCGCATGTAAACTGAAAACTTAAAATCTGGTAAGGAAATGGTTTAAATTACTAGGAAAAGGTAACAGAATTAAGATATAACTATTCAACACAGCCACATTTACAACATAAAAACTTTATGTTCTTCAATTTGGTGTGACATTTACACAATTTAAAGAAGGGAAAAAACAGAAAAAGCATCCCTTTCTGTGTGTGGTCAGTGTATTCTATCTTAAAACAGCTGGGGTATTTGGTACTCTTTTCTTATTGGGGAATACTGCCAATTTGACAGTTGAGCAAGATATTTCTCCCTTTCTTATACCTACTTCTTTATCTCTAAAACGAAAATTGGATCGTTGCTAATCAATGTTGAATGATTTCAAGCACGTTAAGACACTGTCTTCCAGGACCTGGCTTCTGGAATTCAAAAGAAAAGAAGCTATATTCAATGTCACAGGTACCAATATGCTTGCATCATTAAAAGCCTTTGGCATTTCACTTTTGTCCCAAATTTGTACATGAGAGCACAATGCAGTGTTCCGTTCCTAGACTTTAAAACAGTAACAGCTGTATAGGGTAATTCACATGGGCTTTTTAAAGTTATTTGTCCCTCAAAACGATCCATTACAATAGCAAGCATTATTTTAATTCCATCAACAAAGAAGTTGAGATTTCAAGTTGTAAAGGGGCAGATATTCAATTTTTGCACCATCTGTAAAGTTTTTGCTATCCTCGAACAACGAGCAAAGCCTATGAATAAAACACATAGATTTACACGACCATCGTTGCCGCTAGTTAAACTGTTCCTCTTGTTCCCAAACCTGAACGTATAGGCCCCAGGGAAACAGGAAGAATGAATCAATAGCTGATTTCTATAGAGACACGGAAAAGTTTGGAATAACCACGTTGGTGGGGTTTTTTTTTTCAGATTAAAAATAAAAGACACCTTGGGCCCGTACAAGTGGCAGGTTCCAGCCCCAGGGGCGGGATTGGTGGGTCCCAGATCCTTAACCCCTGCACCCGCATACCGGGCCCCGCAGCTGCCGGGTATCGCAACCGCCCGCCGATCCCGACCCCCTGCCTCTCCAGCACCGGTCCTCTCCGGTGCAGGCGCGGGACTCGCCACAGCACCAGCAAATGCCTGTGGTGGCCGGCTCGAGGATACGGTTGATGTAGTTCTCCAAGGCAGACGTCATGATGCTCGGCCCGGCAGCTGGCAACACAGCAGGACCGGCGACAAGGGGAGCTAAAACAGCCCGCCAGGAACTAGCGGCGGCTCCCGCCGACTGGCGGCAGCAAATACCGCGAGAGTACCGCACTGCTGCCTCCGCGAATCAGAGACTGAAAGAGCCCGGCCAACCATCCCCAAGAGGCTAAGCGACGACTAGTTTTAATGCGCGTGCGCAGTATATTTCTACTGTGCTTCTGGGCGGTGTTCTCGGAAGCCGAGAGGGACAAAGCGAGCAGGCGGTGGAAGAAAGGAAGAAGCCTTCGGAAGGTGGGGTAGTGGGGAGACGGTGGGCGAGCGGGCTTCATAGCGGAGTGGAAGGCCATGTGGCAGAAGTTACGAAGGGGAAATATTGAGAAAAGACGGGCAAGGCGGGAGACAACGGAATAAGGTGTTTTCGTCACACGTGAAATAGATGAGTGCTGTTCTGGTATGAAGTGTAGATGCGGGGAAGTGGAATCCCTAATTTCCTGCCACAGGGCCGAAAATTAACCTTCTAGAAGCTAAATGGCCTAGGGCAAAGTTGCACACGTTGTAACCATATGGTATATACGCCTGGAGAACACAGCAACAAAAAGCATGTTCGCACAGTTTGCATTTGCCTCTAAAAGTGCTCCATCGCGGAGGCGTTGTTACTCATTTATGTAAGAAACAATCCAAACAGAAAAGTGTGAGTCTCCCTTAGAAAACAGTCTTCCCTTTACCACGCCACAGCCTCCCTCCCCTCAGGGTGAAATTAGTAACTAAAAGGCCTGCAGGTCTGCTGCGCAGTCCTGGAAAGGACTGATTCTGGAAGAGCCTTCTAAATAAGGACCAGACGGTTCTAGTCCAACACTGCTAACCATATCGTGTGGGTGTCCTTGCACAAGCAACGTCAACTCATTTGGGCCTCAGTTTCCTTAGATCCTGCTACATTTATCATTTGGGGTATTTATATGTGTTAGAAAACGTCATTTATTTTACTGTGGTACCCTAACTTCAAAGGACTTGAAGTTAGGAAAAAATCTATGTACAAAATACCAGTGAGAGTTATTTCCCCTTTGTACAAAATTGCCTTATGATTTCAGTTAGACTTGTGATTTCTTAACTGAAGAATTGAGGATTTGAAAACTCTTGCAATGTCAGCAGTTTTCTTCTGAAAAATCCAGCATATGTTTTCATTACAGCATACCCACAAAATTACCTACAGATCACTCCCAAATGTTTAATATTTTATATACTTAAACTTACTCTGACCTGTTCGAAACCACATGTAGTCAGGAATTAGGTGGTGCATGTCCCGTTTTTTTTTTGGGGGGGGGGTGGATGCTGGAGGGCGGGTAAATGAAAGTATCTTCCATAAATTAAAAAAATGAAGATATTGTGTGGTTTGCAAATGTTAGACATTGAACAAAAAACCGAAGTACTAATTAGTGATAAATGAGGTATCATTAGTAAGGAATTTTTTAAAAATAATGTGCCAAGTATTTAAAATCAATAACCCATGTAGTGTTTCATCT
Source organism: Pseudorca crassidens (assembly GCF_039906515.1). Classification (NCBI taxonomy): domain Eukaryota; kingdom Metazoa; phylum Chordata; class Mammalia; order Artiodactyla; family Delphinidae; genus Pseudorca; species Pseudorca crassidens. The sequence goes on along the minus strand of NC_090303.1, from coordinate 75,860,931 downwards.
CTTAGAGTGTGTTTATATGTGAAAATGTTCATTTACATTATATAGTAACTTACAGAACTAATTTCATCATAATACAAGTTTATGACCTTGTGTGGTTTCCATTAAATTAATATGCCAGATAAATGACAGATGTGCAGTGTTTATGGAGCATCACAAAATCTCTTTGGTTTGAAAATTTTTACATTCGTCTTAAAACTATGTTTTCTGTAGTCACTAATGATCACAGATGTGGAGAGAGCCTATGGATAAAGAAAAGTCTTTAACAAGACAAAAATGAGTTACATCTGGATGCAAACATTACATATGTGATTTATCTAAATTAGCGTTGTGACCTTGGAAGTACACGGACATAGAGAGTTCAACACCTCATAATGGAAAATTAAGTTAAAGTTCCAACAGGGGGAAATGATATAATATAAACATCTGACAACTAAAAAGTTAAGTAGGGGTACCGTGAGATTTTGAGCTTAATTCAAAAATCTCTCAAAGCGCTACCCATACTCTGTCACTCTTTACTGAGGAGTAAAAGTATGCTGGAATGTTTTTTGTTTTATTAATGGAGCACTCATTTTATGCCATTAGTTCTGAATCAAAACTTTGAGCAGATAACTAAAATTTTTTATATTTAGTTCACTTATGATTGGCTCAGTATTTCTTATGTTTCCCAACCCACTCATGAATCTCTCTCTCATTAGTAATCCAACGGCACGTATCTAGAACAACAGCCAAGATTTATCAAAAATAGGGCAGAAAAGAGATGGAAAAGGGTAGAAAGGAGTTCCCTAGATATCTGACATTCCTGGAGTTACCTTCCATTAGTACAAGGGTCCCCAAACCCCTGGCCTGCGGTGCCGCTACCGGTCCAGGGCCTGTTAGGAACCGGACCGCACAGCAGGAGGTGAGCTGTTGGTGGGTGAGCCAGCGAAGCTTCCTCTGCCACTCCCCATGGCTCCCCCTCGCTCGCCTTACCGCCTGAATCATCCCTCCCGCACCCTTGGAAAAATTGTCCTCCCCGAAAACGGTCCCTGGTGCCAAAAAGTTTGGGGACCGCTGCATTAGTAGAAACCAAGGTATGTAAAGTGGATCTTTCTCTGGTTAATGATTCTCCTGAGAAGCAGGGCATAACTCACCTCCCTTTGTATCCTGTATTCTTTCATTAACCTGAAGAATCATACTCATACTAGATTCTGAGGAAACTGAATTTGCACTTTACTGTGAATGGTTTATGGGGAAAAAATGACGATAATTATTGGAAAATTAAAATACTGCTTTTAACCTAATTTGATATGAGCTTTTATTTTTATTGATTTGTATTCCTATAAGTTCCAAAAGTGTCAACCAATCAGCAGTATATATTGAATAGATCTTTCTAGGGTTCTCCAAGGCAGAAAAGGACCTAAGTAAACCCTGGTATCTCCTTACAAGGAAATTCCTGAACAGGTACAGAGCTCTAATTATGAAATAGTGTATGGAAAAATAATAGAGATCCCAAAATATAAAGAAAGGTAATTGATGTGGAAATATTAGTTCATTTAACAGTATAAATTACAAAGTGTTTTTCATATATTATGGGGTTTTTTTTCCTTTTAAGGTATTAAGACAGGCATTTTTAACACCATTTTTTAAGGGATGGGAAAAATTAAACTAACTTGCTAATCGAGAAGCAGTATAGGATTGTGATTAAGAACACTATCTCAGGAGCTAGCCTGTTTGGATTTGGATCCTGTGGGACTTTGAGTGGATTACTTAACCTTCTTGCCTCTGTTTTCTCATCTGTAAAATGGAGAAATGATGGTACTTACATCATCAAATTGTTGGAGGACTAAAAGTGATTCTTGTAAAGCCTAGCATATAGTAAGCACTCGATTCATGTCAGTTATTATTGCTCATGGACATAGATTACATCACAGGTAACCTTTTACTCAGTCCCAGAGCTTGTTCTACTGCATTATTTTGCTCACTGCCTTTTTTTCTGATTGGATAAATTGAACAGTGCACATTTTAATTGCTTAAGGAAGGGGAAGGTGGATATGTGTTAGAATCTTGGACGTTTTATGAAAAAGGTAAGACTTAAATTGGGGCTTGAGAAAAAGTACAAATGCACTTTAGGAAAATTAATCTGACATTAATTATTTACAGTGGAGGTAGGAAGTGAGGATTAGAAGGCTAGCCGGACTCCACGTGTGAGTTTCTGATTTGTAGCAGTAGGAATGGAAAGGCGGAAGACGTGATTCAAAGATAGTGGTTAAGAAAGGCAGGGAGGCAGACAGCAAATCACAGGCAGCACAGTGATAGTGGTTGGTGAACTGGCAGAATGGCAAGAGTAGGGAGACCCAGGAAAAGACAGGGCTGCTTGTTAATAAAGTACATGGGGCCAAGCTGTAGAACTGTGTAGGTGTGACACATACTGTGCAGCAGCCAGTGGTGAGGCCACCAGACACGCTGGGTTCACTAGCAGTGGCATAACACTTTACCCTAAACATCTGGAGAACCAGTCTATCTCAGGAAGCCCACTGTGTCGTTTATAAAGGATAATGCATATTAATAAAATACTTACATATACGTGTATGCATTCTTTACATTATTTATATTTTGGAAACTTGAAACAGTAATATAAACATTTCAGCTACAATGTGACATGTACATTCCTGAAAATCCTCACATTCAAAAAAATAGCTCACTTAAAATAACAGACCTCAGGGAAAAAATAGGTCTGGCAAAGACCGCTCAAACCCTGAACAACTGAACTAGAGCAGTGGTTCTCAAACTTTGCTGCTCATTGAAAACAGCTGGGGATCTCTGAAAGCTACTGATGCCCTGGTTCCCACTCGCAGACATTCTGAATTAAATGGTGTGAGGAGAGCCTGGGCATCAGGATTCTAAAAGCTCCACAAGTGATGGTAACATGAGCAAAGTTTGGGAACCACTGGACAGCATTAACAGAGACAATAACAATCCAAATGAGAATAGCACATTTAAAAGGACATGTGAAATTCCTAACAAGAAATGCTATAGTAACTTAGAGAGTTTTACCTTTAAAAAAAGTTGAAGGGGGCTTGAAAAATGATGGTATATGGAAGAATTGACACTGCTGAGTGATGGAAGCAAGGGCAGGAGAGCATCATCCTCAGACGTTGCAGCTGTAAACTTTGCAGTTGTAAAGTTTGCAGGAAATATAGAGATGCCAGAGACAGATGGCTCTGACCCATTGTCTGTTGTTGCTTTTGTGCAGATCTAGGAGAAATGCAAAATAAGCACTATCAAAATGGAGCACATGGCTGAGCTAAACCGAGGGAAGAATAGGATGCCACACAGTGAACAGGTGTCATTTGGGTACTGTATTTCTCCAGACCAGGAGTGGTCGTGCAGTCAGCTGTGTGACTTTATATTCAGCTGTTGGTTCTTGGTAGCACAAGACATTAAATTGCTAGGAAAAATTATGTATGTACCACCCTGCTTTCTGCACTATTCCAACATTACTCCCCTGTTTAACAGTCACATGTGAGCTGAATCATATTACACCAGACAGTGCTGTAGCACAACAGACTTCTGATATTCCACTTCAGATCTGGACTTTGGTTAACCTGCCCCTATTTTACTTATCTCCTCCTGTGGTTGAGGTAGGCAGGTATTGTCACCTCTGACTTTGCCCTAAGAGGATGCTTGAATTCATACCGCTTGGGGCAGCTTTATTTAAATAGTATGTGAAGAGTACAGCTAATCCAGTGGAGCACCCAGACCTCAGCCTTTTCAATCTCTTTTGTGTGTTTGTGTGTGTAAATTACCATTTTTATGTAATCACTATTGCAAAGCAGATTAAGCAGCATTGTTTTAAGCTGAGTGCTTGACTTGCTGTTTTTGTTATTTTTGCTTGTCTTTTAAAGATGAATGTCTTTAGCGGCTTGGATTGCAGTACAGATAAAATTTGTACTGTCCTTTTTACTGTGATTTTGGCGTGACAAACTTGGAAAATGATGTTGATGGCAGAAATTAATAAGTCTGTGATCTTCAACGTGAACTCACTCGTGACGGTATAATCCACACTGAAAGAACAGGTTTATTTAGACTTGTTGCAGACGTTATATTGCGAGAGATCAAAGCTAATTTATTGATATACTGAGGTTAGGGTGTGAGGTATGAATAATGTGAGAAAGTACAGAAAGATAAATGGTGTGGTAGTGTGAAGTATATAAGAATTGTCTTGACAAAAACTAAGTTACCTTGAGTCACTAATGGAAAGCAGATGCCTAGAATTACATAAAAATATGTATGGAGTAAAAGAAAATCAAAGCTTTACCTTACTATTTCTGAAAAATTCTCATTTTATAAGTTTTGCCATTATTTGGTTTTATACATAAAATAGAATTACACTCCCACCTCTACCATTTTTTTTTTCTTTTTTCAAACCATGGATCTAGATTTTAAGAGCTAGAAGGAAATCTAGGAATTTCCAAGTCCACTTCTCTCATTTTGTAGATAGGAAACTGAGTCCCAAAGAAGCTGAGTGACTCTGAGGGTTACATAGCAGAGCCTACAGTGAAGGCCTCCTAGATTCTAGTTCAGTGCTCTTTACAGTAATTAGTAATAAAGTAACTTTTACTCACAAAACAAAATTTGAGTCTATATCTACAGATCATCAGCCCATATCCATGGATATGTCATTGTCTGCCTTTGTAAGGCAGACTTTTTCAAAGATCAGAAGGAATTGATATCCAAGAATATACTCAAAGGCAGCTCGATATTTTTCAGATATCAGTACCTCTGGGAAGAATAGCAAAAGCGAATAGGATATTGTGGTAGGCAGAATAATGGCCCCCCAAGGATGTCCACATCCAAATTCCTGGAACCTGTGATTGTTACCTTATATGGCAAAAGGGATTTTGCAGATGTAATTAAGGTTAAAGACCTTGGGGTGGGGAGAATATTCTGGATTATCTGGGTGGGCCCTACTCTAATCACTTGGATCCTTAAAACTGGAAGAGGGAGGCAGGAGAGTGGGTCTGAGAGATGTGTATGATGACTGGTTCCACTGTTGATGGCTCTGAAGCTGGAGAAAGAGGGCCAGGAGCCAAGGACTTCAGCTGGTTGTCTTTAGCTGGAAACAGCCCTTAGTTTACAGCCAGCAAGAAATCAGGTATCTTGGTCCCACAAAGGCAAGCATACCGAATTCTGCCAGTAAACCAAGTGAACAGGAAATAGATTCTCCTTTAGAGCCTCCAGAAAGGAACACATTCTGCCAACACCTTGATTTTAGTCCAGTCAGGCCCATACCAGACTTCTGACCTATTGAATGTAAAAACGATAAAGTTTTCTTGTTTTAAGCCACAAAATTTGAGATAATTTGTTATGACAGCGATAGAAAATTAATGGAGATAATGCAACCACTTAATTTATTATCTTCCTGGATTTTGACTAAAGAAAGTCATTGAGGAAAGTAGCTGTACTATACCTAGGAGATTTGGAGAATATTTGACCCTTTATGAACAATTTAAGTACTACTGCTCATGACCGTCTTTCTCTGTGGCACAAAGTCTTTCTAAATTTCTCCCTATAATTTCCTCCACAGTGAGATTCGGTGTAAAGCATGCGTTTCTTTAACCTAGATTACCATTTACTTCATGTGTGTTTCTTACCCATTATACTGGTATTATCGTAAGGTGGAGGCTGTCAGGGCAAGGAGGAGGGGTGCGTGTTCAACCTTTACTGAAATCTTAAGTCTTGATGAGGCATTCAGTGGTGTTCTTCTCAGCCTCCGTCTCACTTGTGAACATGTTCGTGGTTCTGCTGGTTTCTTCTCTGGGTTTTATTTTCCCCAAAGTCATTTTGTTAGTAAATAACAAAGCCAATCTTTGAACCTAAGCAGTCCAGCTCCACTGCAATTTTAACACTGTTGTCCAAGGGAAATGCCCAATAGAATGACAAAATAAAGACGGTGATATAAACAAGAGGTAGGTCATTTAAAGTTAATGGCCCCGGTGTGGGCACTTAGTTAGGACAGTTACAAAGAGGCAGATTCAACAATTTAAAAAATCTTATTCAACAATAAATGCCTCTGGTGCATTTATTTTATTTTTTCTTCCGTATTAGGCATCTGAGTTGTTAATATTAAACACCTCTAACGGGGGTTGGCAAACTGTAGCCCTCAGACTACAAAATTTACAATTTGTTTTGTAAATAAAGTTTTATTGGAACACAGCCATACCTATTAATTTATGTATTATCTCTGCTGGCTGCTTTTGGATGACAATGGCAGAGCTGAGTAGTTGTGACAGAAACCATATGGCCCACAAAATAATTAGTATCTGGCTCTTTACAGAAATTGTACAGACCTCTGTTCTCTAATGTCAACAAATGAGATTTCTAAAGCTTTTATATGCACATTACCAAATGGTCCTCTACAAAGTTTGCACCACTCATTCTTCCACCAGGAAAGTGAGCTAATTCATCATCCTGGTCAGCCTCAGATATGACCATAATGCCCATTTTTGACCAGCTTTGAGATATGATCCCTCCATTTTTCTGAATTTGCATCATGAATAACAAAGAAGCCAAAACTCAGATATATAAGACTTTAGAAGAATGTCTGTGGTGTCTCCTCCCTCTCTCCCTTCCTTCCTGTTGTTGGAATGTCACTGTGGAACCGAAGAAATGTTTTCCAAGTCATTACCCCATGTGATAACTCCTGCAGTGGGATTTTTCATGCATAAAAATAATGACAGAAAATAACGATCTGCATTTTAACATATGCATCAGAAACTAAATTAAAAACCACAGACGTCATAACACAATGGATTAAAAGAAATTCTCAGCAGATAGTTGTTTTGAAAAGCAAAAGGTGGTAATTCAAATTAAAGACAACCGTTTGTCAGGGGTGTTTATTATTGTTTTTCAGCTGTTCAACATCAGAGCTCTCTTAACTTCTTGAGAATTCCCTTCTTTATGAGTTTGGGTGGGACAACAGAGCTCATTATATCAGGTACGTTTTTTGCTCTTTCTTATAGCAAGAGAGATCTAGGCTGTTTATGACTACCTGACTTACAGAGAACGCGCTCTTGTGGTCACACAGCTGCAGCAAGAGCAATTTCATGAAGGAGCCATGCCGTTAATACTCCTGGTGGCATCCAGGGCACATGGGCACATCAGCAGTATGGGGCATGCAAGCTTCAGTCTGTATTGTTTTGCAGTGGTGTCCACAGGGTACTAACCCAGTTTTGCTGTGTGTTTGGGATGTGCTATGTGGTTATGTAACTTCTGAATCTTGTTCTGCAGCCTGTCTCACAATTATGTGAGCTCCTGAATATCCTTCAATTACTTCCCTTCCTGCTTGAATCAGCTCAAGCAGGTTTCTGCTTTCAAGCTGGCAACTAGGAATTCTGACTCTAGAAACATTCTGGAAGCATAGTGTTAGCAGTAAGCTACAGTAATCTTCAAACACTTTTTTTGTTCTTTTAGCTTCTAAATTTTTTTAAACTAAAAAAAAATTTTTAACTGAAACCTCCTTATCCAAGCTTACTTTAAAATCCTAAGTTTTTGTATTATAAATTTATTAATTATAAAGAATGTAATTCCTGTCACATAGTATTTTGTTTATGTGCTTTAACTGTATTTTCTTTCAAACCTTGGAGTTGCAGATTTAACTTAAAGTTTATGGCAAAGCCCATCCTTTTCAAACCCATCAACTGACTTTATTTTCACTTTAAATATGTTACCAAGCATTCTGTGAAAAGTGCTGGAAAGTCAATCCACCATGAGCCCTAAACCTCCCTGCACATCCTTTCTGGGTGTGCTGCAAATGCAAGGCCTTGGTCATTCTTTTTACCTAGCTAATTGTATGTCCCTTCCAGCTCAGTTTTTAGGTAAGTAGGTGTATAATAATGACCATTTTCTAATTCTTTCAAATCTATTTCAGTGTGCTCCAGTGACTTGGAGTTGTTGATATGTGCATCTGTGTTTGAGGGCTTTTTCTATGTATGTGTGGCAGGCTGGAAATGCTGGGGAATTAACCTCCTCAGAAAGCCGTCTTCAGTCAGTGACTGACAGGAAGGTTTGTAGATACCTCATCCCCTTCATCAACCAGGTGGGATAATTCAGGTGGGCTATCTCCAGTCATTCAACAGAGTAGTTGGCGTATAGTGCACCTTTCATCGACTGCCTTCCTTCCTGTAACACTTTTCCACTCCCTTACTGGCTTTCCCTAAATAAACTACTTGCACTTGAATTCTTGCCTCAGGATCTGCTTTTGGGGGAACCCAAACTAAGACAGAGATCATAAATACTTCTTCCTTTCAAAGGGGCCTGTGTCCTACTTGTTTGTGGCTAGCCATAGCCTAACTGCAGTCTTTATCATCTGATTTCATCTGATCATCTTTTACATGATGCAAAGGATGGGATGGGGCTTCTGCCCCTCTCCACAGACCTGTGCAGGCCTCTGTAAATATACCTGGGTAAGCAGTCACTGCTGCCGCCAAAGTTGCTTTAAAGTAGGTTGTTTACTCAAAAATGAAATACCTGTCTCTGGTACCTCAGCCAGGCTGCTGCCCTGAAGCTTCAGTTAGGCTCCATGATGCAGCAGGAAATGAAGCACAGGAATGACCCCGTTATCTGACTGTAGCACAGGAGCTTATCTTTCTCCCTGACACCACAGTGATCTAGTTGTGGCATTCAGAAGCCTGGGCTAAACTCGGTTTGGTGATTTTGGTCATGGAGAGGAAGGTTTGAGCTACCCATGCCTCTTTACTGGGGTAATTGGGTATGGGATAATTATTCTGTAAAGGCCCAGAGCTTACAGAATAAGTCACTCATGTAGGCATTGCCAATACTAGTGGCAGTCAAATACTTAAAGAAAGGCTTCTCCAGTCTTCCCCAAATCATGTTGGGATGGTGACAGTTTACCCCACCTTTTTGTGAGACTATCCCTATCATATTACCCCCTCTGAGTCCAGGGATCTCTTTATAGACCTTTCTGTTCAGAAGAATGTCTTAGGACAGAGTCCCCAGAAGTACAGCTTGAAGCAAGGATTTATTTGTTTGTGATTTATTAAGGAATTGTTTCCAAGTGAAATCAGTAAGGAAGTGAGAGAAGCAAGAGGGGAAAGGGGAGAAACCAAGCGTGGGTGAGTTTGCAGGCTAGGTTTCGCTGAGGGTAGCTTCAGTCTGACCCCACGGGGAATGCTGCTGTGTGAGTTGATGCCGTGCAGTTTTGTCCTCACTCGAGGCAAGGGAACTGGGCTTTCAAAACCTCCCACCTGTCACTCTTCAGGGAAGGCTCAGGGAGGCAAGTTTCCAGCCCATTGTGAATGAGGGAAAAGCCCAGCCAGCCCAAGGGTAGGCAGTATTCCAGGAAAGAATGTAGGTCTGGCCTCTGGAAGTAAATGCACATGAAGCCAGGAGAGAAGTGCACAGAAGCCATGAAAGCAATCTTAGGAAATCTGGGTGGAGCACTGACAGTGTGCACTTTAGTGGGTGATTCAAGGTTCTAGTCCATTTAAGATTTGGGGATATTTGAAGTAGGGAAATGTTAGGAGGGTCAGAAGATAATTCCAATTTTGTAAAAGAGATTTATAAAATGTATTTCCACTTCTTAACAAGGTGTTCAGCCCCAAAACATTCATTTGTGATCAAGGCAATTCTTTTGTTACATGGGCGGAGATAAGAAAGGGACTTGTGGAGGATCGTGCACCATATAGAATAAATTTCTTGTGACAACATTAACAAAGCCTTACATTGTTGGAAACATTTCTTGGCACACTTTGTTATTGGACTGCTCTTTAATATATATGTAATCCAAGTTTGCCCAGGAGTTGTCATAACTTGAGGGTACAAAGGAAGTCATAACAATGACAACTCAGATTTCTCTGGTTCATGCCTAATCTGCCTCATGCAGGATTTCCATAACCCATTCAAAGTCTTCTTGGTCATTCTGGGAGTCCACCTGGGATTTTTTTTGCAGTAACTCACCAAGTGTCTTTTCATTTCTTCTATTCTGTGTTTCTTTATTGATCACAGAGGCTTGGGCGTTCTCTTCATGGTGGCCCTCTCTACCAGCACCAGGACTTATACCTGTAAGATCAATGTCTGGGGAGGGGGAGTGTGTGGGAAGAAGGGGGCTGTCTCTCAAAACTTCCAGAGCTTCAGGCTGTCAAGTTTGCCATAATGATCATCTATTCTCAGTATCTTCCCTGAGCTAAAGCCATACTGCATTCAGATCATTAGTGAGGAGGATGCCTCTCTCCTTGTCTCTAGCAGAGCTTATAGTTGGGTTCTGAAGGAGTGCTGCATGTGCACCCAGGTCTCAGAATCCTTCTGAAAACAGCTCTTTCTTGCTTCTGTCTGTAGCTGTCTCCCTGTCCTCAGAGTTTAAACATGACCATGGGGATGGGTGAAGAAAAAGGCCCTCTTCTAGTCTCTTTCCACTGCATGCAAATGAACTTATGCGAATAGATGACTGTAAACACATCAGAAATGCCCAGAAATGCCCAGTCGGGCATTCTGAATTCTAACAGTTGATACACCTTTATCTTAAATTATCTTCCTATGAACACCCTTCCAAAGAAACACACACACACAGGAGACCTCTCTATAAATATAAATGTTGCAGAGGGGTTTCATTTGTTCCACTCACTTATTCAAAATTTTTTTAATGAAAGTTTGACATGCCAAAAAGTAGAAAAAGTTATTTGATACAGTATCAAATAAATAAGACATGCTTTTCTTAAGTAGCTAACCATTCTCCACAAGAATAGTAAACCGTGTGTGTGTGTGTGTGTGTGTGTGTGTGTGTGTGTATCTCACTAACTACCATAGGAAAGCAAAAAGAAAAGTATGCAGTGGTGTTTTTACCACACAGTTACTGCTGGCAACAGTGTCTCTCTTTGCATAGCTGGGCTTCTTAGGCCCATTGTGGTCAGTATTTCTTGCTGCTTTAGGTTGCCAAGTTAACTGGGTATGAGGAGGACACTACTAGATGGAGAACCTTGTTTCCTGACCATTATCAGTTCTACAAACATTGGTGGCAGAGTGTCAGCTCCTGCTCTTGATTTTACCCTGTAATGACATAACTTCTAAATAAATGGAAGTAGATGAGGTGGTTTTCCGTGTGGGTTTGGCTTGGCAGACATTGGAGTAGAGTTGTGTACAATTAGCTCAAGTTTTAATGGAGGCAGCATCTTGGATGGAATCACAGGAATTGGAATATTCCAATTTTAGCACTTCAGCAGTTCTAGTGGATTATTCCTTGTATCCAAGAGGTAGACATCTAGCCTGTCTGTACTGTGTTTTAGAAATCCTCTAGAACTAATGCTCATTTTATACATGGATAAACTGATTAAAGGATGTGGTTAAAAAACCTGCCCAAGATTACACAAATAACTCTATGGTAGAACTGAACCAGGACTCAGATCTCCCGAACATAATAGCCTTCCAGTCTTCCAAATTACCTCCCCACGTGGGCTGGCCGGCTTTTGTTTGCAAATAATGGAAAACCTGAACCGAAGTGGATTAAGGAAAAGAAAAGGCAAAGGTTTATATAAATTCACATAACCAAACTGTCCACAGACTTTTCTAATTTTAGGCTTTGTCAGAGTCTTGATTTATAGGTACATGATGCCATCGGGACACCAAGTTCATTTTGATTCTTGCAGCCCTGTCCTCCTCTGGGTGCTGGACTCATGTATATGCTAGATCTCCTCATGGTAGCGTTAATGGGCCTGACATTCTTCTCACACTATGTCAGGTCCCCGAAGCTCTCACAGAAGAGCACAGAAACTTCATTCATTGGAGGACTTAGTAAGTTGCTCACATTTCATTGGTCAAAATGTGATACATGCCCATCCCTGAACCAGTCACTGTGATCAAGTGCAAGATGCTCTGCTGGACTTAACATGGGGGTGGGATCTGCCCTCTCAGCCACACAGCTGCTTTCTGCTGGGGATGCGTGAGGAGTTCTCCTGTGGAAAATGAGGTCCTTTTGGTTGGAAAAAAAGGGGAAATGGATGCTGTGGAAGAAGCCAACAAGTATCCACTCTTCTTTAAGATGTATTTGAAACAAATGCAACAAAGCTCCAATATTAGGATACCTAAGTAGCTCATAATTTTAGTTATATTGAGTTGAATCATAGTCCCTACATATCATAACTATAGTATCCAAAATATTATTAAAATGTCTATTTTTTCCTTTTGAGTTTGTTTGAGGTTTTTTAAAATATAACCATGAACCTAAATTTGGAAATAAAGATTTAAAGATATTTGATATTTATAATTGCTGTCCTTTCAGTGAGAAGTCCTAAAATCTTATGGTTCAGAATATAATATATTTTTTTTCCAGAGACCCATGCTCACAAACTTTCTGAACAAAAAGCATTACCCAGGACCACTGCCAACTCAAAGGACAGAAAAGCTTTTTTGAGGCTTTTCCTCCTGTGTTGTCTGCACCTGATCAGCTCCCGTACACATTTTCAAATAGCCTCTGAAAATAGACTCTTTGTACCTTTCCCAACAAGCCCCGTAATTCCTTATTCTCTTTTCTTTAATAATTACTTTCAAAGTTTTACCACATCTTAGGGTGCTATACACATTGAATAGAATGAGCTGTGCAAAATAAAGATTTTGGTGTAGGTCCAAAAGAACTATGCTTTTTATGTCTGAGAAAATGTTTTAAAACTCACCGCCTACACAGCAATAAATGGTTTAATGATAGTCCTTTAAGTGCGCCATCAGAAATGTTTTATAGAATTTCATGAAAGACACACTAGTTTATTTCCATGGAGAATTGGTTTCATTTTAAAGATACTATACTAAGGAAGATTCCATACAAACAACTCATTTTCTATATAGTCTTTTAAAAGTTTCTTTTAAAGGTTGAACTAGCATTCACATCAGGGTTTGATGAATCAGAGCAGTGCTGATGATTTCAACAAGGTAATATTTTTGCAATCTTCAGTAACAGGCCAGGATTGCATGGACTGTGTTAGACCTTACATAAGGTCTAATACAAGGGTACAAAACAATACATCATAATTTAGAAGCTGTGATAGTTAATGTTGTCATATATAAATAAGTAAAGTGGCTTAAACGGTGGTCTCTGATGAGCTTTGTTAGTAGGAATCAGCTTCCCGAGACCGCTAATTGTATTCACATTGATGAGATTAAATTTCTAAGTTTGCAAGGTTGAAGGTCAGATCCTGACTGGATGACTACATCAAGATGCCCGCTTTGTGGGGATCTGTCTGGGTGAGCATCACACCCGGGAACCGGGAAATCCCTAGCTCTCATGGCTCACCTTTTCTCAACTTTTCCAGCTCTGTTGTTCATGTTATTTGAACCAAGCTCCTAGAGTTATTTTATGCCATATTAACATATGAGATAGTTTACAGATATTCCCTTAAGGAAAAAAGGTATTTATTTCTGTCTTTTATTTTTGATAATATAAAGACTTAATGTTTTGCAAAAAAAATTGAGTTATTTGAGTACCCACCTGGCCTGAAATTGAAGCATCAGACAAACTAACTGGTTCTCATCCCTGCTACTGTGTGTCTTTCTCTTCTCTTTTTTCCTCCTTGCCACCTCTTTTGAATGAGCCATTTGCTCTCACTGCCTCCACTTCCTCAGTGCCAAGTCTCTCCTCTCCCCCCTCCACCATCTGGCTCCCACCCCCATTATTCTACTGAAACTCTCTTCAAAATTTATGACTGATAACAGGCAGAGCTTCTTAATCCTCATTTCACTTGACTTGTCTGCAAAATTGGTTGCTGTGTTTTATGACCTTCTTTTGAAAATATACCTCCTTCCTCTCCTGATGTCTAGAACCTACAGTCTCCATTTAATTTTCCTTTTTTAACATTCCCCACATTTTCATTTTATACCCCTTTCTTCTGGTGTCTTTTACTGGAAGCATTTTTTAAAAAAGAACTATAACATGGCAGATAAAGCCAATCTACTATTCTTTCCCCCTCCTCTCTGTTCTCCTATTCTGAAGTTGTATTATCATTAACATACGTTTCTACATTTCTGTGTCTGCATACAATGTACGTTACTTTGTTTTAAAACTCACATATCCGTATATCATATTATAGCATCCTTTGCATCCTGCTTTTACTGAACATTATGTATTTGAGATTAATCTATTTTGATATATCTAGATTTAGTTCATTTCAATTTCTCTGTAATCTTCCGTTTATGAATTAATAACAGTTTCAACTACCCTTTAAATACAGACTTTTCAAATTAAGACTTTTTTTTTTTTTTTTTTGCGGTACGCGGGCCTCTCACTGTCGTGGCCTCTCCCGTTGCGGAGCACAGGCTCCGGACACGCAGGCTCAGCGACCATGGCTCACGGGCCCAGCCGCTCCGCGGCATGTGGGATCTTCCCGGACCGGGGCACGAACCCGTGTCCCCTGCATCGGCAGGCGGGCTCTCAACCACTGCGCCACCAGGGAAGCCCTAAGACTATTTTTTAGAGCAGTTTTAGGTTCACAGGAAAATTGAAAGGTACAGAGATTTCCCATATAACTTCTGCCCGCACCACATGCATAACTTCCCCCATTATCAACATCTCCCAACAGAGTGTACATTTGTTACGGTTTATGAACCTACATTGACACATCATAAGCACCCAAAGTCCATAGTTTACATTACCATTCACTTTTGGTGTTGTGTATTCTGTGGACTTGGACAAATGTATAACGACATGTATCCACCGTTACAGTATCATATGGAGTGGTTTCACTGCCCTGAAAATCCTCTGTGTTCTGCCTGCTCGTTCCTTCCTCCACCCCAACCCCTGGCAACCACTGATTTTTTACTGTCTCCATAGTTTTGTCTTTTTCAGAAGGTCATGTAGTTAGAATCATACAGTATGTAGCCTTTTCTGATTGGCTTCTTTTCGCTTAGTTCTACTCAGTGCAGTATGGGGAAGGACACCGGCTGAGAGATAAAGGTGGAAAAGGTCAGGTAGAACATTATGAATTTAAAGCAAAACGGTCATCTGTGTGATTCCTATGAGTACTAACAATTTCCTGTTTAGGTGCAAAAAAACGTCTGAAGCAAGGTGAGTTCATACGTGGGTTGGGGTTTTGTAAGGCAACTCAGTTGAGGGAAAGAAGGAACTGGGAGTTGAAAGTATTTGCAAAGGGGCACTATGTTGATGATAATGGAATCTGTGCTGAAGAAGGTGGGAAGTAATGACAAGGGATGGATAATAAGAAAGTGGTGGGATGAAGGGATCAAATGTCCCCACGTCATTGCAGAACCAAGTGGTTGTATGGAAGTATTTGTATCAGTGAACTGAATGCATAGCTATGCAGTAGGATGTTAGATCTTTCTATTTGAGAAGGTTCATATTTTTAAAGAGATGTAAACGTCTGGGGTGTGACCATAAAATAGGTGACTGAAGGGGAAAAAGGAAAATGTCAATGGAATATGGAAATCAGGAAATTGAGAAGCTGGGGCTTTTTGATGGGTCATCCACTTACTGAAATCACCAAAGATAAAGGACGGAAACCGGGTGGAATAGAAGACTCTTTTCGGGGAACAGAAGACTAGTGAATGAGGAAGTGTGACTAGGAGGTTGGCAGAAGAGTGTAAGAAGGTGTAGAAAGAGTGGTATAGCCCAATGATGTTAGCATTGAGAGAACAGTGATTTTTGCAGGAGGGAAAGGGTGATAATTTGAAAATAGCAAGGAACATACCTACCTCAACTCCTGGCCCTGATGTTTGCTCAGGACCCAGGTAGGTTTCAAGTAAAGCAAGGAGGTGGAGGGAGTATTGGAAGAAAAGGGAGCAGCTGGTGATAGGTTGGGGGTCACAGGAGACACTGAAAGGGTTTGTGTGGGAAGGGAGGGAAGTGGAGAAGATAAACAGAGTCTGTGGTTTGAGTCTGTGAGAAAAAGAATGACTTAGGCTGGGACTCCGGCAGATTGATGAGGTACTTGGGGATGTGAAAGATGATGGGATTGGTTATGAGAGGCTCACCTTGTAATACTCTTGGTGGTGCGTTAGCCTCAGGCATCAATGGTGTGGCCTCAGGACTGATAGTCTGTCAGGAGCTGAGAGTTCTAGAATCATCTGCCACAGTCAGTTCCGTTACCTTGGACAAGGCACCAAACCTCTGAAAACCTCAGCCTTTCCACATATGCAATGAGTAGTTTATCTAAATAATCTTTGGAACTTCTTCAGGTATTTAAAATATCTGAGAGTAAAGAAATGAGGTCATGCCACTGGTAAGTTTGCAGTACTAGAAATAAATATTCATCTTGCAAATCGATGATGTATCAGGAGCTAATATTAGGAAGAATGAGAACTATCTGAGAGTTTATGCATCTGGTACCTTTGGCTTCAAAGCATGTTAATGATCTCAACAAAACAGATAAGTGACAGAACAATTCAGCATATTTTAGAGACATTTAGTTATGCCTTCCTGCTAAAGCAAATATACTTTGTAACTCATAAATATGAGTTAGTAATAGATTTATGATCTCTCAAATGCTAAATAGTAATTAAAGTTAAAACTGAATTGCCAACCCTTATCTCTCACCCTTCTTCCATTCTTTTGTCCCCCCCATCCAAACTGTATTATTTTCATTATAACAGTAGAATAATGCATGAATGAGACGCTTGAAAGCATACAGTCATAACTGGTGAAGGGAATGAGTTAGTAATGAAAATGCTTCTTCACAATTAATATTTAGATGAATTTTCTAACTTATTTGGTTGAATTGATGGGTCAATTCAGTCAACTCTATAACCACACTAATAACCTACTGGTTAAAAACTGCTTATTTCAGTCCAAATTGTGGAACAACTTTGGGTCCAATCAGATGATGAACCCTACTAGCTGAGGAGCTTTTCTCCGAGTTTGGTGTCCTGGTAGGCGTTTTGTTGAATGGCTTAGACTCTTGAGGGAGAAAGGTCTCTAAGGGTAAAAGCAGCAGAGCTTGAGCTTGGTTGGGAAAGGACATTGTGTAAGATAAAAGGGGGGCAATGTGGACATTAAATATTCCTTATTTGCAAATAAAAGCCTGTGTATTGGAGCTAAAAACCTTATACGTGTGAATTAATTTCACTCAATTAAGCAAAAAGTTAAAGTCAGAATATTTCAGTAGATGAAAAATATATTTGCATATGAATGAAAGTGATTAAGTAGTTTATCTTGTGATAGTGAATGTAACTTTAAAATTTTGTTTAAGAAATATGGCATATTAGCTTATTTCATCCTAGATATTAATTATACCTACAGTTCGGGTAATTGGCCACTAGATGGCAGGGCTGTGACTAGAGTAAAGATCACAAGACAAATGGGCGTTCGGTAGTCATAAGCAATTGAAAGAATCAAAACATGGAAAGCCTTGTAATACAGTTTAAAAGCACAAGTTAAGCACATACTTATGTATTAGGAGTTTTGTAAAGGCTGGAGATGTAAAAATGAATATTACATGTTTTCCATCACCAAAGAGGTGATAGTCTTGTAGCCAGATATATGTGTGGATTTTTTTTTTAAGCACTATGATAGAATGTGATAAATACTATTACAGATTTTTTTTTAAATTTCAAAGTATAATAGGAAATTAGGGACTATTACAATTAATTCAGCTTAGGATGATGATGTTGAGGCAAGGAGTTCTTAGAAAATTATAGATAAGGTAAAATCTGAGAAGAGCTCATCTTTCTATAAAAATCAAAACAAAAACATATTCTAAAGCCAAAAAGTACAAAGGAAACTTATCTTTAATTGTTATGGATAAAGTGGCAATTAAAAATTTTATATATGATTTAAAAGAAAAAAAGAAAAACGAATTTCTCTCTAATCTTTACTTCTAATCCAGTGGTTCCCAACCAGGGACAGTTTGGCCTTCCTCAGCGCATTTGGTGATGTCTAGAGACATTTTTGGTTGTCACAGCTGGGGAGAGGATGCTACTGGCATCTAGGGGGTAGAGATCAGGGATGCTGCTAAACAACCTACCATGCACAGAACAGAAAGAAAACATTACCTGACCCATAATGTCAACAGTGCCAAGGTATTGTAAAATATAGGCACATGTATCCGAGGTTTAAAATTGGACAAGAGGACACCAGTAAAAGTTCAGTATTTAGGAATGAGTGTGGTTTGAAACGTGGAAACTAGAATTTTTGTCTCAAGATGAGGAGCAGATGAGAAGGAAAGTTCTGGTGTTTGGAAGGAAAGGTTAGAAACAACACCTTGAATTAAAGATATTTAGGCAAGCCCACTCAACAGCATTTGAATGTGTAGGACTGGAGCAAGGACAACAGAAGTTTAATCTTGCCTTGTCAAATAAGGGCTGGAGGGTGGAGTGGCCAGAATCAGCACCACGAAACGTGCAGACCAGGGTTTGGATCTCAGCTCTGGTGTTTGTTAGCTGGGTAACTCATTTTACTTTCTGAGTTTTCACTCCTTTAAAATGGGGGATTTGTTGAAAGGATTAGAAATGTATGTTAAATAGCCAGGACATACAAAATGCTTAATAAATGATATTTAACGTTATTGAGACATTCTTAGAGTCCTAACTATACTTCTCCTCCCACAGTTGTCTTTGTCCCTTTTGGAAAATTGGTTAGTCAGGATACAGCTATATTGCATCATAGTGAAAATAGAAAAACATATGAATTGTGGGATGTGAAGAGGAAAAGTGAATGACAAAACACAAGCAAAACTTTTGCAAGACGTCATTGGGAGAAATATTGAAAGCTGAGACAGAATCACCAAGATCTCTGAACAATATTCCTATCCATTAGGGAGGATATAGCTGATATTTCTGTGAGGAGGTGAGGGATGGGAGGGGTTGGAGGGAGGTGTTGCTGTGATTAGCCAGACACAGCCAAGTTAAATCCAACTCTGCTGCCCCTGCACCCACACAGCTGAACAGAACGAACCACACAGTGATGCTCACTGCTCTCTTGCTCTCACAGCCACCGTCCCCAGGTAGGTGGCATTGCCCTGCAAGATACTGTATATCCCCAGTCTGTACTCCTTGTTGACTACTTCATACTTTCTGAACCTTTCTTTAAATCTTGAAGGCATCCTCCAACATAATCACTCTTAGCCAATGACCTTGGTTCCCATTTCACTGGCAAAATAGAAGCCTTCAGAGGAGGACTTCCATGAACTCTCACACCTCATCCACTTACTTCCTGCATCTGTGTGCATTCTCTCCACCTTCTTTCCTGTTACTAAAAATGAACCCAAACCATCTGTACTCTTAGCCAAGGCTGACCTCGCAATGATGTACTATATTCCATCTCTTTTCACCTACTAAAGGCGTGACTCCAGCAAGTCTCACCCATTCTCTTGGGTCATAATTATTCCCTCTCTTTTAGATCATTTTCATCAAAATACCCACTGCTGTTATTTCTCCCATTTAAAAAAAAGCAAAAAAGTTTTATTGTACCAGCTTCACCTTACTTTTTCTCTTTAAAACAAATGTCCTTAAAAGCATGCTCTATATTGACTGGCTCACTTTCTCTACTTCCATTTTCTCTTGAACTCAATCCATTAGGCTTTCACCATCGCTGCTCCACAAAAACTGCTCTTTTTAAGATCACCAATGCAATTTGTATGGTCACAAATCCAAAAATCAGCTCTCAAACCTCACCTTCCTTGAAGGATCAGCAGCATTTTACGTGGTTGGTTACATTCTCCTGCTTAAAACCTTTTCTTTACTTGGTTTCCTAGATGCCACACTTCGCTGGATTTCTTTCTGCTTTGTTTGCTGCTTCTCAATCTCTTTTGCTCTCCCTCGACACACTTCCTCTGCCAGCCTCTACACTTTGGAATGCCCAATTCTGAGTCTTTAGATCCATTCTCTTTTCTATCTATACTCAATCCCCTAATGATTGTGTCCAGTCTCATGGCTTTAAATACCACACGCTGATGACCCCCATGTTTATATCTCTAGCTTGAATCTCCTGAATTCAAGGCTCGTTGCTCAAACTTCCTCTTCAGCATCTTCAGTTGGAGGTTTAACAGCCATCTCAAAATTAATATGCCTAACACTAAACTCTGTATACAAACCCCCTTAACTCAGTTAGTGGAAACTCCATTCTTCCAGTTGCTCAGGCCAAAACTTTGGAGTAATGCTTAACACCTTTCTCTTTTATTTATCACATGTCACTTCTACAGTGTCAGCAGATTTCATTGTTTGACTATTGTCAGTTATGTCTCCAATCTGCCTAATCTGTCCACATCTCTCCACCTGTGTTGTTACTTTTCTGGTACAGGTCATTCTCCTGTTGCCTGGATCATTGCAGTGATCTCTTGGTTGGTTTTCCTGTGTCTTCTTTTAGCCTCTTCTCCAAGTCTGTTTCTTACACAGGAGTCAGAATAATCCATTAAACACTTAGATCATATCACCCCTCTGCTCAAACTCTTTACTGACTTCCTATTTCAATCAGAACAAAAGCCAGAGTCCCAAATATGACTAAAAGATCCTGAGCAGTCTGGTCCCCCATTAACTCAGACCTAATCCTTTACTTCTTTCCTTTGCTCACAAGTTCCAGCCACAACTGTCTCATCACTGTTTCTTGAATACTTCATGCAGTCTTGCCTCAGGTTCTTTGTACTTGCTGTTTTCTCTGCTTTTCCACTAGATTCCCTTGTGGTTCCCCCCCCGCCACCTCCCTCTTTTACTAAAGGCCTTTACTCAAATGGCATCTTGTCAGTGAGGCCACCTTTGGTCAATCTAAGATTTTAATACCCATCTTTTAACATTTTCTCTATTCCCCTTCCCTGCTTTAGTTTTTATCCTGAACACTTACCACTCTCTAGATACTATATATTCTATGTATATATTCTGCTTATTGTCAATCTCCTCTCTCCAAGGGGACAGAAGTTTTTGTCTCTTGTTCATTATTATAATAGCAGTGCCTAGAACAGGGCCTGCCACATAGTAGGTATTCAGTATATATTTGTTCAGTGAATTTCAAATGAATATTTGTTGAATGAACATTGAATGAATCTGGTAACCCTATGACCATCGCTGGGGAGGAACGTTAGAGTATTATGTGAAAGTTTCTCACATAATAATGCTCAGCAATGTAATTTGGCAAACGATATCAAAAGCATTTCCTTTCAGAATCATTAAAATTACTCTAAATCCTCCAAAGCCATAACTGATGGACAGGGATTGACAAGAGTTGCCATATGGCATAGGCAAAACTAGAAAATTCAGTTCTCCTATGGACATGTCATGCAAGACAAGGCTGTCCCTCTTAGGGACTTAGATAACTCGATTTCAAAGTTTCTTGACTAATATTTTCATTATTGATTGCTGAATAAAACAAATACCTAAAAACTTAATGGCATAAAATAATGTTTTGTTATGACTCATAATTCTATGGCTTGACTGAGCCGTTCTTCTGCTCTACTCTGCATTGCCCATGGTCACGGGGACAGCATCAGTCATCTGGAGGCTTGACAGGAGCTCAGCCAGAGCCTCAGCAGGGGTCTTAGTTCTCTTCCACGTGGATCTGTCCACACTGAGCTTCAAGTTACAGTGGCTGGGGTTCTGAGAAAGAAGGTTCCAGGAGCAAGCATCCAAGAAATGGGAAACAGACGCTGCTGCATCAGTTAAGGGTTAGACCCAGACAGGCACAACATGTTGAATTATGTTAGAGCAGTCACAGACCCGGTTAGAGACCACGGGAGGGGGACTCCACAAGAGGCGTGGTGCTTTGGGGGTTGCCACATTAACCCTCCACTACATTGGGGCACTTAATTAGACACCTCTGGAATGCTGGATCTCATTTCCTGGGTCTACCTCTGATTTCACCCGAGGCTGTGATGTATACTTGTGGGCAATTTCAGGCTGACTTTGTACCTCTCACTTAAAGTAAGAGCCAGATTTTTTAGCTTTCTGCCCCACATCCTCCTCTGATGCCAGGGAACCTGAAAGTACAGGTGAGTTAACTTCCAGGACAACCTTGTGCAATGGCAGGTAGAAGCTGGTGAATAGATGCTCCAAGCCTCCTGTCCCTCATGCTTCTTGGTATGTCCCGGTGAATTGAGCTCCTTTTGCCCACACTGAGAATTTTGATGATGAACCCTTAAATTGGCTTTCCTATTTTCCAAGCTCATGAATTTCCCTGACCCCTCATTCCTGTGTCCTAGGATCACCATCCAAATAAACTATCTGTACTCAAGACCTTCTCTGAACTCTTTGCTGGGGGCAGGGGGCAAAGTTACAGAGGTAATTTTATCTGATAATGAGAAACATCCTTTCATGTTTCATTTAAAGAATAAAGCTAGGCCTTGTGGAAATGGTTGAATTTGTGCCTATAAATTCCAGTAAAAGAGCTGGTATTCTGAGGGTTGGATATGTGCTTCAGTGTATAAAGCTCATTGAAGTGAGGGGGAAGGTTTAGTCCTTTGTCAATTGGAAGACCAACTGGAGAGGATGACTCATTCTCTGTTGGCCATTCCTGCACAGAAGTTGGATGTCTCCAGTTTAGAAAGTGTTTAAATGTGCATGCAACTTTTCTTTTTCAAGATAGATAAAGCCTTACTGAAAAGACAATGCTGTCTCCTTAGGAATGGTGATTATTTTAAAATTTTTCTGTTTAGGAAAATAAAATATTTGGTACCCAAAGGCTTTAATTGTGGCCTATAAGCTAAGAATGGGGCACCTTCATCCAGTGAATAATTCAGTTTAACTGGAAGAATAAATTCTTATGCAAATTTTGGAGGAATTTCAATGTGTATGGGTGTATATTTATACTAGTAGTTGAATTTATATTTAAAGAAATATAAATATTTTTCAAGTAATGTCTTTAAAATATATTTAGTTTCTTTCACAATTTATTTATATCTCACCTTCTTCAAAAATGACTTACAGCTACTTACAATGATACATTAAATGTGACCAGGAAGAGTATATTAGAACTGAAATGAAAGAAGAAAGAGTAACAAGCGTGGGTCACAAAGCAAATGTGTATCCAAACATCAGCTGTGTTGCTATGCTGGCCTTCCTCATGCGTACTCCACTTGAAATGAATTAGAAAAATACCTGCAGAGGGTGAAAGTTCTCCCTAAAATAGAACTTTGGATATATTCCAGCATAGAGATGCACATAAAATAGAACTCAAAAGTTCTGCTCTGTGTAGCGCGGCAACAATTGATATAGCTTAAAAACAATTTAAAGCAGTTATAACCAGATGCTCACTTCACAGAAAACAAAAATTTTCAAAACCCTCCATTTAACACCCATAGAATACCTGACTTTGAGCAGAGCTGCTTGCTCACACATTCTCCAAAATGCCCTTTATGCTTAACATTCACCAAGATAACTGAGATGACTTATTGTATTGGCCTGTTTATAAACTGGTTAAAAGTTCTGGGACATCCTCCAAAAATAACGATTTTCACCTTTAAAATGTTGGTATGTAACTCTGTTTCCTGGCAGTAATGAGCCTGCAGAGCCTGTTTGTTCAGGCCACTCATGATTCGGGATGATAATATAACCGCATCATTAGTCTACAAAACAATGTTCATATTTCTGTTTTCTGTGGGACTGTGTCCAACTCATCTGAAAGTGGCATCTGATTATTAAGAATCAAGTTAGAAAAAAAAAGAATCAAGTTAGAATAGTGAGGGTGATAATTTTGCTTTACCCTTGTGTAAAATTTTAGCTCTTCTATCAGAAGTCCATTTTTGATAAATTTAAGAATTGTTTTAGAGCAAAGATTGCTACCACATCTTGCCCACTGTCCACCACACACAGTGGGGTGTCGCTCCAGGACCTTGCTTCAGACGTGTAAGCTCTGCCACCTATTAAACCATTGATATCTCTTAAAAAAAAAAAAAAAAGGAAAAAGGAATTGTTCTAGGCTGCTGTTCTAGTTAATAGTTTAAATTAATTTTATTATGTACCTAAAAAAATAGTATGTTTAATCGGCTATCAATTATCTGGGCATCCCCAGGATAACATTTGTAAACCCATAGAACTTTATTCCAAGTTATCTAGATTGATCCTACAGTTTCCCTTTGTCACCAGCTCAAGAAGCTTGGTACTAGCTCTTTTTTTTTTCCTTTTATCCACTCACCCCTAACTCCCCTCCCCCAAAACTGTCATTCCAGCTCTAGAACTTGGCTCTTTCTGAAGTCTGTTCCTTTGTAATAACAATGGCCTTATTAGCTAAACCACTTAACCTTTCTATGTCTCAGATTCCTCAGCTGAAAGCACCTACCTTCCTAGAGTTGTGGTGATTAAATGAGTTAATTTAATACAAACATACTGTAGGGAAGGGAAACATGTTTTCCCCCTACCCTCCTAAATTCTCTGGCTGAGGTCCTATAAATTGCACTAACAGAAGACAGATTAACTGGAGGAAAAACAGAAGTTTATTAGCATGTGCATTGCACAGACACATGGGAGCACTCAGAGCTGGGTAACTCAAAGGGGTGGTTAGAATTTGGGGTCTATTTACCTAACTCGGAGGGGGGAAGGAAACTTATGGAAAAGCAGATGACTCTTTGGACAGATAAATGGGCCCTTAGGGGAATATATGGGAGACATGATAGTTGGTTGTTCTGCATGTCTGGGTGTGGTGCTGGCTTCTCCTCTCCCAAAAGAGAAGATTACAGTTGCTTTCCGGAGGGGACTTATGACAATTGAGTTCTTTGGGGAGGCTCTCCTTTTAAGCAGGTAAGGAATTTCAGGAACTGAAATGTCTTCAGCTCAAAATAATCCTTATGTTAAAGTGGCATATTTGGGGATGGCATATCCTGATCCCCTTCAATATGTAAGACCATGTAATAGTGTTGGAACATTCCTGACAAGCACTCTCTGAGTGCGTGTTGCTGTGATTGCAGTGACTGCTATGGTAGGATTCTCTTAGAGCATCCGTAACTGGAGGTTTGGGTCCAGCCTCCCTGTTCCAGAGCCTGTGTCCACGGAGTTAAAGGTGAGGGAGATCCTCATCCCTCACCTCTCCTTCCTTCAAGATTCTGAACCAATTAGGAACAAACCTAAGAAGCAGTAGTACCGGATGGTGCAGAGACAATGTGGGTAGAAGTGGACCCCTGAGCCCCTGGGGCTGCCTGTAAGATGGGCACTTGAGGACAACCTGTCATGAGCCAAGGAGCCATGCAAGGTCAGGGGTGTCTCTCTCAGAGAACAGATGTTTGCTTCATATTTTAAAAAGCTGCAGTGCTCCTGCTGCCACTGTGAAAGCTGAGCTCTTTCCTGCAGAAGACTGTAATTCCTCTACTCTGCTTTGGCTAAGGAACAATTGAGCTTGAACCGATTTGCCTTCTGTGTTAACCTGATTCACACTTGCCTTCTGTGTTAACCTGATTCACACTTGCCTGTTTACCGTTTATGTGTGAGCTAAATCACATTACAGAGATGTATGTAGGAGACTGTTCTATGATGGTGGGACTCATGTTTGCCCTTTCGTTTTAAGGTTAAATCTGAATGTCAGCTATTTATTCCTGCTGAACAGGGTGAGTGGAAGCAGGTCTCAGCAACTGCAGGCGGGGTCCTGCAAGCTTACCAACAATGGTAGGGCGTAGACACCCACAGATTATCGGCTCTGCTAGGAAGTCGTGGAATTAGTTTAAACACATATACGCAGAGTAAACTGTGTGTCCCAAAGTTTCACTCTGTTGGGTTTTTTGGTTTTGTTTTGTTTGTGCATTTTTAATATTCACAGCCATGCTGAGTTGCCTTCCTAGGCATTCCAAGTTTTCTCTGAGAAAGTAATTATTTTTGTTGTTTTTATTTGTTTTTTATTGTGCTGGTCACCAAGTTGCATAGATTTTGAGTGGTCCACTCATACTCTGTTTTCCCATAAGCTCTGATAATTTTACTAGCAACACATATGTTTCATTATATAGTAGAAACACATGTATCTTGTTTGACAAAAATTGCAGCATACCAAGAGAATGTGGAGAATGGGGCTTCCCTGCTTGGTCTGACCTATTTGGTCTGTAGGTAGGTCTGTACCTTTGGTCTGTACTTGGTCTGTTTATGATATGGAAGCCAGAAGTAACAAAGAACTCCGACCTTTGTAAAATTTATGTGGAAAGAAGTATAAGAGAGAGTGAGAGATCTAGAAGAAAGGCCATGCATGAACTCTGACCTGTGATGTCATGGTTAAGAATGTGGACCCTATCGTCTAGCTCTCTAGGTTCAAATCCTGGCTCTTCCACTGATTAGCTCTGTGACCTGGGAAAGTATGCCCCATTTCCCCCTGCAGAAATACAGATGATATTACTAGTACCCATCTTCTAGACTTACATTGTAAGAATTTGGAGAAATAATCCACATGTAGTACGTTGAAGTGTGGTTTCACCCCGAAGATATGTCCGTGTTCTAATCCCCAGAATGTATGGATGTTACCTCCTTTGGTAAAAAAAAAAAAAAAAAGGGCTTTGCAGATATAATAAAGTTAAAGATCGTGAGGTGAGGAGATCACCTTGGATTATCTGGATAAATCAAATGACAGGTATCCTTGTAAGAGTGAGGCAGAGGAAGGTTAGACCAACAGAAGAGGAGGCAGCTATGTGGCCAGGGAGGCAGAGATGAGAGTGACTGGGCCATAAGTAAAGGGATGCTGACAGCCACCAGAAGCTGGAATAGCAGAGAATCGGTTCTCCAGTAGAGCCTCGCAAGGGAACACAACCCTATCAACATCTTGATTTCAAACTTCTAGCCTCCAGAACTATGAGAGAATAAATTTCTCTTGTTTTAAACCAAGTTTGTGGTAGTTTGTTATAACAGCCAAGGGAAATAATACACCATACAAACCATGTAAAGTTCCTGGCCTGTAGCAAACCCTCAATAAATATTAGGTATTATTATTACCCCTGAACAATAGAAAAACGTGGCCTAATGGATAGTGGTTTCTTCGTGGTCTCTCCGATCACTTAAGTCAGTCCTCTTTGCATGAGGAGCTGCTAGTACTGACAGTTGCTAAGAATGGAAGATTTTTCTTTGGCACTTCTGAGAGGGCAGAAGTGTTTGTCAAAGTCTCCGACACTTTCTTTAGAGAAAGGAAACGTTGATGGCAGTTCCTACACTTTGAGCCAAGGCAGGCACACAGTGCACAGATAATGAAGTTTCTATTTATAACATGGACTCGTACAGATCCCTCCACCGGAAGAACACTGGCAGTCGGACTACAGATCCCACATGTGTCCAAATATATTTTGTGTGACTTAGCCAATCTCAAGGCTTCCTGGAGCTGCAAACACAAGCAGATGGGCCTGGCAGGGGTGACACCACAGCCTGTTTGCTGAGAGCTTCCTCTGGAAGCTTCTTCTTGGACAGGGATTGTGCACATTAAGTAGGGTGACCATGACCATGCGTCTGGTTTGTCTGGACTGTCTTGTGTTCTCCTGTTGTACTAGCACCCCAAATGGTTCAGCATTTGTCACTGTCAAAAATGTCCCAGTTTAGATGATAAACTATGTGCTTACTTTGATGTGGGGACACATCATAGTCAGCTTGCCAAGGAACAAGATCTAAAATCACAGGAAAAGATTTCTTTCCTAATAAGTTAGGTAATTTTGTAAGAGTAACTCTAAAACTGACAGAGGTAAGGACGGTAGATCCATCTATATCTCTGTAAGATATTTTTCCCCTCATGGCTGGAAAATTAAAAGGTCCCAAAGGCCAAGTATAGAGAAATGGGTAATGAGAAATCCAGAATTCTAGCAGACAATATTAAAAGTCCTTAACATTTTGGAGACCTTACAATCAGTGTCCCAATCAGCCAAAATGCATGAGGGGATTCTTGGAGAGCAGATCATGCTCCAGATCTACCAGGGTTAAAAAGACACGTTCATTGCTGGTGCTGTGTAGCTCTTGGTCTGAAAGGGTACCATTTTCTGTGGAGCAGTGCATCCCACACCCAGCTGTCAAAGCCCGCCTGGGCTGAGATGGTGAATAAGTCTGCAGGATTTCTGACTGACCATTATCCCCACTGCATTGAGGCTCACTGGTGAGATGGCTGGGGTCAGGCAGTGGAGCAGATCTCTCCATCTGGAGGGAGTGAAATGACCTCCCACTTTCTGAAACTTTGTGATATGCTCAAGGTAGCAGGGAGGAGAGGTAGGAAGAAGGCAGAAAGATGACTTAATATTGGGGAAGACTCCTTTCAATGGGAAAATCCTTCTCCCAAGGGAGGACACAAAGCCAAGGAGAGATTTAGGTTAAAGAGGGAACTGTCTATGATCAGAATTATTAGTGTGGCTTAGATCCAAATTTGATAAAGTGTCTTTGAGGGAATCTAGTTTTCTCAGGATAGCATCCTGTACTCTCCAGGGATGAAGGAAAAAGATTGGAGAAGCCCAGCCCATCCATATCCCTGTAATTTCAGAATGTGGGGGAGTGAAGGAGGTTGGGGACAGGGTGATAGAGCTAAAGGGGAGATCTAGACTGTGATCAAAAAGTAGGAAAAAAGATACAACTATGAAAATATCATACAATGTGTAATAATGCTATATATTGTTGGTAGACACATAGATAATAAAATTATACCAACATGCCTGGGAAGAGTACTCATCTACTAGAAGGAAACAATTATCCCTGGGGAGATGGATAGGGGACAGAGATGGGCCCACCCAGGGATGGGTGGGGGTTGTCTCTGTCTTCATTTCCCAAAACTATGTTGGAAGCGATGACTTTGAAAGCAGTGACAGGAACCTGACTTCCATGTTCCTACCCTCCTGTCCCTGTCCCTCTAGAGCTCCACTACTCCTGGCTCCACACAAGGTTCAGGCCAGAACCGTGTATTCTTGGGTGTCAGGTTCACCTTGCTCTTACCTCCTAGCAGGCAATTGGCAAGATTTGCCTAAAACCCAATTATTATATATTTTGGATACCATAGATTCAAAGTCACATATTTTCTCATGGGGAGAATGATGTAAGGTTTTAGTAAGCAACTTTTTCATCCAATCAATGACCCATATACAGAGGGTGTTAATGGCCCCAGAAAAAGCTCAGACTGAGCAGGGAGTGGAATGTGTTGGAGAGAATCCAATAAACATGTGAGTACATAGTAAGAAATGGGTTAGACTACATGGAAAGGGTTTTCCTTTGTTTATAATAAGGACTCTCTCCCGTTTTCATACTCTTCCAGACCAGTGGTTCCCAAAACGTGGTCACCGACTGGCAGCATCAGCATCACCTGGGAACTTGTTAGACATGCAGATTATTGGGCCCAACCCAGACCTGCTGAATCAGAAACTCTGGGGGTAGTGTCATCAATCTGTGTTTTAACAAGCCCTCCAGGGGATTCTGAGGGACACTAAAGTTTGGTAACCACTTCTGCAGACTCACTCCTTGTTGCCCATGATGAAGACAAGCCATTAAAAATCACCACACGATTGCTTTGTAGAGGAGACAGATGTCGAATTATAATGTTGTACACCTGAAAACTTACATGTCCTACACCAATTTTATCTCAAAAAAAGTTAGAAAACTAAAAAAAGTTACCACTACCATCCTAACAATCCTTCTCCCCACCACTGCATCCCATCCAACAAAAAGAAAAAAACAGGAGAACAAAGAGGGTTAACAAAACCGAAGTGAAGGACAGGCCTAAACTAGTAATTGGAGTAAACTATTGGAGAATGGTAATGGTAAAGCAAACAAATTAATCACAATGCTTTTAGATGATAGAGAAAACTAAAAACAAGAACTAAGATAATGCTAAAAATAAAATTCAATAAAATAAGTTAAAAATAGAATAAGAGGAATATCAGTGAAATTTTCCATAATAATAATAACATCTGCCCATCTAGTGCCTCCTTCATATCAGGCACTGTGCTAAGAAAGGTGCCTCTTCTAATTCATTTCATTCTCCCAATAGCTCCATGAGGAAGGCCCATTACCATCTCCATTTTACAGCAAGAAAAGGAAGGCGCAGAAAGAGTAGGTACTTTGCCCGAAGTCACACAGCTTGGTAGGTAAAGTGAAGAGCAGAAGTCAGCTAGGAAAGCAATGAAAAACATACCTATTAAGAGTGGCCTTGGGCTTCCCTGGTGGCGCAGTGGTTGAGAGTCTGCCTGCCGATGCAGGGGACGTGGGTTTTCGACCCGGTCCGGGAAGATCCCACATGCCGCGGAGCGGCTGGGCCCGTGAGCCATGGCCTCTGCGCCTGCGCGTCCGGAGCCTGTGCTCCGCAACGGGAGAGGCCGCAACAGTGAGAGAAAAAGAGTGGCCTTGCTAAAAATAAAAAGAAAGCCCATGAGGTTAATGAGTTTAAAATGAAAGGTCACAACTTAACAGAGGAAAAAATACATGGGTGGGGTGGGAAACAGAGGAGAAACGAAACAGAACAAGGTCCCTAACAGAGTGGGGAGGCGGGTGTGCCTTCCAAGGGCCTGAGGCAGAGCGTCCTACTTGTCTGGGTGAAGAAGCGAGGAGTGCAGAGCTGGGCACACCCTCATCACCTTCTCTTCCACTTAGCTCCCTCTCAGGACCTTTCAGCTCTCCACAGAAGCTGGGAACGGATCTTCTTAGACCCACAAATATCTCTACATCATAAATATCATGCCTGTTACAGTGACAGGACCTCATTTGGTTCTTTTTTACCAAAGGTAGAAAACCCTTGGTCTGTCCTGGTTAATTAGGAGTTAATTTGCTTTGAATCGGTTCAAAGTTTTTGGTTTTTTGTTTCCTTGGAATCTTGGCTATAATGGCTTCATTTTTTGAAGACATACATTTTCCATTAACCATCCAGCAAAGAACCCTAAGCCCATTGAAATAACTATTACTATTAATTGGGTTTAAGGACAATTGAGATAGCTTTTCTATTTTAAGTTTTGTTAAGTGTTTTTTCCCCTCCTTGTCTTATTCTGACTCTTCAATGAGGAGGCACTATTGTGAATGTCCAAGAGCAAAGAAGGAATATCCGGGCAGCTCACACCCCGGAGATGCCCAGACCTCCGCGGTGAGGAGAGAACGAGGGCTTTAGTTTGATGCAGCCAAATGTGTCCAGGTGCAGCCGAGGGCGAGCTGCCTGCAGCTGTGTTTAATGACAGTAATTGGCCGAAAAGCTGGTGGGAAGTTTGTTTCTTTCCTCCCCGAGAGGCCAGAAGAGAAGAGAACGCCTTCCTAACCACAGATGAGCAGAGCGGGGTAAAATGCCTGATCACCTTGGAGGTAAGACTGCAATTGGGGGCGACTATCTCTATGGAATGAAAAACTGATACTTGCACTACTTTTGAAAAAAAGTGTTTAGAATTCCTGTTCTTTTCTACTAAAAGAGAAAAAGAAATGTTGGGAATATAAAACTGAAAGGGAAAGGTTAATTGTGCAGTATTAATATGGTTCAGAGTGGGTACGTTTTCATTAACCACATTTTGATTCGGTAACATCTGAATATAGTACAAAAATTTTAAACTACCAGCAAACATGCTGTTAAGATGAATTCTCCCTTTCACCCCTATACCCTGGTTCTCTAGGTTTTTCCCACTTAGGAGGCAACCAAATATATACTGCTAAATTTCGTTCAAAGATTTTTATATTTTTTAAGTTATTGGTCAATTATTCTATATTTCGTTTTATTTTTAGGGAGGGAGCACACTATGGGTGGCCCTGTGGTCATTTTTCTGTGCTTTTTCTTAGCAAATGCCAGCAAACAACCTTTCTTCTGCGTTCAATAATCCCTGACGAGACAATACTTCCATGTTGTAGATGTACCTTTACTCTGAAATAGGATTTTCTAGATGCTGGGATAGGCATGTGGGTGGACTCTAGAATGTCTTTTGCTATTAAATACAGCTTGACAAAGGGATTTTTAATAACATGTGTTGGAGATGCCATAAGATTGGCCTTAAGAAAAACATGAGAGAAGGAATAATAAAAATGATGACTGTTACAGATGGTCCCCAGCTGACAGTGGTTCAGCTTGATTTTTCCTCTTTATGGTGGTGTGAAAGTGAGATGCATTCAGTAGAAACCATACTTCAAATTTTGAGTTTTGATCCTTTCCTGGGCTAGTGACGTGGCGGTCGACACCCTCCTGGGATGCTGGCAGCCGCAGCAAGCCGTAGCTCCCAGTCAGCCACACAACTGCAAGGAGAAAAAACCCGCACCCTTGCAACCATTCTGTTTTTCACTTTCAGTACAGTATTCAATAATTTACACAAGATATTCAACACTTTATTATAAAATAGGCTTCATGTATAATGATTTTGCCCAATTGTAGAGGAATTTAAGTCTTCCGAGCACGTTTAAAGTAGGCTAGGCTAAGCTATGATGTTTGGTAGATGTTGTGGTTTTTTAAAAATTAATTTATTTTTGGCTGTGTTGGGTCTTTGCTGAGCGCAGACCTTCTCTAGTGGCGGCAAGCGGGGGCTGCCCTTTATTGAGGTGCATGAGCTTCTCACTGCAGTGGCTTCTCTTGTTGCGGAGCACGGGCTCCAGACAGACTTCAGTAGTTGTGGCATGTGGGCTTAGTAGTTGTGGCTCGTGGGCTCTAGAGCGCAGGCTCAGTAGTTGTGGCACACGGGCTTAGTTGCTCCACGGCATGTGGGATCTTCCCGGACCAGGGCTCGAACCCATGTCCCCTGCATTGGCAGGCTGATTCTTAACCACTGCACCACCAGGGAAGTCCCAGATGAAGTGTTTTAAATGCATTTTCAGCTTAAGATGTTTTCAGTTTATGATGGGCTTATTGGGATGTACCCAGGTCGTAAGTGGAGAAAGATCTTTATTTATCTAGACCTACTGTGTGCTGAGTCCTTCAATGCATTACTTCAAAATTTGAAGTTTAGATACAGCAACTTGAAAAGGCATTAGCATGCTTGTTTAAAGGTTCGGAGATTTACCCAAGGCTCTACAATTGGTGACAGCCAGAATTCAAACCCAGGCCTTTCTAGTTCCAAAATCTGTGGGCTTTCTCTTTCACCTGTTGTTTCTCATGCTGGCCCATGTTACCTCTTACAAAGGGATGGCATATGAAACTGCCGAAATCACAAGAAAGAAAACAAAACAGGACTAGTGTTGGGAAAAAATATGAGAAGAAACCATGGCGGCTCAAACAGAGGCTGGGTTACTTTTAAAGATCTTGTTAAAAAGAGCTATTCCGTGATTTATATAGCATCACGAACTGAAATTTACCTTTTTCTATCGTCACATCTGTAGTAGTTGTAAGAATTCTGTTGTCACTTTAGATCCCCTCTGGGAGAAGAATGGTTTGTCTTTCTTTCTGGATGTTTGTGCTGTGGTATCTGGATGGTTGTACTGTGGTGTCAGCTGAAACTGATTCTGAAACTCTGAAACTGATTCCTGAACAGTTGACCCTAAGTTTTGTGATTACTGGTGGGGTACCTGTGATAGAATATTTTAATGGTTTTGCAAGAAAAAGAATATAATAGTTATCTATTGTTCCATAACCAGTTATCCTGAAACTTAATGGCTTAAAACAACAACATTAACTATGTTACAGTTACTGTGGGTAAGAATTCCACGTGCCTCTGCAGCTCAGGGCCTCTCACAAGTTTGCAATTAAGGGCTTGATTGGGACCACAGTCATCTCAAGGGTCCACTGAGGGAGGATCCACTTCTAAATTCATTTGTGTGGCTGTTGGCTGGACACTGAGTTCCTCACCACAGGAGGCTCTCCATAGGGCAGCTCACAGCAGGGGAGCTGGCTTTCCTCAGAGCCAGCAAGCAAGAGAACAGGAAGGGTACCCAACACTGGATTTATAATTTTCTATAACCCAAAATTGGGAGTAACATTTCTCCTCCCCTCCCCTTCCCCCCACCCCCTCCCCTTCCCCCCACCCCCTCCCCTTCCCCTCCCCTCCCCTTCCCCCCACCCCCTCCCCTTCCCCTCCCCTCCCCTTCCCCTCCCCTCCCCTTCCCCCCACCCCCTCCCCTTCCCCTCCCCTTCCCCTCCCCTCCTCTCCCCTCCCCTGCTTTCAGACAAGTCAATAAATCCAACCCATACTCAAGGGGAGAGGATGACACAGGAGAATGAATACCAGTACACTGGGACCCTTGAGGCCATTTTACGGACTCCTACTACAAAGGCAGCATACTGTAATTGCCTGCTTACTTAGAACCTGTTGACTTCTTTGTCTCTCCCTTTCCACCATACACTCTATAAAAACAAGGGCTGTGTCTGTTTTGGTTACTATTGTAACAAATGTGGTACCCAGTATATAGTCAGTAAATGTTTAATAAATGAACAGGGTAAAGGATAAATTTCAGAAGTGGATATGATTGCAACTCTCATACAAGTGAACACCTACCAAATCTTTTATTTAACTTCTCAATTAATGAGAGTACAAAGGAAGATATAAACCATTCAAATGAAAACTCAAAGTACCAGATATTTATTGTCAGATAAGGAATGCTGACAGGAGTTTTATAAATGAGTGCAAACTGGCAAGACTGGTCATTATTAACAGGGCGATAATCAATGGCCACACTGAACACACTGCATATAATTTGCATTTCTATGGACAGAAATTATTCTCACTACTAACAGTTTTCTACAATTAGCTTCTCCCTCTACGTGTTGTAAAATAACATAGTCAAAGGCAAATGCTCAGATAACCTTTTGGTGAACTAGACAGTGTGCTCACTAAATTTCAAAATCTTCCAAAATATTTTCTTACAAATGAGTGGTGCAGACTGGGAGAAGATGCACTGTAGGGCAAGGCCAGGCAAGAGAACAGTCTAGCTCTTTCCTTCTCAAATTCATGTAAGCAGTTAGGACACTTAACTGGCAACCTAAGTTTCTTGATTATCAGGGAATAGGGTTTCTTAAATACGTTAGAGCAGCGGTCCCCAACATTTTGGCACCAGGGATCGGTTTGTGGAAGACAGTTTTTCCACACGATGGGGAGCGATGGGAGCGGCAGACAAAGCTTCACTCTTTCGCCCATGGCTCACCTCCTGCTGTGCAGCCCGGTTCCTAACAGGCCGCAGACTGGTAAGCAGCCCGGAGGTAGGGGACCTGTGTGTTAGAGTATCTCAGATGTGTGTCCATACTTCGATAATATATTACTATTCCCTTACAAGTGGTTCTTGACCTTGTGAAATAGAGAGTATCTCTGGCAAAGGAGAGTAAAACCAAAACATCCCAATGCTCCAGGCGGTGCTGGAGTCTTGTAGGTAGAGTCCAGGGTACCAAGGCTTATGAGATCCAGGGTTCTATCAGCAATTTCCAAACACAGGTAGATCAGCCACGTCAACATCTTCCTAGGTGGGGGCGGGAATAATGTCCTTGTCAACATTTTGACTCTGGGCTCTCTCTAAAATGTGTTGAATCAAAATATGCTGAAGTGAGGCCAGGATAATCTTATTTTTAGGGTACTTCTCACATAATTCTAGGTGGCCAAATTTATTTTTTTCCACTGGTCTAGATTATTTTTTATTGAACACATTCATGGTGGTGTGGCTATGACCAAAATGCATCTGAAAAGCTTATGGAGGCCCCTGTATCTACCACGGAGAGGTTTTAGGTGGCTTTTCCTTTGAGTTTCTTCAGGCAAACAGAGAGATAAATGTTTCTTCTCTGGGAGGTCACTAATCAAGAAAGCTAAAACTCTGAGAAAAAAAATACTATGCTGTAACCTTAGCTGTAAAATCATTACAGAAAAAAAGAAACAAAGTAATGAGGTGCAAATTTCTTCTATATCCTCAAACCACAGACTGTGGTGCTATAGAATTACCTGATTGATGGAGCCTCGATAAAACTCATTTTGTTTTATCAATCAATGGAACTTTCAGCTGATATTTGCAGTGTCCTGCTGGGTCCTACTAGAATAAGAGAAAGAAAATTATGTACATTTTCCTACCATGCAAATTTTGCTGAATCATTTCGCTACACTCAAAAAGCTACAACTATTTGAAATTCAAATGAACATTTACCATCTGTGGTCTTCATTAACGTTATAATGGAATCATGATTTCAGACATTTCCGTTGACGAATAATAGTTTTCTTGAGACTTATACCTGCTAGTTTTAATTTTGTAGTCCATAAAGTGTAACAGGTAATCTGATTTATTACATATAAATCAGAGTGAGAGGAGACATTAGAAATGATCAATATCAATATCCTTCTTTTATGAGAGAGGAAACCAAGACTCTGAAAAGGGGAATTCCTATGGGCTGAATTGTGTCCCCCCAAAATCCATATGTTGAAGTACTAACTCCCAGTATCTCAGAATGTGACTGTCCTTGGAGGTAGGACCTTTAAAGAGACAGTTAAATTAAAATGAGTTCATTAGGGTAATCTCATTTAATTTGTGTTCTTATAAGAGGAAATTTGGACACAGGCGTTTTTTTAGTCTGTTCAATTTGCTATAACAAAATACTAGAGACTGGTGGCTTATAAATAACAGAAATTTATTTCTCGCAGTTCTGGAGGCTGGGAAGATCAAGGTACGGGCAGGTTTGATGTCTAGTGAGGGCCTGCTTCCTGGTTCATAGATGGCTGTCTTTTGCCATCCTCAATGGTGGAAGGGGCAAAGGATCTCTCTGGGGTCTCTCTTATAAGGACACTAATCCCGTTCATGAGGACTCCACCCTTAAGACCTAATCACCTCCCAAAGGCCTCACCTTCTAATACCATACATCACATTGGGGATTAGGATTTCATATATAAATTTTGGGGAAATACAAACATTCAGGCTATTGCAGGTGTGTACAGAGGGAAGGTGAGGTGGAAGACACATGGAGAAGATGGCCATCTGCAAATAAAAGAGAGAGGCCTCAGAAGAGAACAGCTCTGATGCTGGCACTTGGATCTTGGACTTTGTGCCTCCTGAACCGTGAGAAAATAAATTTCTGTTGTTTGAGCCACCCACCCTGTGATACTGTACTTTGTTATGGCAGCCCTAGCAAACTAACACAGGAACCAAATTGCCCAAGTTTAAAGAGCTAATTATCTATAGAACTGGGACTAAAGTCCCAGGCTTCCACCTCTCAGTTTAATATATTTTCCTCTATGTCATGATGCTATTAATACATAAAAGATTAATTCTCAAAAAGCTTTAGTTATGCAAAATTATAGTACTATACCAGAGCAGTTTGAAGATTGTTCTCATTCTTCATTCACCTTAAACATTAGACAGTCTCAACAAATGTTGGATATCAGCATGGGAATGAACATTAGGTATAACACATGTTTGCCCTGAAATCCAGACTAAGAATCTTACCATTTCAGTATATGGACCCTATAAGCCATGAAAAACTTTGACACTTGTTATTGTATGTATAATAATCTCATCTTTGACATCACCTCTGCACCCCAATCTCTGAGCTCACTTTCTTACATATTGTGTGTAGTGTCTGCAATTCCATGACTTTATGTAGTTTGAATCCACAATAGGTTTTTAGCCTACCATTATAGCTGAAACCTTAAAATTTGGGGCTCAACAACTTAAACAAAAAAGAAATTTCAGGATTTTTTGACAGTGAGAACTTTTTTTTGTCTTCTTTGGAGTTTTGCTCTTTTCATACTTCATCTGTAATTTGCCTACCCACGTAAAGTAAGGGACCCAAAGTAACGTAATTACTGTATTTGATTTTATGATTAGGATCTTTCACAATCAAGAATAATAAGCAAATGGAAAATGTTTGTTGTTAAAGTAGAGCCACAAGTCCTGCAGCACAGATTTTATGTAGGATTGACAGATAAAACACGAGACAGTACAATATTTGGGACATACTTATACTAAAAGATTAATTTATTGTTCTCTGAAACTGGAATTTAACTGGGTGTTCTGTATTTTTATTCGTTAAATCTGGCAACCCTAATTTTATGGAATTTAATGATAGATTGAATATCAAGATTTTTCCATGTGATGAAAGACCCCATAGCTTTCTCTTTCTAATGTATACGGGAAAGATTAAGCATATTTGATGCTTAGTTTCTCAAAGCAGAAACTCATTTTTGGGAGAGGCAGTGATCTAAATAGGAAATAGATTGTCAATTGACAACATTTTGTAAAAACTACCAAACCTGTTTATAAAGAAAAACCAAGTTTATTGCTTATTCCACTAAGGGAGGTCATTATACTGACAGTACTTTAGTAGTGTCTCAGGAAGTGGAGGTCAAAGGCAAAGTATTTGTAAGGGTTGGGGAGTCTAATTTAAGGTGGGTCTTTCAATGAGGTAGAAGGTCTGAAAGGGATTGGGCAAAATTTATGAAATAATTGTTTAAGATTGGCGGACCCAGCAAGGCAAGGGTCTTGAAATTAACCTCGAAGAATAAACAGTCTTCGATGAGCCCTATGACTGATCTGTTACTCTAATGAGGGCAAGTTTAGTGGTTATTTGGATAAGTGGCTTTTCAGAACATTCCTGTAACAAATAGCAAAAGCAACAGTAACGGTAACAACATATAATTAATTTTAAGCTATTTGCAACTTCATCTTCTAGAGCAGGAATTTTCTGGAATATGTAAGTCATGGAAACGCAGAATGTCCAATATTAAAATCATCTTAACGTAGGCAATAAGCCACATAGCAGTAGATCAGTTGTTCTCTAAGTGTGGCTCAGGAACCACAGGCATACTGAGTTCTTTTTAGGGGCTCAACAAGGTTGTCTCTTTTCCAATTATATGTCTGTGTGAGGCCAGATTTTCTTCATCTATTTCAACCAAAACAACATATTGCAAGAGATTGAATCAGATGAGAACCTCTCTTCTATTAAGCCAGACATTAGAGATTTGCAAAAATGTTAATGCTGTTCTTCTCATTACAGTTTTTGGTTTCTATTGTCAAGAACTATAAAGGTCCTGAGGTTCTGCAAGTTAGCAAATTAGCTTATCCAGTTTAATGGAGGCTGACGGAAGACATGAGACTCCTGTGTCAGAGTCAAAAAGACTTTTATTGCGCACAGCAGAACCAGTATCCAGAATGTCAGTATGTTTACATCAGTTTCCCCCAATGAGCACCAGGTCCCCAGGGGTGACATGGGTGGGTCTAGATGGATGCTGTACACACAGTGGGTTGCATGATGGAAGAGAAAGACTGAGCTTGAGGAACCTGTTATTTATAGCCAGGAATGCACAAGCCTGCTCTTTGTACTGGAGGGAGGCATTACCTTATCCCTCAAGGCTGCTCACTGCTTACACAACCATGAGAAAACCCTGGGTAAAGAGCTGTCGGAGCCTTGCATTCTTGGCATTCACATCAAGATGTCTAGGAGCATGAGACACCGAGGGAAGCATGTCACTCAAAAGTTATTTTTCATAAAGAGGATTTATGTCAACATACTGGCTATATTATTGCTCTCTTTAAATGAATTCAATAACATTTAAACTTTTTCTCAGTTCTAATTTATAATTGATAAGCCAGTTAAAAGCCTTTAAACACACTTTTTGTGGTCCTCAATAATTTTTAAGTGTATGATGTCCTGAGACTAAAATGTTTGAAAACTACTGTTGTAAATAGTTTATTTCTCACCATTATAGCCCTGTTGATTTTTTTCCCTTCACCTTGGTCCTAGAGATTATTTATTGCTGCCAAGGAGTGCCAAAGGATTTATGCAGTATGTGCTCAGGCATAATCTCTTTTACTTTTTAAAATTTTTTTATTTTATTTTTTTGGCTCCATTGGGTCTTCGTTGCTGCTCACAGGCTTTCTCTAGTTGCAGCAAGCGGGGGCTACTCTTCATTGTGGTGCATGGGCTTCTCATTGTGGTGGCTTCTCTTGTTACAGAGCACGGGCTCTAGGCATGTGGGCTTCAGTAGTTGCAGCACACGGGCTCAGTAGTTGCAGTGTGTGGGCTCAGTAGTTGTGGTGCACGGGCTTAGTTGCTCCACAGCATGTGCGATCTTCCTGGACCAGGGATCGAACCCATATCCCCTGCATTGGCAGGCAGATTCTTAACTACTGCCAACCAGGGAAATCCCCATAATCTCTTTTAAGTGTTCCCTTGATACCTCCCCGCTGCTGGTCTTCATTGCCCTCTTGGTCCCAAAGAAGGCTGGAAGAACTAAACGGCTTCTGACCCAGATGGCCCTTGGAGAGTTGTGACATTTCACCCAAGGCCCTGCTGGTTAAATTCTCCAGAGAGGCTTTTGGCTTTTCTTTCTTCTTTGTTGATATTTAATGTCAGGATGGAAACAGTTCTGAACCTTGGCTGTCTATGATATGTGCTATTATTTAATTCTTTAGTTCTCTTTTATTAGAAATTCCCTGAACGGTTTTGTTTTTTCCTTTGTCGTTCTTCATGTTTATTCAATAAATCTTTCATTCTTTCACATTTTTCCAACAGGAATCTTTGGGATGTCCTTGTTATATATATTTATTTTTTATATATTTATATGTAAATGTGTGACATATATGTATATCACAGGAATTCCTTGACCATGTTTGTATTCTGACAGCACAGGTCCTCTGGGTTGTTTTTGTTTCTTTTCTTACTTGAATTTTCTCAGGACAAGGCATTCCAAGGACTTTTTACAAAATAAGCACTTAATGAGTCCTTGGCACTGTTTAGATTATGATCACACTGAAATATCTTAAAATTCTAAATAGATGACACCAACACAGGAGGTTTACTTTCTAACTTGCCCATTTATGTAACATTTCATTAATAATGAGCAGGGTATTGCCTTCTTTTTAAACAAAAAATTATATTTAATTATAAAAAATAGGGGAAAATAAAATTTTTAAATATAGTAATTAGTTGGTAGCACAGACTTTAAAGTTAATGCTTCCATTCAAATTCAAGTAGAATATAGGCTATTAGACCGCAGGTGCCTTTGGGCCAGGAGTTATGCCTTACTCAACGTTCTCTCCTGAACACCTAAGAAAGGGTCTGAGCACACCATGGGTTTTCAGCAGGTGTTTGCAGTACTGAAGAGATGAATAATAAAAATTACTAAGTGCTAATTTTATAGAAATCATAAAACATCTCCATGGAATTGTCTTCTTACTAGATCATTTGAACTTCTCCACTCAAACTGCCAAATCCCTGAACACAATTTCTTAATGGACTTATACCATAGCGAAGTATACTCGCAATATCTGGTTGTATCACATAAAACTGTTGTTTTGTAGAATGATCAAATAATGGCCATTTCATGTGGCTTATCCTAAATAAATCTAGGTCAACGTTAATTTTTGTGTTATATATACTTTAGTAGGGGAAGAATAAGGCAAAGAAAACAGGTCCCTTAAATGAAACAGCCTCATGGTGGTCCCTGAAATGAAACAGCCTCATGGTGTTTCTAGGTTGCCGAAAAGGGGGTGGACTCAGTGCAGGGGGGGAGGTTACTATGGTATGTTAGAGACATAGGAAACATTTGTGGGTGGATTAGTAAACTGTAACCAGACATATTTTGTTTCTGAACCACTTCTGTTAATGGTGGTCTGAAGGGAAGAGAGTGTGAATTTGGGTTAGAGCTCTGAAACAAGTACAGAGCACTGTAGATGTTTGCAGTCCTCTCTGAAAATTGAAGCAAAAGATGCACAGTATTTCATTTTGTACTTGGAATTTTAAAAGATATTATTTAGCCCCATTTATAATGAGAGATGCAATACAAGGAAAAAAAGAAGTAACTGAATCAGCAGCAACAGTTCTGGCCAATGAGCTCTTCAGTGGTGCTGGGCAAACTCTTGTTTTAATTATTCCACTGAAACCTTCCTTTCTAGAAATAATACACTTTTTGGCTGACAGCCTTTTGATTCCTAGAAATGTCTGATTCTCCTCACCTCCCATCTCCAAATAAACACACACAAGAATATTTTATTGGCTAAAGCAGACACTGGATGCAAGTGATACAAGTTTCTGGGTGGCTTATGGCAGTAGATGTATCTAGAAAAGTGTATTACAGACTAGTTGTTACTGCAAACTTCACAAGGTAATTCATTGTACATCATGACCCAGTACATCCAGGCAGACACACACACACCTGAAACACAAATTTAAAACATAAATAAAGTAGTATTTATCTTTGATATTCAGGATTCATACTAATATTTTCACTTTTTATTTTATCAAAAATGGCCACAACCCACTAACTTGACTTCCTGAATCACCAATAGATCCCCACATACATTTGGGAAACAAGAAAGAATTCATATATAAACATTTAAAATCTTTATTTCAATAATGCCTGATTCAAAAAATGTAAACAGGTATAATCATCTACAGAAATGAAAACTTGTGGGAGAGCGTGCTTGGTGGCACGGAAAGCCTCAGCAGTATTTTGTGAACAGTTAAAGGAAACTCAGGAGTACCTGCAGGTGGGGTTTTCTTGCTGATTAATCTAGGTTGTTTCGGAAGCAGATACCTTCTATAACTCTATTTACCATGTTTCAAATCTACATACGTAATGATTTTTAAATTATTTTTAACATGTATCATTACTTTTCTGAAACATTA
The DNA here is from genome assembly GCF_039906515.1 of Pseudorca crassidens. Lineage (NCBI taxonomy): Eukaryota > Metazoa > Chordata > Mammalia > Artiodactyla > Delphinidae > Pseudorca > Pseudorca crassidens. Next base: position 75,818,618 of record NC_090303.1, on the reverse strand, counting down.
TTGCTAATGGTTTTAATAATAATATTTTTCTCAGGAATGTGATTCTCATGGTTGACAAGGGATTACTGAAGATATAGAAAGCAATCTTTTTCCAACCATGTCTATACATATCTGTATCTATGTTTATTTATTATCTGTGTAACTGTATCTATCCAGCATATTAAATAAGTCTGAAAGTTAGGTAGGGGAAGAGGATAGTTGCAACTTTAAATAGGATAGTCAGGGAATGTCTCAATGAGAAGGTGACATTTACTTTAAGATCTGAAGGTGAGGAGAGCAAGACATGTGGATGGGCATCTTGAGGAAGAGCTTTCCAGGCAGAGGGAACAGTGACTGCAAAGAAACAGATACTGGAGCTTGTCTAGTGTTTTGGAGAAGCAGCAAGGAGTGAGTGAAGGGGTGAGTAGTAGTAGGTGACAGCAGAGCAGTCACCCGGGACAATTGCACAGGACCCTCTGAGTCACAATAATGATTTTGGCCTTTACTTGGAGTAAAATGTGAAGCTACTGGAGGGTTGGGAGCAGGGGTATCATAAAATTTGTCTTCCATTTGGACAGGATCTGTGTGGCTGCTGTGTGATATATAGACTGGGGTGGGGACCGTGTTGGAACAGGGAGACCATTTACTGTGACTATTGCAATAATCTACACAAAAGATGATGTTGGCTCGGCTAGGGCAGTAGCAGTAGAGTGGGGAGGAGTGGTAGGACTACAGATCTATTTCGAAGGTGTATGTGGTTGTATTTTCTTACGAATTGGACATAGTTGTGAGAAAAAAGAGAAGTCGAGGATGACTGCAGATTTTCACCTGAGTTACTGAAGAGCTCTTGTTGATCAATTAGAAAATGATGAAGACCTCAACGGAAAAATGGGTCATGATGTAATTGAACGTAGGAAGTAACTTTTTTTAAAGTATTATTTTTTAAGTAAATCTTTTATCCGAGAAAAGTGCACAAGTCATAAGCGTACAGCTAGATGAATTTTTACAAAACACACCCATGTACCCAGCACATAGATTAAGAAACAGAGCATTACCTGCATTCAAGAAGCATCGCCTCCGTAAAGTAACTATTTTTCAACTTAACTCTGCATTTATGTTAAATCTTTTCTGCATAGCAAATGATGTGGATGTAGAGAGATGGGCCGCAGAGTAGGGGGGATATCTTTAGAAATCAGAAGAGGGAGAGTTAAGAAGCTCTCCTGCAACCGTGTGACAGGAATTAGTCATCTGCTTGATCTCATGAAATTCTTACTGAAACGTTCTTTCCTAATAATACAATGTGAGACAGAAGGTAAAAATAGATATATCTTCTATATAGGTCTCAAAATTAGAAAGTTCATAGGAGTTGCTAAAAAAAAAATTTAAAAAGAACACTGAGTTGACAAAAAAGAAACTTATATAAAAAGTGAAATTGAATGTACTAATGCCTAATGATCTGAGGTTGTTTTTTTTTTTTTTTTGCGGTACGCGGGCCTCTCACTGTTGTGGCCTCTCGCATTGCGGAGCACAGGCTCCGGACATGCAGGCTCAGTGGCCATGGCTCACGGGCCCCACTGCTCCGCGGCATGTGGGATCCTCCTGGACCGGGGCACGAACCCGTGTCCCCTGCATCGGCAGGCGGACTCTCAACCACTGTGCCACCAGGGAAGCCCTGATCTGAGTTTTTAAAGTAAAATTTTTATTATCTAGAAAGTTTGGTAAAGGTGAACATTAAAATAAGATTTAGATGATGAAACTGAAAACTGGATTTGGACTACAGAAACTACAGTTATAGTTTTTCTTAGAAGTTACATATGAAAAAATATTGAATATATGAGCCAAAATGGGTGTGAGGGACTGGGAATAGAAAGGCAAGGAGAAATAAGAAATGAAATTAAGTTCCTAGATGATGATTTGAGCCCCCTCCCACCAAAAACCCCACAGACTTTGGAAATAGAAATGTTACATTTTGAAAGTGAAGACATCTCTTCCTGTAGATGCTGGAAATGTGCACTGATTCTAAAAACTAATTGCATCATTATTTTGATAGCATCAAAAATGTTAAGTACATCTAAAGGTCACTGTTTTTATTGTTGGTGAAAAGAAAATGGCTGTCAAAATTAAAATTTAATGTTGAGAACAGCAAACATTGACTCCCTTTATTTAAAAAAGTATGAAGAGAATAATATGCTGTAGTTACTGTACTGGGATAACTTTATTTATTTATTTTTGCTTCTTAGTACTCATTCCCCCTTCTTTGGGTAAGGCACCCCTATTTTGTCCTGAGGAAATTACTTAATCCTCAGTGTGTACAATCTGGTAAGAGGGGAAATCAAGGTGCCTTGTCCTTTTCTGGCAGCAAGTGGGCCTGTGCCCCAAGGGAAGCTGTCCATGCCTTGTCTCCTGGAACAGGAATCTTGAGCTAAGTGACCAAACAAAGGACAGCACGCAATTGATGCTGATTCATTCAGGAGGTTGTTCCCTGAAGACAGTGTCCCTCATCTCCTTGAGCTGCCCTGGTTCTTGTTCTTTCTTAGATTAATCCCTCAACTTTTCTTTCACCTTTGGGAGCCCTCATCCCATATCCTATAAACTTCCTTTTTTGCCTAAATTAACTAGAATTGTTTTCTATATTGTGAAACCAAAGAACACCAACTGACGATCTAATGCTATTCATCAGATAAGGACCAGCTTTCCAAAATTTTTGCTAGTAAAGACAATTTGGTTGAATATTGAATGAACATTTGGAAAAGACCAGGAAATATTTCATACTCACAAATAGAAACTTTTTAAGAAAAAATATTCAGTAGTGGTATCCTGCTCGAGATACATAAATTCTTAAGAATAAATTTAAGAATCCTTCAAGTAAAATATGTGTGTATGCACATACACACACACACACACACACACACACACTCAGAAAGAGAGCAAGAGGGAGAGAGAGAGAGGAAATTCAGCTATCAAGATTTTCATTTTAATGAAGACAAAAAGCAACAAGTATTATGCTGTTTTTATATTGCCCCAGTTTCTAGAGGGTAGGGTCTACCCTGCTCTTCATGGACAAGAACTTGTTATTTATTCTTTGATGATGCCAAAGAAAGTGAACTAAACCATGACCTTGCCAGAAAACAAAATCTCCATGTTGGATCTTTTCAGAGTCCTTTTCCAACTATCAGTTAAACCGTATACCATGAACCTATTACAAATCACATGTAAATATTCTTTTAAATTATGTTCAAAACAAGGCCTTTGTGGGCTTCCCTGGTGGCGCAGTGGTTGAGAGTCCGCCTGCCAATGCAGGGGACACGGGTTCGTGCCCCGGTCCGGGAAGATCCCGCAGGCCATGGAGCGGCTGGGCCCGTGTGCCATGGCCGCTGAGCCTGCGCATCCGGAGCCTGTGCTCCGCAATGGGAGAGGCCACAACAGTGAGAGGCCCGCATACCGCAAAAAAAAAAAAAAAAAAAAAAAAAACAAGGCTTTTGTGACCAAGTATAACAATTTTGAAGTAAAAGAGACTTAGGTTCAGACCCTGATTCTTCGGCTATAGCACTGAAAAAGTTAATTGTCTGCTCTTGACCTAAGTTTCTTTAACAGGAAAACGTGAATAATTACACCTACCTTATCTGTAAGGTGTTCATAGCTGGTATTATTAATAGTTATATTCATAGGTAGAAATTAATATTTCAAGAAGCTACTTGTATTAGGAGTCAGTTTATAAAATTTGCCTATTTCTAGGATAATCTTAGAAGCAAACAGATTTTCATATTTAAATTTGAACCATGGCTATATGGTAATTGAGATTACTTTTAGAAAAAGGAGAGTTCTTGACTTTGAAAATAATATAGAACATTTCTTATTTCTGATTGAAAAAGACATTTATAAAGACTTCATGATGACAACACAGGAATGCATCTATGCAAATATAATTTTTATTCTTCTCAGACAATATGGAAGGAAAAAGAAACATTTTAAAACATTTAAGACATGATTGGAAGTGCTCAAAAGCCAACTAAGCCCCTTTCAATGATTAGCAGAAAGCAGCTGGAAGCGTCTGTGGATTACAGCCTAAGAGACTCCATCAATATGTATCGATCCTCTTCTTCCCAGAAAGATACTATACTAGTTGGATTTTTTTTCTTTTTTTTTTCTTTTGGCTGTGTTGGGTCTTAGTTGTGGCACATGGGATCTTCGTTGCGGCATGCAGGATCTTTCATTGAGGTGTGCAGGCTTCTCTCTAGTTGTGGCATGTGGGCTCCATAGCACTTGGGCTCTGTAGCTGCAGCACGTGGGCTCTCTAGTTGTGGCTCACGTGCTCAGTAATTGCAGTGCACAGGCTTAGTTGCCCTGCAGCACGTGGGATCTTAGTTCTCTGACCAGGGCTCCAACCCACGTCCCCTTCATTAGAAGGTGGATTCTTAACCACTGTACCACCAGGGAAGTCCCCACTAATTGTATATATATCCAAATATTCTTTATATCATCTTTCTTAATTTTATAAGCTGCATTCCATTATTTTGAGTCTGAGTCCATGTCTTTTGAAGTCTTGACAATTCAATGGCTAAAACCAGAAAACAGACACATCAGATGTATCATACCTTGATAAATTATCTAGATATTTTATCTTTAAAAGACCAACTTAAAAAGATATTCATGCTCAAAATCCTCCCAAAGAGATCCTTGAAATTAGGTCCCTATAAAAGGTAAATTCTAAACAAACGGTGATCATCAGGCTTTTAAGAATTACCCAAATAAGAGACTCATTATGTAAAATGTTTCATATTCAGAAAATCTTTCAACAGTTCTAATTCTTTTGGTTTATTTTACCTACTTAAGTGATATCACTACATATTTATGTATCATCTTATTGTAGAAGCATCATTGCCAACAGGTATTTTAGGTACCTTCCCTTGATGTCTACTAAATCTTTCAGTTGTCCTCATGGGGTTGTCCAGTCTTCCTTTTATTAATGTTCTAATCATCTTCACAAGTACTTACAGATACGTCTTTCTGACACTAGACTGAATGGCCTACGTGTTCCATGGTGACAAGAACAGTATCAGTTTTGTTTACTGTTGTAATCCAGCTAGTAACCATACAGAGACTGGCACAAAGTTGGTACTTAGTCAGTATTTGTTGAATGAATATCAAACTGGTGGAGGCCACCATGCACTGGTAAGAAACCAACCATGACAGTACCCCTAGGTTTGTCTTTATTTTTCTTAGCTCTTCTGGTGTCGACACCATCCACCCACAGCATTCTATCAGAAAGCCTATCAGATGACTGGGAAACCAGGAGGCTAAAATTACTCAAGCCATGTTTGCCATGTATTGATATATGTATGCCACACCCAGCAATGCACCTGGCCTCACCTTAAATACCCATGTGTTACTGCAGACACACAATGGTGTGAGTGGGATTGTGTGCGAACATGCTCCTGAAATTTTTAAAATATGAAATATTTCAGTGCAATGACATTCACCTATCCTTCCCTTAATTTCAAATCTCTCTCTCTGAAAGTGCTGTTTATTTCATAGTCACATGATTTCTACCAAAAATAAAATAAACAAAAGGCACGGATGGTACCCCACCTTCCTTGGAACCATCTCTGTAAACTGTCCAATATTATTTTCAAAAAAAGAAGGAAAAGCCAAAATCATATGATGAGTATTTTGAAAGCTATTTTGATTCCTCCCATCTCCCCTCCCCTAATTATTCATCAAAAAAGCAAAGAGAGAATGTCAGTGTTTGTGTCCCTATGTGACAGAAGCTTTATGTGTTGCTGTAAAAGTTCAATTAGTTACTTTTACAGCAACACTAGCTAGTGTGTAGGTATTACTTACCGTAATTTGCACGAGACTACTGGAAATGAAGTGAACAGCCCAAGGGCACATGGCTAATGAATATCAGAGCTAGGATTTGAATCTGCCTGTTTGATTCGAAAACCTGTGCTGTATCCCCAACATCTCAATGCAATAAGTTCACGCTGAAATTCACACAACTCCAGTAGAGATGGCAAATTGGTTTAACCATCTTTTTTTCTCACCTGTATTTTAATTACTGTGCTGTTTTAATGGTGAGAGCTGAGAGTGTGGGAGACCCCACTAAGGGAACTGTTCAAGAAGGAAATTGATATTATGTGGCTAGAACTACACAAGTGTTTCAGTATCTATTTTTCTTCTTCAGTTTCACAGCTTATTTAGTTCCAAAAGGCAGAATTATTGAAATAAACTTTTCAGTGTGTAGAAATGGTCTCTCAAGAAAAAATTTCCTTGCTCTTGAAAATATTTTTGTTGGAACAACATAGAAAGGTACCAGAGAAGCCTGTCTGAAGAAATGACTTGAGTCAGCAGCAGTCTGAAAGATTTGTGAATCTGGGTAAACACCTCTGAAGGAAGCCTAACATTTCAGAGTTCCAGCCCAGTTTGGGGCATATTTTAAATAAACATTTATCAGGCAATACTCTTTTCTGTGACTATAGTTTCTTAAAACATTGAAACAATGAACTAACTTTTGTGCAGGGCATATACACAGTCTTTCCCAGGAGTTATCTGGGCTGGGAAGTTCCTTGGACTGTAAGTTCATTGTCTATTACTTCATAAGACATAGGTTAAAAAAAAAAACAGCATGTAATGTGATGTTTGCTTCTAAATGTTTCCTGGAGGGGGCAGTAGAGGAAGAATACAACAATAAAGTTGAGGTAGAACTGATGAAAAATCAGTTCTAACACAGATTTGTCACATAGCTGTTGAAAAATATATGTGTGGTATGTGCTTGTACCCTAAACTGCAACAATTTGGAGACTTTATAAATATGTGGATATTTATATATACACTCATATACATATATACAATATGCATTTATCCTCATGTACATACAAAATTGTTGAGATTCTATTTGCTTTATTTTCAGACAGTAATAGTCCACAAAAAGCACTGAAGATAAGCTATAACCATCACAGTTATTTGGAGGATGTTTTAACCCCTATAGTCATCAGATGTTTACAGTTAAATATATCTTAATTGAATGTTTTCTTCTACACAAGCACAGTGAAGAAAGATTATATTTATTCCAATAACTGAAATGTGTTATCAAAAATAACCCAATTTATATTTGTATTCTCACCTTGCATTATTTTTGACTCATATTAAGGACTCTATATATTTGTTTAATTGAATTATAATCTTGTATTTCGGCACAGTTGTACACAAATTCCAATTCTTTCTATTCTAATAAGATCCAGTAAGTCTAAAGCAATGTTTAAAATGAACTTTGTGTATCACATGAATTATCTTTATCAGATACGGGGATTTATTTTAGGTAAATTACATTTTGAAACTAAGGCATCCCTAGTTTTTGTTATTGTTTTTCTATCTTCTGGAAAAGGAAAGGAAATCATTTTTTATTGAATATCTATTATGTGCTGTCCCAGGCAACTTGCATAAATATTATCACAGTCATAGCATTGTTTATATACCACTAGATGGTGCTAATATCACTTGACCCCACCACCACCACCCCGCCCCATTCAGACCAGGAAAACTTGCCTAATCTTACTCACTTCAGTGGATCTTGGATTACAAAAACTAGACTGCCGAACAGTTATCAACTATTTTGTTAATTTGAAGTAGCATATTTCAGGATCTTAGATTTTAGAACAGTGTCTACATAACTGTCTGTGGCTTGAATTTTCTTTGTACAACTGCATCATATGTTTATTCAGCACAAGTTTGTATTTCTTACCACAAGCGAAACTCAATATCTCCTGAAGTGGTAATTCCACCTATGAACTGCTTGGCTCTAAGAAAGTATTTCCTAATATAGAGTAAGAATCTTCACCCTCTATAATCCAACTGCTGGTTCTGAAGTTATCCCTGGGGGTCATGTAGAAGCAATCCATTTGTTATTCAACCATAATTCACTGAGCATATTACATAATGCTGATGTAACAAAGTACCCCAAACTGGATGGCTTATAACAATAGGAATTTATTCTCTTTCCATTTCTGGAGGCTAGAAGTCCAAAATCAAGGGATTGGCAGGGCTGTCCTCTCACTGAAGTTTCTGGGAAAGAATCTGTTCCATGCTCTCTTCTTAGCTTCTGGTGTTGCCTTGCCAGCTATCCTTGGTGTTCTTAGCTCTAGATGCATCTCTCCCATCTCTGACTGCAATATCACGTGGTATTTCCCTGTGTATCTGTATCTGTGCCTTTGTCTTTGCTTCTTATAAGGACACAGTTTGGGGCTCACCCTAATGATGTCATTCTAGCTTGATTACATCTGCAAAGACTCTATTTCCAAGTTTTATCACTTTCATAAGTACCATGGGTTAGAATGTGTACATATCTTTTAGGGGGCATAGTTCAACTCATAACACTGAACATCTACTCTATTCCACGGTTTGAATTAGTAACTGAAGGGCAAGAAGGGGAAGATAAAGATGACATAGCTCCACTTTAAAGAATCTCAATCTAGTCAAAAAAAGGTCCATACATATATACACTACCAAATGTAAAATAGATAGCTAGTGGGAAGAAGCCGCATAGCACAGGGAGATCAGCTCAGTGCTTTGTGACCACCTAGAGGGGTGGGATATGGAGGGTGGGAGGGAGATGCAAGAGGGAGGAGATATGGGGTTATATGTATACATATCGCCGATTCACCTTGTTATACAGCAGAAACGAACACACCATTGTAAAGCAATTATACTCCAATAAAGATGTTAGAAAAACAAAAGGTCCATAAAGAATTAGTACATGATTAAAGTGGTTGAGAACAAAAACGCTATGAGAATAGAGGGGAAGGAGTGACCCGCTCTGATTAGGTAGGTGGAACAAGGCTTGATGGAGGAGGTTAATTTCTAGCTGTTTTTTTCATTCCATTAATTTTCTGCTTGATAATAAAACAAATTCATACTCAGTGTAGATCATTGGAAAATATGAAAAGAATAAGATAACCAAAAATCATATATTAAACTTTCATCCAAAGGTAACAATAGTTACTATTTTAGTGAATAGTTTTCAGTATTTTTCTCTATGCATATATAAAATCTTTCATACAAAAAGGACGAGGTTTTATATGATGTTATTTTTAAAATTTTATTTGTTTATTTTTTATACAGCAGTTTCTTATTAGTTATCTATTTTATACATATTAGTGTATATATGTCAATCCCAATCTCCCAATTCATCCCACCACCACCCTGCCCCCCCCCACTTTCCCCCCTTGGTGTCCATACGTTTGTTCTCTACATCTGTGTCTCTACTTCTGCCCTGCAAACCGGTTCATCTGTATGGTATAATGTTCTGTAAACATTGTTTTCATTTAGTAGGACCTCAGGAATATTTTACACTTCATAAGATATTCTTCTAAAATATTTTTGAATTATATAATAGTCCATTTTGTAGATGGATCACAATCTATTTAAACTGTTTACAGAAATATAAATATCAGAAAAATGTATGAGACATAATTGATACACACCATTGTGTTAGTTTTAGGTTATAACATAATGATTTGATATATGTATATGTTGTGAAATGATTACCACAATAAGTTTATAATTTTTTTTCTTAACATAATGTGATTTTCATCATAATAAGAAAAATTTCTCATGCACTACTGATTACTTCCTAAGAGTAAACTTCTAGGACTTAAATGATTAAATAATTTTTTAAGTATTTAAATAAATATTGCCAAATTGCCCTCCAGAAAAGTGCCTTACTTTACACTCACCAGAAGAGAACCTATTTCTCTGTCTTGTCTCCAACATTGTGTATTCTTTTAAAATTTGGACATTTGATTGGTGAAAATTTATATGTTAATTTTCATGGCTTTGGTTTTTACTGAGGGAAAATGCTTTTTTATACATCTTCTGATCACTCGTTTTTCAAAAAGATAGGCTCCGTGAAGTTAAATACCCTCTCTCTCATGTTACTACTGTATCCTAGTTCCTCGTATAATAGTGGACATTTAGTAGGAACTCATTAATATTTATTGAATGTACTCAGGCATTACTTGACTTCTCTTTTCCATGTTTTTATCTGTGTATTTGTATATTTCTTATTGAATAGTCAGTGGTCTGTATATTTTGAATATGTTTAATTTCCCAATTTATAGTGGGAACATTGTTGTTTGCCACTTAATTTTGTTTAATGTTTTTTATTTTTTTAATTTCTATTTCTTTATAACAAATCAAGTAATATTTTCCTTATGTATTATGTCTTTGGTCTTTGCTGAAAAAGACTTTCTTCATCCCAAGATTATGTAACTATTCATCAGTAATTATGGGGAAGTAATGGTCAAGCTCAATTTTTGTTTTCAAATTCTTAATCTACATTGTGGAGGGATTATTTCCCAGGTGATTTGAAATTTCAACTTTATTGTGTAAAAATGATAATGGGAAATTACAGCAACAATAATAATCCTAGAACTAGGAATCATTGTGTAGGAAGAATAGGAAGTTAGATATTTACTTGGAAATCCATAATGATCTTTAAAGGACGAGCAAGTGTCCTTTAGGCAGAAAAGAGGAGTAAGGCATTCTTGGTAGGAAAATGACACAAGGAAAACGTAGAAGCAAGAAAGAAGCGGTTTGGAATTGATGTGGTTGCAGTTAGAAAGACGTAAAGTTGGAAAGGTAATTGGGAATTAGATTTTGCAAGATTTTATATGCCAAACTGAGATGTATGGGCTTCGTTCTTTAAGAAACCAGGAGCTATCAGAGTCTATTCTCTCTATAAATGATAAATCTTCCAACACATGAAATAGCTAACATATTTCCCTTGAGATTGTCTTCTGCACACTGATAAGCCCACTTTCTTCCTTCTCTCCTCATATAATATGGTTTGACTTTATCATTTTTTGGATAATTTTTCTATGAACATACTTCAGTGTATATGTGGCAGCTATTAAATATACTTTATTCTGTTTCCTTTTGCATTTTTAAAATGCTGCTTTCACATGTGTAATTCCTTGGAAACAGGCTTTATCATTTTCCTCTTTTTAATTCTCCTCCCAACACACACAAAATATCAGAATTATTAACTGAATAGAGACTTTATATTTTTGGTGAATAAAGTGATTAATTGCTAGTATCAACAAAAAAATTGTGTTTGGTAGTGATGCTGCAGACCTCTTGTTCTCTCTTTCTCTCCAGTGAAGCATCAGAGTGGCTATTTATTTACACGTCTGAAATGAGGTGATGCCCAAATATCAAAAATAGGCGATAGCCAAGCTCTCAATTGGGGACCAACTAATTAGATATCAACTTCTAAAATTCCATGTTTTTTTTAAGCCTGGATGCAAAAGGATAATTTATTTGGAAACGTTTAACAAGTTTATTCTACAGTTTTCTTAATGTTGGTCTTATAATAGAGCTAAACCATTGCCATACTTTCATTATACCAAAATAGAAAAAAATCACTGTAAATGGTACCTACTTATTTTTTTTAATATCTTTATTGGAGTATAATTGCTTTACAATGGTGTGTTAGTTTCTGCTTTATAACAAAGTGAATCAGTTATACATATACATATGTTCCCATATCTCTTCCCTCTTATGTCTCCCTCCCTCCCACCCTCCCTATCCCACCCCTCTAGGTGGTCACAAAGCACCGAGCTGATCTCCCTGTGCTCTGCGGCTGCTTCCCACTAGCTATCTATTTTACGTTTGGTAGTGTATATATGTAATGGTACCTACTTATGATATCCCTTCAGTTGTCTCCAGCCATGCCGAGTATCTTTAATGGCATTATTGTTAGCTTGGAATGCCATGTAACAACCTTTGCAGGTGTACCAACTTAAATAGGGAGAAAACAAGAGCTAACTGTGATACAAAATAAGGTGGGGTAATAGCAAACATACCCCAAATCGTTTAATCAAATTCCCTGAAAGTTAGCCAACAGAAATTTGGAAGATTGTCTAATTGTCTAAGTGCAATCTCACCCACCATTCCTGTTCAGAGGTAAAATGTAACGTATGAACTACCAAATGTAAAATGGATGGCTAGTGGGAAGCTGCTACATAGCACAAGGAGATAAACTCGATGCTTCGTGACGACCTAGAGGGATGGGATAGGGAGCGTGGGAGGGAGGCTCAAGAGGGAGGAGATGTGGGGATATATGTATACATATAGATGATTCACTTTATTGTATAGAAGAAACTAACACAACATTGTAAAGCATTTATACTCCAATAAAGATGTGAAAAAAAATGTAGGAGATTCTGTTAAAAGTGATCTCTTACTGAAATGGCTCAAGAAGAATTTGAGGGGAAGAAAAGTGTCCCCTTATGACAAATTAGTAAGGAAAGACATACCATGGGAATATTTAGCAAGTCTTCCATAGCAAAAGATGGCTCCTTGATATTTAAAATTATCTGTGACTGTTCATAAGGGATACCATGTGCGTACACGGGTGCAGGAAGGTGTCTTTTGGCCAACATCTCAGCATGTTGCCTCTTATGATCAGTGGGTGGTATCATTTCTGATAATGAATCTTGTTCATATAAGCAAATGATTATTTTAGAAACAATAACAAAAAGGCAACAAAGTATATCTAAACATGATGCAAGCTAAATTTTTTTTAAATGTAGATGTTTGTGATTATAACTGGGTACTAAAACCAAAGTATTTAATTCGTAACTTTGGCTGAGGCCTTCTGAGTATGTTCAGACTACTGCCATATTTCAAAATGAGGTTTGAGATCACCAGAGCTAGTTTTGTGTACGTCTTCACCCACATTGAGGGTATAAAAGGGAAGAAATGGAGATTAGAAGAGGGATTATGGGGACAGCTATCAAAGAACTGTAAGTCCCCTACCCTCTGCCTCATTCTGCATTCAAAGAACCAGAGAGCTCAGCATGGTTCTTCCAAGTTCTTGCTACTTGGAAGACCCAGTGGACACAGTCTCAGGTCAGACAAAGGGTAGGAGGCTGACTGCGGCTGGCTGGCCAGCTGCCCTGATGGTGGACCTAAGAGACACTGATCCATTGGAGCAGGCTGTTTTTCCAGAATTTGTTGGGGGCAAAGAATTCGTGAGAGTCTCCCACAGACCAGATGAGGGAAAAGAGAAGTAGAGGAGAGCATGTGGGGCAGCTTTGCCTGGAGAGATTCTCTCTCTCAGAAGAGAGAAGCTGGAGGTGCACCCTGGATGTCTAGGGGCCCAGGTAGGAATCATGGGCAGTCAGTCAGAGGTGGTGCACTGCCCTGTACCACAGGAACCTTGGATAAGTGATCCCCAGCAATGGACTTCTCTCCAAAGAACCTTGAAAAGCATCCCAAAAGAAAATAGAGCTTTAAACACCAGCCAAGCGCAGAGAATATCATCTCCAGTTGTCTACAACAGTATATGATGAGTAAAATCCTCCCTCATCTTCTCCCCAATCCCCACCAGGTCCACCTTGGGAGAAGTCAGAAACCATGGATTATTAGCAAGCTGGGGGCAGAGAGGTAGGGACGGAAATTGAGATGAAGCTGACCCTCCTTTTGAGCAGGTTCAAGCTAGGGAGAAGAGAACATTTGGTGTAAATGTAGTTGGAAGTTTTTACAGTTACATGGGACAGGTCATTTTAATATTAAAACTGTGATTTAGGGGACGAAAGTGACCAGAGGTTACTCTGAGAGCGACCCCAGATGTCAACAGTAACTGCCATAAAGTGCGTCTAAAACAAGAGAAGGACCAGGCCTGCAGATTGGGTTTGAACAGAGAGCAGTTTTCTGGGTGCACATTTGAGGCCTTCTTGTTCAGTATAATGTGATTAAAACCGTCTGCCTCTGCCCAAAGCCCTTTAGGTTCTGGATATGAGACCAGTTTGCTTCCATGGTTAGCTTCATCCTAGTCCTAAGAATAAAGGGACTCTTGCATCCCTACATATTTCAGTAGCTCAGGATCCACTTACCTTCTTGCTGACACCTCTAACCTTATACCTTGAACCTTGTTTTAAAAGCCAGCCTTTTGCATCTTTCCTTGTCACCGTGTCCCCACCTTGTTTTCTAACTCTGAGTTCAGTTTTTCATTTGCACCTGACATCTTCAGCTATTCTTCCTGGGGCCTGAGCCCCAGTCCCCTGGCTGGAGGCCCACCGCACACTGCCAATCCACTGCCAGCCAGCCCTCCCTAGGCCTTCTCTCCGGACTCCCTCAGGCTGTGCAGAGCTGGCCTACTGGGACATCCCACTCACTCACTCACAAATTTCCCTGTTGCAGAACTCCTGCCCAGACTTCTCCCTGTCTCTGGCTCTGTGTTCCCTACCCTTGCTTAAACAGACTCCTTTAGCCTGTGTTGAGCCTCTCTGATACTCTTTTCTTGCTGAAAAAAGTTCCAGTTACTAAAAGTCCCATGCCAATGGCCTACCTCATCTCCTGGCCCAAGAACCCTTAATCATCAGGCCCAGGCCCCTTCAGTCGTCTAGACTTCGGTTAAGGCCGCGTAGAACATGTTCTTTGATTTAAGAAATATTTATTTAATTCTCTGGTCTAGGTGCTTAGGAGTTAAGGAACACATCCTTAAGTGCCTTATATCAGGAAGGCCCATTTAGCCAATGCTTAACTTGACCAAAACACAGCTTAATATATTTTAAAATATCCACTTCTCCATTCATTGCTCTTACACTTTTTTATTTCTTTCTCACCCAACCCTCCTGAATGACAGTCATAGCAGGGAGAGACCTTTTCTGCAATCCCAAGTCCATTTATCAGGCCACCAAGAAGGTAAGCCTCTTCCAAGGCTATGGCTACTTCCAGGCAGCAGTGCCTCCTTGTAGAAAAGGTATACCAAGGTGTCTAGGTTTTATTGGGTACTTCGAAACCCAGATAAATGATTTATAACCTACACCAGCTTGATCAGCAGGAGAAGAAATAGATTTGTAATAATGAAGATGTCAAGAATGCAGGCTTGGATTTACACATTTATACAGAGCAGATTCCCCTCCTTTCTTTTCTTTTCTTTCTTTTTTTTTTTTTTGCTGTACGCGGGCCTCTCACTGTTGCGGCCTCCCGGACCGGGGCACGAACCTGCGTCCCCTGAATCGGCAGGCGGACTCCCAACCACTGCACCACCAGGGAAGCCCTCTCCTCCTTTCTTTGTTTCCTCTTTCTGCTCCATCCAGATTCCCATCCAGTACCTCCCTTGTGACGGTTGTACTGTGAAGCATGTCCTGGAACCATATCCCACACTCCTGGTTGGTTACAATGTCATTTTAATATAAAGTGCTAGAACAATATTAATTTTTTTAAAGAAAACATCATTTCTATCCTTTTTTTATAGGTGTAATTTCATTTAATCCTTGCAACTTACACTCAGATTTAAAGCTGGCAGTGGGACCAACACTGGCATTGTAAAAGGGTACCAGTGACACCGACAAGTTAAGAGATTTGATCAAACTTAAATACTTGGTAAAGTTGGATAAGCACCCCCGTCTTCTGACTCCCAGCCCAGCATTCTTTCCATCAGTCCAGACCTTACCCCTATTACTTCTATTCTTTTTTTTTAATTGAGGTATAATTGATATATAATGCTATACTAGTTTCAGGTATACAACATAATGATTCAATATTTGTATGTATTGCAAAATAATCACCACAGTAAGTATAGTTAACATCCATCCCCATACATAGTTACCATTTTTTTTTTTCTTGGGATGACAACTTTTAAGATCTAGAACAATATTGATTCTAAAGATTAGGTTTGGTTGCAAGTGATGGGAAAACCAAAACAATAGTGGTTTAAACAAGATTTTTATTTACCTCATACATACTGTACAAACATATGGTGACTCTGTGGTCATCAGAGCATCAGGCTTCTTCTGGATAATTGCTTTGCCATCCTCAGTACCTGGCTGCTTTGTCTTTTCAACATGGCTGCTTAAGTTCTGGCCATGGGGTCCACATTACAGCTAGCAGTGAGGAAGAATAGGGAGAGAACTCATCTTTTTCCTTTAAGGACATTTTCTAGAAGTCATACTGTACATTTTTGCTAAATCGCATTGGCCAGCATTTAATGACATGATCCCAGCTAGCCAGCCGCAAGGGAGGCTGGGAAGTATAACCTTTATTCTGGGTGGCCACATGCCTTAATGAATTTGTGGGTTCTGTTACTAAGAAGAAAGGGAGGAAGGATGTTGAGGTGACAGCTAGCAGTGCCTACCACAACTTTGCATTTTACATTTTGGCAGAAGTCTGTTTTCCTTAGATTATTTATTTTTAATTCACATCTACTTGCTTATAAAATACTATTATATTTTTAGGCTTCTCCTTATATTTTAGTTTACACCTATAAACTGACATTATAAGTGTTGGTAATGATAGAATTCTTTTCAATTTTATTTTCACCATACTTAGTCTTTGTTTTTTTTAAACATCATCATTGGAGTATAATTGCTTTACAATGGTGTGTTAGTTTCTGCTTTATAACAAAGTGAATCAGCTATACATATACATATATCCCCATATCTCCTCCCTCTTGCGTCTCCCTCCCTCCCACCCTCCATATCCCACCCCTCTAGGTGGTCACAAAGCACCGAGCTGATCTCCCTGTGCTATGCAGCTGCTTCCCACTAGCTATCTATTTTACATTTGGTAGTGTATATATGTCCATGCCACTCTCTCACTTCATCCCAGCTAACCCTTCCCCCTCCCTGTGTCCTCGAGTCCATTCTCTACATCTGCATCTTTATTCCTGTCCTGCCCCTAGGTTCTTCAGAACCTTTTTTTTTTTTCTTAGATTCCATATATATGTGTTAGCATATGGTATTTGTTTTTCTCTTTCTGACTTACTTTACTCTGTATGACAGACTCTAGGTCCATCCACCTCACTACAAATAACTCAATTTCGTTTCTTTTTATGGCTGAGTAATATTCCATTGTATATATGTGCCACATGTTCTTTATCCATTCATCTGTCGATGGACAGTTAGATTGCTTCCGTGTCCTGGCTATTGTAAATAGAGCTGCAATGAACATGGTAGTACATGTAATTAGTCTTTAATATTACCTCTTGCCTGGGTTTTAAGTAAAAATATACTGAATAAATATTTTCTTTGATATGATTTATTTATAACAGAAAGCTTTGTATTAAATCCTCAGATATATTGAGTAATAAAATAAAGCATATTATGCCACCACTTAGATCCTCCCTCATAATTATGCATTTGGACTCTTTAGTTACCACCCATCTCAAACTCTCTTTCTCTTAAATGTATTGAAGATATCACTGCTGAAATAATTTCCCTGAAGTACAGCTATGATAATGTCACATCTCCATGTAAACACCTTAATGAGTTCCCCGTTTCTTATAGAACAAATTCAGATTTTTTAGCCTGGAAGTTACTACTTCCCACAATATTATCCAAACCTTAATCTTTAGGTTTGTCTTCTGTTATATCTTTTGTAACAATCATCCTTAGTGGAAATATTCCATGCATCCCATAAATGCCTGACACTTTTGCTCCTCTCTAACTTTGCTAATGAAGTTTTGTCCGCTTGGACCAAGCACCTCCTCACACCTCCCCTTATACGTACCTTCCCCCCACCCAACACTTCTTCTTCTACATATTTTACTATTCTTCAAGGACCTATGAAATGCCATCTTCTCCATGAAGCCGTGGCCCAACACCAATATTTTTATAAACTTACTTCTATAGGTCAGGTCCTAAGTAGTTTGTACATCTATTATTCTCTTATCACATCATACATTTTTTAAATAAATTTTATTTAATTTTAATTTACCCCACAGTACTTTGTATTTTAAGTATATATGGTAAATATTTATTGAATGAATGAATAACATAATGCTTTGTCTTTTCTATGAGTTAAGGCTCCTTGGAAGCAAACTTGTATCATTAAGAGGTGAGGAAGCATATTTAGGCTCTATTTTTTTTTTAACATCTTTACTGGAGTATGATTGCTTTAGGCTCTAGACAATAGACAATAGGAAGTAAATGGTATTACTACTTGATATCAAATGAATAATTCATAGACTAGTTCAGAATCAACCTAACATCTTTTGCAAAAACAACCGTAACAAAAATACATTACATACCCCACATGTTTTATACTCATAAAGAGTGTATCTTTAATAGTCATCCTTTAGCATTCCTTCAGCATGATAGTTCCTCAGTGTGATAGTTTAAATTTATAGACCAATACATTTTCAATAGTCAAAAAAGAAAGAAGGTGGGTATTGTAAAATTGGGCAAACCTGATTAATATCAAATTTGGGCAAGACTTCAGAATGGTAATTGAACTGATAACTTGTGAATACTTAGAATAAAATGTGGTAGCTATCAGAAGGCATAAAATACAAGTTACAACAAATTAGATTTGCTTTCTCTTTTGGTTATCATAACGGAAGATCAGGGAAACATTATGTGCCATGTATATCTTGATTTCTTTTTTATTAAAAGTGTTCTTTATGAAATGTAGAAATAATAATATAACAGCAGTAAAAGAAACAAAAGAGAGACAAAAATCACTATCTAACAATCATTTCTCTTTATTTTTCCAAATTCCCTCCATTCTTTTTTCATGCACTATTTAGTCACCAAACATTTCTTGAACACCTTCTATATATTTCATATAGAATATTTGCGTTTTAATAGTTAATTTGGCTTTCCAGATATATAGGTGGATAAATGATGAAATATTAATTTAATGATAATATGGCCAGATTAATTCCCAATTTGTTAAATCACACCTAAAGGATGTGAATTACTGACTTGGCGTCAACCTGAAGAGGTGCTAAAACTTCTATTTTGGGGCCCAGTCCTAGTCAGTATGTTCATCATAATCTTTAACTTTGAAAGAAGTAATGCTAATGAAATGTGCAGACATGCAGATGAAACAAAGTTGTAGATGACAGATAATATCACAGATGAAAAAACTAGAATTTAATTCTACTCCACTTATCATGTCATGAACCCCAGGAATTGTGTCTACATTATTAACAATAATTATATTGATGGCAACTAATGCTTTTGAAAGAGAGCTGATTATGTATCAGCCATTGTGCTTAATATTTTACCAATATTGTTTAATCCTCGCCCCAAATTTTAGGATGAGGCAGTCATTCACAGATGAGGAAACAAAGGTTGAAATTAGTTAGGTAACAAGCTAATGAGGACCAAAGTCAGAATTCCAAGTCTAATCTTCTGACCATACAGCCTGTCTTGCTTTTTCTTCAGTTTCTTTGTATCTGAGCATACCTAGAAAGTTCTCTTTAATTTCTCAGTGTTTCCCCAGTCCTTAACTCATTCTGAAAGATTTCTGCTATCCACACTGTATGTACAGATCTGAGCCTCCTTGACCTTTAAAATGAAAAACAAGTATCGATTCACCACAGACCTCTCTCTGCAGACACATGGAACACTTTAGGCACCTCTCTCTCCTTTCTCGCTCAAGGGATTCTTCTGTAATTTTATTCCTACTCCTTCCTACTCTCCTAAGTCTATCATAGGTGACAATGTATAGTTTCTTTAAGTTTTTGACTATTTACTTTTTTTTAAGACTTTATTTTTTTAGAGCAGTTTTAGATTCACGGTAAAACTGAGCAGAAGATAGAGATTTTCCATATACCCCAGACCCAACAAATGCATACTTCCCTTGTTATCAGCATTCCCCACCAGAATGGTACATTGGTTACAATCGATGAGCCTGCAGTGATACATCATAATCACCCAAAATTCACATTGTACATTTCTATGGATTTGGCGAAATGTATAATGATACAAATCTATCATTATGGTACCATACAGAGGATTTTCACTGTCCTTAAAATCCTCTGTGTTCCCCCTATTCATCCCTCACCTCATCCCCCTACCCCCCAACCCCTGGCCACCACTGATCTTTTTACTCTCTCCGTAGTTTTGCCTTTTCCAGAATGTCATGTAGTTGGAATCATACAGTAAGTAGCCTTTTTAGATTGACTTCTTCCACTTAGTAATATGCCTTTAAAGTTCAGCTTGATAGATCATTTTAGCTTGATAGATAATTTCTTTTTTTGTCTTTTCAGCTTGATAAATCATTTCTTTTTTTTTGCTGAATAATATTCACTGTCTGGGTGTACCACAGTTTATTTATCCATTCATCTACTGAAAGACATCTTGGTTGCTTCCAACTTTTGCCAAGTGTAAATAGAGCTGCTATAAACAGCTGCTATTGTGGGAAAGTTTTTGTGTGAACTTAAGTTTTCAGTTCATTTGGGTAAATATCAAGGAGCATGGTTGCTGGATTATATGGTAAAAGTACGCTTAGTTTTATAAGAAAGCACCAAACTGTCTTCCAAAGTGGCTGAACTGCTTTGCATTCCCACCAGCAGTGAATGAGAATTCCTGTTGCTTCACATCCTCACCAGCATTTGGTGTTACCAGAGTTCTGGATTTTGGCCATTGTCATAGATATGTAGTGGGGCTCTTACGTTTTTCAGAGACTGCTGACCTTATTGCCTATGCCTAATACATACTTCCTTGGCTATTGTAAATTCTAAAGTGGCATGGTCCCAAGCTTCCTGTCAATTTTTCTTCATCAGTCCTCTTCAGTCTTAGTAACCAAGTTTAGACTAGCAATTGACTTTATTGCTTTCTCTAAAATCTGAAAAATGATATTGCTCGGAAAACGAGGCAAATTTTGCCAGATGCACTGATTTTTAGCAGACTATATCTTTACAAGTTATCTGGGCAATTTAGAGTTTCCATTATGTGTATCTTTTGTTTCTGGGTCAGCTTTGTGATTTGCCTTTGGCAGTAACTTTCACTCCTTCTATCTGATTGAACAGTCCATAGCTCTAGCACCAAAGCATCATCATTCATTTTTATCCTTATCAGGATGAGGTCCTTATACCTCTCTTCTTAGAGGACATCCAAAATTTGTTTCAACACCAAGATTCTATAATTTTTGCTTTCTACAATTAAGAGCCTGTAGCTAAGGGAAGATGTCCTGAATTCCTATTATTTATTTGTGATTTTTTTCTTAAATAATAGTAGTTGTTTTTAATTATATAATTATGGTGGAGCAGAGGAGTGGTAGCTACAGCCTTAACTTGTTAAATATTTTTAAAAGAGCACTACCGTCTATTAATAATATCATATAAATATTTAATTGAATTTTCCTAAATGAATTCTTCAGTGAATCACAAAGCAACCCCTACTACATTGATTGAGAAAAGAGTCAGATTTATAATGCCAGAAAGGTACCCAGGATTTAACCCCAAGCTTCCTTGACTGAACACAAAGACCTAGTTCTGTTATACTTTCTCCAGTTCCTAGAGTAGAAAGTATAGATTAGATGTTACTATTGATCAGATCCTTTTCTACGTAATTTGAGTAGCCTTAATTCAATGAATAAAGAGAGAAGAAAAAAATCCCTGGAAAACTCAGAATTATTTGTGATATTTAAAAAGTGATGGCCAATATCAATTGAGTCTGTAGACATACACAGAAGAAATAGTTTCCAAAGCAACAGTAACCAAGTTGCCATTATAAATTCAACTATGTGAATTATTTATTTCTAGAGATATTTCAGTAGGGATAATAAAAACAAGTACACAATAGCTATTCTATATTTACAGCAGCTGCCTAAAAGGAAAATCATGTGGCATTTAGAAGAAATAAATATTTTGAACCACCACATTTGTGCATTATTCTTTCCATTTACCTCATCTTAATGGCATGGGAAAAATTGTGCAAAAAGAGAAATGAATGTTGAGCTGTTTATGTCCTGTACAGGTTAAGTAGGCATATTGTTCTCAACAGAGATACACAGCTAATGGATACTATCTAAGCACCATTCTTCCAGCAAGACTCTCTAGATATTTGAGTAGAGAGGTATCTCTCATTCTCCATGAAACAAGTTTCCTTTCTCTATTCTTTCTGCTAATAGGAGAGAGAGAGAGATGATTATATCAGCTGAGATCAAAAAGACCCAAGTTTCATATGCACTTAAGCAACCTGTAACATCCATCCACCATCACTGAGGATGAGATTTTTCTTTATTGTCCTTCCATAAGGCCCCTTAGAATGATCTCTGGGCATGTCTTCTACTCTCTTCGAGCCTGCACTTACCTTCCTTTAAATCTGCTTTCTCCGCATGCAAAGCTGAATGGAGGTATTTACCACTTCCTGTATTAGCACCCCTTAGCTGTGGCCTTAAAATATTAGTCTTTCAGTTTACCCTCTCCTGTCTCTCAAACTCTAACACAAAATATGTAATAGCATGGAGGGTATCTAGCTCGGTTTTTGACATGGACATGGACCATGAGGCTGTTTTGCCAGGTTGCTAGGGCTCTCCCGCAGCTCTGTCAGTGGTTCAGGGCTACTAATGACAATAGATAGTAAAGGCTGATTCAATGGCTTCAGTCTTGGATGTTCTCTTTTGAGAAAAAAGTAAAAAATGATGGAGACATTAGATAGCTGTTCAGTAGCATCTCATACATATATGTCCTTAAGAATGTAGTTGAATTGAGCAAAATCAAAAACTATATCTTTTATGAACCCATGTATTGCAAACATAAATTATTAGAATTGATTCAATATTTTATAATTGTTCTTTTAAAAATGGCATTAAATATGTAAATCACTTGCTTCATGTGAAATAGGACATTGACATTCATTTAAGGGGGGTTTGAACTACCTTTCTTCCTCCTCAGGTGACATTCAGTTTATAATCCATTCTCTAAAGGACATATATTAATATTTAGCAATTACTTAATTAGTTTGTGACCATCTGAGTATCAGAATCCACAATATGATGATGACTAGTTGCTCTTAAAATAGAGTCCACTGATAGCCACATTCCACCAAAATTATACAACTTTGATACCTAATTAAAAGGTACTAAACAGTCACACTACTGGACTGTCATTCCAAAAATTAAGAACTTCTGACTTTCATCAGCTTATAGGTTCTAGTTTTCCTCTAAATTTCAGGGGCTTGATATGACAACCTAAAATAAGTAGCTGTCAAATACATGCTTTCCTCTGCTCCTAGATGTAGAATCCCAGTATTAATCATGAGGAAAGAAAAAGATCTGAAAACCTATTCCAAATCTTTTTGCTAAGGATGCATCAATATAGAGATGTGCTTTTCTTTATCATCAATACCTTCCTCTATCTAATTCCAGTACGTTTTCATGCATTATTTTACAACCAGAGGTAAAAGGATGAGTAAATAAGTGTTGGTCACAATTATTTACCCACTTTACTATCATTAGGCTGCAACAAGTGTGAAATAAATCTGTTTTAATTTAATAATCTGAATTAGGTTTGTGCTCAGTTAAGCTCAAGGTTGCGGCACAGGGTAAGTGCTTAGTAGTGAGAAGAATGTCAAGAAGAGAGAAGGGCTCCTGGGGAGAGACATAGAGGCAAAGGTAGGGAATGTTGGAGGGGCATGCCGAAATTATACTTCCCCTGCCAAAAGTGTTTGGATTGGGGAGAGAGTAGGGAGTCATGTAATGGCATATATTAATCATAGTTGTTATAAGTAATTCATAGAACTATGAGGTAGCCAGATGTAAATGAAAGCTGTATTTATTCACTTAAACTCCAAACTCTCTCATTTTTCCGCCCATCCAAAATTCCCCCATTGTGTGAGTTTGTAGTTAATTCATTTGTTAATTCACTCATATATGTGAAGAGCCTTACCGTATATCAGGAATTGTGCTAGGCAGTGGGGATACTAGTTCCCCCAAGATTTGCAATACAGTAAAAATGTCGTGTTAAAGATCAACAAACATGGCGGGGGGTGGAGGGAGATGGAACCAGAAAGTTTAACTTAGGAAGAAACATTTGAGCTGATGAAGAAGAAAGGGGTGGAGGAAGAGCATTCCAGTCCAAGAAAACCATGTGGTGAAACCCAGCAATGTGCATGAAGATGGTGTGGTTGGGAGTATACCATATGTATGGTTGCTTGGCAGGTTTGGAGGCATAAGGAAAGAAAGAGAAAGAAAATGAAGCTGGAGGAGTGGGCTGGAGAGGAAGAACTCTGTAAACCAGGATGTGGCATTTTGGATTTTTCACTTGGGCCCTTAGGGAGACCGTGAATTTTTTAACGCTGAGGATTAACATGGTAAGATATTTGTATCTTTGAACAAAATGTAGCCTGGAAAGAGGATAAAATAGATAAAAAGAGATCAATATTTTTATAGAGGCTAAATATTTTTGTTTCTTAATTGGTACAATGTATAGACTCACTGAGTGAGGAAGGAAAAAATATCCACTGAGAAATTTAAAATATTGTTGTAGAACTCAGAAGAGAGTTGGAGGTATATAGGGTTGGCCAGCAATATCAGTTGGGTTCAATGCCTAGGAAGAGGAAGAAAACATAGGATGGGCTTTAGAAGATACCAATATTTAGGAGTAAGCAAAAGACAAGAAATCAGCAAAGAGTCTAGTGGAATAGGAAAAAGCCAGGAGAATTTAGTGTCCATGATCCTGATAGAAGTAAATTTTAAGAAGGAAAGAAAAAATGAATAAAATAACATGGTTGAGTAAAGTGCAACAAGATGACTACAGGTTATGTCTTTAGAAGACCATTACTGGCCAGAATGACAGCAGAAGGAACCAACCAGTGGTGAAGAGGAGAGGAATAGAGGGTGAAGGTGGTGGTGGAGGGAAGAAAAAGATGGGACTGTAGCTGAAGTAGGAAGTAGTGTTTAGCCCTTTTTTTAAGCATGGAATCAGATAAACTTGTTGATAAACTTCAAGTCAATAGAGAACTGAAGGAGAGAGACAGAGAATACTCGATGGATCAAATCCCAGAGAAGCCTCCAAGCAATGAAATACCACTAAATGGGTCAAAAGATGCTTTTATGAGAAGAACCTCAGCGCTTCAAAAATATTTAAAATGGAGGAAGGGTAGCGATTGAACTGGTAATTTATTCATACATCTGCTATAAAAAAAAGATCTAAATTGCATCCCTAATCCTGGTAAGAGGGGATAAAACATTCAGTTTGAAAGCCTACTGTTTAAAAGTAATTATTTTTAAATTCATAGCTCATAGATTTGAAGGGGACTTGAAGGATCTCTTAAAGTTTCTGTCAGCAAAGTACTGAAAAAGGAGGAAAGTCATGACTTTGGGGCCTCTTTTTCTGGATCCTGCTTCTAGAGGCTGCAGTGGTTAATGGAGAGGGAGGTGCTCCATTCTGCTTCCTCCTGCTGCTCCCATCCCTGCAGGAGGTCCAGATGGTAGGTGGGAGGGGATGGGGGCTGAGATCGGTCTGGATTCTGCTCACAAGTGCACTGAGGATTTATTTTCACTGCTTATGATTGGTGGTCTCTCTGTTGACAAAGTGATGCAAGAGTCCTTTGGGCTCCGTAGCAGATAATCGAAAGCACTTTTTTAAAAGTTCAATTGGAATGAGATAATATGAAATTATAAATCTATAATATAGAACTTTCAGATGCAAGTACAAAGTGATGACACCATAGCAACTTCTTTTGTACACAGGAACCTATATTTAATATCAGGAACTTCACCAACACTCAATATTTTAAGAAGCTAAACATTAGTAGTAAAAAGTTAATTTCAATGCTGCTTCATTTAAAAATGGATTTGCATTAAAAATATATGTAGCTGGAGGAGCTTCGAGATGGTGGAAGAGTAAGATGTGGAGATCACCTTCCTCCCCACAAATACACCAGAAATACATCTACATGTGGAACAACTCCTACGGAACACCTACTGGACGCTGGCAGAAGACCTCAGACGTCCCAAAAGGCAAGAAACTCCCCCACGTACCTGGGTAGGGCAAAAGAAAAAAGAAAAAACAGAGACAAAAGAATAGGGACGGGACCTGCACCAGTGGGAGGGAGCTGTGAAGGAGGAAAGGTTTCCACACACTAGGAAGCCCCTTCTCGGGCGGAGACGGGGTGGTGGGGGGTGGCGGAGGGGGAAAGCTTCGGAGCCGCGGAGGAGAGCACAGCAACAGGGATGCGGAGGGCAAAGCAGTGAGATTCCTGCACAGAGGATCGGTGCCGACCAGCACTTACCAGCCTGAGAGGCTTGTCTGCTCACCCGCTGGGACGGGCGGGGGCTGGGAGCTGAGGCTCGGGCTTCCGAGGTCAGATCCCAGGGAGAGGACTGGGGTTGGCTGCGTGAACACAGCCTGAAGGGGGCTAGTGCGCCACAGCTAGCTGGGAGGGAGTCCGGGAAAATGTCTGGAGCTGCAGAAGAGGCAAGAGACTTTTTCTTGCCCCTTTGTTTCCTGGTGCGCGAGGAGAGGGGATAAATAGCGCCACTTAAAGGAACTTCAGAGAAGGGCGTGAGCCGCGGCTACCAGCGCAGACCCCAGAGACGGGCATGAGACGCTAAGGCTGCTGCTGCCGCCACCAAGAGCCTGTGTGCGAGCACAGGTCACTATCCACACCACCCCTCCCGGGAGCCTGTGCAGCCCACCACTGCCAGGGTCCCGTGATCCAGGGACAGCTTCTCTGGGAGAGCACACGGCACGTCTCAGGCTGGTGCAACGTCACGCTGGCCTCTGCTGCCGCAGGCTCGCCCCGCATCCGTACCCCTCCCTCCCCACCGGCCTGAGTGAGCCAGAGCCCCCGAATCAGCTGCTCCTTTAACCCTGTCCTGTCTGAGCGAAGAAAAGACGCCCTCAGGCAACCTACATGCAGAGGTGGGTCCAAATCCAAAGCTGAACTCCAGCAGCTATGCAAAGAAGAGAAAGGGAAATCTCTCCCAGCAACCTCAGGAGCAGCGGATTAAATCTCCACAATCAACTTCATGTAACCTGCATCTGTGGAATACCTGAATAGACAATGAATCATCCCAAATTGAAGAGGTGGACTTTGGGAGCAACAATATATTTTTTTTTTCCATTTTTCTTGTTTCGGTGTGGATGACAAGCTCTTGGTGCTCCAGCCAGGCGTCAGAGCTGTGCCACTGAAGTTGGAGAGCCAAGTTCAGGACACTGGTCCACATGAGACCTCCCAGCTCCACGTAATATCAAACGGCAAAAATCTCCCAGAGATCTCCATCTCAACGCCATGACCCAGCTCCACTCAATGACCAGCAAGCTACAGTGCTGGACACCCTATGCCAGACAACAAGCAAGTCAGGAACACAACCCCATCCATTATCAGAGAGGCTGCCTAAAATCATAATATGGCCACAGACACCCTAAAACACACCACCAGACATGGACCTGCCCACCAGAAAGACAAGATCCAGCCTCAACCACCAGAACACAGGCACTAGTACCCTCCACCAGGAAGCATACACAACACACTGAACCAACCTTAGCCACTGGGGACAGACACCAAAAACAACGGGAACTATGAGCCTGCAGCCTGCGAAAAGGAGACCCCAAACACAGTAAGTTAAACAAAATGAGAAGACAGAGAAACAGCAGATGAAGGAGCAAGGCAAAAATCCACCAGATGTAACAAATGAAGAGGAAATAGGCAGTCTACCTGAAAAAGAATTCAGAATAATAATAGTAAACATGATCCAAAATCTTGGAAATAGAATGGAGAAAATACAGGAAACGTTTAACAAGAACCTAGAAGAACTAAAGAGCAAACAAACAGTGATGAACAACACAATAAATGAAATTAAAAATTCTCTAGAGGGATCAATAGAAAAACTGAGGCGGAAGAACAGATAAGTGATCTGGAAGATAAAATAGTGGAAATAACTACTGCAGAGCAGAATAAAGAAAAAAGAATGAAGAGAATTGAGGACAGTCTCAGAGACCTCTGGGACAACATTAAATGCACCAACATTCGACTATAGGGGTCCCAGAAGAAGAGAAAAAGAAAGGGGCTGAGAAAATATTTGAAGACATTATAGTTGAAAACTTCCCTAATATGGGAAAGGAAATAGTCAAGTCCAGGAAGCACAGAGAGTCCCATATAGGGTGAATCCAAGGAGAAACATGCCAAGACACATATTAATCAAACTATCAAAAATTAAATACAAAGAAAAAGTATTAAAACCAGCAAAGGAAAAACAACAAACAACAAATAACACATAAGGGAATCCCCATAAGGTTAACAGCTGATCTTTCATCAGAAATTCTGAAAGCCAGAGGCTGTGGCAGGACATATCTAAAGTGATGAAAGGGAAAAACCTACAACCAACATGACTCTACCCAGCAAGGATCTCTTTCAGAATCGACAGAGAAATTAAAACCTTTACAGACAAGCAAAAGCTAAGCGAATTCAGCACCACCAAACCGCCTCTACAACAAATGCTAAAGGAACTTCTCTAGGCAGAAAACACAAGAGAAGGAAAAGACCTACAATAAGAAACCCAAAACAATTAAGAAAATGGTAATAAGAATATACATATCAATAATTACCTTAAATGTAAATAGATTAAATGCTCCCACCAAAAGATATAGACTGGCTGAATGGATACAAAAACAAGACCCATATATATGCTGTCTACAAGAGACCCACTTCAGACCTAGGGACACATAGAGACTGAAAGTGAGGGGATGGAAAAAATATTGCATGCAAATGGAAATCAAAACAAAGCTGGAGTAGCAATTCTCATATCAGACAAAATAGACTTTAAAACAAAGACTATTATAAGAGACAAAGAAGGACATTACATAATGACCAAGGGATCAGTCCAAGAAAAAGATACAACAATTGTAAATATTTATGCACCCAACATAGAAGCACTTCAATACATAAGGCAGTTACTAACAGCCATAGAAGGGGAAATCAACAGTAACAAAATCATAGTAGGGGACTTAACACCCCACTTTCACCAATGGACAGATCATATAAAATGAAAATAAATAAGGAAACAGAAGCTTTAAATGATACATTAAACAAGCTGGACTTAATTGATATTTATAGGACATTGCAACCCAAAACAACAGAGTACACATTCTTCTCAAGTGCTCATGGAACATTCTCCAGGATAGATCGTATCTTGGGTCACAAATCAAGCCATGGTAAATTTAAGAAAATTGAAATCGTATCAAGTATCTTTTCCAACCACAATGCTGTGAGACTAGATATCAATTACAGGAAAAAATCTGTAAAAAATACAAACACATGGAGGCTAAACAGTACACTACTTAATAACCAAAAGGTCACTGAAGAAAATCAAAGAGGAAATCAAAAAATACCTGGAAACAAATGACAATGAACACACGACGACCCAAAACCTATGGGATGCAGCAAAAGCAGTTCTAAGAGGGACGTTTATAGAAATACAATTCTACCTTAGAAACAAGAAACATCTCAAATAAACAACCTAACCTTACACCTAAAGCAATTAGAGAAAGAAGAACAAAAAAAACCCAAAGTTAGCAGGAGGAAAGAAATCATAATGATCAGATCGGATATAAATGAAAAAGAAATGAAGGAAACGATAGCAAAGATCAGTAAAACTAAAGCTGGTTCTTTGAGAAGATAAACAAAATTGGTAAACCATTAGCCAGACTCATCAAGAAAAAAAGGGAGGGGCTTCCCTGGTGGCGCAGTGGTTGAGAGTGTGCCTGCCGATGCAGGGGACACGGGTTCGTGCCCAAGTCCGGGGGAATCCCACATGCCGCGGAGCAGCTGGGCCCGTGAGCCATGGCCGCTGAGCCTGCGCGTCCGCAGCCTGTGCTCCGCAATGGGAGAGGCCACAGCAGTGAGAGGCCCGCGTACCGCAAAAAAAAAAAAAACAAAAAAAAACAGCACACATCCTCATTAACATCCATGTCTCCATCCTACTGGCACAAATTAAAACTAGCAGTGGCCCGTGCAGTGAACTTAGTGGGATCCCAGTTAATCATTTTTTTAAATTAAAAAATAGACTTTTTCTCCATAAGAACCATCTGTACCTTCAGGACATTCTTATTAACACTTTCTCTCCTGGACTGTGCATTTCCATTGAAAATAAAAAGAAGCAAAGATCTCAGAGCTTCCCCCCGCAAAAAATATATATGTGCTTCTAAGATGACTTTCAACTCTGAGAAATAATTGGTGTTTAAAACATTTCATGAACTGCTTTGCAATCTGAAAAGAAAATAAATTTGTCTTCTTGATTATAAAAGTGTATACTATAATTAAAACATTAAAATATGTAAAAACATTAAAAAGTTACATAAAATGGCATCACCTAGAGATAAATCCTGTTCATGTTTAGGCAAACACCTCAGATACCTCTATAAAAGCACATATACACACATATGCTTATCGTAATTCCACTAAAAGATCCTTTAATTTTTAATGATGACATAAAATTTAGTTTTTTTTAATTTATTTTAAATTTCAGAATTTAATTTCCAAGGATTGGAGACCATGGCTTCTAAACATTCTTTGTATTTTAGCCTACATTGCAACATAGATAAACAGATTTGGCGTGTTAGGATATTTTATGTTAGTTCATGTTAGTAGCTGTTGTTTTCCATTGGAAAGAGACCAGTTTAGCAGAAGTTCTTTTGTGTTTCTAAGTGATTTTTCCCCCCTCTTCATATGTGTCTTAACGATATCGTACCTTTCCTACTAGTCATGATTTTCCTCAGTAGAAAGAGAAAAGGCCACAGCATTCAATGATGATGGTATTGTTTTTTCCATGAAAGGACATAAAAAATAAGAAAATAATTTTATTTACATAGGCTGAGAAGTTTTTACAATATGAAGACATACTGTGAGGAGACCTATTCAAAATGAAAAATGGAATCTTTTGTTTGTTTGTTTGTTTTCATTTTGAAGAGGTTGTAGGAGAAAAGGTCATTACCATGTCACCTAGGATTTATTCTCTGCCTGACAAAAGGAGGAACCAAATGAAGACATTTGAGAAAAGTGGGAAACTACTCATAAATTCCCAACAAGAGATGAGAGCACAAGTACCAGCGTCCTCTTTAGTGTAGTGTTTCAAGGAGAGCTAACCCATTTTGGTGGGACAGTTTAAGAGGGGAAAGGAAAATAATAAAAAGAGAGAGAGCAGGGAGAAAGATAAGGCAAGATTTAGAGGAAAGCGAAGCAGAAGGTGGATGTGGGTGAGCCTGAAACCCCAGATCCCCCCTCTGCTCAGGAGCCAAGCCCCTTGCCCTTGCTCCACTCTTGGAAACAATCGTTCTTTCACATGGGGCCACATGGATTTGTTCCATGTGTTCTTGTGTGTACACTGTTTGATTTGCTGACCTGTCTTGGATTCCTGTTCTTCTCTTGGCCTTTTCTCTCTTTACCAATGAAATGCCTTAGAGATGAGTATCTGGATAAAGCTACCTGAAGGAGACCAGACATCCTGAATGGCCAGGGCAGTGTCATGTGTCCATCTCAAATTTCCTTTCAGATCAAGTCTCCTGACTTCCACCGGGAGCCAAATGAGCACCAGGCAGTGACCCTTCTCTTCCTGAAAAGGAAGGTGGTCAGGAACACAGATAAAGAGGATAAGTGCAAAAATTACATCTTGGTTGCAAACCTTGGATATAACTTCTGTCACTGGTTTTAGTACTTGGTATCACATAGTTTGACAGTTTTTACAGACTTGTATTATTTAGTGTTTTTTAAGAGACTCTCCGAAGAGTCTATTTTGTGAATAGCCAGTCTTTTTTTATATTATAGTTTCAATTCAATGGCCCCTTTGAAGTGGCTTCTCTATGTGGATTCCAATCAAAGCAAGACAACAAATAAAGTACTTTCTTTTCATTTGCTGATATGTGGAAAAAAACTGTTTTTGCTTTCTATGGAAACTAAAATTAATATTTAACCTCTTGGAACTTTTGCAGAGTAATTAAATTATGCTCTAAGATTTATCTTTACTGCAGGTTTCGTAGTCTCTGAGAATACCCCAGAATGTAATCTTATATTCTGGGCTTGATCATTTCTTTTTTCTTTTTTTTTAAAGCCCAGATTTAAAAAAAATTTTTTTAATTTTTATTTACTTTTTTTTATTGCAGTATAGTTGATTTACAGTGCTGTGCCAATCTCTGCTGTACAGCAAAGTGACTCATTTATACACATATATACAATCATTTTTTATATTCTTTTCTGTTGTGGTTTATCCCATGAGATTAGATATAGTTCCCTGTGCTATACAGCACAACTTTGTTGTTTATCCATTCTAAATGTAATAGTTTGCATCCACCAACCCAAACGCCCAGCCCATCCCTCTCCTTCCCCCCCCCCCGCCCCTTGGCAACTATAAGTCTGATCTCTATGTCTGAGTCTGTTTATGTTTTGTAGATAGGTTCATTTGTGCCATATTTTAGATTCCACATGTAAGTGATATCTTATGGTATTTCTCTTTCTCTTTCTGACCTACTTCACTTAGTATGATAAACTCTAGTTGCATCCATGTCACTGCAAATGGCATTATTTCGTTCTTTTTTATGGCTGAGTAGTATTCCATTATATATATGTGCCACATCTTTATCCATTCATCTGTTGATGGACATTTAGGTTGTTTCCATGACTTGGCTATTGTGAATAGTACTGCTGTGAACATAGGGGTGCACATATCTTTTTGAATTATAGTTTTGTCTGGGTATATGCCCAGGAGTGGAATTGGTAGATCATATGGTAATTCTATTTTTAGTTTTCTGAGGGACCTCCATACTGTTTTCCATATAGTGGCTGCACCAACTTACATTCCCACCAACAGTGTGAGGGTTCCCTTTTCTCCACACCCTCTCCAGCATTTGTTATTTGTATACCTTTTAATGATGGGCATTCTGACTAGTGTGAGGTGGTAACTTATTGTAGTTTTGATTTGCATTTTCTAATAATTAGTGATGTTGAGCATCTTTTCATGTGCCTACTGGCCATCTGTATGTCATCTTTGGAGAAATGTCTATTAAGGTCTCCTGCCTATTTTTCTTTTTTAAAAATTATTTATTTATTTATTTGGCTGGGCCAGGTCTTAGTTGTGGCATGTGGGATCTTTACTTGCGGCATGCGGGATCTTTACTTGCGGCATGCGGGATCTAGTTCCCTGACCAGGGATCAAACCCGAGCCCCCTGCATTGGGAGGGTGGAGTCTTAACCACTGGACCACGAGGGAAGACCCTCTGTCCATTTTTTGATTGGATTGTTTGATTTTTGTTGTTGTATGAGCTGTTTGTATATTGTGGAGATTATAGCCTTGATCATTTCTTAATTTAAGGGATGATTAAACCTACTTTAGTCTACAACCTTTGCATTATCTTCTTTTTCTGCAGTACGCATACACACACAAGAACTCTTTTCTCTGTAAATTATGATGTAATTATTTTGCTTCAAAAATGACTGAAAGTAAATAAGACAATATTATCAATCAGTTATTCTGGTTGGAGGGTATATAAGTATTATGTTATTCTCTATGCTTTCTAAACATTGTAAATATTTCACAAAAGAACTTTTTACTGAAATACTTTTATTTTGACCTAATTTCATATTTACTTTAAAATTACAAGAATAGAACATAGAATTCCTATATACCCTTTGCTCAAATTCTCAAAAATTAATACTTTACCAAACTACCTTTACAATTCAGTCTTTCTACAAGTACTTTTTTTTTTTCCTGAACCATTTGGAGTAAGCTGCATGTCTGACATCCTTTTACCGCTCAATTCTTCGGTGTACATTTCCTAAAAATCAAGGACATTTCTTACAGTATATTTACCAAAAATTAATACAGTATTAGGATTGTGTTGATACACTACTAGTTGCTAATCAACAGGTCATATTCAAAATATTCCAACTGTCTCAGTCATGTTCTTTGTAAGGCAAGGAAATCCTGGACCCATGCATTTGGCTGTCAAGTCTCGTCAGTCATCTTTAGTCTAGAAGTGTTTTAGTCTTTCCTTGCCTGTCATGAACTTGGCTTTTTTTTTTTTTTTTTGCGGTACGCGGGCCTCTCACTGCTGTGGCCTCCCCCGTTGTGGAGCATAGGCTCCGGACGCGCAGGCTCAGCGGCCATGGCTCACGGGCCCAGCCGCTCTGCGGCATATGGGATCTTCCCGGACCGGGGCACGAACCCGCGTCCCCTGCATCGGCAGGCGGCCTCTCAACCACTGCGCCACCAGGGAAGCCCCAAACTTGGCATTTTTGATGAGTCTAGGTCAGCTATTTTTGTGGAATGTTCTTTTTTTAAAAAATTTATTCATTTATTTATTTTTGGCTGCGTTGGGTCTTCGTTGCTGCACATGGGCTTTCTCTAGCTGCAGAGAGTGGGGGCTATTCTTCATTGCGGTGTGCCGTCTTCTCATTGCGGTGGCTTCTCTTGTTGCGGAGCACGGGCTCTAAGTGCACAGGCTTCTGTAGTTGTGGCTCGTGGGCTGTAGAGCGCAGGCTCAGTAGTTGTGGCGCACAGGCTTAGTTGCTCCGCGGCATGTGGGATCTTCCTGGACCAGGGCTCGAACCCGTGTCCCCTGCATTGGCAGGCGGATTCTTAAGCACTGCGCCACCACAGAAGTCCCCGGAATGTTCTTAGACTTGGGTTTTCAAAAGAATTTTGAAAAGTTTTTAGAGGCCACATATTTTCTGTTTCTCAAACTAACTTAAAACTGCATCTAATTCTACATTCATTTCCCCTCAAGCAGCCCTGCTTCTCCTCTGCATCCTATTCCCACAAAAGTTGTCATCATTTACCAGTTACCCTCCTCCTTCCCATCCAGCTGCCATGATGGAGATGGTATCTTATAAACCCATTTTTGTAGGGTTCCCTCTTCTCCATCCCCACTGCCATTCCTGAGTCCAGGCTCTCACTTCCGGTAGCCTCCAGCCATCTCCAGCCTCCCCCTCCTCCACATCTCCCCTCCCCACAGCCTTTCATCCCTAAATCTCCGCAAACAAATCTTAAATATAAAATATAAATCTTTTGGTGCTTCCCTACTACTAAAGATACTTCAAGGATTGTACAGAGTTTGTGGGATAAATCACCAAGGCCTTTTTAGTCTATCAGTACTGGCTTTAATTCCCAGCCCTCCCTCCATTGCCGTTTTTGCTCCAGTCACATTGAACTACTTGAAAATTTCCAAGCAACCCTGCTGGTTTGTGCATCTGAGCCTTCACATATACCCACCCATTCCCTTAGGCGTAAGTATGCTCCTCCGTTCCCACTCACACATTCTTTTTTACTCAGCTAACAGTGACTTTTCTATTAAAACTCAGCTCAAGTAGTCCCTCCTCTTACAAGACTTCCCTACCCTCATTCCCCACCTCTAGAAGTGGGACTTTGCTTTTTTTCTATGATCTCTGAGAAAACAAAATTGTACAACGGTTATAACCACCACAGGACACTTTCTGGTACTAAACCATTCCTGAACCAAACTAACAGTTCAGAAGCCAGAACTCAATGTGTCACCCTAAAGAAGATAAAGGGTTCATTTATTTTCCTCTCCCTGTTTGTCCTGCAGTAGTAGCTTCATCTCTGACTGCTCTTAAGATATTTACCTGTATGACTGGGTATGTGAAGTTTCTTATGATTCGTCATTATTGATGCCTTTTTATCTCTCAAACTGAGGCTTTTCCTCCTGGGAGTGGACTGCTGCTGTCTTTTAAAAATCACATCAGTACTAATTATACATATATAAATAATAAAAATTGGCAGTGTAAGAATAATGAATGGTAGCAATCTTACTACCATAAAGATTAATTTCCCAGGAAAAAAATTTCATGTGATCATTACTGTCTATGTGTTCTGGAAAGTACAATGGTTGGTACAAATGGTTTCTGGGCCTCTGGCTAGGCTTTCTCTGCTCTGGGTCATTCTATGCCTAGCAGACTGCCTGGAACTCAGTAAATACTTGTGAAATAAAGAGTAGCTTTGTCAAGCCTAAGATATAATCAGGTCTATAAAGAAATGACAAAACTGTTATTCAAGTTACCTGCTTCAAAAACAAGACTCAGCATTTAGTACTATAGGTTTTAAAACTAATTTTGACATGCTTTCACCCGGGCTCCCGAGACCATGGTCAGATCCTTGCAATGAATCCTGTTACAGCTAGTATTTTCTACAAACTTACTCCAACCTATGTTTAGTTTCTAATTTCTAATCCTGTAAGTCAGTGATTTTCAAATCTGCCTTCATATAAGCATCATCGGCGATTCTTTGAAAAAATGCAGATGCCTGGGACCCACCCCCCAGAAGTTCAGGTTTAACTATCCCTAACACTGGTATTTTTGGAAATTCGGCATTTTAATGTGAAGTGCCAGTTAGTACTAACAAAAAATCTTTTTTATTTCTGTCCAATGTCTGAGCAATCTTTTAAAATTTCACTTTTGTATAGTTTGGTTTATTTTTTTTCAGATTGCATGAGACTACTATGCAAGTTATAACTTGTGTAATTATTTTTATATAGATATTACTATGTTTAGCGCATGTTTTCTTCAGAGAATAGCAACATGGAAGCACTGGAGGGATTTTAATCATTTAAACAACATTTAGTGTTTTGAATTCCCACATAGGATTCCTTAGGAAAACATAGGTATAACATGACACTGAAGTTATCAGTGCAAAAATAAAGACTTGTCTTAAACTGCTTCATTGTTGTGAGTGATGATATAAAAACTACTAATGCCATTTTCTGTGAGTTCCAGGAAAAATAAAACAGCTAGGAATTCTAGTAGCTAAGAGTCCGAATACAGGTTAAAGTAAATGGAAGGTCTTCAGCTTATGAATAATTGAGTCATCTAGTTCTTCTTTAAGTGGGACATGTCTAATCTTTTCATGAAATAAAGATAGTTTTCACTGATACAACAATAAATTAAAACAGTTAACCTTTATTTTAAATCATCATATTGCATAGCCATTGCCACCAAGTATTATTAAGTAACTGTTTACTTCACTAATGTATAGTTTAGATGTCAATTCAAAACTTGAAATCAGAAAACATATTCTTTTCATTAAATGTTGTTTTTCCATATTGTGGTTGCTATTTTGTTTCTAAAATCGTAGTCTAAATTTGCAGTCTATTTTGATTGGGCACATGACAGATTAAAGAAAGGCTGAACAAATTACATTATTGTCAGCTAGCTTATAGAAGTTTTGACACCAGATTAATATATTAAAAAGTTAAATATAAAAAAAAGTTAAATATATTAAAAAGTTATGAAACTGTTTTGACTATGTTTAAAGTGACTGAAACCCTTTACGTTGAAGGGAGAAGAGAGGGCAAGAGTGCTAAAAATAATTTAAAACAGGCCAGATTCAAGTCCCTCATTCTAAGACATTAGTACAAAAATGACTTTGGATATCAACGAACTCTTGCAAAATATTATTAACATTTAAGTGTAAATGAGTTAGAAACATGTACACTCTGTTTTCCTTAAAATACAGTTATTAAAATGCTGACAGAAGAGTGGCCGGTCTCCAAGCGCTACCTGTGCACACGCAAATGATGGCCTTGATTTTGCCTTTTATATGGGCTCAAGCTTCTTAGCGTGATGTTCTAGTGCGAGGACTGTTCCTAAATATTCATCTCCACCAAAAAAGGAAAGTACTAGTAAACTTGATCAGTGGTTTGCAATACATGTACCATTTACAAAAATAATGGGAAAGTCTTAAATGTGTCCTAACTCACACTGGAACATAATAACCATAAACAGAGTAAAAGAGCTGCTTCAGAGGTTATGTGGCCTATTTGCCAATATCCATATAGTGGGAACTTCCTTGCTTGTCACCCAACTGTCTTTTCCCTTTGGCTCTGACTTATGACTGGGAGGTGTCTGAGACAATTTGCTACCAGGATTTTAATTCTTTTTTATCAGTATTCATTTATGAGAAGATTTGTTATTTTTGGCACTCTACTTGCTCAATCCCTTTTATTTGAGTATTCAAATATCCCCTTTACAATGATCTATAAAACAGTGACAAAACTATCACACAGGGAGCATGAAGATTGTACTTTACTTACCAACAGCACAAAGAACCTTGCTTTATATCAAGTAAATATTACTAGCCAAATTGAAAACTTCATAATCTGTGGAGCAAGTGTCAATTGACATTTATGATGAAGAAAATCATAATGCCTCCCAGGAATACATGACTTTTCTTTTAAACAACAGCACAGTCACACTTATATTTCTCTGCAGTGTTTCTGTTGTCTGGGTGTGCGGGGAATTGTCAGGACTCTTACTTGCTGAGAGTTTCTGCTGTAGAATACCATAGTTTTCCTTCATCTGTAATTGGGGAGAATCTGATTGTCTAAGACCAGAGGTGGTATAAGTTAATGGCTTTGGAGAGTGCCATAGGAGATGTTTGGAGGGCTCCTCTGTCTTCATAGGGATTAAATATTCAGACTTGGCTTGAAATGCTGATCTAGGAGATTTGGAATGGAACTTGGAGGGGAAAAAGAGACGGTTTCCATCAGTCAGTATGTTCATTCGCCCCACATCAAGTATGATAGAATGGTGAGGGCCGTGAACAGCATTAAGTAGACTCATGTGCTTGAGAGAAGTGGGTACAGTTGTGACAAGTTAAATGAAAGTGATTTTGTTGAATTTTTGTTCAGCTGAAGGCAAAGCAGACTTGCCGCTATTCAAAGAGGAGATTGAGAAGACTGTTGGAGCTGGGGTGGGTTCAGATGCTCAGAAAAGAGAAGGAAATACTCCATTTTCTCTCTCCAGGGTTTGTAAAATGGGATAGGTTGTATTTTGATCAGTATTTTAAAAAATAAACCAATTTCAAGAAAAGGTATTATTTGGGTGGTCTGAGGATAAAGGACTAAACCTTTAGATATTGTAGCACATTTTACACATGTTGGCCAACTTGGAAAGCACTCCTCTTGGGCGTTTCCTGAGCCATCACTTTCCTCACCAGAAAGTGTGGCCTCACCAGCACAGATGGAAAGAATGGGTCAGCTTTTCACAAAACTCTCAGGGGTTTCTGTGTGTCTAGTATATCGAGTATTATAGGATTTTAATCTGTTCGGATGAGAAACAATGAATACTATTGTATTATAAACACTTAAAAACATAGACAGGAGACCACCACCTAAAATCCTTCCACAGTCTGTTGGTGATCTGCTCACCACTCTGATAAAAAAAGAAAGAAAGAAAAGAAAGAAAGGAAAGGAAAAGAAAAGAAAAGAAAGAAAGTGGTTTCATCAAAAATGGTGCAGTCTTCATCTTGGCTATTTTAAAATAAAGATTTATCCCAATATGTTTTTCAGGTACTCTAACTACCTCCAGATGAAGCCCCTGAAACATTATGAATTTGGATATGATGTGAATTTGGATATGATGTAAATTTGGACATAATGTGATCAGTGATTGGCTAGCTCTCACCAGACCTCTTATTTCATTAACTTAGCAAATTGTTGCCCCGACATTTATGCAACTGAAGTTTCTGGACCCCTCTCGTAGTGTATGATGGGTTTTTACTGTGTTGTGAAACTGTGCTTCAGAACTAAACACTAAAGCCTAGGACCCTATATATTCCTCATTTTCCTCCGAATATATGTGGAAAGGAAGAAGTTATTGTAGGGATTATCAGATTTATAGACATGATTCAGATGGAAGAATGGTAATGATAGTAGTGAGACTGGGCTCAACTTTCTTTGAAGACCTCGCTTCTGTGGGAAAGAGGTGAAGAGGACTGGAGGGATTGGTGGTGGGTACAAGAACCTTGATTTTTCTAATTTAAGGTAATTTTCTTTTTTGAAAATTTGTCTCTTCCAGACTAACTCATTTGCGGGTTGGTGGGGGGCGTGGATAATGCTCAGTTTTTCAAAGTTTCTTCCCCTCCCCTTTTTCCTTCTCTTCTGGCCAGAAGGCATTTGGGCACCAGGAAACTTTTGAACCCTCATGGTGTCAGAGGGAGGGTTGTCTGGTCCACGTGCCGACCTGGGGTGTTCTGTAGCATCTCTGGGTGTTTCGTTCTCTGTGGGCTTTACAATACTCTAAAGCGGTGGGTTCTATTTGTATTTAGGGCAAGTCAGCAGCTGTTGCTTCTGATGTCTGTGATCCCTGTCGTGGCATCTGGCTACTTGCCTGAAGAATCCATGAATCCATACACCTTCTCAACATTTCTACTGGTTCCCTCTGTGGGAAACTTCTGGACCTCTCCTTGACTTGCATAAATCTTGGAGAAGCAAGAGCAAATACTCACTTGAGACCTCTCCTCACCTGAACGCAGATAATTGCTGTTTCTGTCCAACAGCAGTTACCCCATGTCAATGCAGATCATTTTGGTACCAACTGGGAAGAGAAGTGTAAATCCTATTTGCCCTCAGATCTCTCCACCTCTCCTTCCCTCCATCCCGTCCCCACTCCCAGTCAAGGTTTTCACCTTGGGAAGGGGCAGGGCCAAAACATTAGCAGAGTCTCATCTTTCCTTCTCTTCTCTCACCACTCTCCGTGCTGTCACCCCCTGTGTGACAAGAAATGGCATCTAAAAAGATCACAATGTACATCCTTTCTTTCCCATGGCTTGTAGCAAATCTCTATGCTTTATGATTCTTGATCTTTAAAGGGAAGCTTTAGGAATTTAGGAAGCCCTTTTCTTTCTCAGGTGCAAGGCTGTTGTTACAGGAAGACTGAGCTTCCATGAGCATCTTTGCCTAACTTTTTAAAGTTTATTTTGACACTTAAAAATGAACACTTTGTTCTTGGCTGGTCTGCTTATGCTCTGAAATAATGGCCACTTCATCCTTGACAGGTAAATGGTTGGACAACAGGAATTACCCCAAAAGTGAAAATTATATCAGATGATATTTCAAAATATCCTATTATGCAGTTATTTACAACTTGCAGTTATTTCCAAGCATAAGTATATTCTTTTCCAGGGACAAGCATTGTAGGCAAGTTATAAGAAATGAAGGAGTATTTAGTGAAGGAGTGAAATTATCCTATGTAACAAGTTTAAAGTATATAGATTCTTCTGCTTTATTTTTTTATAAATTTATTTATTTTTGGTTGCATTGGGTCTTTGTTGCTGCACGCGGGCTTTCTCTAGTTGCGGTGAGTGGGGGCTACTCTTCGTTGCCGTACCCGGGCTTCTCTTCGTTGCCATACCTGGGCTTCTCATTGCAGTGGCTTCTCTTGTTGCGGGCTCTAGGCACGCGGGCTTCAGTAGTTGTGGCTCACAGGCTCTAGAGCACAGGCTCAGTAGTTGCGGCGCACGGGCTTAGCTGCTCCGCGGCACGTGAGATCTTCCCGGACCAGGGATCAAACCCATGTCCCATGTGTTGGCAGGCAGTTTCTCAACCACTGAGCCACCAGGGAAGCCCCAATTCTTCTGCTTTTTACATCATATGGGTCTAATTGAAGAGAGGGCCTGGGAAAGAGACTGGATTAATGTGTTGGCAGGTATCACATGATAAGTTATGATGTTAAGTTTATATGTTGGTGATGTTATATGACTGATATTACTCCAATTCTCTCAAGACCTCTCTCTGGGATGCGAACATCTAGATTTGGTGACAGACAGCTGAGAAACAGCAGGACTGAATGACTCACCAGGAATAATTCTAGTTAATCAGCTTCAAGTAGGGACTAATTTCCAGGCAACCATCTTTGCCGCCACTAGAGCCTGGAAATTCCCATTTATGGTCAATGTCAAGGTGAGGGTGAAAATAGAAATTCTCTTTGAAACAGCCAA
The DNA here is from genome assembly GCF_039906515.1 of Pseudorca crassidens. NCBI lineage: Eukaryota > Metazoa > Chordata > Mammalia > Artiodactyla > Delphinidae > Pseudorca > Pseudorca crassidens. Next base: position 75,777,176 of record NC_090303.1, on the reverse strand, counting down.
AAGCATTTTAATCTCTCCTTTCACTGCAGAGGGTGAGCACTTCTAAGCAGCAACTTGACTTGTTCTGAAAGGATCAAGAACATGTACTTAGAATGTCTGTGTTTTCTGATTGCTTCACAGGAGAAGTTTTTGTCTTAATAATTAGATTGAGACTTTAAGGGGAGTGGCCATGCCATAGATATGTCTCTGAAAATGTCTAACCAATATTAGCTCTGTTCTAAATAAGTTGGTATATTATACTCAATTAGTAGATTAATATTCTATAATTTCATGGTAGAAACTCACAGAGAAACTGTTTAAACTGATTTTGCATGCTATATAGAGAATTTCTTTTGAAGTTTACAAAGGGATGGACATTAGGTAAGGAGGGAGAAGAAGGTTGTATTCAGTGGGAAGGCCAGTGAGAGTGAGTACAATGATTATGAGAGGGTATTCACATCCATTTGACTATATTGGAGACAGGGAATAGAAGTAGAAGCCAAATATTGGAATACTCAAAAGGAAGCAACAAAATTAGTAACGTGACATGGTGGGAGCAGGTGAGGTCTATATTTCCACTCTTAGCTACATGGAAGATGAATTGGGCCCCAGTAGCACAAAAGAAACATATAGGATGATATCTGGCTTTGGCGCCAGCTCTCCTTAAATTATTCAAGAAGACTCTAGAGTGTATCATGAGTGATTCTGATTGTTTTTTCTTGCCAATCTTGTTGTCTCTCCACCTCCACATGATGAATCCTAACAGTGGCTGCATGTGTCCTGTGTTGTTGCCATGACATCAACATGATATAGATGTTGTGGCTTGGCACCCAGGTCATGGTCCAGTCTCCTGCTTTTGATGTGCTTCTGATGTCCATAACATCCAACTCCTCTCAGTCCTATTGCTAAAGTGGATTTTATTGCTAAAATCCCACTTACATTACTCTCTGTTACTTGGCCCATGAAGCAGCAAGCTCTCTCTTCTCAGGGCCTTCCCTAAAATTATCACAGCCTATTTCCCCATGGGCTCTGACCCCAAGTTGTAGGGGGTGAGGGAGAAAGCCAGAAAACAATCTTGATTTACACACTCTAAACTGTTGTATTAGTTATATACTGCTACATAACAAATTATTCCAAAACTTAGCAGCTTAAAAGAACAAGCATTTATTATCTCATGGTTTCTGCCAGTCAGGAATCAAGGCATGGCTTAGCTGGGTCCTCTGACCTAGGGTTCCTCGTCAGGTTATAGTCAAGATGTCAGCAAGGGCTGTGGTCTCATATCAAGGCTTACCCATAGGAGGGCTCAGGTCTCCTGTTGACCAGAGATACCATTTCCTTGTCAGGTTGGCCTGTCCTAGGGCAGCTCACAACATGGCGGCTGGCTTCTCTCAGAGCACATGAGGGAGAGAGTGACTGAGAGCCAGCAGAACATCAGTCACTTTCTTTTGTAAACTAATCTCTGAAGTGACAGCTCATCACTTGTGTCATATTCTGTCTGTTAGAAGCAAATCAGTTGGTCCAGGCCTCATGCAAGGGGAAGAGAATTACACAAGGACATGAATACCAGGAAGGAAAGATCACTGGAGCCATTTTAGAGGCTGCCTACCACAACTTTTGAGAATTTACCATCGTTTCAGGTGACCACATCCTTTTAAAATCTTGAGTTTCTTGTGCAAATACCAGACAAACTCAGAAAAATCTGAACTTGTATAGGCCTTCGCTCTCAGATTCATTCTACAGTTCCTTCAGAAAAGGAATGTGGCAGCAGTATATCAATACTAGATGAGTTAAAGGCTGCGTGTGGTTGGGGAAATAAACTAAGGGACTGTTGAAATTGTCCTGACAGGAAGCAATAAAAGTCTAAACCAGGATGGTGGTAGGGAGCTAAAAAGGAGTCTATACGTGCCAAAGAGGCAGAAAAGAATGAATTGAAAATAATTGGTTCCAGACTGGGTATTGAAAGTGAGAAGAAAGGAACAACGATGACTTGGATTCCCAGATGGCTCCAGGGTGTTGGTGACATTTATGAAAAATGGGAAAATTTGGAAAGAAATTGGGTTTGGGGAAAAATGGTTAAAATCAATATGCTAAATTTGAGTTTATGTTTAAGTTATAAGTGAACAGATACAGTTGGCCTAGTTTTGTGCCGGTTGGCCATGCAAAGACATAGAAAAGAGTCCCGTGACCTTGAGGATTCGTAATATCTACATGGCCAGGGAGAGTGACTGAAGCTAGGGACAGAGGTCAGGACAGGAGCTGTGGATTTATTTCTCTTCAATATAGAAACTTTGAGAGAACATGGAGTCAAAGAGTCAAAGGGAAGGCTCCAGTTTGGCAGACAGGACAAAGAAGAGCCCACAGATAATACCTTAGATTTGAAATCGCTCTGTGGTTTACAAAGTGCTCTAACTTATATTCCTCTTTTAAGGCTTTGGTGAGGTGGTTACAATGATCTTCATTTTATGCATGAGCAGAGGAAGGATGGATCAGACCTTAACTGACCTGCCTAAGATCACATAGTTTGTAGGTAATCAACCCGAGATTTCACTGCAGATCTTTTGATATCCTACCTACTCCCTTGGAGTCACCGTTTTACATATGTGGAATAATAAGAACGAGAAAAGAGGAATTTTAGAATACTATGGTTCTGTGAAAAATTAGAAAGCAGAGAGACTTTTTTATATTTTTTTATTTTTTGGCCAAGCCTGGCGGCTTGCGGGATCTTAGTTCCCTGACCAGGGACTGAATCCGGGCCACCACAGTGAAGGCCCTGAGTCCTAACCATTGGACCACCAGGGAATTCCCCAGAGAGATTTTTTAAAAGTAGGTTATTAATAATCTCAAGATTGCAAAAAATTTGAAGAGAATTGTTCCAGAAAAAATGGAAAATAAGAATTTTATACTTGAGAAGTAAAAAGAATCAAGTTTTTTATACACGCAAAAAGCAGCAGATTAAAAGTGCGTGGTGCAAGCTTTAGGCCATCCTGATCCTTAGGAAGGGTAGTGCTTCCAAAGTAGTTGTCAGAGCTCTAAGCGGTTGAGCCAGAGTCATGAGCAGCACATTCAAGGAATGACTACGCAGTTAGATGTTTTACATCAGAATAGCAAGATCTCAGTTTATAATTTTTCTATCACAGTGATAGAAATCCATATTTCACCAATCTTATAACTTCATCTTCATGACCTGAATCAATGAATATTTCTGTCACTTTTGGTACTTTAAGAGCTAGTTTCTTTTGAATATTTGGAAATCCTTATATGTCCTAAATCTTACATAATTCACAATTCTTTATATTTTATTGACAGAGAAGGCATCCATTTCTTTCTTCATGGTATTGAGGTTTATTTTATCAGACCATAATAAAATAAAATGGAGTTCCTTGGCGATTCTAACAATGCCCTAATTAGAGATATTATATCAAAAAAAAGTGGTATCCTTTTCTCCTTTGGGGTATGAGGAAGTTTTCATACAGAAGTATTATACTTTACTATGAAGAATGGCTCATTTATCAGTATCATTGAGGCAGCATATTCTGATTTTGCAGGACGTGTCAAAGTCTGGGATTCTAAGAGTAGGAGGGGAGTGCGGGAAAGGTCTTCATCTTTCCTTCTTCTCTTCCCCTTCTTTCTCTTTCTCTCCCTTTCCCTCGTCTCTGCACAGTCCCCCACTCACCAACCCAGTGCTGCTCCCAGGATTGAAGTTCCTCCTGGCCTTCCTATACTGACTTCTATACAGCTTTTTTGTTTTGGGTTTTTTTTTTGTTTTTTTTTTTTTTTTTGCGGTACGCGGGCCTCTCACTGTTGTGGCCTCTCACATTGCGGAGCACAGGCTCCGGATGCGCAGGCTCAGCGGCCATGGCTCACGGGCCCAGCCGTTCCGCGGCATGTGGGATCTTCCCGGACCGGGGCACGAAGCCATGTCCCCTGCATCGGCAGGCGGACCCTCAACCACTGCGCCACCAGGGAAACCCTATTTCATGCTGTTTTAAAGTAAAACATCAGTATTCTTTGTTTTTGAAGTGATAAAAAGTTATTTCATTATTTACACAATCCATATTTTGAAGCAGTTACAAATTGACTTCAAAGAACATTGACTTAATTATTTCACATATGCAAAAAGACGAAAGTAAGGCTAGTCTGCAGGTCTAGGCCTCCTCTTCCCTGTGAGCCGGTTAGCCTCTGACTTATGGTGGGGCAGAGCTGTTTCTGTCTAGTCAGACACTCGTCAAATGAGTGGACTGCAAACATGACAGCCTTGACATTGACATTGCCAGCACTGCGTGACCACTCCACCTGCCACAGGGAATCAAAAGAAGGTAAAGAGAAGCAGAAATGCTTTATCTGAGAGAAGATCTACAGTTTGCTATCAATGGAAAGCTTGCAGTCCTTGCAACAAAAGAAAATAAAACAACTTTTAATTAAAAAACCAATCCAACAAACAAAAATGAAATTCACCAAACAAACAAGCAATCAAACAAAAAACCTCCAAAGTGGGACTTCCCTGGTGGTCCAGTGGTAAAGAATCCACCTTACAATGGAGGGGATGTGGGTTCGATCCCTGGTCAGGGAACTAAGATCCCACATGCCATGGGGCAACTAAGCCCACGTGCCACAACTACTGAGCTTGTGTGCCTCAACTAGAGCCCACGCACCACTAACTACAGAGTTCACGTGTCCTGGAGCCTGTGTGCTACAAATAGAGAAAACCTGCAAGCCACAACTAGAGAGAAGCCCACGCACCACAATGAAGATCCCGAGTGCTGCAACTAAGACCTGACGCAACCAAAAAAATTTTTTTAATAAATAAATCTTTTAAAAAACAAAACAAAAAAACCCCTAGAAGTTGTTTTAAAAAGAAAAAACCTTCAAAATTATCAAACAAGAGATGGGGTTATTTGAAGAAGTCTGAGGAGGGTATTTGGATGTAGCTTATTTCTCTAACTTCTCCCCTTTACTCCTCTCTCCTCCCTCTTTACTGTTCTCATTATTTTCGCTCCTATCCCCCCATTTTCCCTCTTCCGTTCTCATTCCTCTTATCCCTCCCTTCCCTGAAGACTTCTACCCTTCAGTCTCTAAATCTATTATTTTATTTTTTATTTATTTGTTTACTTATTTATTTATTTATTTTTGGCTGCGTTGGGTCTTCGTTGCTGTGTGCTGGCTTTCTCTAGTTGCAGCGAGTGGGGGCTACTCTTTGTTGCAGTGTGCAGGCTTCTCATTGCGGTGGCTCCTCTTGTTGTGGAGCACGGGCTCTAGGCGTGCGGGCTTCAGTAGTTGTGGTGCGCAGGCTCAGTAGTTGTGGTGCGCAGGCTCAGTAGTTGTGGCTTGCAGGCTCTAGAGCGCAGGCTCAGTAGTTGTGGTGCATGGGCTTAGTTGCTCCATGGCATGTGGGATCTTCCCGGACCAGGGCTGGAACCCATGTCCCCTGCATTGGCAGATGGATTCTTAACCACTGCACCACCAGGGAAGTCCCTCTAATTTTTTTTAAGGTTAAAAAATGGAAGTTTATCATAGGACTTGGGCAGTGTGGAGAAATGGCATGGAAATGCCTGCAGGCCATTTTGAGAATCATCCATAATTTGAATTTAAAAATTGCCACAAGCACAATTTTATTCGTCATGATGCTTTCTTTTGTTTCTTCTTTTTCAATTTCAGCATCATATTTCTCAACTTCTTCAAGATTTAAAATCTTGAGGGGTTGATCTCCCCTCATGACAGCAAGTTCATGTTTTTGCTGCCTGACTGAATCACTTCCAGAAGGGTCTTTATGACCAGCTTAATGATCAAATGGTCTATTTCAATGGTTTAATCAGTATAGTTCTTCTCTAGAGATTCATGCAGTGACTTGGCACCTGGCCTATGGCATTGGCCTTCCAGGCATGGTATGTGTCTGAGAGGTCAGTCTCCCAAGAGATGGGAGGGGGAGGGTGAAGGTGGGATGGGTGAGAGGCAGCCCCCCAAGCAGGAACTAAAGCTCAGACAAAGAGCCCAAGAGACCTGTGGGGATAAGACTCCCAACCTGGTCCTGGCAGCCAGCACGGAGAGCGTTTATAGGTTCTCTGTTCTCTCTGAACTCATTTACCTCAGAGTCAAACAAAGGGTAAACAAAATGTTTTCTGAACAAATATAACTCAAAACGGTTGTAAAATTTGTTTTGTAGAATGCTATAAAAGGGGCTATTTCATTGCCAGTTTCTCTTGTAACTGAGAATTTTTAGTATAAGGAATATTCTTTGGAAATCTTTTCTTTTTCTAAATTAAAGTCTTATAGAATATGGAAATGACCAAAAGTATTAACATAAAGCTTGATTATGGATATTTTGTAGGAAATAATTTAAAATGTCAAAAGAATTTTTAGCCCAGAGTTGTTAGTGTAGCCAAAAAGTGTTACAGAAACGTGTAAAAATGAAGCCATGGATCCATAAATCATGGTGTATATGTACAATGAAATCTTGTGCAGCTACTAAAATGATTCTTGCCAAGTTTTCAGTGATATATGGTGCCGTGTATCTTAGCAGCAAAGTAAAGAAATGTGATCAATCTGTATGTATCGATATGGAGCCATCTTCAAGACAGATGAGGCAGTAAGTAGGATTCTTCATAGTCACAAGCTTTGTTGTACAAAAATATAATTTCACTTGTCCTTACCATACATCTGACTCTTAGCCCCTTATCTCTAATGGAGGAAGACATAATCAAGTCATTTCTTAGGTAGACTCTGTCAAATACAGTGATTTCTCCGTCATTCCAAGGTTCAGACTCAAGCAAATCACGGTATTGGATGCTGGAACTCTGCCACAGCTGACCCTGGAAACCCAGATGCCTTTGCCACGGTGTTTGCCATAAGGCATGTGTTCATTACTTGTGCAACCAAGTCTGTAGCCAAACCTCACTGTGGGTTCAGCTGCTTGGCAAATAAGTTACACGCCTGTCACAGTTTCAAGGGAATGGTAGAAATGCAATTTGTTGTTTTGTTATACTTTCCGGCCTCTCTGGTATATAATGGAACTCATGGGGTTGGAACTCTTTGGTGATGGAACCATAATTGGCTACAGCATCATGCCCATTAAGATGGCCAGTTTGGTCTACAGTTTGAGGTTACTGACATGGTACCAGCCCCATGGTATCTAATAATTGATTTTAAGATGCCATTTGATTATTCAACTGACTGAAAACAGAATGACTTTAGTAGTTAAATTTCTCCTTCCAATTATGTCAGATTTACCCCTGAGGAATTGCAACTATCTCTCAGAACGATAACCATTGACAAATGAGACAGTGCCGTCATTTAGCAATCATTTGGAGTACCCATTGAGCACCATTTGCAAGGTAATCAAATGGAAATTGATCGTGTCTTATATTTGCAGGATGCTTAGATTTTATAGGACACACCTATGCATTTTCTTGCTTGACCCTAAAAATAGGTTTGTGAATCTATAAAATGGAGATCTCTCTCCTCGTTCGTTTCCTAATCTCCCTCCTCATGAGGGAGGAGATCCCCATTTTATAGATTAGGAAACAGCGGTTCAGAGTTGAACCATTCGCCCTAAAACACCACTAGTAAATGTTGACTTTGGGACCAGGACTCAGCTGATTGTGCATGGGGTGCTGTTTCTAATATTCCACATTGTCACACTTTCTGTTGGCTTTGTAAAGAGGCTTTGGTAGGGAAACTGGGCAAAGGCTGGGGAGTGTGAAGACAGTACCTCTGGCTAGGGAGGATGAAGGAGGGCCTTTTAAAACGAGAGGCTGGTGGAACTGAGGGCTCCTTCTTTCACCAGCTTCCCATGGAGGGGGCCCAGGACCAGCCCTCCATGAGTAGGTACATTTCCACTTCAGGTTCTGTTCTTTCTTTTATTCTCCCCGCCCCCTTTTTTGGGTTTCCCTGGCCAAAAAATACCCTCACCATTAGAAAAAAAAAGTTACAAGTTGTAAGTATGAGATCCCACAAGATCCCACTCATCAAACAACACTATAAGAAGCTGTGGTACTTGGGCCTTGGGGAGGGAGTGTTCCTTCATTTTAGAATAACTCAGTGAACTTCCACCTGTTCTACCTCTGATCTGCAAACACAACATCTCTTTAAAGCCAGAGACCTCTTTGGTATGTGTTGAAAGGATGGCAAAGACGAGAAAAATGAGCCCACTGATTCTGAAGACCTAAAAGTCACAGCCTCCCCACTAATATTTTGTACTTTTAATGTTTGCCACAGTGTTTGGGAATCATTCAATAAGCCTTGATTAGATTTACATGAAGACAGAAGGTTTTCTGAAATCCCAAGTGAGGAGTGGGTGGGAGAAAGGAGGTGACTAGAACAAGACTGTCTGTGTAACAGAGTGTGAGCCAAAAGAGAAAACCAGTGCACCTCTTCTGCCAGTTTTCAACAGAAGTTCACCATCCAGTGTCAACAGAGGAAAAGAACAAAGGGAGGAGAACAAGAAACACTATGTCTTTCACAGTAGGAAGCAATGAAGGTAAATATTATGCTAAATAGTTTTAACAGTATTCTGTCAGCCCGACGAAAGAGAGGCTAACTGGTTAGAAAATCATCAAGCTTCTCTTCATCCAACATGCTCAGCAGTGGGGGGTTTTCCCATGTGTCTCTATCAGAAAAGTGTTTTCATATTGGTGGTTGCTAAGCTGAGTCAGCACATTGTGCTAGTTAGGCCGAAGTCATGGGTCTAGTTGGTTACTTGTCTGTGTGTTCATTTATGCTTCCTCTGTTCTAAAAATGCTTTGAGGTGGCAGCACCCAATAACTTATTGTGCTTGGTACCTTGATCCTATTTATTCAGTTATTAAAACACAAGTGATCGTTTCAAAGGACACTTGGAAGAATAGAGGAGTACAGACATATCACTATAACTAGGAAAATAACCCAGAATGCTTTTTTAAAAAATTAAACTAACTGTAGGTCTGTCGCAGTTTCAGCAACAGACAAAGGGTGGACAATTTTGGTTAAAAATAATAAACAGTGTGCTATGCTCCAAAGGGTCATGAAGGCCCACTGAGGCTGACGTACCCAATCACCGTGCTCTTGGCATCACCACAGAAATGTATTCCTATGATCCTCAACCTCAGAGAAGTCTAGTCCAAATCAGTGCCGCTTGTACTAGAACAACTATAGCATAGAGACACCAGGACGCATCACTAGATACTGAACAAGATGTTCATATAATTGCCAATAATTCCATTCTTTCTCATTCAGTTTTTCATTCTATTCAGGCCTTCAACAAATTGGATGAGGCCCACCTACATTGGGGAAGACGATCTGCTTTCCTCTGTCTACCAATTCAAATGTTAATCTCATCCAGAAACACTCTTGCAGACACACCCAGAAATAGTGTTTAACCAAATATCTGGGCACCCTATGGCCCAGTCAAGTTGACACATAGAATTAAACTTTACAGAGCTTGTAGTGTGGCATGGAAGATAGATACATGAATAAGTAATTACAATCGAATGAAGAAAGTGCAGTAATGGAAGAATACAAAAAGAATTAGGAGATTTGAGGAGGAAGGTGCTCGTCAATCAGGGGTAGTTGGACAAGGTTTCTAGCAGTTTGGGTACTTGATACCTTTTTTTTTCTTTTTTTTTTGGGCCACACTACGCAGTTTGTGGGATCTTAGTTCCCCTTCCAGAGATCAGACCCAGGCCCTTGGCAGTGAAAGTGTGGAATCCTAACCACTGGACCACCAGGGACTTCCCTGGGTACTTGAACTGACTCTTGAAATTTAGGGAGTAGTTTTTCATGTGTCCAGGTATATATGGAAGGGGCATAGAATTCTAGGCCATTTCTCACCTACTTAGGTGCTAACGCACTAGTCCAAGCAGCCATCATTTTCACTTCTCTATCCCATTAGCCTTCTTACTGGCCTCCTGCTTTGATTATTTACCTCTTCAATGAATTCTTCATACAGAAGCCAGTAGGGAGCCTTAAGTCCACAAATCAGCTCATGGTTCACTCTGCTGTAAATGCTCCAACAATTTTCCATCATACTTGGTAGAAAATTTGAGGTTCTAACACTGCAGTGCCCCATGTGATCCATATTGTTGTGACTTCTCATCACCTTTCCAGCCTAATTTCTTGGGACTTTCCTTCTCTGTTGCTGGGTATACCTACATCGAGCTCTTTCATGAGTCTGACAAACCTGCTTTGATCTCAGGGCACTTGTTTCTACCTCGAACACTTTTCCTGTAAATATTCCTTTGGCTCCCTCTCACTTCCTTCAGGTCTCTGCTCAAAGTCAGCATCCTTAAATGGCTGAACATCCCTGTTATCAGTTTACCCTGCTTTCTTTAGATTTGTGCATTTGTTGTTGCTTTGCACATGTCTAGAAAGCTCCCTGGGTGAGGTGGTACTTGCGGTGGGTATTGAGGGGTGAGTCAGCAGGTAAGAAAGGGGGAGGAGAGAATCCCTGGTCAAAGGACCAGCATGTGTTCTCTTATCACGAAGCAGAATGCCACCTTGGAGAAATGCAGGTGGTTCTGCCGTGGGGGTGAACGAGAGGAAGGCTGGACAGGAAGACGGGGCCGTCTGGGGAACACACAGACCTGGGGCCTACAGGCCCTGCTGCTCGTGCTCATGTCTACCAGCACCCCGTCCTTCACTGTGAGGGGCCAGTCTCATATTTCATGTCTTACAACAGCGTTTCTCAACCTTTTTTTCATGTTGTCCCCCCACCCAAGGAGTCTGTTTAAACTTGGTTTCCTAATACTACTGCCTATGAAATTTTAATACCACGGATATGCTATATATTTGTTTATCTGCTGTCTATATTTGTCTGTGCTTTATACATAAAGATAAGATTTTCTCCTCCTGAGAGCCCATTTTCACCCCTGTTGAGCATGTATGTTTATAATGTTCACTGACAACATGATTCTCTCTCTCTCTCTTCCTCAGACATACAGTTTCCAGGGAGAGCATCTGAATACCACAGAATATCACATATATGACAAGAATTGAACCACTTTTGCATGCTATTAACTAAATGCACATAAGTCATGGAGTGATTTTTCTTCGGCCAGTACAAGAGGTTAATAGCACCTTACTAATTCCGCCCCATTTTTCGTACATGGACCACCTTTTTTTATATCAGTGCTTCTTAAGTGGCATTTGGGACTCTGAAACATTCCAAGGAATGTCAGATGCCAGATTCTTAGAGCTCTGCCTTTAGTAATAACTCATTTATTCAGAGGTTACTTACCCTCAAAGTCTCTGCCTCCCAGCCCCCCACCAAGGGAATGAGCTGGAGAGCACAGGAGGGAACAAAACGGCATCTGAAGAACGAGCCTCAATACTACACTCACTGCAGTAAAGCTTGTGAATTTTTTTCAGAAAGTCAGTTTCTCACACAGCATCTATTTACATTTAATGTAAACACAGTTCTATTAAGATTGGTAATCTAGCTTCAAAACACATGATCAATTTGAGGTAGCAAAATAGAAAGGGGAGAAAAGGGCTAATGCAGGCAAGCACATGACAATGTAAGGTGAGGGCTGATGTTAACAAGTATAATACAGAAAAGCAGTGAAAAATCATATCTATTAATAGGAAAACATATCAGTCTAACGCCAGTTAATATAGCAGCAAATGATTTCAGGTGTGACAATAAGCAAAAGTTTACTGTGCTTATAATGTTCCTAAATGATTACCATATTACCTTTTATTTAGGAAGATGGAGAATATGAACCTTATTTTCCAAATTTCCAACTAATGTGGTTGAAATAAAGTTATTTGCTTAAATTAATAAAGCTTCATCTAACTGGAAAATTTAGCTATTCATATAAACTTACTTCCAGGAGGATTCTGGATAGCATCTGCCTTTAATAATTGTAGGAGCTATAACATGCAATAATGCAGGGTGTTCAAAGCTCCCATGAGACAAAATAATAGATTTTGTTCATTTTGAATAATGATATGCGGTATGAGTGAATCTGAAATGAAAAGTTAAAGGGTTCTTGGTTTACATGTCCAAGATTTAAAAAATACAATCCAATATCCTAAGTAGCTTTACCACTGGTCAGCACACGCTGTGATAAAAGCTGTAACTAATTCCTTTGGTGGTGATGATGGAAACTCAATGTGTACAGAAATTTACTTATATCAATATATGTAGATGAGTTGACTCATTGATTGTGCAATGTTATGTATCTAGCAGAGTTGTGTTCAGGTTAAGCACTTTGTCAAGAAGGATGTTGCCTGCAGAGATAATAAGCCATTAGGATAAACTTACTTCCAACTAATCTAATACCTGGACTTCACTGAGAGAAAAAATAAAGCAATGCCTTACCAGCAGGGGGTTAATAATCACCATCAAGGGCCCTGGGATCAAGAATAAAGAAGATCCATTTGTTGAATATGACTGGGGGGTATTGATGGAGGGGGATGCAGACGCACCCTGAGCTCACAGATTATTATTTTTTTATTGAATTACAGTTGATTTACAATGTTGTGTTAGTTTAAGGTATACAACAAAGTGATTTAGTTACATATATATATATATATATATATATTCTTTTTCAGATTATTTTCCCTTATAGGTTATTATAAAATATTGAGTATAGTTCCGTGTGTGATAAAGTAGGTCCTTGTTGCTTATCTATTTTATATATAGCAGTGTGTGTATGGTAATCCCAAACTCCTAATTTATCCTCCTCCGCTTCTCTTTCAGTAAACATAAGTTTGTTTTCTATGTCTGTGAGTCTGTTTCTGTTTTATATATAAGTTCATTTGTATCATTTTTTATATCTCACATAAGTGATATATGATATTTGTCTTTCTCTGACTTACTTCACTTAGTATGATAATCTCTAGGTCCATCTGTGTTGCTGCAAATGGCATTATTCTTTTTTATGGCTAATATTCCATTGTATATATATATATATATACCACATCTTCTTTATCCATTCATCTGTTGATGGACATTTAGGTTGCCTCCATGTCTTGACTATTGTAAATAGTGCTGCAGTGAACATTGGAGTGCATGTATCTTTTCAAAAAACATAATTCACAGCATTACTTCTTATAACTAGTATGTCTGTTTTGCCTGTATTATCAATAGAAAGATGACAGTTTGGTCACCAAAGTGTGCACTTTTCTTTCTTTTCCTTTTCTTTCCCTTTTTTTCTGTTCTTTTAGCACTTTTCCCTTATATCTAACCAACCAGCTTGTTTGAGTGGACTTGTCTCAGGATTGATTGAGTCAGGTTATATCAAAGTGGTTGAATTAGTTGCTCACAAAGAAACAGCCTGAGAGATTTAAAAATAAAATTGACCAAAAGTAAAGCTTAAAAAAAATCTTTTTTAACATAAGGTAGTATGGTAAACGCCATCAGAGAGTTTTGAATTCTCAAGGGGGAGTTACTGTGGGTGAAGAAAAAGGAACAGATCCAGAGGGAAGGGTTGAGGGGTCCACCAGTTCTTGGCTACTGCCACTCCCCTCACTGCCTGTGCAGATCCTCCAGCCTGCTTTCTAAACGTGCACTCAGAAAACCCTGAAGAGCTCCTTTATTTGGAGGAGATTCAAAGAAACTTTGAGGAAAGGATGTCTGGTGATCTAACATAAAACCTTAACAAGTGGAAGGCCTGGACTAAATGCTACATAGTTGCAGTAACAAGAGGCAAACTTGACCTGGTTAGGCTTTTTGCCCTGTTTCCTTTATTTCTATTTAACTGTGACAATTTCACACATAAAAGCCCACGCTTCAAAGATTTCTAAATCTTGGAGAGTCATCCTTGTGTAGATAATCCTTGAATCCCAAGCATTGGATTTTAAGAGGTAATTTCAAGGGTTACTATTTTGAAAATGCAGAATTTGAGGCTATTTATTATGTTTACTTGTCTTAAAACTCTCTTCTTCCTGATTTATATGGCACAATTAAATTCTGGTTCTTTCCTACCTCCCTGACTACTAGTTATGTTCCCTTGTTCCTCATCAGAACCCACCTCAGTGTATTTCCCGTGGTTATCTCCTTGGCAACTCTTTGTACCCGAAATACTCTGTCTTGGGGGACTCAACCTTATTTCATGGATTGAACTATTATCCATATTTTGTAAGAATTCTATATGAAAAGAAAAAAAGCTTTCCAAAGAACATTTCTTACACTAATAATCCCCAGTTATAACAGAAACTAGAAATATATCTCTTTATGGCTTTCTACAATATGGAAATTCTACAGTTTTTATTTGTATCTGTATTTATCCAGAAAGCATTTTACTTACCCCTTGTTTGACTCTGATGTGAATGAGTTCAGAGAGAATGGGGAACCTATAAACTCTCTCCATCATGATGGATGACCTGCCAGCATCCAGTTTACAAAGTTACTATCAGAGGTATGCCATTAGCAGCACCCCATGGCAATGCTATTTTGGTCTTTATTTAGGTGAAAATACTTTATTGTTTTTCAAATTCAGAATCCTACCTTATTTTTTTATCACTGAAACTAAATTTTAACACACTTCAAATACTAAAATTTATAAAACTTTTACAAAATATGTAAAAATGTAAATGTATGAAAATAGACACTTAGTGGATAAACTCGGAAAGTCTAGACTTTCCCAGTCTGCTCACACAGTGCTTGGGTCTTGGTGATTTGTAGGATGCAATCCTCCTAGATCTGCCCACCTTTGATACCCTGTGTGATCCCTGTCCAAACACTGGATCTGTTTATCTTTCAAGTACCAGGGGCCCCAAAGCTGAGGAGCGAAAGGCTGGCATCTGGCTGACTGCCAGGACCAGGTCGGAATTCCTGTCTCCACCAGAATCTTAGGGACTCAGAGGCTGGGGTTTAGCTCCTGCTTCAGGATCTGCCCCTCAGTCACCCCACCCTCTGGTTGGGGTTTATCCTGCTTTCATACACATGCCCCACTCCATATTAGTTACTAGTGGACATTAGAGACTGGAGAGCTGGAGAGGAAGGGAGGGAGAGGAAGAGTGAGGAAGAAAGACAGAAGATAAGGGCACAGGGGGGAAAAACTTGAGAGAAGGATAAAGAGGGAGGAGAGAGGACAAAGGGGGAGGAATTAGAAACAAGCTACTTCTCGATATTTTTCTCAGACTTCTTCAAACAAGCCTGCCTCTTGTTTGATAACTTTGAGGATTTTTTTTTAACATTGGGTTTCTTGTTTGTTTGGTTAGTTTGGATTTTGTGTGTTTGTTGATTTATTTTATTTTATTTAAAAAATTTTAAGAGTCTTTTTCGTTCTGCTGCCAGGACTTCAAGAAGCGTTCCCTGACACCGCATCTAATGAGAGTCATTTATGCTCCACTACTGCTTTCTCTTACTTGTGTCACAGCACTTATGGCTTTGTTTGTTTTGCCATGTCAATTATCAGTTTAAACTATCAGGAGGGCAAGGACTGTTTTTTGTTTTTTTTAATGGCATGCATTCACCAGAAAATAATATTTTCTACGATACAGAATCCTGCACATGAAAATTCTCAGTACACAATATATCAAGACTGAGAGGAAAATACGTGAACATGAGAGTATGTTCATTTTCTTACAATTCTACTTTTTAAGAACATGTGGGTATAATTGTGGCTCAATAAAAGAAGTGCTCAAATGATCTCCCTTTGGTTTTCCCTTTGAAACACTCCCTAACTGATAACACATTTGCTTAATCATTCTACTAGGTAGTTAATACTTAAAAACTGGAGAATTTCTTAAGAGTTAGCAGAACATCTGGAAGCTGTGAAAACTGTGATTTTGGCTGAATTTCTAACTATAGGTTCTCTTTGTTTCATTCAAAGTGTTTGTTCCCGTACAGTCTACTCTTGCATCCAGTTTCCACCAAACCTGAATATCAAGGAATTTTACCCATAGCACTCTTACTCCCCACAGGAGCATAGAAACCTAAACATTGGTCTTTCCTGCTTGTCTCCAGGTCATATCTGAGTTCTGGAGTGTATTAATTTCTCCTGCTATAGCATTTTAATCCATTCATAACTTTACTCATGTCTGTGATTCAGGGATTTTGGATCACGTTTTAATTCATTTATGCATTCATCACTCATGTGCTCAACAAGTATTTACTGACTTGCCTTGGCATCATTAGAGATAAAAGGCAAATAAGTAATTGTTCCTGCCCTGAAGAAAATTACTATAGGGAAGTAGTCAAACAGTCCATTACAATACAGTGCCATAAATGCTGTTGATTAATTCAAGTGGTTTCTGAGATGTTCTAGTACCATGCAAGGTAGAGGTTATAAATAGATTGCTATATAGAAGGGACATCTAAATGTGGGACGGGGAAGTCTTCCAGAAGAAGTGATCCTGAGTTAGGTCCTGAATGACAAGGAGTCTCTAACCAGAGAAGATGGGGGGCAGAGAAACAGGGAGGAGGTATGATCATGTTCAAAGCAGAGGGAGCAGCACAGACATACAGAACAGACTTGTGGTTGCCAAGAGGGAGGTTGGTGGGGGAGGGATGGATTGGAAGTTTGTGATTAGCAGACTGTTATGTATGGAATGGATAAACAACAAGGTCATACTGTATAGCATAGGGAACTATATTCAATATCCTGTGATAAACCATAATGGAAAAAGAATGTGTATATATGTATAACTAAATCATTTGCTGTACAGCAGAAATTAACACAGCATTGTAAATCAACTATACATGAATAAAATAAATTTTAAAAAAGCAGAGGGAGCGGCATCAGAAAAGTTTCAGAAGCAAGAAAGGTCTGCTGGGGGGCATTGCAAGCCCTTGGCTGTGGCTGGCCGTTAAGTAGGATTGACTATTGCAGCAGCACTTACCAAATCTATGTTGAATGAAGGAATAGAGAGAAATGAAGCCGGGGAGGCAAGGAGGAATGAAATCTTAAGAAGCCTTTTAAGACATGCTAAAGCGCTTGGACTCCATCTTGACAATTATGGGACTCCATTGAAAAGAATGGTAGGGTGGGTGGAGCTGAGGCAGGAAAGGGGTGTGATCAAGTTTTTATTTTAAATTTCCTGTTTTGGTGTTTCCATCAATAATGATACGGGCAAGAGTGGAGGCAGGGAGCCCAGAAATGAGGCTATGGCTGTAATCTAGATCTTAGTAACCCCAAATGTGGTCCTAGACCAACAGCATCATCTACATTACCCAGAAGCTTGTTGGAAATGCAGAATCTTGGGGCACGGCAGACCTACTGAGTCAGATTCTGCATTTTAATCCGCTTATCAAGTGATTTGAATTCATATTAAAATTTCAGATTCACTTATCTAGAGTTAATTATGTTAGTGGTAGCAGGGCTAAGAAGAAAGGGAAGATTCGAGAGGTATTTCACTGGAACAGTCTACTAGAATTTGTGAATTAATGGATGAGAGCAGAGGAGAGCCAGGCAGATATGGTGTCTGTAAGTGAAGAAAAGGGTTATAAGAGAGAGCTGGTACTGATCTCTTGGGCCTGTACTTTACAAAATTGATTTGTAATTATTCATATAAGTAATAAAATAGTTATATGGCTAATCGCTGCCCTGAAAGCTATAGCCAGGGGAGTGCTTACAATTATAACATAGGACATAATATCATGGAGTCGAAAGACTCCGTAGTTAGCACTTTTTAGATTACTGCATCCTACCTCAGAGCGTCTCTCTTTATGGCAACATATTAGAGACTGAAACAGTACTTTGTCTTAGTTCAGTTTAGCATGGGTCTAGCAGATCAGCGGGGGAGGGGGGAAGGAAAGGAGGTTACAGGAGAGAGAGCGTGAGCCAGAGAGAGAGTCCAAAGCCTTTTCCTCCGCAAAAAAGTTTCATGGAAGTACTAGCATTTGAGCTGGGTATTGAAAGATGGATGTAATCTGAATGAGCAGAGGTAAGGCAAATGGAAGTGAACACAGGGATCTGTATCATCAGCAGGTAAACAGTGTATGAACGGAACAGACTGGTTAGGCTGGGGCATTGGGAGTGTAGGAAATAGGGCTGAAAACATAAATGGGGATCAAGGTGTGACATGACTTAAATGCCAAGCTAAGGAGCATGGATTTGCTTCAACTGGAAATGGAAAGCTATTAGAGTTGTGATTTTCAACCTTGGCTGTCATTGGAATCATCTGGGGAGCCTTAAACCAATACCTGAGTCCCATCCGCATAGACTCTAATTTAGTATGTTCTGGATTGTAGGCGAAGCACCGAAACTTTTTTTTTTTTTTTTTTTTTTTTTTTTTTGCGGTACGCGGGCCTCTCACTGTTCTGGCCTCTCCCGTTGCGGAGCACAGGCTCTGGACGCGCAGGCTCAGCGGCCATGGCTCACGGGCCTAGCCGCCCCGCGGCATGTGGGATCTTCCCGGACCGGGGCACGACCCTGTGTCCCCTGCATCGGCAGGTGGACTCTCAACCACTGCGCCACCAGGGAAGCCCGCACCAGAACTTTTGAAAGCTTCCCAGGTGATTCTAATGTCAGCCAAGCTTGAGAAGCAGTGCACTAAAGAAGTTTGAGGAGAGAAGTGATAGTACCAGGGGTCAGTTTGCTCTCTCTCTCTCTCTGTGGGAAACCAGTGAGTAGTTTACGGCAGATCTGTTATCATTTGTTTGCTTGTGTTTTATAAAGCCAGACTTCTGAAGGCCCTTAGAGCTGTTTGAATAGAGTACCATGGGTGTCAATCCTGAATTCATTGAAATGTGGACTTCTCCTTTTTACCATTTGATATTATTGTTTTAATGTAATCTTTTAAGAAAAAAAAAAAAAAAAACCCTGCTGTGTTGCCTCTCGCCAGAAGCCAGCTCTGCGTTAGCTCTGAAATTAAGTCTGTATTCAGTGATCTTTATACCACCCTTCGTGTCTGCTCATGCCAGAGAAATGGCAAGAGTTGCCAGGTTTTAGAACCTGTAATCTCCTCAGGCATTTTTTAAAAGTCCGTAGGAATCCCCACCTTTCCTCACCTACCTACCCATCTAGCCCTGCATTCTAAGAATAAAAGGTAGGTGTTTGTACTAATGTACCCATGGCAGAGATAACTACTGTCATAAAATGAGTATATTCCTAATAAATTGTCAGTTGGAAATTTGATAATGGAAACTTTAGATACTGAATTATAGAAACACCAGTGTCACATTGGGTCATCCCAATATTCTATATCAGTGGTATGAAAGATTTATTTCGTATCTTATGTATGTGCTTAATACACTTTCAACTACATTATCATATTTACTGTCTAACAATTCCACAAGGGAAGTCTTATCCCCATTTCACAGATGAGAAAAGTAAGATTTAGAGAGATTGTGACTTGTGCAGGGTCATAGAACTAGTAAATGGAAGAGTGAAATTTGAGTATAGTTATCCAGCTCTGCGTTGCGTTCCTCACACTATACATGTTTTATGTTTTGAAAGAGTTGGAGCATATTTTCTTTCCATTATATCAATCTCAGAACTTTAGGACTCTTAAACATTCTTGTTTCTTTTAATATATTTCTTAGGTTGTATTAAACCCTGGTTAAAAATTTCATATACATTTTCAACACATGTGCCTTGTAAAGTAATGAGATGGGTTAATTTACTGTGTGCTTTGCAAATCCGTTTTGACTGATATTTATCTCTTAAATTTCAAAGGATGCCTCATATCTATTATATACTAAATTTTCTGGGAGTCCATTCATTTTGTAGGTTTTATTCCTATCTCTTTTCAGCCTCTAGCTTTCAGATTGATCTTTTCAAATCTACAACTACACCTTTGCTTATGCCATTCCATTATGCTGATTTATCATATTTGGTCTCCTAATGGTTTATTTTACAAAACATGTTTTGAGAAACTGTTATGTGCCAAGAACTTTGGGGATACAATGATCAGTAAGATTGCAAGTCTTTTCCAAATTGACCCTCACTTTCTGGAGATGCAATGACAAGTACGAGATGCAGTTCAGGTGAAGCTATAGCATTTTGTGTACAAGGTGTTGATAAGGTTTTATGTTCAATATTCATCCTTACAATACCCATTTCTTGACCTTCATGGTTGTCAAATTGTATGGCTTCAATAAATAGCCTTCAATGCACTTTAGATAATTTTTTATAAGAAATAAATAGGGCAAACCTACTGTAACTCATAATTTATAAATCTGACAAGTTTAATTTTTATTTGCTCCTTGATGAATATTTGTACATTTTCCCATATTAAAACCATTTTGTCACTTTACCCGCTGACATAGCCTTGTTATACCTTGCTGGGATTTATCTCCATCTGCATACAATTCAGTTATCTACAACATGGCTTTTAAAATGGCACTGTGCTCTCATTTCCTAATCATTACCATTGCAAAATATTCAATAAGGCAGATCTCAGCACCAGTATTATTCATGTATCAGTTTTGCTGAGTGGACATTGAGATCTTCTGTGAAGGGAAAAATATTCTTCAGAGTGATAAACATTCAAGAAAGAAACATCTTTTAAGTCATAGTTAAACTAGAGAGTAGATTTGAGGTTGCAGAAGTCAGTGACCAACTAAAAATAACCATTACAATAAGCACTGATTTACTAATTATTAAGATAAATATAAATGAGTATCGTACCTATCACACCTTTATATGATCTACCATTGCATTTTGGCATACTGGAAACTTCCTACATTCTACTGATTAGGTCAGAGCTCCTAATGTAAACAAAAATTGTAGAATCAGTTGGCAAGAAACACAGGAACCTTAAAGTATCAGAAAAGTATAGTAGGGTCTTTGATATTCAAGACGATAGTCCTTGAGATTCATTTCTGGTAATCAAAAGAATAATTCCACAAGTTGTATTGGAATTCATAGGAGATGCCATTGTACCTCACACTCTAATCATAACTCCCTAAGTCACATCAAGGGACCTCAGGCTCACAGATGGCCACTTCTCTAAAATTCTGATCTTGAGGCTCTTTTTCTGGCCCCAACATCATGGCATGCTCACTCTTCCAGGCTCCTGTCCTCTCTGAGCTTCTCCTCCATCACAGCAACACACCCAGTCATTTAGCCCATCCCACACTGACCCTGCCCATTGACTTCCTCCTCGTTTCCATGGCCAATCTTCATCCACCAGATTCTCCCCATCAGTCTTGTGTAGAGCTAGTCAAAATCAGGTTCTGACTTCCAGTCCTCAGATCTGGTCTCGATTTTGCCAATAATTACTATGAGATCTTACTTATTTCCTCATGAATATATCACTGTCTCTTCATTGTAAAGTAAGAGAGTTGCACAAAATTGTCTCTATACTTCCTTTTAGCTCTAAATGTTTTGCTTTTCTTATTAGGTACAGGGTAGAATAAAGGGAAGTAGCATTTGCAAAAGAAATGTATATGCCACCAATTTTCCTTAGCTTTTTTACTTTCAGTTTTAATGTAATTGTAGTGGCTGAATTAAGTCTCTCTTCCAACTTTCCTCAGCATTGATCTGATTGGATATATGGATGAATGACAAAAAAAAGTTGCAAAGGAGAAGGTTAAAGTGTAGCATATTAGGGAATTGCTTTCTAAATATATTGGTTAGCCATGTTGATGTGACAAGTAGCATCCTGCATGAAAAAATATAGAATTTTTCAGCAAATGTAGATTAAATTAAAAAATACATACTGCATGAAATTGGGACTAGGCCATGGAAGTGTGTACTCAGCTTCCCGAGGCACCACTTTCCCCTTCACGAGTAGAGCCAGGGTACAGAATGTTACCATCCTTTGCCTGATTTCATCAAACAAGCCTTCTGACAGTTCTCCCATCCTCTAGCTTTTCCTGGCTTCAGTCCATCTTCTCCAGGATGACCCAGGGTCTTGGTGCTCCGGCCAGGTGTCAGGCCTGAGCCTCTGAAGTGGGAGAGCTGAGTTCAGGATACTGGTCCACCAGAGACCTCCTGGCCCCTCATAATATCAGTTGACGAGACCTCTCCCAGTGGTCTCCATCTCAGTGCTATGAACCAGCACCACTCAATGACCAGCAAGCTCCAGTGCTGGACACTCCATGCCAAACAACTAGCAAAACAGGAACACAACCCCACTCATTAGCAGAGAGGCTGCCTAAAATCATAATAAGGTCACAGACACCCCAAAACACACCACTGGTTGCTGTCCTGCCCACCACAAAGACAAGATCAAGCCTCATCCATCAGAACACAGGCACCACTCCCCTCCACCAGGAAGCCTACACAACCCACTGAACCAACCTTACCCACTGGGGGCAGACACAGGAAACAACAGGAACTGCAAACCGACAGCCTGTGAAAAGGAGACCCCAACACAGTAAGTTAAGCAAAATGAGAAGACGGAGGAATACACAGCAGATGAAACAGCAAGGTAAAAATGCACCAGACCAAACAAATGAAGAGGAAATAGGCAGTCTACCTGAAAAAGAATTCAGAGTAAAGATAGTAAAGATGATCCAAAATCTTGGAAATAGGATGGAGAAAATACAAGAAACATTTAACAAGGACCTAGAAGAACTAAAGAGCAAACACAAAGATGAACAACACAATAAATGAAACTAAAAATTCTCTAGAAGGAATCAATAGCAGAATAACTGACGCAGAAGAAAGGATAAGTGACCTGGAAGATAAAATGGTGGAAATAACTACCTCAGAGCAGAATAAAGAAAAAAGAATGAAAAGAATTGAGGAGGGTCTCAGAGACCTCTGGGACAACATTAAATGCACCAACATTTGAATTATAGGGGTCCCAGAAGAAGAAGAGAAAAAGGGACTGAGAAAATATTTGAAGAGATTATAGTTGAAAACTTCCCTAATATGGGAAAGGAAATAGTCAATCAAGTCCAGGAAGTGCAGAGAGTGCCATACAGGATAAATCCAAGAAGAAACACGACAAGACACATACTACTCAAACTATCAAAAATTAAATACAAAGAAAAAATATTAAAAGCAGCAAGGGAAAAGCAACAAATAACATACAAGGAAATCCCCGTATGGTTAACAGCTGATCTTTCAGCAGAAACTCTGCAAGCCACAAGGGAGTGGCAGGACATATTTAAAGTGATGAAAGGGAAAAACCTACAACCAAGATTACTATACCCAGCAAGTATCTTATTCGGCTTTGACAGAGAAATTAAAACCTTTACAGACAAGCAAAAGCTAAGAGAATCCAGCACCACCAAACCAGCTTTACAACAAATGCTAAAGGAGCTTCTCTAGGCATGAAACACAAGAGAAGGAAAAGACCTACAATAACAAACCCAAAACAATTAAGAAAATGGTCATAGGAACATACATATCGATAATTACCTTAAATGTAAATGGATGAAATGCTCCAACCAAAAGACATAGACTGGCTGAATGGATAACAAAGACCCATATATATGCTGCCTAATGAGACTCACTTCAGAGCTAGGGACACATACAGACTGAAAGTGAGGGGATGGAAAAAGATATTCCATGCAAATGGAAGTCAAAAGAAAGCTGGAGTAGCAATTCTCATATCAGACAGAATAGAATTTAAATAATGACTATTACAAGAGACAGAGAAGGACACTATGTAATGATCAAGGGATCAATCCAAGAAGAAGATATAACAATTGTAAATATTTATGCACCCAACATAGGAGCACCTCAATACATAGGCAAATGCTAACACCCATAAAAGGAGAAATTGACAGTTACACAATAATAGGAAGGGACTTTAACACCCCCTCTTTCACCAATGGACAGATCATCCAAAATAAAAATTAATAAGGAAATACAAGCTTTCAATGACACATTGATCAAGATGGACTTAATTGATACTTATGGGACATTCCATCCAGAACAACAGAATACACTTTCTTCTCAAGTGTGCATGGAACATTCTCAAGGATAGATCATATCTTGGGTCACAAATCAAGCCTTGGTAAATTTGGGAAAATTGAAATCATATCAGATATCTTTTCCAGCCACAGTGCTATAAGACTAGATATCAATTACAGAAAAAAAACTGTAAAAAATATACAAACACATGGAGGCTAAACAATACACTACTAAATAACCAAGAGATCACTGAAGTAATCAAAGAGGATATCAAAAAATACGTAGAAATAAATGACATGAAAACATGACAACCCAAAACCTATGGGATGAAACAAAAGCAGTTCTAAGAGGGAAGTTTATAACAATACAATCCAATCTCAAGAAACAAGAAACATCTCAAATAAACAACCTAACCTTACACCTAAAGCAATTAGAGAAAGAACAAAAAAACCCCAAAGGTAGCAGAAGGAAAGATATCATAAAGATCATATCAGAAATAAGTGAAAAAGAAATGAAGGAAACGATAGCACAGATCAATAAAACTAAAAGCTGGTTCTTTGAGAAGATAAACAAAATTGATAAACCATTAGCGAGACTCATCAAGAAAAAAAAGGGAAAAGGCTCAAATCAATAGAATTAGAAATGAAAAAAGAGAAGTAACAACTGACACTGCAGAAATACAAAGAATCATGAGAGATTACTACAAGCAACTTTATGTCAATAAAATGGACAACCTGGAAGAAATGGAAAAATTCTTAGAAAAGTCCAACCTTCTGAGACTCAATCAGGAAGAAAGAAAGAATATAAACAGGCCAATCACAAGCACTGAAATTGAAACTGTGATTAAAAATCTTCCAACAAACAAAAGCCCAGGACCAGATGGCTTCACAGGCGAATTCTATCAAACATTTAGAGAAGAGCTAACACCTACCATTCTCAAACTCTTTCGAAATATAGCAGAGGGAGGAACACTCCCAAACTCATTCTACAAGGTGACCATCACCCTGATACCAATACCAGAGAAAGCTGTCACAAAAAAAGAAAACTACAGGTCAATATCACTGATGAACCTAGATGCAAACATTCTCAACAAAATACTAGCAAACAAAATCCAACAGCACATTAAAAGGATTATACACCATGATCAAGTGGGGTTTATCCCAGGAATGCGAGGAATCTTCAATATATACAAATCAATCAATGTGATATTAACAACGGGAAGAATAAAAACCATATGATCATCTCAGTAGATGCAGAAAAGGCTTTTGACAAAATTCAACACCCATTTATGAAAAAAACCCTCCAGAAAGTAGGCAGAGAGGGAACTTTCCTCAACATAAGAAAGGCCATATATGAAAAACCCACAGCCAACATTATTCTCAATGGTGAAAAACAAAGCATTTCCAATAAGATCAGGAACAAAACAAAGTTGCCCAGTGTCACCACTATTATTCAACATAGTTTTGGAAGATTTAGCCACAGCAGTCAGAGAAGAAAAACAAATAAAAGGAATCCAAATCGGTAAAGAAGTAAAGCTGTCACTGTTTGCAGATGACATGATACTATACATAGAGAATCCTAAAGATGCTACCAGAAAACTACTAGAGCTAATCAATGAATTTGGTAAGGTAGCAGGATACAAAATTAATGCACAGAACTCTCTTGCATTCCTATACACTAATGATGAAAAATCTGAAAGAGAAATTAAGGAAACACTCCCATTTACCATTACAACAAAAAGAATAAAATACCTAGGAATAAACCTACCTAAGGAGAGACAAAAGACCTGTATGCAGAAAACTATAAGACACTGGTGACAGAAATTAAAGATGATACCAACAGATGGAGAGATATACCACGTTCTTGGATTGGAAGAATCAATATTGTGAAAATGACTACACTACCCAAAGCAATCTACAGATTCAATGCAATCCTTGTCAAACTACCAATGGCATTTTTCAGAGAACTAGAACAAAAAATTTCACAATTTGTATGGAAACACAAAAGACCCCGAATAGCCAAAGCAGTCGAGAAAGAAAAAGGAGCTGGAGGAATCAGGCTCCCTGACTTCAGGCTATACTACAAAGCTACAGTCATCAAGACAGTATGGTACTGGCACAAAAACAGAAATATAGATCAATGGAACAGGATAGGAAGCCCAGAGATAAACCCACACACATATGGTCAACCTTATTTTTGATAAAGGAGGCAAGAACATACAATGGAGAAAAGACAGCCTCTTCAATAAGTGGTGCTGGGAAAACTGGACAGCTACATGTAAAAGAATGAAATTAGAACATTCCCTAATACCATACACAAAAATAAACTCAAAATGGATTAAAGACTTAAATGTAAGGCCAGACACTGTAACGCTCTTGGAGGAAAACACAGGCAGAACACGCTATGACAGAAATCACAGCAAGATCCTTTTTCACCTACCACCTAGAGAAAGGGAAATAAAAACAAAAATAAACAAATGGGACCTAATGAAAGTTAAAAGCTTTTGCACAGCAAAGGAAACCATAAACAAGATGAAAAGACAACCCTCAGAATGGGAGAAAATATTTGCAAACGAAGCAACTGACAAAGGATTAATCTCCAGAATTTACAAGCAGCTCATGCAGCTCAATAACAAAAAAGCAAACAACCGAATCCAAAAATGGGCAGAAGACCTAAATAGACATTTCTCCAGAGAAGATATACAGATTGCCAACAAACATATGAAAGGATGCTCAACATCACTAATCATTAGAGACATGCAAATCCAAACTACAGTGAGGTATCAAGTCACACCATTCAGAATGGCCATCATCAAAAAGTCTACAAACAGTAAATGCTGGAGAGGGTGTGGAGAAAAGGGAACCCTCTTGCACTGTTGGTGGGAATGTAAATTGATACAGCCACTATGGAGAACAGTATGGAGGTTCCTTAAAAACCTAAAAATAGAACTCTCATATGACCCAGCAATCCCACTGCTTAGCATATACCTGGAGTAAACCATAATTCCTAAAGAGTCACGTACCACAATGTTCATTGCAGCTCTATTTACAATAGCCAGGACACGGAAGCAACCTAAGTGTCCGTCAACAGATGAATGGATAAAGAAGATGTGGCACATATATACAATGGAATATTACTCAGCCATAAAAAGAAACAAAATTGAGTTATTTGTAGTGAGCTGGATGGACCTAGAGTCAGTCATACAGAGTGAAGTAAGTCAGAAAGAGAGAAACAAATACTGTATGCTAACACATACATATGGAATCTGAAAAAAAAAAAAGGTTCTGAATAACCTAGGGGCAGGACAGAAATAAAGACACAGACGTAAAAATGGACTTGAGGACATGGGGAGGGGGACAGGTAAGCTGGGATGAAGTGAGAGAGTGGCATGGACATATATACACTATCAAATGTAAAATAGGTAGCTATTGGGAAGCAACCACATAGCACAGGGAGATCAGCTCGGTGCTTTGTAACCACCTAGAAGGGTGGGATAGTGAGGGAGGGAGGGAGATGCAAGAGTTAGGGGATATGGGGATATATGTATACGTACAGCTGATTCACTTCATGATATAGCAGAAACTAACACACCATTGTGAAGCAATTATACTCTAATAAAGATGTTAAAAAATAATAATAATAATAAAAATAAATTGGGGAATCACTCTTGATGAAGGGCTGTGACACCCTCATCCAGCTAAACTATCCTGCTCATCCCCCAGTTGTGCCATAAACATTTCTACCTCTTTGACTACTGAAATGCTTTCTCTTCTCTTCTCTCCACTTGTTTAATGTTCTGCTTCATCTTCAAGACCTCTCTTGAGTTCTAGTTTTTTTGTAAGGAGATTTTTCTAGCAGCCAAAACCAAGAATAGCCTCTTGCGCCTTTGAATTGCTAGAGCACAATTATCTGCTCCACTTATTTTGTTGCCACTAGTTTTTTTTTTTTTAGTTAGAGTATATTTGCTTTACAATGTTGTGTTAGTTTCTGCTGTACAGTGAAGTGAATCAGCTATATGTATACCTATATCCCCTCCCTCTTGGACCTCCCTCCCACACACCCCCCATCCACCCATCAAGGTCGTCACAGAGCACTGAGCTGAGCTTCCTGTGCTTTATAGCAAGTTCCCGCTAGCTATCTATTTTATGCACGGTGGTGTATAATGTCAATCCTCATCTCCCAATTCGTCCCACCCTCCCCTTCCCTCACTGTGTCCACACGTCTGTTCTCTACATCTGCATCGATATTCCTCTTTTGCAAATAGGTTCGTTTGTACCATTTTTCCACATATATGCATTATTATATGATATTTGTTTTTCTCTTTCTGGCTTACTTCACTCTATATGATGGACTCTAGGTCCATGCACATCTCTACAAATGACCCAATTTTGTTCCTTTTTATGGCTGGGTAATATTCCATTGTATATATGTGCCACATCTTCTTTATCCATTCCTCTGTCGATGGACACTTAGGTTGTTTCCATGTCCTGGCTATTGTTAATAGTGCTGCAATGAACATTGGGGTACATGTGTGCTTTTGAATTATGGTTTTCTTAGGGTATATGCCCAGTAGTGGGATTGCTGGGTCATATGGTAGTTCTATTTTTAGATTTTTAAGGAACCTCCATACTGTTCTCCATAGTGGCCGTATCAATTTACATTCCTACCAACAGTGCAAGAGGGTTCCCTTTTCTCTACAACCTCTCCAGCATTTATTGTTTGTAGGTTTTTTTGATGATGGCCATTCTGACTGTTGTGAGGTGATACCTCATTGTAATTTTGATTTGCATTTCTCAATAATTAGTGATCCTGAGCATGTTTTCATGTGCCTCTTGGCCATCTGTATGTCTTCTTTGATGAAATGTCTATTTAGGTCTTCCCCCATTTTTTAATTGGGTTGTTTTTCTTTTTGATATTGAGCTCCATGAGCTGTTTGTTTTTATTTATCGCTAGATGAATGTATCCTGTCTTTCCAACTAGATTTTAAGGTTATTGTGGAGGACCATGTCATGGCCCTTTTCTGTCCTCAGCATCTGGCTCAGTGCCCAGCACAAATCATCACCCAATAAAAGCTTGTTGGTGGTAATAGCACATAATTCCATGAAAATCACTTAACTATTATTGACAGCATATTATTTGAGAGACGTATTGTCTGCCTCTCCTTTGGCAGGAACATCATATCTTCACTCATAATGAAACTAGCCTTGTGGCCCTTCTGTAACCAGCTAATGCATAGCCAGAAGCTGAGTCAATTGAACATTTGCTGTGGACGTGAAAAGTGTTTAGCAACTATCAAAATGATTGTCTTAATCCTCTCAGTCTGTTATAACAAAACACCACAGACTGGGTAACTTATAAACAACAGAAATTTATTTCTCACCGTCCTGGAGGCTAGAAGTCTAAGATCAGCCTGCCACCATGGTCTGGTGAGGGCTGTCTTCCAGGCTGCAGTCTGCTGACCTTTCACAGTGTCATCACATGGCACAAGGGACTAAGGATCTCTGTGGAGCGTCTTTTATAAGTCCCTAATCCCATTAATAAGGGCTCTACCCTTATAACCTGATCACCTCCCAAAGGCCCCCACCTCCTAATGCTATCAACTTTGGGGGTTAGGATTTCAACATATGAATTTTGGGGGGACGTAAATATTCAGACCATAGCAATGGCCAGTACTAATGAGCTAGTAGATATCACAGAACTTTTATGTGGTTTTTAATCCTGGAGGCATTACATGTTATCAAGAGCCCTAACTGTATATCTGTCACTATGTGAGTAAACGGGAAATATAAAATAATAATAGCTTATACTTGTAAAATAGTTTATATTTACTTATTTAATATTTACAATAACCCATTTAAATAGGTAAAATTTCCCATTTTATAGAAATAATATTATTTCTGATTTTATAGATGAGAAGACAGGGCACAGAAGGGTTAAGTAACTTGCTCAAGATTGCACAGCTAATAATGGAGAGAGCTGGGATTTGAACTTAGGTAGCCTGACTCCAGAGTATAAAGCTAATATGCCATAAAATAAGTTGGTTCCCTACATTCTATAATGACTGGTTAGATATAAGTAAGTAAAATATATTTTAATTAAAGAAATTTGAGTATTTGGTGGCTTTTCCAAATGAGAATGAAAGCCACATGAGAGCTGGAAAAGTCCCTGTGAGGAAGTGCCTTCTGCCAGCTCAAGGTCAGCTCAAGGTGATACTCAGTTCCTTTCCACCCTCAAGTTATTTTCCATTACTGTGAAAGCAGAAATGGGAGCCCTGGCTGAGGTGAAGAGGGCCTTTCATCTTCCCAGGCGGGGGGACCACTTGGGAAGGCAGGCTGATGAGAGCTGCGGGGGAGCTGAGCCATTTTAAAAACACATGAAAGTAAGAGCTTAAGAAAGAATTTTTACCAGGGTGGCAAAGTTGAGGGTGTATGCTTATGCACGCACGCAGGAAGCGTGGGTTAAAACTGATCAGCGATTAAAATTCCTTAGACCTTTAAAATGCAAATGACTTGAAAAATTTCTGATAAGTCATATTTCTGATAAGTAAGCACTCTCATTTATGGGTACTAAAACATGGTACTTGATTCTAGATAATATTTGAAGTTGCATGAAATTCACTAGATAAAGCTATTGCCTGCTGGGGCTTGGGAAAGAATTCCATTGATTTCTCATCGCTACCTTTTTGTCCTTAGAAAGTAGTGGGGCAATTAAAACTTTTCCTCTTTAAACCTTTGTGCAGATAATGGCACAAATTCTTCAGTGTAACTTACAAAGACAATGTCACAGCAGTAAACTCCGATTCCCTGTCCTGGTTTTTTGGAGATTGAAGTCAGGCACACACATTTTCAATGACACCCATTTTTTCTTTGTCCTTCTGAACTTGCTGCTGCAGTTTTCTCTCACTAACGCATGCTGCCAGCCAGGTTCTTCAGTATGAATAGTGACTACTCTGGCTCTCTCACTGGGACCCTCTAATTACATGGCTAAGTTTGAAGATTTCAACTTATTTTGGCACTCAGGGTGGTGACGCAAGATTTAATTCTCTCCTCAGGCTATCTAATTAATAAAACTCTCTATTTTTTGTCAGGATACATTCAGCAGGGGTTTAAATAACTAGTTCTCCAAGAGTCCTATTTTGCCATTGTCAAAAACTGTTCTTTAAATCTGCTAAAAATATCCCAGGATACAGTAAAGGGAATGTACAGCTTCCTCCCCTTGTGAAGATATGGTGAGTTTCTTTTGCATTTGGCTGTTTTAAATATATGTCAAGAAGAGTGGGAGGAAGGAGGAGTGAGATTTTTGGCACCAAAAACTACTCAAAGGCTCAAGTGATTAAAGATGTACCTTCCCCATCTATAGGGATGAGAGAAGAAAGAGTTTAAAATATTCTGGGCATATCCTTTCTTCCTTTTTCTTTCTCTCCTTTATTAAGTCTGCATATTCTACCTAAACGGATGAATTTCACTGCGAAATAAGTTCAGTTGGAGTTGCATTCTTCTAAGAAATAAAGTAGGGAATTTGGTTTTGCTTTAAATTCCACCGTGATGAACAATCAAGGATAAGAAATCCAATAGATCAGTGACAAGAAACAGAAATTACACATTGGATATCAAGAAATAGGCCATTATTTTGAAAATATCTCCATAATGAAAAGATTCCCAAACCTCAGTTATGATCCACTTACAGAATGATGTACCCTGTGCAATTGCAGTAAAACAAACAGCATTTTGTGTCTGTGGTTCACTGCAATGAAATTTCACTCATGTGTTTTCTTTTAAAACAATTATCTTAGGGAAAGAATTCATTAATTCCATGAAATTTATTGAGCATTTTATATGTGCCAGACAGTGAAATTTTGCTCATGTATTTATTTTATTTTAGAAAATTAATTTATTCAATGAATATTTACTGAGCATCCTCTGTGTAACAGACAATATTCCAAGTGCTGAGAAACAGCAGAGAAAGAAACATAAAAATCTCTTCCTTCATAGAGTGTGCAGTATAGTTGGGGAGACAACCAGATAAATGGACAAAATATAGATTACATTAGATAGTGACTAGTGCTAAGGAGAAAATTAAAATAGGGAAGGGGGAATATGAAGGCTCCTGGAGAGTTACAGTTTTAGAGAGGGTGGCTAGAGAAGCTTTGGTTGAGAAATTAACATTTGCATAAAAACTGAAAAGAAGTGAGGGGCTTGTATAGGGAGAAGAACGTTCCAGGCAGAAGGCCAGTGCAAAGGCCCTCTGAAGTGGGGACAAGTGGGCAGATTTGAGACACATTAAGGAAACCAATGTGATTGGAGGAGAGGAGAGATGTGGTAGGGGCCTGATCATGGAAGGGTCTATACATCATTATGAGGACTTTGTCTTTTGTTCAGAGTAAGGTGAGATTTTTGAGTAAATGAAGGTTGGAGGCAGAGGAATGACATGATCTGAAAAGTTTTAACACGATTGCTCTGGCAGCTGTTCTGAGAATAAGGTGAAGAAGGGGCAAGAAGAATAGCAGGGAACCAGGTTAGAGGTTGTGGCAATGATCCGGATGAGAGATGATGGTGCATTGGACCAGGACAGTATCAAGGGAGGTGGTGGGATGTGGGCAGATTTTGGATATATTTTGAAGTTACAGATGACAGGATCTATTGGTGACCAGGGTGACATGTGAGGAAGAGAATCAAGAATGACCACAGCATGTAGAAGGATGAGGTGGCCGTTTACTGAGATGGTGAGGAATGTGAAAGGAACAAGTTTAGGGGAAGATGCCACTAGTGCAGTTTTGGACATGTTAAATTTGAGAGGTTCCCATAAGACATTTGAGTGAGATATCAAGTCTGGAGTTCTGGGGAGAGGTCTGGTTCAGAGGTATATACATATCTCCAAAAGCCATGGTATTGGACAAGATCTCCAAGGGAATGAGTATGGCTGGAAAAGAGAGGTCCAAGGACCAAGTCCTAGGGCACATGTACACTTTGACTATAGGGAGATGAAGAGACACCAAAGAAAGAGACTGAAAAGCAGTGATTGAAGAGGTAGGAGGAGAGCCAGGTGAATGTGGTATGTTAACCCGAGTTCTCTGTGCAGAAGCCAAGATAGAATTAAACATACAAGTATTTTATTATGGGAAATGCCTATGAGAGAAAGTAGAGGAGGGAGCCACATTTGTCTAGGACAGCTGAGAGGCTGCAATGATAGTCTATCCACAAGCGAAGAAGGTTGGGGAGGTAGGGGTTGAATGGCTGCAGTTTAAAGTGGGTTCAGCAAGTCCATTGGGAAGTTCTCAAGCCAAAGTCAACCGTCTGAATGGTGTTGGTTTCCCAGGAATGAGCCTGTCTTGATAGCCCTGCCACAAGCAGCCATTTGGAGGCTTGGCCTTATACTCTATGCAAGTATAACAATGGATTTCATAGGCAGTAGTTGGGGGTCCTTGGTCAATTAAGCCCCCTCTAGTTAGAGGCAATGTTTACACACCTGCCAAATATGGTGACACAATTATTTATTGCTGTGTGATAAGCAAACCTAAAACTTTGTGCCTTAGACCAACAACTTATTACTATATATCAAGGCTGTATGAACTGACTGAGCTCAACTAGGTAGTTTTGTTTTGTTTGTTTGTTTGTTTTTGCGGTACGCGGGCCTCTCACCGCTGTGGCCTCTCCCTCTGCGGAGCACAGGCTCCGGACGCGCAGGCTCAGCGGCCATGGCTCACGGGCCCAGCCGCTCCACGGCATGTGGGATCTTCCCGGACCGGGGCACGAACCCGTGTCCCCTGCATTGGCAGGCGGACCCTCAACCACTGCTCCACCAGGGAAGCCCCAACTAGGTAGTTCTTGCTTGATATCACTCATGCAGTTGCAGTCAGATCTTGGCTGTATCTGGAGTCACTGAAAGCTTGACTGGGCTGAAAGGCCAAAATGGGTTCTTAACCACATGTCTAGCACTTCAGAACTCTTCCATGTGGCCTCCTGGGTTTATTACATGGCATCTCACAGCTCTAAGAGGCAGAAAAAAGGATCTGCCAGTTCTCTTAAAGGCTAGGTCTGGAACTTAAAGTGTTATTTCTATTAGTCAAAACATATTCTGTTATTCAAAGCGTTGACAAGCTAGCCTAGATTCAAGGGGGTGGAGGAACAGACACCATTTCTCAGTGGGGGAGTGACATGCATGTACAGGAAGAAAAATAATTGATCAGCTATCTTTGAAGATAAGCTATCACACCAAGTGAAAATATTTGAAGAGAGGAGAGAATAATCGACTATGTCAAATGCCATTGAGAGATCATTAGAAATGAGGATGAGATGTACTTAGCAATGTAACCTTAAGAAAATATTACCTGTAATGGTATAGGTAGAAGTGGTTTGAAGAGTATGGAAGGAGAAATATTGGAGCTAGATAGTATACACAATTTTTCCAAAGAGTTTTGTTGTAAACTAAATGAGAAAAATCAGACAGTAGTAGAAACGGGATGAGGGATCAAGAAAGGGTTATTTTTTTTTTTTGGAGGTACGCGGGCCTCTCACTGTTGTGGCCTCTCCCGTTGCGGAGCACAGGCTCCAGACGCGCAGGCTCAGTGGCCATGGCTCGCGGGCCCAGCCGCTCCGTGGCATGTGGGATCTTCCCGGACCGGGGCACGAACCCATGTCCCCTGCATCGGCAGGCGGACTCTCAACCACTGCGCCACCAGGGAAGCCCAAGAAAGGGTTATTTTAAACTGTGAGAAACAGTGTTGTGTATATGGTCATGGTAATGATCCAGTAGGGGGAAAAACTGATGATAAAAAAGAAAAAGGAAACATTACTAAATAATTTTCTTAAGCAGGCAAAGAAGGATGGAACTAATGTACAAGTGGAGGGTTTGGCCTTAGGTGTAAGGACAGCTTATGTGCACAGATGCAGGCAGTTGGGTAGATATAGTTGGAGAACAAGGGAATTTCTTTTTTGATTACATCTAATTTCTCAGTGAAATAGGAAGCAAGGTGATCACTGTGAATAGGGATAGGGAGAACACTTGACATTTTGAGGAGAGAGGAGAGGCATGAAAGGCCTCCAGAGAGTGGGAGAAGGAATTGATTAGGGGTAGAATGATTGCTATACAATCGTAGGAGGCCTCTGAGGTTGAGGAAATTAGAGGGTGACCAGTCAGCATAGATCTATATTTTACTCATGCATATTCAGCAGAACATGGACTAGTGGGAGAGATGGGTTTAAGCGTTGTAGTTTAGCCAAGGGAATTATACGAAGCTAGAGAGAGGCAAGTGAATTGTAGGCACATGCAGGGGGGTGATTATGATAGTTGATCGTGGAGTTTAAGATGTTGACTTTGATCACTAAAATGCTGTCCCTCTCAAAATGCTATACTTTTGTGTTTGTGGCTTTTAAAATTTTTCCAGTGGTTTTTATTCCTCCTTTTATTCAGTACATTAAAACATCCCAACGTTTGAGTAGGCTTGATCAGAAGGCATTGACTTACCTAGCTTTAGAAGTGTTGGACTAGAACATTTTTAAGGGTTTCCTGGGGTTCAGCTCTGATATTCTATGCTTATCTTAAGGATTAATTGTATACCTGTTATGTGCAGTTCTCTATAGGAGGTGCTTTGGGATTTACAAAGAAACATTTGATACACTCTATGACCCCAAGATGATCATAATTCAGTATCTTTTTAAAGTAAGTTTAGAATGTAGATGTGCTGGAACTTAAGTATTTAGTGATTGGTGAAAATTGATATTTATTAATCTATTAGTTCTGGTCATATGCAACTATGATAGTGGGCTAACCCCATGTTTGCCCTGACCCTATCACATCATCAATAAACTCCAGGGTCCAGCAACTTTGCCTCCCAGAAACTTAGATTGGAGGGGGGGGAAACTGGTGGGTGTTACTTTAGCAGCACATCTCAAAAATGGTGGATTCAAAGGGTTTGTTCATGTAGGGTCATTGGGAAATGTGGGAAGACTTGGGGCACTTTGATGACTCCAAGAAGGAGAGAATATTCTCCTTTTGCTGTCATGTCAACGTAAGCATAGTCGTCTTTGTGTGGAAGAAAATGTGAGTAGTATATAGGCCATTTCTATATTCAGCCCCTGCACTAAACTGGGGCACAGATGATGCACTCATTTCAGACAGTACCAATTGCTGCAGATGGACTCTGCATTTATCAGTTGGCATATTCATTAACTTGACGGAGATGATTGGTTTCATTGTGCCACATTCTGGTTGTTTGATGTAAAAAGTCCAGGTGTTACTCTAGATACTTCGGGCCTTCAGGCAGAAAACATCATCTACATAGAAGTTTATTACTCTTGACATTTGTATCAACCAGAAGACACCAGTTCAGGATGAAAGATTAGCGTATGCTGGCGAAGCTGGGAGGCCAGGCCAGTGGAGAGGGTTTTTTCCACTACATCTAGGTTTTATAGTAGCAAGTCCTATAGTAATGTCCAATTAGGTTGGAATTATCCTCCTTCCATAAGGACAAGAAGGATTATGAAGGACAAAAGGTATTCTCATGTTGCCAGAATGCTCCACTTTAAGAAGATCCAGTCTAAATGTATGAAAAATGTACACTGGGGGAAAGAATTCATAGCATAAATGAATCCTTTATAATATGTAAACGTTTGCCTCAGAAATCCTTTAGATTTGCCTCCGAAATCAACTACAACTGCATTTTAAAATTGCCCAGTTTACCAAAAATAGTTTTTATATTTATTGTATAATGTGAGTTGCAGGAGAACATTGATTTCACACTTACTACTTACAATTGAAACTAAAAAATAAGAGGGAGGAGAGGTTATGGGTCAAATTTGCAATTCTCAAATTGCAAATAGAACGTAACCCCAAAACCGCTGCAAAGTTTATTCTATACAAAAACAAAAACAGCAACAATAACAACAACCTCAAACCAAAAATCATGTGTCAGAAGAGCAGATAAAGCTAGCCATAGCTCAGGCAAGCAGGTGGGCGGGCAGTCAGGAAGGTGGGTGGACCCAAGAGTGGAGACGTGGGTGGCAGGCTGTTCCATCCATGTACAGGGGAAGAATTGTAGGCAGGGTCCAGAGAGTGGCAAGACAGACTGGCAAGAGAAGCATCTGAAAGTATGGCTGGAGGACTTCACTGTTAAGGCAAAGGCTGCTTGCTTTGTGCTTTCTCTATGTGGGCAAATCGCCTGCTACATGTGGGCGGTCCTGACCCATGGGGTTACAAAGAGCCAGAAAAAGTCAGGAGTTCAAGTGAATTCTACCTATGATTAGAGATGCTAAAATTACCCCTAGACCAGCCTGGTGATTCTGAAAGAGAGGATCACAAACAGAACTTCCCCTTGGTCTCTGGGAGTTGATGATAACAACTTTCTGCCAGGGACTTCAGTCATGCAACAGATGTCACCAAGGACATGGCTTAAGTGTCCAGTTGGCCATCCTTGATGTCACAGAAGACCTCAATGGGGTTGGAAGTCAATTTCTCTTGAGATTCCTGCTTGAATATCAGTTAAACATTAGTAAATAAACCCTGTGGCTAATATTTTTGAGTTTATGAGAAAAGAATTAACTGTTAACAGTGAAAAAAGCAGCAGATGTCAGGAAGAGTGTTGGGCCCTTCAGGAAGGGGGCAGGGAAGAGACAAGGGGTGGTTTCTTTCCCTTCCGGGACCAAACTTCTCCCTTAACGTTCTAAGGATGCAGAGACAGCTCACCCCTAACACTGGCATAATAGAAATAGAACTCACGGGGCCAGATGAGATTTCAAGAGATTCACACGTTAAAGATTGTCTGCATGTTGATGATCCTGAGTGATTTGGATGGGTGTTGTCCTCCGTGTAAGACTGTGTCCATTCTCCTAACAGACTTAAATTCCTCAGCTCTTAGGTCATAATTTGGCTTCCTAATTTTCAGCTGAGGGAAGCAGAAAGCAGTGTTGGAGTTTTTCAGTCCCAGATGGTAGTCTCTGCTTCCAAAGAACATTTATTCATTATTTCAGTGAATTTTCTTAGTGATGGCTCTGGCAAATTCTATAGGGCTACACAGACCTATAAGAGGTTGGGTGAATAGAATAACACCCTTCATCTACTTCCTTCATACTTCTCAGTCTCATCTTCTCACTCTCTTTGGGCTACTCTCAATCCTCCGCTGGTCATTTAAGTTTTGAAGCTCACTACCGCTCCATTTTTGGTCTCCTTACACTCCGTTTTCCCTTAGTAATCTCACCCATTCCTATGGCTTCAGATACCATTCATGTACCAATGATTCCCAAATAGGAAGCTCTACCTCAGTGGTTCTCAAAATGTGATCCCTGAACCAGCAGCAACAGCATTACCTGGGTAGAAATTCAAATTCCTGCCCCTTCTCCCCGCAACCCTGTGAGATTAGAAACCCTGAGAGTGAGGTCTAGTAATCTACAGTTTAACAAGCTCCACCGGTGATTCTGGTGCTCGCTAAAGTTTGAGAACTACTGCTTTAGTTTGTCCTATTTTTGTGAGCTCCATGCTGGTATAGCTGACCAACTACAGTTTCATAGATGTCTAACAGACATGTACAAAATGGAAACCATGATCTTTCTCCACCTCCCAAACTGTTCCACATTAGATATTCCAGATTTCAGTAAATTATATCATCACTCAGTTTCTTAAACCTGAAATCCAGAGTCACCTGTGACACTTGTTTCCACCTCACGTTCCACATTCAATTAACGACCACACTGTGTTCAACTTTACTTCTAGAATGTATTTTGTACATACCTGTTTATTTCCATCAAGAATACTTCAACCCTGTCCTAAGCCACCATCGTCATCTGTTGCCTAGACTACTGAAATAATTTCCACTTGGTGTCTCTGTAGCCTCTTCTGGTCCTCAGCAAACTACTCTTCTTATGCTCTTGCCACAGTTCTGATCATGTCAGCCCTTAACTTAGAATCTTTCAAGGACTATCATTTGCACTTAGAATTAGGACCCAAATCTTTAGTAGGTTTTACAAAATTGGTGCTTCTCAAAGGGTCAGGGGGTAAACTACTGAATTAGAATCTTTTGGAGATAGGACTTGGAAATTTGTATATATAATATTATATAATGCATTCCAATTACAGTCAATCCTCATAAAATTTCATATTATAAAATGTTTAATGTAATAATGTATAATTAGTTTTTAGCGGTAAATACAGTTCCCTTTCACTAAAAGCCTAAGAAAAGTTTGATCATTATTCTTCTCATTTAAAGAAGATTTTTCAATTAAAAGTTTACTCTTTATGTTTAATTCACTAACATTTTTAGTATAATTGTGTTGTTTTGATCAAGAATGTGTTACTAAAAATTATAATGGTAACTCAATCCAGAAAAAATTCATAACATTTGAAGTCTCATGGTTAGAGAAAATTAAAAATTAAATTTCAACCTATATGCATATTTTGTTACAGACAAGCATGGTACAATGATCAACAAAATATTTTTCAAGCACAAAATATACTATTCAAGAATAAACATCTTTGGGAGTATAGTAGAATAGAAATATGAGTTAACAAGGAAAAAAGGAACAATGGAAATTTTCTAAATGTTAAAGAAGAGTATATTAATATATTTTAAATGGGTTATGGTAGTTATAAAATTATAGCATTTGATTTCTCATAAGACATTTAGAAGAATGTTGTAGTAGTTTCATTTTTAAATGTCAATTCTTACAATGTGCCAGAAATTAAATGCTTTGCAGCTATTTAATATTATGATTTTTTCCTGAAAACAAAAATCTTTGAGGCAATGATTTTTCAAAATTATTGGAAAGGGTACAAGAGCAAAAATAAAGACCATTGATAGTAGTGTTTGGGGCAAACTTCTCTATCCTAGCTAGTTTGTTCTCTTAACTAAAGTAAAAGTGTTTGACAAATTAATTTGTAAGTAAGAGTTGAGACAGCATACTCCTATAGATTATTGGGCAGAAGATTACTCCCCAAATTTTAAAAAGTCAAATAAGGAAAAATAATGACAAAATCTAATGTTCACCCATTCCCACAGAAGAAGCCTCAGAAAAAGGCTGTGACCCCCAAAGTCATAGGGAAAAGCATAGTTGTATAAATTTGGTCAAATAGGGGTCAGTTTCATCTCTAAGGGTCAGGGGACATAACTAAAAGCAATCCTTCTTATCTTGACTTTGACACTCATCCAGATGCACATCTGGATATTTAAGTATGTAGGAGTCTACAGAAAAGTGACCCAGTCAGACAGGAAGTATCTAAGACCAAGAAGCCTGAGATTTTCCAAGGGTTATACCACTGTTGAGAATTTGTTCATAAATTGGAAGGAGCTGGTTTGTTATCCTAACTTTCACAACAGGGGGCTGGAGTTAATTTGTTCTGGTTTGAATGTCTTTCCCATCCTTTTTCTATGCTAAGTAGTATTTCTGCTTTCTGTTATCCTGTATTTCTTGACCTGTTAAACAGACTGCCTGGTGAAAATCTATTCTCTCTTTATCTTAGAATGTTTCATCTCCCCCTCAGTAGTATAAAGGATTTTTGTGATTTTGATATTTGTTTGGTCTATTGAAATTAGACCTGGGGGAAAGGAAATCCAAACTGATAGCTTTAAATGGGGAAATGTTAATCAAAGACTACAAACTTTCAGTTATAAGATGAATAAGTTCTGGAGATCTCATGTACAGCATGGTGACTATAGCTAATAATACTGTATTATACAACTGAAAGTTAAGAGAGTAGATCTTAAATGTTCTCACCAGAAAAACAAAATTGTAATTATGTGAGATGATAGAGCTTTTAGCTAATGCTATGGTGATAATCAAATCACAATATGTAAGTGTATCAAATCAACACATTGTGCACCTTAAACTTACACAATGTTATATGTCAATAATATCTCAATAAAGCTGGGGAAAACCCCCCAAATTATAGCTTTGATGCTAAGATATCAAGTTGAATGCTTCAAAGAATGCCAAGTGCTAATAAGAGAGGAAAATTCACAGGGAAAACATAGGAAATTAGGGGGGAAATGAAGCTTGCATCATAGTAGGAAAGACAATAAAAGTATAAACAAGTAAAAATATATAATGACGAATGCTAAGGAGAAAAAAAGCACAGGAGAAAAAATTAGCAGAGTAGGAAGGGAGGAAGTGAGCCCTGTGACTCTCTCAGGGGAGAGCAAGGCAAGCTGAAGAAACAGCCCTTCAAAGACCCTACAGTAGGGGACACGGGTTCGAGTCCTGGTCCAGGAAGATCCCACATGCCATGGAGCAACTAAGCTGGTGCGCCACAGCTCCTGAGCCCATGTGCCACAACTACTGAAGCCCACGCACCTAGACCACAACTACTGAAGCCCGCGCTCCTAGAGCCCGTGCTCCACAACAAGAGAAGCCACTGCAATGAGAAGCATGCGCACCGCAATGAAGAGTAGTCCCCGCTTATTTCTACTAGAGAAAGCCCATGCACAGCAACGAAGACCCAAGACAGCCAATAAATAAATAAATAAAAATAAATAAAATAATTTCTTTTAAAAGACCCTGCAATGGGAGCCTGCCCAGACGACACCAATAAGGACAGTAGGGCTGGAGCTGAGTGACCAAAAAAATAAATAAATAAATAGGAGCTGAAGCCAGAGAGCTTGCTAGTGGGCTAGGTCATAAAGAGCATCATGAATGACCATAAGGACTTCAGCTTTTATTCTGAGTGTGCTAGGAAGCCACTGTTGTTGGGCAGAAATATGACGTGGTATGGCAGGATCACCCTGGATGCTGGGTTGAGATTAGACTGAAGTGGAACCAAAGTAGATTCCAAAGGCTAGGTAGGAGGCAAAGACATTGAGATAGGTGTGATTTGATGGTGACTTAGACTAGACAAGTGACAAATGAAGGCGGTAAAAGTGGTTCGAGTGTGAAGAAGATATGAAGCTATAATAGATTTTACCAAGTGGAAAAATTTCATAAACATTTTACAGTTTTTATGAATATAAGACGGCATCAGCAATATCTAGAGCACTTTCAAGCCATATCGATCTCTTAGGTACCCCCTGATACCATAAAGGTAAAAGATTCTGAAAAGGAGGGTTTATTCTAGCAGAAACCAAATGCCAAGAAACAGGTTGTTTGCTCTTTGTGTAGGGAATGCTGGCCTTTTGCCACTGACTGGGGCCAGGAGACAGTCAGTGACCTGCCTGAGCCTGGTCTTGTAAACGGGGAGATAGGATTGTAACACAGCCACAAGGAAAGGCCAGGTGGAAAGCATCTGATGCCGCCTAATGTAATTAGCCCAATGATAAAGATGCACAAGCACGTGGTGGGGTGAAAATTTGAATTTGTAGCCGTATGTGTCCCCTTTAGAGTGATATCTTCTCAGCAGGATGGAAGCATGGGGTTGGAAAGGTGAGGGGACTGGTACAGAAAGTCAGAGCACGTGGAGTTGAGCATTTGCCTCTGAGCCAAAGCAGTCAGATTCCCCTTCCAACTGACAACATAGCCAGAGCTCTCAACTTTGTTCCAGAAGGTTCTTTGTTCTTCTATTTGAACATACATCTGCTAGCTAACAGCTTGGGAATTTGAGCACGTAATTCTGTTTCCTGCCAAAAAACCAGCCCTTCCTGCTAGACTCACAACTAAGTGATTGTTAAAGTAACCAATTAGTCTTATCTCTTTTGCAAAGAGATACCAACTACATTTTCATATGAAAGGGAACATCCCAGTTACAAAATCCACAGGAATACAATGACAGTGGGGAGGTTGGACAGAGAGGGAGAGGTGATTATTTGGGAGAATGAGGGTGGGTAATACAAATCCAGCATAAAAAGTTGGTTGGAATATGCCAAGAACCTAATTCAGGTCCCTTGTCCTCACACTTTACCTTGGGTGATAAAAGCTCATCAGAAAACCATGGAAGGATCTAATAAAGGATGATTTTACCTAACGGTGAAATATTCATATGTCTCGTGACAGAGGTAACATAACCTTTCTTTGCATATTGCTGTGGCTACATTTTTTTTCTTCATTGCTTTGACGGGCTCCCATCATATTCCAGATCAAATTGACCACAAATCTCTATCTCTTCAAAATTATTTGCACATTTTTTTTCACCTAGAAAATGTGGGAAACACTTATCTCCTAACTTGTCCTCTCTTCAGCTTTTCTAGTGTACTCACACTTAATTGCATAGAATTATAACATTCTGTTAAGCTAAATCAATAAGCCTCCAAATTTACTGTCACCAGATCCAAGCCAAGGGCCATTAAATTTTCCCAGGATTTTAGGCACAAATGGGCGTCTCAAGCCAGTCTCCTCAGTCACAAGGGCTCTAGGATAGTAGTGGGCTTGGTCAATCTACTAAAGTTAATAGACTCCTATTAGGTTCCTAGGAAAGCTTTCTGAAGGATTAGCACAAACCCCAACATTCTGCATAATTCTCCTGAAAGGAAAGGATGCTTAAAACTTTAAAGCATTAAGCAAGGCTACATAATCAAGAGCCTTTAGATTTTTCATTTTATACTCCCAACTTTTGAGATCAGGTCAAAGATGGAGTGGGGGTGGTGGTGTCAATGTAACTGTCCTTGATTCTGAAAGGGTGGTGATATTGAAGTAATTCATTTGTTTAAGAATGTCTACCAATGTCTAATGGATTCCCAATATCCATTTATGTAACTTAAATCAGTGACAACCCACAGCTCTTTGGTTTACAACTCTACTGTGAACGACTAAAATATAGATTGGGCTGAATAGTTTCTTGGTCATTAAACTGGTTAGAAAAGATACAGTGATTTTATTTTATTTTATTTTTAATTTATTAGAGTATGGTTGATTTACAGTGTTGTGTTAGTTTCTGGTGTGCAGCAAAGTGATTCAGTTATACATACACATATATTCTTTCTTTTTCAGATTGTTTTCCCATATAGGTTATTACAGAATATTGAGTACAGTTCTCTGTGCTATATAGTAGGTCCTTGTTGGTTATCTATTTTATATATCTTAGGGTGTACATGTTAATCCCAAACACCTAATTTATCCCTCCCCCTCACAT
Organism: Pseudorca crassidens; assembly: GCF_039906515.1. Taxonomy (NCBI): domain Eukaryota; kingdom Metazoa; phylum Chordata; class Mammalia; order Artiodactyla; family Delphinidae; genus Pseudorca; species Pseudorca crassidens. Next base: position 75,733,543 of record NC_090303.1, on the reverse strand, counting down.
TTTCCCTTTGGTAACCATAAGTTTGTTTTAGAAATCTGTGAGTCTATTTCTGTTTTGTAAATAAGTTCATTTGTATCATTTTTAAATTAGATTCTGCATGTGAGTGATATCATATATTAGTCTTTTTCTGTCTGACTTACTTCACTTAGTATGATAATCTCTAGGTCTGTCCATGTTGCTGCAAATGGTATTTCATTCTTCTTATGGCTGAGTAATATTCAATTGTATATATATATTGGTTGGCCAAAAAGTTCTTTTGATTAATGAATATGTTGTTCAATAAAGTTATTGGTGAAAATGAAAAATGTGTCTTTTATTTTTACTCAAAACCAGACGAAATTTTTGGCCAACCCGATACCATATCCTATTTATCCATACCTGTGTCGATGGACATTTAGGTTATTTCCATGTCTTGGCTATTGTAAATAGTGCTGCAATGAACATGAGGGTGCATGTGTCTTTTTGAATTATGGTTTTCTCAGGGTATATGCCCAGCAGTCGGATTGCTGGGTCATATGGTAGTTCTATTTGTAGTTTTTTAAGGAACCTCCATACTGTTCTCCATAGTGGCTGTATCAATTTACATTCCCACCAACAGTGCAAGACGGTTCCCTTTTCTCCACACCCTCTCCAGCATTTATTGTTAGACTTTTTGATGATGGCCGTTCTGACTGGTGTCAGATGATACCTCATTGTAGTTTTGATTTGCATTTCTCTGATAATTAGTGATACTGAGCATCTTTTCTTATGCTTTTTGTCCATCTGTATGTCTTCTTCGGAGAAATGTCTATTTAGATCTTCTGCCTGTTTTTTGATTGGGTTGTTTGGTTTTTGATATAGAGCTGCATGTTTGTATATTTTGGAAATTAATCCCTTGTTGATCGCTTCATTTACAAATATTTTCTCCCATTCTGTGGGGTGTCTTTTCATTTTTTTCATGGTTTCCTTTGCAGATACAGTGATATTAAAACTTCCCAGTCCTTAAGATGTTACTCCATGGCAGAACCCCCTGAACTACTATGAAAATATAATTTAAAAAATAAAGTGTAACAATAATGAGAGAATGTTGGAGAAAGAAGAGGAACATAATGTGCAGCAAAATTAGCCATATAATGTATTAATACGTCCTAGTTCAAAAATGTTGTAGGAAGAAGTAGACTTTAAAACCTGAGGGGAAAAAGTTTAAGCTGAAAACAGAATCAGAAGTTCAAAGATGATGAAATACTGATGTCAATTTAATAAAAACAAGTGTCTATACAATATAGTGGAAATTAAGGGTCTGGTTCTTCGCATAATTTAGATTAGGGAAGCGTAATATGGTTTGCACATATTTGGAATATAACCAGCTAGCAAGGGTATTATCTCAAAGAACTATGCTGGAGCCAAATGAGATTACTGAGGACAACAAACCACTCCCCTTGATATCATGTCACATTTATAGCAGGAAGTGCATATAAAAGTCTAATTTCCACACTTAATTAGGGACTATCTCACTGGAAACCTGGATGGAGTCAAAAGAGAGAGCAAAGATAAAAATGTCTGTGGGTTTTGTATAAATATGTAAATTTCTAGATGAAGAGAAAACGATCCTTGCAGGAAAGCTGATTGTATTTCTTTTCAGAGAAACTTCTAAATAATTTCATTCCTCAGTAGGGATTGCCTGTTTCTGTTGCCTGTGACAGGGACCATATCATAGGTCTTGCTGTAAAATAAATCAATAAATTCTTTAACACACAATAGTAAGTCTGGCACTGCACTGCTCCCCAAGTGTAGGAGCAGGTGAGAGATAAAAGGGAGTTAACACGAATCAATTGACAAAAATTTTTAACAACTTAAAATTTAAATATTCTAAAACCTGACTTTGGCCTTGATGAAAATGAGGGTTATAACAAACAGGAGAACCAATGAAAAACCCTACTGGATATTTGCTAAGTTGGGCTATATGAGATATTACTGGCAATTCCCACGTCATGTAGTATTTAGGTTCAAAATCCTAAACACACACACACCCCCATGCAAGAAAGTTCTTGTACTAGGGTACAACCCGTCAAGTCTTCAGTGGATATAATAACCTTGCCAATGAAACACAGTATACCTAGTGCCTCTATCCATTATCATTATTGGTTGAGCCTCAGCAAAGAAAACCAACTTGTCAAGGTAAGGACCCCACCTCTTCTTGGAAGCCAGGATCTAAAGGAGATACTCTGTGCTCCTGAGATGCTAACAAAGGACTGACTATTTTCAGACTAACCTAATCATTTAAAGCTCTGGCTTTGTTTGAAACAAATGATCAGTAGAAAATGCGTTCTTGCAGAACTACACAGAGGTGCAGGCCAAATAATTGCTGTATGTGGAACAGACTGGGAGAAGGCCATTGTTCATCTTGATTTTAGGATCTTAATGCCTTGATTATATTTATCTGTATTATCCTGTGCTGTTAATGTGTCCTGTAATACCACGTCTTCCACCATAAGTTGGTCCCCATCAAGAAGCATTGCCTCAACCACAAACAACCCTGATTCACAAATGTGGTCACAGTCATGGTCAATGTTTAGCCCATACTGAATTTTTCTAAAGCAAATATTGTTCCGTGCTCTGTATTTTCAGAGCAGATCACTGCCTAATGTGTTATCCTGCTCACCTGAGAGTGAAAATCCCCCTTCTGCTGCTCACTTGAGAGCGTTCCATAAACCCTAACAAGATGGGTCATCAGGAAGTCAACCTGCTAAGTTCTGGAGAAATCTCATTTTGAAAAAAGAAGCCACTGTAAAATAATTGGCTTTAATCCAGTGTAATAGTTACTTCAATCAGAACAGACCCATGAATAAGCAACTAAAATTAAGTTGCAGTCTTCCCAGAGTTATCTTGTGCTTCCTAATCTTCTTACATTTCAAGAGGGGATAGAAAAATACTCTGGTTTTCTATCTGACTCAGATTAATGCTTCCTTAGGAAAATGATACAGTTGCTGCATCCACATCTGTGGCTTATTCCAAATGCATCAAGGTGTGCCTCTCATCAGTGTTCCAGCCAGATGGGCCGTCTGGGACCAAACTCATCTGTCTTAACCAAGGATGCTGTTGTAGAATAAGCAAGACCCTTCTGAGCAATACAGTATCACCACCAACAGGTAAAAAGTCCTGGAGTTGAAGCCCATATGATGCCCTCAGTGGCAGGTTTGCATAAAGACAAATCCACTCTTAATTGTTTTTCAGTACATGTAGCCTAGGTAGTTTCTGAGTGAGAAAAATATCATTCTTCTAAATTTTACTCTTGCAAATTGGCTTGTGGGAACGAGATTTACCACTTACCTGAAAATAGCACCCTCAATGCAGCTGTTACACTACCACTAACTGTTCAGTGTCAGTAAAATTCTGCACGTTGAGACTACCTGTATCCAAAGTCTCCTCCTTTGTGGAATCTGTCTCTGTTCTTTGGTTTATGCATCTCAAAGAGATTTTCTATATGTTTATATTGGAATATATTCCACAAATGTGAACCTCCCAGCTGAGGTTCTGATAATGTCAGAACACTTACTAATGCACGTCTCCTAGGTACATGGAATAAAAGGAGGAAATTTCCAGTTGCTTTGTATTCTATCCCACACATACTTAAGAGCAGGTATTAAATATATCTACCCTCAGAATCTAGGATGAATCTGGCCTAGAATCGTAGCCTCCATCATTTTGCCGGTTTGCTTCCAGATCTATCCATAACCTTCAGCTCTGCAAGGTACTGCAGGGTACAAAGTCCTGTAGATTATACATCCGAGGATCTCTTGCCAACTAGCTCCCTATTAGCTTAGCCAGTGGGAGTCACAGGTGAGAGACTGGGGAGCTAGTGAAAAGGAGAAGCCAGGGTGTCTTTCCCTCCCTCTCAGCTTTAGGAAGCATCTCCAGCTGGGGCTACACCTCTGTGATTCCAGCTCCTATAAGGCAGCTGCTCCCTCCAAGGCCCAACTCCCAAAGGTAGCCCACACTCTGTGAGGAGTAAAAATCTTTCCTACCTTGATCCCTCCAGCTCTATAAGTCATATATAGCTTCTTTTTGTCCCATCTTTGGGTTGTCTGCCCAGCCCATTTTCCCTTTTAACTCTTCCGACACTTATAAACTAGTGTCCACATTAAATTACTTTTGTGTAGGTCTGTTTCCCTGAGTAGACTCTGTTACCATGAACCTGAATGCAGCCAGTTCATCTGTCTGAGAAGTAAAAACCCATAGCATCTGGCACTGATATCCGGGAGTTTATATGTGAACTTTTGACCACTGAGAGAACATTGCTTGCAAAATTACTAACATGTGCAGTAGTTTTTGCTTATCCTCTGACAAAAGGAAGGCATTCTCTGGCCATTCTAAATAACCCAGAAAATCCTACTTGCTAACTTGAGTGCAATCTATTTGATAAGAGGTGCATAAAGGTACTAAAACAATGGTTCTCAACCTAGGCTTCCACTAGCATAACTCAAGAGAATTAAGAAAACCCTAATATGCAGGTTGTACCCCAGACCAATGAAAATGAGAGTCTCTGGAAGTGGAACCCAGGCATGAGTACTTTATAAAACTTTCTAGATGATTCCAGCGTGCAGCCAGGATGAGAACCACCTCTTGTTTCTCCCACTGACCCAGTTGCTGGTGAATCTAGAGGAGTGTCAGCTGATTCTTCTAGTTGCTGCTGCTTCTCATCTGCCTGTTGGCTCTACTCCTAGGACTGGTTCTGAGCTTAGGAGACCGGTGGAGCCCATCCCTTGACAGTGCCCATGAGTGGCATTAAAGTTGTTGGAGTTTAGCACTGTGATAGCCCACTGCCATTGTCAAGCCCCTCTCCCTGATCCTTACAGCTGCCAGGAATGGTGAGACTTCCTGCAGAGAAGCTCAAGTGGGGTCATCAACACCAGGCATAAGAGGTAGCAGGATAGGATTTTATTTCAAAAGACTTAAAAGTTTTAGTTTCTCACTTTGACCCAAAGTGGGTACTTATATTTGTTTTCTGCTAGAATCTATCACAAGTATTTTACAAATTCATTATTTTATATAATATAATGATTCTATTCTATATTCCATTACTTCAAGACACTATAAACCTTCTCTTGCCACAGTGTTTCTTATCCTGGTTTATGGAGCCACAGTCTCCCAATACTGTAAACCAGAAACTTCAGAGTTAACCTAGAGCCTCCCCTCACTCTTACCCTCTCCCTATCACCACCGCACACATATCTAATCACCACTAAGCCCTGTTGACTGGAATTCCTAAATAAAACCCAAGTCCATCTCTTTATTTCTGTTCCTACTCTCACTGACTTGGCCAAGGCTAATGGTTCTCAACTCTGACTGCAAATACAATCATCTTGGCGAGGCTTAAAAATGCTTGTGCTCAGGCCACATCCCAAACCAATTAAAACAGAGTTTCTGAGAATTATATATTTTTTAAAGCTTCCCATGTGATTCCAATGGACAGCCAACTATGAGAACCACTAGCTTAGGCTCTCTCTCTTTATTTGTTTTTTTTTACTTGGACCCTTGTTGTAACTTCCTAATTGGTCTCCTAGTGTGGCATCACTCTTAGTTCATTGTCTATGTTGCTGCCAGAGAGATCCTTCCAAAATGCAAATCTGGTCATATTACATGGTAGCTTGAAATCCTCAAGCAGCTTCTCGTTGCCTATAGGGAAATGATCTCCAGAAACCTATGTGTGATGTGTAGAAGAGAAATACATGCTTGGTGACAAATCAGATCTGAGCTCAAATTCCACCTCTATCTAAGCTACATGATCTAGGCAAATCAATTCATCAATCTGAGCTGCAATTTCTTTAACCATAAACTTTCTCATGGAATAATGTATGTAAAGTACTTGGCAGAGTGCCAGGCACATAGTGTTGAGTAAATTAAAAAAATGGTTTTTGTAACAGTAGTGTGTAAGCCCCCCCCCCAGCTGCTATCTAGTTCTCCAATCTCATTTTCTCCTCTCCTTCCATTGCCCACTAAACTCCAACCCAACAGATTTATTGCAGAATCCCAACAACAAGCCATTTCATGACTGCATTCCTGAGTGTAGTTCTGTCAACTTAAGGTGCTATCCTCCCATCTCCCTGGCCAGTCCTACTCACTCCTAGATCCAGTTCAGAGCATCGCTTCTATGAAGGCTTCCCTGACCACCTCCACCTTCGCAAACACCCTTTTCTTTTGTGTAACGCCTATATATTATATTGAGATTATCTATTTACTTCTCTATCACTAGATTGTGAGCTTCCTTAGTATAGAGGCTGCCTTATGCATTTATATGTCCAGTAACAAGTATAGTGCTTGGCATTTGGTAGGTACATCATAATGTTTGTTACATGACTGCATAGCTTTAAAATATCAATAAATTAAAGACTCCAAATAGCCAAAACAATTTTGAGAAAGAAGAACAAATCTGGAGACATCATATTACCTGATTTCAAAGTATACTACAAAGCTACAGTAATCAAAACAGTATGGTATTGACACAAGGACAGACACATAGATCATTGGAACAGAATAGAGAGCCCAGAAATGAACTCACACTTATATGGGCAATTAATCTATGACAAAGGAGGTGAGAAGATACAATAGAGAAAATTAATACGTGGTGGGAATACTGGACAGCTACATGCAAAATAATCAGACTGGACTATTATCTCACACCATATACAAAAAAAAACTCAAAATGGATTAAAGACTTAAGTGTAAGACCTGAAATCATAAAACTTCTAGAAGAAAACATAAGGCAATACATTCTTTGACATTGGTCTTAGTAATATTTTTTTGGATATGTCTCCTCAGGCAAGGGAAATAAAAGCAAAAATAAATAAATGGGACTACATCAAACTAAAAAGCTTTTTCATGGTGAAGGAAACTATCAACAAAATGAAAAGGCCACCTACTGAATGGGAGAAGATATTTGCAAATGATTTATCTAATAAAGGGTTAATATTCAAAATATACAAAGAACTCGAACAACTCAACATTGAAAACCACCACCAACAACAAAAACAATTTAAAAATGGGCAGAGGATCTGAATAGACATTTTTCCAAAGAAAACACAGATGGCCAACAGGCATGTAAAAAGATGCTTATTACCAGTAATCATTAGGGAAATGCAAGTCAGAACCACAATGAGATATCATCTCACACCTGTCAGAATGGCTGTTATCCAAGAGACAACAAGTAAGTTTTGGCGAGGATGTGGAGAAAAGGGGACCCTCATGCACTGATGGTGGGAATGTAAAGTGGTACAGCCACTATGGAAAACAGTATGGAAATTCCTTTAAAAATTAAAAATAGGACTACCATACAATCCAGTAATCCGTGGAATCCGCAAATTCCACTTCATTATCTGAAGAAAACAAAAACTAATTAGAAAAGATATATGTACCCCTGTGTTCATTGCAGCATTATTTACAATTGCCAAGATATGGAAGCAACCTAAGTGCCCATCACTAGATGAATGGATAAAGAAGATGTGGTGTATATATACAATGTAATATTATTCAGCCATTAAAAAAGAATGAAATCTCGTCATATGCAACAACATGGAAGGACCTAGAGGGTATTATGATAAAAATAAGTCATACAGAGAAAGACAGATAATGTGTGATTTCACTTACATATGGAATCAAAAAAAAAAAGAACAAATAAAACAGAAACAAATTCATAGATACAGAGAACAAACAAGTTGCCAGAGGGCAGGGAGGAGGGGGGAGGAGAAAAATAGCAGGTATGAAATGTACAGTGTGGGGAATATAGTCAATAATTATGTAATATCTTTGTATGGTGACAGATCATAACTTATCACGGTGATCATTTTGTAATGTATAGAAATATCTAATCATTATGTTGTGTAATGGGAACTAACAGTGTTGTAGGTCAATTATACTTCAAAAACAAACCAACAAACAAACTCAGTAAAAGAGATCAGATTTATGGTTACTGGAAGTAAGTGGGGAGGTGGGGGGAGGAATTAGATGAAGTTAGTCAGAAGGTACAAACTTCCAGCTACAAGATACATAAGTACTAGGGATGTGATGTACAACATGATAAATATAATTAGCATTGTTGTATGTTACATATGAAAGTTGTTAAGAGAGTAAATCCTGAGGGCTTTTATCACAAGGAAAAAAATATTATTTTTCTCTTTTATTTTGTGTCTATATGAAGTGATGGATGTTCACTACACTTATTGTGATCATCATTTCACGATGTATGTAAGTCAAATCATTATGCTGTACATCTTAGACTTATACAGTGCTGTATGTCAATTATATCTCAATTAAACTGGGGAAAAAAAGAAATTAGAGAATAAGTTCAAGGACTGTCAAGGTTGTATACTGCTAACCTTTGAAGGCAATGCAATACAGTGCAGAATACAACCATCTTTTTCCACAAAGAGATTCTGGTGTCCTTTGAGAGACACAAGTAGGGTGAAAAGACCACAGTTCACATGTTTTGTGGTACAAATCATGTTTTTATTTTGGAGGACGAGATTCTTGAGCCAGAATGATTTCATCTTAACTCCACTAGTTGCTAACTATATGATGGTAGATAATTGATTTAACCTCTCTGAAACTAAATTTCCTCTTCTAAAAGATTGGACAGTAACACCTATATTGCGGTGCTGATATAAGGAATGAATGACATAACATGATATATATAAAGTATTTGGTGTAGTAAGTCCCCATTAAATGGAAGGTATCATTATTATTCTTATAATCAGTATAAAGAAAGTATTTTATTAGCTTTCATTCCTATTTTTTGTTTGTTTTATATTATAAAACTGGTTTGATTTTCTTAACTAGGTGATTTAATAAAAATATTCAAATCAGTTAATATGAATACACAAAACCCACATATGGGCAGCTACTATACCAAGTATTTGAAATTACTTAACTTAGAAGTCTTAGTTCACCTGAGTTTATACAAGTATAGCAAAAAGTATCACTTGTGGGTAATTAGGACTTTTTTCACCCAACTGATGCTTGGTTCTGTTCTCTGCCTCTAAGGAGACATCTTGTCCCATCTTAGCATTTACTATGGCAAGTGTGTATTTTTTGTCAAGAGGTAAGGAAGCAGTTCTTTACTGCTACCGATATTCCTGAATTATCTTGATAAGAAAAAATGGTAGTTTATCACTTCCTACAGGGACAAACAGTATTTAACATTTCATGTAATTTAATATTCTTGTATTTTTTTACTCATTCTAAACTTCAAAGACATTAATAAATTTATGGTTGGTTTTAGGGCATTAGAAACTTCTGCTTACTCCCTTCCAAAAGGAAGTAGCTAAGGTCCTGAAATTTAGATTGCATAACTCAAAATGAGGTGTGTAATTTGCAGTTATATTCTTCACCTTTTTATTACTTAAGTAATATTTCCCAAACCTGAGTAATTATCAGACTAAATTGAACTTAAAACACATGTAGAGACCCCTTATGTTAGAATCTCTGGGGATACAGCTTCAGGATCTATATTTTTAAAACCTCTTCAAGTATATATTGATGATCATCCAGGTTTAGGAAATTTTGCCTTATAGATTTAGTATATATTTTGCACATGGTAGATACATAGTACAGATTTACTGAGCTCAATCGTTATGCAGTAGAATAAGAGGTATCGCTCAGGAGATAGCCGTTCTACTGTTTTTGGTTCTCAAGTCCACTTACGATACCATATTATTAATTATTTGGGCCAATAAAAAAACCCTGTGGTTTATAGATGTAGAAGTTTCTCTTTGGATTCAGCAAAGCTTTACTGAATACTTAGTTTGTGCAAAGCACCATGCTCGGAATGTGGAATGAAGATGGGAAATAGAAAGATGAGTGGCGCTTACTCTTAAAGATTTACTACTGCCTAGTAGGGAAGAAAGACATAGAGCCAAATAATACAAGCCTTAGTACAGTGAAAGTTGGGAAAATATTAATTTTAAACCTAGCCACTGGATTCCCTACTGGATCATGGGGTCGGTGGTCTTGGTGGGGTCACTTTTAAATCTCGTCCCATAAGGCTCATAGAATATCCTCCTGGGGTAAAACAGCAAGCAGAAAAATTGAGGTGCTTTAACAAAATAGGTAAAGTCCTCTGTACTGACATCGCATTTTGAACACCTGTTTGTGCTTACCGCCTTATTTTTTTTGGTTATTTGTATGATCTTTCCAAACATCAGTTTTTCCTGTCTATAAAATGAAAGTGCTGGAACCTAATTTTGTTTTTAGTTTAGTTCTATGAGCCCATGAATTTTAATAGTGAAGGGAAATCAAACTGGATCACTGAAGTCCCCAAATAAAGTTTTCTCTTAATAAGAAAAAAATGTAAAATATTAGATTGGGAGAGAAACTGTCTAGGCCCATTTTACAGACAAGTCTCTTGGGCCTAGAAAGAACACAGAAAAATATCCAAATCATGCAGTTGGTTTACTGACAGATCCAGGACTGGAAGAAAAATATATCTTTTAATTCTCATTTCAGTGTGCTTTTAACAATGGGGTGTGTGTGTGTGTGTGTGTGTGTGTGTGTATATATGCAGGCACAGTCACACTTTGTGTGGCTGTTAAATCAGGCTAAGGAGTGTGGATAATAATTTATACTATCTTTAAAATAATACCTTTACTGAGAAGTTAATTTTTAGTCTATTTATGGAACATCTGCATTAGAAGTCATAAATTCAAATACTTCTCTGGTCCTGTAAATAACAGTAATGTGTACTTTGGGCTAGATGTAATAGAATAGGAAAGGGTGAGGGGTGTGACATACCAAAAGGGTATATTCTTAAGTTTCCTGCAGATTTTTCCATGTGGAACTGTAGCCCCCAGGATTGATAGATCACCCAGGTTTTCAGGAGAAGCCAGAAATATGGATTTTTGTGTGAAATCTCCCAATTTTTAAATGCTTTTCAAAAAAAAATGTTTAACAATGTATGGCCTGAACAAAACACATTTGTAGGTTGAATCCAGCCTCTTAGCTGTCATCAAGCGTTCTTGTCCACACAAAATAAACATATTCACTGTCATTTCCAAGTTTTAAAATGAGCCACTAACCAAATATTCATGGCTCTGGCCATGGAAGCGACTCCTGCTTTTGATTACCGTTTATTTGGACAACATAGTAGGAATTTTATATATCAAACTTGCTGAGACGAAAGAGATCATTCTTTTTTTTTATTTTTTACTGAAGTATAGTTGAATTACAGTGTTGTATTAATTACTGTTGTACAGCAAAGTGACTCAGTTTTATATATATTATATATATACACACACACACCTTCTTTTTCGTATTCTTTTTCATTATGGTTTATCACAGGATATTAAATATAGTTCCCTGTGCTATAGAGTAGGACCTTGTTGTTTATCCCTTCTATATATGCCAGTTTGCATCTGCTAATCCCAAACTCCCTCTCCTACTCTCTCCCACCCCCTCCCCCTTGGCAACCACCAGTCTGTTCTCTATGTCCCTAATTTTGTTTTTGTTTCATAGACAGGTTCATTTGTGTCATATTTTAAATTCCACATGCAAGTGATATCATACGGTATTTGTCTTTCTCTTTCTGACTTACTTCACTTAATATGATGATCTCTAGTTGCATCCATGTTGCTGCAAATGGCATTATTTCATTCTCTTTTATGGCTGAGTAATATTCTGTTGTATATATGTACTACATCTTCTGTGTCCATTCATCTGTCGATGGACATTTAGGTTGTTTCCATGTCTTAGCTATTGTGAATAGAGCTGCTATGAACATAGGGGTGCATGTATCTTTTTGAATTATAGTTTTGTCTGGATATATGCCCAGGAGTTGGATTGCTAGATCATAAGGTAATTCTACTTTTAGTTTTCTGAGGAACCTCCATACTGTTTTCCACAGTGGCTGCACCAACTTACATTAATGGGATCATTCTAAGAATAACTTTCCCTAATCTCTTGCTACAATTGAGCTAAAGCTAATGGTCTTGCTTTTGTTATATTTAATTCTGTGAATAGTCTAGGCATATCATATCTAAATGCATACAGTTATTAAAGTTTACCTACAGATCTCCCAAGGAAATGCATTTCCATGTAAATAGTATAGTAACTACATATAACACAATGTATGTAAGGTGAGCTGGGCGAGAAGACTCAAGGATTCATCCTTAGTGCTTTATTTTGGTCTTACCACTTGTCCACACATTCTACTTCTAAGCTGGCTCTATGGAGCTTTTTTTTTTCCAATAAAATAATCCAGGTAAAAATTATATCCTGCGAGGGAGAGCTACATTTTGAAGAAGAAGAAGGAAAAAAGCCAGATAATGCACTTTTGCATCTAACATCTAAGATCAAGGTGTTTAAAATTGTATTTGAGCACTGGTTTTTTGGCTGCCTCATCCCTGATATTTTTCCTGTTTCTATTTTATCTGCCTCCTTTATCCTGTTTCAAATTTATCCTCTAGTTCAAAGGAACTGTCTAAGGGATAAAAGTTCCCAATGAAAGAAACTTTGTAATCCTCAACTCTATTTTGGAAAGCCCTAAACAAGTATTTCTGGCAGAAAAAAAAGGGGGCATATTTTCACAGCAGGAGTGAAGAGATTTCCCAGGTAGAGTATGATGACAATTAAGTCCCAAAGACTGTGGATCCCTGGCTAAGAAATGATGACCTTCCTGGCCTTTTGCCTGTGACTTAATGAGGAGCCAGAGGGTGGTCAGGGCTGTGACCAAGGCCTAGGTAATCTTCATCCCCTGCCTGGGCAAATGGAATCCTCCGTCTGGGGCTGATTTCACTGGGTGTTACTGTTGTTTTAGGAATATATGCAGCAGCATGACACAGGCAGCAATTCAGAGAACTCGCCCAGGGAAGGCAAGCTAATGAACACATTTCAGCGTGGCACCTCTCCATGACTCCTAAAGGCTTTGCCCACTTGGGCAGAAGATGAAACAGAAGGCCAAGCCAGATCTGATGGTGTTTTCTCTGGCAAGAGACATAAGTAATCTGACACCAAAGATGGGCACTCATTTTCTTATAAAGGGTAGGGGTAAAGTTAATTTGCATTTTGGGCCCAACTAATATCCATGGTCCAAAATATATTTGAAAATCATTTGCATGAATATGCCAGGGCACAGTTTGTCAAAATTACTTCATAAGGGTTCATACAGTATAGTCATTGGCAGTATTATTTGAGAATGATTTAGTTGGATCTGTGCCAATATTTTGTGTAGAAAGGGTTCAGAAATGCTGTTTTTCATAGCTCAGTTGTACAAGATGACACATTTACAGGAAAATGTCACTAAAATCTGTGAATTGGTAAAAAGTTACCCTGAGCTGAAATGTTAAAAGGGAGATTTTGTCTCTTAAATTTATGCAGTGAACGGCACCTGGCTATTTTGCTAGAGATCTTAGGTTACGTTACCAAATAGAAAAGCCTAGTGTATAATGAATATGCTAGTTCCATGAAGATAAATTCTCCTAATGTGCTTAAAACAGTATTTTCCCCCCACTGGTTTAATCATTCTCCCTATAATGTTCTCCATGCTATTAATTTATTTAGCATCTTCTTCCTTTATAACACAAAATAACTTAGACCTAACTGATATGCAATTTTCACAAAATTTGAATTAGTTTAGGTTAATAAGTTTTTTTTGTCTTTTTCTTTGCATTAGCTCACAATTATTTCTGTCATCTCTCTCCTCTACTCCATTTATCTCAGACAGTCTGCTCTCTTCCTTACTACCTAGTGACCATAATAATGTCTAATGTTAAGTGAACACAGTCAGTCAAGCACTGAGCTAAATTCTTTTCATGAATTATCTTATTTAATTCTTATAACATCCCCATGAAGTAGGTATTGTTGTTATCCCATTTTCAGTGGATCAGAAGCCTGAATTGTCCATGATGACAGAGCCAGTAAGAAGTGGAGCCAATAGCTCCACTTTTGACCCTTCCCCATCTCCCTGGGGCCCCACAAGAGGGGAGAAAATTTCCATAGTGATTTTTCTCCTCATGTCACTTCTCTGGGGACTGCACACCAACTATGAGCTTGTGCAAAGTGCCGGTGAGGGGCCAGAGAAAATGAGGAGAGACTGTGTCCTGAGCTTGAATCATTTGATGGTGATTAAATCCTTGACAGTTTTAAGACTTACAGCTCTGCAAAGAAACAAGAGGAACCAATTGGTGTCCAAGTAGCAAGTTATATTTTCTTTTCATTTAATTAAAATGGCAATTGGTCACTCTTTGAGGCTGAAACATACTTGGGAGAGAAAAACAAACACTTCCAAGGCTCCCTTTCTCTTTCTCTGCTCTCTTTGTTCCCAATACTCTCCCCTGAGTGAGTGGTTCTGGAAGGAAAGGCTCTTCCCCCCACTCCCAACCCCCCGCCAGCTGCTCATTTTCCTTGATTTTGTCACCAAATTCTAATCCCAAGTTTGACAGCTCACAATTTGCCATAATGGAACAGATAAACTTGTTTGATTTCTTGCACAGGTCAATTTAAATGAAATTAGCCAGCAGGTAAGGTCCTTTACACTTTGCAAAGCTCTTTTTCACGTGCATTATCTCATTAAACTGTCAAAAAATTAATTAGGATAAAATGACTGACAGAAAAGAATTGAATCTTTGTTTAAAGCACAGATGCCCCCTGATAAATCAGTACCAGAAATTATTGCAAAAGAAAAATTAATAGTATTTATGTGAACCAGGAATGGATCGAGGATGTTGGTTGTTGCTAACCTCCATCATATCAAAGTTTTCATCTGACTTTCCCATCAGTGTATAAGCAGGACAGCCAATCTAAACTCACCTTCCCACAATAAAAGCACTTCATTTATTGCAGTTTCAGAAATAATTGGCTAACGGTCCCTTTTACTCATTGTGCCATGATAAATAATAATGGATCCTAGAACAACTTTGCCTTTTTTCTCTCATTTCAGGTGAATCCTGTGGATTGATAAAATCTAGCTGTTGCTGTAACAGCTATACCACAGTACTAGTTTCAGAAAATACTGGGGTACATTTTCCCTTAATCCTTCTCATCTGATGCTATTTTTTTTCCTAATTGCTGATTCATTTTGATTGTGTTTGATGTGACAGCAGGTATCATTTGAACCCTATGAAGTGATTCCTGTTTCGAATATCCACACCCCTCCAGACATACTTGCTTGGCCATTCTGTGTTTACTCAGGGTCAACCTAAGTAACAGTTGACAATTCTGATGGTCTTACTACATACTAGACACTGTGCTGAGAACTTTAAGTGCATTATCTCATTCAGTCCCTGTACTCATCTCACAAATGTGGACATCTTATTATCCCCATCCAGTAGAGGACAGCCCTGAGGTTGAGGTAAAGTGAATTGGTATGTTGGTGCTAGGATTCCAATCGAGGTCCACTTACTCCAAGAACTGAACTCCTAAACCATCACACTCTTCACAGACGATGAATGAGTTTAATGATCATCATCACTTAACTGGTTTAAAGTATGGAAGAGCTAGGGAGTTAGAGTATATCAGTCAATTTTTGTTATATAATTTTGTTATATAATAATGCTGCATAACAAACCAGTGGCTTAAAATAACAATAATTATTCATGCTCGTATACATATCGGTTGCTTTAAGCTTAGCTGATTTCATGCTCGTATACATATCGGTTGCTTTAAGCTTAGCTGATTGAAGCTTGGCTTGGCTGGGCTTGGTTCCAACCTGCAGCATGGGACCAGGTCTGCTCCACAATTCTTTCATCCTGTCCTCCATGATCAGTGGGCTGCCTGGAGCTTGTTCATCTCACGGTATTAACAAAAGTAAAGAAGAGGCAAGCGGAAACACACAATGCCTCTTAAGGTCTAGTTTCGGAGCTGGCACGCTATGTCCACTCATGTTCCATGGGCAAAATAAGCCACATGGTACAGCTCACCATGAACGAGACTGGGGCAATATACTCCACCTTTAGTGGGAAGGACTACAACGTCACACGGCAAAGAGTGTGGACACAGGGAGGAATGGGCAGTGACAATATGAATACACTCTACCATGGGAGACAAATGGTTAAAAAAATGAGTTCTGCATTGATCGTGTGAATGTATGTTCATATGGAGAAGAAAGAGGCAGAAGACTTGACCTCAGCTGAGCAGAGAAATAGAGTCTAATGTTCTATTCCTAATTCTTGTATATAGAAGTGAGAGAGAAGGTCCAAAAGGTCTCAGGGACCATTGGCTGCAAATGGACCTGATGAGCAGTGATTTTAAGGCTAAGCAGATCAGCGAAGAATACTGTTGCAGCATTTATGCTTCTGAGATAGAACTGGCTGATAAGTAAGAGAATAATATTTATGAGAATGAAAACAGTTGGATTTGGGAATACATGGAAAACTCAGGATTTACAGAACCCATAGTCTGAAGAATACTTTAAATGATTTTAAACCTCACTAACCTAGAGTAGAATTCTAGACTCCAAGTCGAAAGGGCTCTTAAAAGTCCTTAAGTCTAATAATACTCAATGCTTGAATTTTCTCTGTAACGTGCAGCCTCTAGTTAAACATTTCCTGTGACCATCCTTTCCAAATCCTTTTTGAATAGCTCTCTTCCTTGTTCTTGTCATTATAATGTATCCCATGTATCCACACTGCCTTTGGGTGAGCTAGCAAGTAAAAGCCACCCAAAGATGATAAACCCAGGAATACTCCTTCCCTTCCTGGTGATGAACCATTCCTGTGCTGGGCCAGCTTCACAGGGTCTTGTGCTTAGCAGGGTCCCAAGCCTGACTTAATACTCTACAGATGCCATCTTGAAATTCTTAATAATTTTTTAACAAGTGACTCTGCATTTTCATTTTGTTTTAAAATTTCTTTCTTTCTTTCTTCATGGTTGAGTTGGGTCTTTGTTGCTGCGCGTGGGCTTTCTCTAGTTGCGGTGCACGGGCTTCTCATTGCAGTGGCTTCTCTTGTTGCAGAGCACGGGCTCTAAGGCATGCAGGCTTCAATAGTTGTGGCTTGTGGGCTCTAGAGCTCAGGCTCAGTAGTTGTGGCTCACGGGCTTAGTTGCTTTGTGGCATGTGGGATCTTCCCGGACCAGGGCTCGAACCCGTGTCCCCTGCATTGGCAGACGGATTCTTAACCACTGCACCACCAGGGTAGCCCTGCATTTTCATTTTGCACTGGGCTCCACAAATTACCTAGCCTATTTTTTTTTTTTTTTTTTTGCGGTACGCGGGCCTCTCACTGTTGTGGCCTCTCCCATTGCAGAGCACAGGCTCCGGACGCGCAGGCTCAGCAGCTATGGCTCACAGGCCTAGCTGCTCCGCAGCATGTGGGATCCTCCCAGACCGGGGCACGAACCCGTGTCCCCTGCATCGGCAGGCGGACTCTCAACCACTGCGCCACCAGGGAAGCCCACCTAGCCTATCTTGATGTAAGTTGCCACCATCATTGTCTATTCCTGAGTTAGTTCTCCACCTCAACACCTGCTCCTTACCTTTCCATTGGGGCAACTCTCCTCTCTTATCAGATTTGGTTCCTGCTTGACTCTGTTCTTCATGGTCTCTTGATTTCACTGTTCCCTGGTTTTGATGGAGAGATTCCCTCAGTCTGCCCCTGCTGGACAAGGCCCTCACTGACACCTTACTTCCTCCCCAACGGGAAAGAGATTCTGACAGTGACCTACAGAGCATTCTTCCTTAAGCTAAATTTAGGTCTGGCCCCACTGGTTCTAGCTCTTCCCCTTGGAACTATGCACAATAAATGTTTGATTCTTCACCTTTTTGAAGCCAGCCCTTCAAAGCCAAATTGAGGAGTCACTTGGTAGAGAGGCACAGTTCAGCTTCAGGAAAAGGCCTGGTGGCATCTGGCCATTGATGGGGGGTAAATAGAATGTGTTCAGCCCAGGTTGTTATCATCCTCATCTTTCCACTCATCTTAATATGTCAGCTGTGCTGATTTAGTGTCTGCATACTTGAAGTTTGATGTAGTGAACTCCATCTGAAAAAGCCTTGTCATCCTCCTATTATCAACCGAATTCAAAACCACAAAACCATATTCCGTGTACTGAAAACCACATCTTCCTCATAGTGTATAAATTATTTAACTGATTCTTTAGGTCTGTGATAGAAGGAAGAGTCCAAACAGGAGACTTCAACAGACTTTTTGAACATACGTAATTTGAGCTTTTATACTTGATGCCATATTTCTGAAATAGTATTCAGTGCTCTCTTTTGTTTGTTTTGCTGCTTGCTTGCGAAAGTAGCACTTGTTCCTGAGGAGACTTAGAAAATAACTTTAAAACCGCAAAGGAAGAAAAAAAACATTTCCTACAATCCCACCTACTAAAAATAACTTCAGTTAACATACAGTTTAATATATCTTTTTTCTATAAACACACACATATAACTTAAAATACAATATTATGAGCATATAACAGATGCTTAAATTTTTATAAGTAGGTTTTATAACTTACTGTTTTTCTTTTAAAATTTTATCAGGAGCATTTTCCCATTTGACAGGCTAATTCAAGCCTAAAGCTATGCAGTGACACAATTGTACAGTTCTGTCAAAAGCAGTCGATTTGGGAGGAAAGAAATTGGAGTGGTCTATTTGGAGTTATGTAGGCCAAACAACAGGCTGATTTGTTCACTGTCTGCTAATACCAAATTAAATTTGAAAACCAATCGGCATGCTGGTGATATGTGATCAGAGTCAGGGCTTAGAATTTTTTTTAAATTTTTTATTTATTTTTATTTATTTTTGGCTGCATTGGGTCTCCGCTGCTGCGCGTGGGCTCCCTCCAGTTGTGGTGAGCGGGGGCTGCTCTTCGTTGCCTTGCATGGGCTTCTCATTGCGGTGGCTTCTCTTGTTGCGGAGCATGGGCTCTAGGTACACGGGCTCAGTAGTTGTGGCTTGCAGGCCCTAGAGCGCAGGCTCAGTAGTTGTGGCACACCGGCCTAGTTGCTCCGCAGCATGTGGGATCTTCCCGGACCAGGGATCGAACCCGTGTCCCCTGTGTTGGCAGGCGGTTTCCCAACCACTGTGCCACCAGGGAAGCCCCAGGGCTTAAAATTTTAAGTCTTACACTGTTTTAATAAACACTGGGCTATTGTGGATCCTTTTTTATACTTTTCAGTTAAGACCAGGGGTTTTGATTTTAAAGGGTTCAGTTCAGAAGGGAAGATTCTTATCTTCTTTAATGAGTTGCAAAAACATGCCAAATAACATCCTGAGGCTATTGAAATTAAAGTTTCTAGGCCTGAAAGGGTCAAAAAAAACCAGGAGTATTTTGATTTAGCTGAGATTTTTTTGTTTGATGTTACCGGGAGTTACACATTTTATAACTAAGTGCCCTTTCTTTCCCTCCTAAGCTTTTCATCTTCAAAGATTCAGCAGTATGTAATTATTCCAGTACTAATTTTTCTGTCTGCCAGTAAAGAGCTGTTCATTTAAAAATATATTTTAAAAGGACCTGAATCCATTGTGAATTTAGTGACCATACTTTAATCGTATAACTGCAGATGATAAATCTGTATTCAGAGAAGGAGTCCTGTGACTGATAAGACAGAAACCAGTAACACAGGTCCCATGAATATTGTTATTCTCTCTCTCTCTCTCTCTCTCTCTCTCTCCCCCCCCCCCCCCGTCTCTCTCTGTCTCTGTCTCACAGTCTCACACACACACACACACAGAGTACAGAGTGCATTTCAAACTCATTCCTGGAATATTTTCTAAGCCTGCATTCACAAGCATCCTTCAAAGAGTTAGATGTGTTGGTTTCATTTAGTGAAGGTGAGAAGCGAATTAACATTTGTAGAGCCCATCCATATTCCAAAATCTGTTGAGCTTTGTTGGTTTTTATTTTGTTTTTGTTTTGGGGGTTTTTAACTAACTTTACATTGTTCTTCAGATTTGACTAAAAGATGGGTAAGATACAAGTGGTCTACAATAGACCATTGGCAGTACATGAATTTGTGAGTTCTAGTGATCCTTAGGGTGACCATAAAGTAAACAAAAACAAAAGTAGAACTCAAAATTTCTGGACACTAATTTCTGTATTCTGTCAGATTTTATTCTGTTTTATTCTGTCAGATTCTATGAAAAATAGAAAATTGAAACATGTGACAGATACATTCTCTAATCTTGATACTGAGCATCAAGTTCTTCTTTCCTCCCTATCCTTTCCTGCATTCTTTTTTTTTTTTTGCGGTACGCGGGCCTCTCACTGTTGTGGCCTCTCCCATTGCGGAGCGCAGGCTCAGCAGCCATAGCTCACGGGCCTAGCCACTCTGCGGCATGTGGGATCTTCCCGGACCGGGGCACGAACTCGTGTCCCTTGCATCGGCAGGCGGACTCTCAACCACTGCGCCACCGGGGAAGCCCTCCTGCATTCTTAATGTAGATTTCTTCGATAAAATGAGAGGTGACAATAAACTGCTTTCCTCAATGTCTCTAAGGTAATTCATTAAAACTTTTGCGCTTATTTGCTAAGTGCACACTCCCAACCTATAGTTACAGATTGTCATTTTGACCTCATGCTGCCATGAAATGAGGAATCCGTATTTGTCATTATATATTTTGGACTAATTTTTACCCAGGATACTACAGCCAGTGTATCCAGGTTTGCAGAGTCTGAGTCATTCATGAAATGCCTTTATAATGTTGGGTACTTACTCAAAACATCTCTAGACCTCATTTTGTGGAAGTTAGCTTGGTGTTTTAGCACACAGGTCTGGTCCCATGTATACCTGGCTTTGAATCTGAGCCCTTCTCTTATGTCATTTTGGGCAAGTTTCTTTGCTTCTCTACTCACATTTTTTAAGTGGAAACATAGTACATAAATTATTTGATGGTTATGAGGATTAAGTGAAATAATGCATACAAAGCACATGGTGCTGATTAAAATATTAGTTCCTATTCTTATGACATCATTCCAGATCAGTTTATGAGCAAGAAGGTGAGCTCATTACTTCATAGCCATAATTTATTTTGATCTTACAGTGATATTCCCCAACTTATCAGCCACTTTAATTATGAGAATTGTATTTAAATGACTTCTGACTATGTTTGAAAAGCAAATTTACTCTTAGTGGTAACTATTACATTAAAAAATATAGAAAACAAAATGTTGTGAAGTTTAATGGACTCGACATAGGCATTTTGAGGAATGACTCAAATACACTCTTCCAGTCCAAGCATCTTTAAGAAAGAAATAATTGTGATATTCAGGAGGCAGGAAGTAGATGTCTCCTTTAGTGAATTAAATCCTGCAGACGTTCACTAAGCATCTGTGTTTTGGCCAGATCCCCAACTTCCTACAGCAGCATGCAAAATCCTGGAAGGTGGAGTCCAGGTCTTTTTCAGCCTTTCATCCCCAGCTTTTGGATATGGAGAAGAGAACTAAGGACTTGATTTAAAGGTATTTTTCTATTCGGACAGAAAGAGAAAGCACCAGCAGTTACTTAGAGATTTGATGGGGTGATAAAGGAAACTGGAACAAAGGAGCAATGTCTCTGACCTACTGTCAGCAGAGCCTACCTTCCAGGGGTGCACCCGGCAGTGGTGATGAACTTCAAAGTTTATTGTAACAGCGGCTTAAATCTTGGGTGGGCCGGCCATGTGAGAAGTGTGGGATACATTTGACAGACTGGCTTAAAGGAGGAATGAACTCATAGAGTTGGCATCATTTGAACCATGCATCAAGCTAACCACTTTCTATCAACCCAGAAAGTTTTGCTGAGCATGTACTAATTGCCCAGCACTGTACATGACCCTATGAGAGATAGAAAAGAAGTATAACTCATGGCCATCACCTTCAGCAGTGCACAGTTTTTTGCCTTTATTATCTTCTCTATCAGGGAACTGTACTTTCTCCCCACTAACAGGCTGTTTGTCAAGTACGATGAGGATATTTCTAGCCCACTCACTCGCAGTTGAAATGACTTTTCTCTGAAGGTCCCTATCCTTTCACTCAGTTGTCCTTAACTTCCCTGCTTCACAGCTGCAAAATACCCCTGAGAGGGCTTCCTTGGTGGCGCAGTGGTTGAGGGGCCGCCTGCCGATGCAGGGGATGCGGGTTCGTGCCCCGGTCCGGGAAGATCCCACATGCCACGGAGCGGCTGGGCCTGTAAGCCATGGCCGCTGAGGCTGCGCGTCCGGAGCCTGTGCTCCACAACGGGAGAGGCCAGAACAGTGAGAGGCCCGTGTACCGCAAAAAAAAAAAACAAAAAAAAAACCCTGAGACTTCAGTGACCTCCCATAGGGAGCAACTAAACTAACAATAGGGAAGTTGAAAAGTGGGAATGGGAGAAGACATACCACACGTACCATATGTTAATCTGCAGGTGTTTGATAATCCTACTCTCTTTGACTTTAGATATTCCATCTGTGCTTTACAATCTAATATAATGTTTATAAACATAAAATTAATACTATAAAGTTAATGAACATTAACATTCAAGAGAATGCTAAGCACGTGGAGAAATCTGAGTTAGATTGAGCTGTGCCACCATTAAAGAACATTAAAAGCACTTGGGTTGCTTTCCATGGAGTAGCTGTAATTGAAATACTGCTTCCAATCTGTAGTACTTTTCAGTGCCCCAGTGAAAATAAACATGGCACAAGGAAAAATAAGATCACTATCACAGCAAAAGAAATTAGAGTGGTTATTAGTATATTAATTGAATACCAGATGGAAAAGCAAAACAAGCAATAGCCTGCCAGGCTCCACAGGAAAATATCTTCTAAATATTTTAGAAGAAAATTTAAAACAACATGTAGTGGTGAGGTATATGGATAATATATTTTCTGCTACCCTGAGCGTGATAGTGACCAAAATAGACCATGAATTATACCACTAGGAGATGTGAAGTTAGAAATTGTAGAGAAGTCCACCAGCAATTTAATTGGGAGTGGCCTTTACAGGTAACAAAATACATACTAAGTTTTTGGGTAAGTGTTGTTAGTTTAATTATCTGGGAAGAGAGTGTGTATGTGTATGCATGCTTGTTAGCTTCTGTTGTCTTTCTAGCCATGGGTAAAGGCCGTACACTGTGGCCCCAGTGGCCCTGGGTGAAGATCAATGCAGTTCCAGTGGCTCAGAAGCCTGTGGGTAGATTTGCCCTTGGCTGGCGTGGTGGGGGACTTCAGGGTGCTTCCTGTGAGCTGTCTGTATTAACGCCACTCACATCTGAAGCCTATGAAATGCAAGGTGTGTAACAACTCACAATTTAGCAGCTATCATGAACATTGCTTGAATCAGCTGGGTGCTAGAAAATGTGTCCAAATACATGAAAGCATTTTCTCCCTTGTTCATTTCCATAGGGAACAATTCTTTTCTGATTTCCTCATGTATTATTGTCTAAAATGTAAAAACATTTCTGTATAATGAAGAACACTCCAGAATGTGTTATGTCCCTACAGATGTCTTACTTATTTTAAAATGGACCTTCAGATGTCCAAGTTGACTTATATTTATTCTTTGTTAAATACAGTTATTCATCAGACTCTCAACTTGAACACATGCTATGTGTCAGGTGTGGTTGGGCACAAAGATGGATAAAGGTCTCTTCTCTGCCTTGATGGAGCTCCTGGCTGAGAGGGACCTTCATCAATCACTGTGTTACAGTAGGGTAGGAGCAGTAATACAGGTATGGAAGATGTGCTATGGGGCCATAGGTGACAGAACATTTAACTCTGCCTGAGAAGGTCAGGGAAAGCCTCAGGGAATGACCTTGAAGGCCAAGTAAGAATTCTCTTGGGAAAAAGAAAATTTCTTTCAAAAGAGAGAAACTAGTTGGTACATTCTTTTGCATAGTATATGTTCATCCTTCGGACCTTGTCTTTCCTAGTTGTGTGCTGGAAATCCATCCCTTACCTGAGGCTTCCAAGCTGGACTAGTTTTTCTCCTAGGCTACCTTTTAACCATTAGTCATAGCTCTCGTCACTGTTTTAATTATTTGCTTTTCCATACCCCTTCTAGATATTACTGTTCGAGTGTCAAAACTCATCATTGTGGAATCCCTAGCCCGATATCTGACATATAGCAGGCACTCACAGAATATTAAATAAAATAATGAATGTCTGGGATAATCTAACATGACATCAATGTAGGGGACATGGTAGTCTGAGCCAGGTTGCAGTGGGTCTTAAAGGTGCTTCTAAGTGAGGTTACAGATGTCATCATGTGCTGGGCAGCAGGGATTCAGTGACTGCTTTGAGCAGTGGAATGACATGGTGCCTCTGGTGGCAGGTGGGGTGTGGATAGTATGGGAGTGACTGGCAGCTGGGAGACGTGTCCCCGATCTGCTTCCCGGAGTGGAACAGATGAGGTGGGTAGAGATTGGAGTGCACCACCCTGCAGCCTGGTTATGGCCTGGGGGTGGGAGTGGTGGGGGCAGTAGGGGACGAATTCTGAAGAGTGATATCCTATGGGATTTCCAAGTTAGTCACCAAGCTGGCATCTGAATCTAGGTTCCCGGGTTCCAGAGCGTGGAGTGGAGCATAGGAAGGCCAGGAACAGGAGAGGACCTGAAAGAATTCACTGTGCTGAGCTGCATGCAGTCCCCATGGATATTTACCGGATATCGCCGGCCATTAAGGGTGGTGGAAGATGGGTGGGTAGAGAGAAAAGGGAGAACTCAAAAAAGACTTTGGTTTGGGTAACCTGGTGAGTGCTGATGACTGAGCACGTTACAGAGGGAAGCGGGAGAAGCAGCAGCTTTCAGTGCAGCAATCGGAACGTACAGCTGCGGGGGTGGGTTGGAACAGGTGGCAGGTAATAAATGGATTTTGTTGAGTTCCAGTTGGGGCACTTAGAGGAAAGTCAAGATTTTGCATTGTGTTTTAAAGCTATCCGTGAGAATCATTTTATTTTACTTGTAAAAGTAACTTTTTATGAGCAGGAATGCCTTATTTGTGTTCCTAGTTGTAAGAGAGTTTGTTCAAACATTGTATACCAATTTAGTTCATTAGAACTGGACCAGGGAGGTCTGAGCCAGTGGTGTAAGAATTTTCAGGTTGGTAAGTAAGATCAGCATCCTAGGGCAAATGGTTTAAATATTTCAGTAAACTTTTCTCTACAATAAATATTTTCTATATAATTTCCTGGCAGTCATAGTCTCAAGATTATAAATCAGCAGAACTTGGAACCACCTACACAAACTGTTCAGTTTAAGAAGAAAGAAAATAGATTGAAACCTAATCTTATAATGATAAGTTATAGAGTAGGTATAACTTTAAGATACATTTTATGGTAACTGGTAAATATTCTCAAATCTTCTCTCTCATCTGTGCAAAGAAAGGTTAATTGTTAAGCCAGTGCTTTGAGTTTTCAAAGTTATGTGCGTCAACAGCTTTGTAAACTTTCTCTTAATGTTTTTGCCAAAATAATTATGGCCTATGGATTTGAATTGGATTTTTTACTGTTTTGATCATTAACTAGTCAAAGATATTTGGGGCCTATCGTACTCTCCCCTTACAGAATGAAATATTCTGTTATTCTATTTCTTTTTTCTTGTGGTGTTTTTTGTTTTGTTCTGTTTTGTTTTTTCCTTGGCTTAAAATAGGAGTACTCGTTCTTGTGCCAAAGAGTATGAAAAGTCCCAGGAAGAATTTGGCATTTTTTCCTAGAGTATACATTTTACTTGAGGAACTTGTCAGTTGCAAAATGGGGGAGGCTAATGAATTTAACACATTTTTGTATTAAAATAAATATGCTATATTATGCTAGAATAAAAAACCATGAGAATGTATACATATTAAAAAAGAACAACACACAAAACTTCAAAAAGCTATTGAGCTGGCTGCCAGCATTTTCAACTCCTCACTCCATCTCTGCATGAGGTTTCATACTTTCTAAAGCTGGTCTTGCAGATGGGGGCATGTATACCCATCATTCTGGGTGCTGTTTTAAACAGACTTCAAGAAGATGTCATAACAGAATCGAGAGCCCAGAAATAAACCCATGCATATATGGTCAGCTAATATTTGACAAAGGAGCCAAGAATACTCCATGGAGAAAAGACAGTCTCTTCAATAAATGATGATGGGAAAATCGGATATTCATATGCAAGAGAATGAAACTAGACCCCTATCTTACACCACTCACAAAAACTAACTCAAAATGGATTAAACACTTAAATGTAAAACCTGAAACCGTAAAACTCCTAGAAGAAAACCTATAGAAACAGCTTATTGACATGGGTCTTGGCAATGACTTTTTGGATATAATATCTAAAGCACAAACAGCAAAATAAAAATAAACAAGTAGAACTATATCAAAGTAAAAATCTTCTGCGTCACAGAAGAAACAATCAAAAAATGAAATGGCATCCTACGGAATGGGAGAAAATATTTGCAAACCACGCTCATAAGGAGTTAATATCCAAAATATATGACACTCATTCAATTCAATACTAAAACCCACAAATAATCCAATTGAAAAATGGGCAAAGACCTGAATAGACAATTTCCAATGAAGATATTCAAGGGTCCAACAGGTACATGAAAAGGTGTTCAACATCACTAATCATCAAGAAAATGCAAATCAAAATGACAGTGAGATATCACCTCACACCTGTGAGAATAGCTATCATCAATAAGACAAGAGGTAGGGGCTTCCCTGGTGGCGCAGTGGTTGAGAGTCCACCTGCCGATGCAGGGGACACAGGTTCGTGCCCCGGTCCGGGAAGATCCCACATGCTGCGGAGCGGCTGGGCCCGTGAGCCATGGCCGCTGAGCCTACGCGTCCGGAGCCTGTGCTCTGCAATGGGAGAGGCCACGACAGTGAGAAGCCCGCGTACCGCCAAAAAAAAATGACAAGAGGTAACAAGTATTGGTGGAGAAAAGGGAACCCTTGTGCTTTGTTGGTAGGAATGTAAGTTGGTAGAGCCACCATGGGAGTTCTTTAAAAAAAAAAAAAAGTAGAACCATGTAATCCAGCAATTCCACTTTTGGGTGAATAGCCGAAGGAAACAAAAAGCACTATCCTGAAGAGATATCTGCTCCCCTGTGTTCACTGCAGCATTATTTACAATAGCCAAGACATGGGAACAACCTAAGTTTTCATCGACAGATGTATGGATAAAGAAGATGTGGTGTATATATACATTGGAATATTATTCAACCTCAAGAAAAGAAGAAAATCCTGCCATTTGCAACAACATAGATGGACCTTGAGAGCGTTATGCTAAGTGAAAAAAGTCAGGCAGAGAAAGACAAATACTATATGATCTCACTTATATGTGGAATCTAAAAAAAAACAAATTCATAGAAGCAGGGATCAAACCGGTGATTGCCAGAGATGGTGCTCAGTCGGGGGTCGCGGGGGGCAGGATTGTGGGGGAATAAGTAAAGGTGGCCAAAAGGGACAAACTTCCAGTTATAGGTTCTGAGATGTAATGTAAAGCATGATGAGTATGATTAAAATACTGTATTATTTTTTTGAAAATTGCTAACAGTGAATCTTAAAAGTTCTCATTACAAGGAAAACAAATCTGTGACTATGTGAGGTAATGGATGTTAACCAAACTTGTGGTAATCATTTTGCAATATATGCATTTATCAAATCATTTTGTTATACACCTTAAACTTATACAATTTTGTATATCAATTATATCTCATTAAAACTAGAAATAAAGATGTCAAACAGCCCAAAGTAGTGCTTTTTACTATGCTCATCACCCCTCACCCCTATCACACCCTCCTCACAGGATCTGAGCACCTAGAAAATGACTGTTTATTTCACCACATAACAATTATTTCATGTTTCTCCGAAGTGTGAGTGCCCTGAGAGCAGGCTTTTTTCCCTAATTATTTCTATATCCACAGCTCCTAGCTCCTGTCACAGAGTATTTGATGTATGTGTTGAAGGAATGAACGCATGAATGAGTTTTAGGGACTCTCCAGGACAGACCATAATTCATACAGTCATACACATAGCACTCTGACAGTGACCCTGGGGTTACCCTCATGTTTAGTCTGGGGTGGAACTTATCATTACCATGAGGTGATACACTAGGCTTCGGAGTTACAAGAGAACGGTTCTTGTCATGGGGCAGGAACAAGGAGAGCCTCCTGGAAAATCAAATCTTCAATAACTGAAGGAACTAGATTTGTTTCATTAAAGGAGTGTGTGAACTGCGGACTCACTGGAAGGAGAGACCCAGTCCATGATCATCCACCCTCTGGCAGCTAAGACAAACAACAGCAAAATAATACAGTGAAAATAATGTGCTTCAAAGGCTCTATCTACTGACGACAACTGAATTAACATCCTGCACATGTGTCATTATTCCAGTAACTCGTTATGACCAAAGAGATTGCATCATTCAGATCATAAGACTATTAGTTCATCTTTGCCACAGCTCATTTTACCCAGTATCCAGACATGGGCTGAAAATTAGTGTATTTTTTTTAACTGGTGAAGAATGAATTGACATTGAAAATAAAGTGAGTTTTGCACATGGAAGATCAACCTAACCTGCCACCTACGGAGTAGGTGACTATGTCTAAGCTTGAAAGAGGAGAGGATTCATCCATTCAACAAACACTGGAATGCTATGTATGTGTCAAGCATTGTTCCAAGCAAAAAAAAAAAAAAAAGCAAAATGAAACGTGAGTCACATACAAAATATCAAAATATTTGCTTTCCAATAACATGTCTATTTAAGAAATTCAAAGTCTGAACAACTTTATACTTTGTCATTTGCTCCTTTATGATAGTTATTATATGGTAGGTGTTCAGTAAGTGATGTGGTAGCCTATACCTCCCTGAAGAGTGAAGGGGAACTATCTATTCTGTACTTGTCTGATGAAAGATCTGAGGCATCAGTGCAGTAATAGAACAGTAACTTCACATTCCTACTGCAAACTTAAGTTTCAGGCAATGTGAGGGTGGACCACGGGCTTGGTATGCCCTTGTTAGTACCCTATTTCTACCACTTACCACTGGTATGACCCTTGGGCAATATACTTAAGCTCTGTGTGACTTAGTTTCCTCGTTAGTAAGCAGAAGTAATCTGTTTATTATCCCACCTACCTTCCTACAATCGTTATGATGAAGTGAGATGATCTGTATACAATGTTTAGAGCAGTATTTGGCACCCGGGTTATAAAGGCAAACTATCGTTTGCCTGTAATCATAGTAGACACCAGAAACATAAGACTAAATAGATTTTTAAAAAATATCTTTCTTGGAAGTGGATTTATAAAAACAAACAAATAGACGATATTTGGGGATGGGAAGTTAAGTCCAGAATGGATGATCAAAGAGCTAAAATCCACATACATTATCGGGCATTCATCATGTCCTCAGAACTGTGCTAGGTGCTAAGGAGGACAGAAATGGCCCCAAAGCTCATATCTGTCCTGCAGAAATTTACATTTTATTTAGGGCATCAAGACTATAACAGTTGGAAATAATTAATAGTAAAAGACTGATAAAACGGTTTAAGGCCATGATAAAAGAAATGTCACAATATAGTATTATATTAAAATAAATAATTAAAATATATTCATATTTTAGGACTTCCCTGGTGGCGCAGTGGTTAAGAATCCACCTGCCAATGCAGGGGACACGGATTAGAGCCCTGGTCCGGGAAGATCCCACATGCCATGGAGCAACTAAGCCCGTGTGCCACAACCACTGAGCCTGTGCTCTAGAGCCCGGGAGCCACAACTACTGAGCCCATGTGCCACAACTACTAAGCCCGTGTGCCTAGAGCCCATGCTCCGCAACAAGAGAAGCCACCGCCATGAGAAGCCCCCACACCACAACAAAGAGTAGCCCCGGCTCGCCACAACTAGAGAAAGCCCTTGTGCAGCAACAAACACCCAACACAGCCAAAAATAAAACTAGATAAATTTATTTAAAAAAAAAAGAATTTAGGTTTTCTCCCCTGTGGTACAATAAGGCAATGGCTCTGGCTGATTCATAAGCAACTCGTTTTAGGGGAAACTGTGTGTTCAAGGGAATATTCCTGATGTGACAGGAAAGATTTAGTCTTTATTGGACTCACTAGCCTTGAAATGCCCTTGTTATTGACCAAATGAGAAAATGTTTGCTTCCAGACTGCAGATGCTAATGGTCCTTCACTATATTTATTTCCCACTTCTCTAACATATGTTGAAAGTTTTGAAGCCAGTAAGAACACTAGTATACAATGTATTTACAATCCAGAATTCTTAAACTAAAAGGATATAACTGCTGAATAACTATAGAAGGTAGCTTACAAGATGTTAGTTATGAACTGAATTATGCCTCCCCCTCAGTTCATATGTTGAACCCCCAGTGTGACCATATCTGGAGATAGAGTCTTTATGAGGTGATTAAAGTTAACTGAGATCATAAGGGTGGAGCCCTAATCTCGTAGGATTGGTGGCTTTATAAGAGGAAGATCTCTTTCTCTCCCTCTCTCTCTCTCTCCCCGCCCCCTCCTCCCCCTCTTCCACTCTCCCCCTCTCCCTCCCTCTCTCTGCCTCTCCTTGCCATGTGAGGACAAAGCAAGAAGGCAGAAGGCAGCCATCTGCAAGCCAAGAAGAGAGAGCCTTCACTAGAAACTCATTATGGTGGTGCTCTGATCTTGTATTTCCGGCCTCCAGAACTGTGAGAAATAAATGTCTGTTGCTTAAGCCACCCAAGCTATGATATTTCATTACGGCAGCCTGAACTGGCTAATACGGTGTTAAACAAAATTACTTCTGACCTGCACTATTTTCTCTCATTTTCATTTTTTGATACATTCTTTTGTCTAGTAACAAGGCCTCTCAGTTGAGAGTATGGACAGTGGTATGAGAATTTTTCTGGTTTGGTTTTATTCCAGACTGTCTTAATGAAGGCAAGAAGCTACATTTCAATTGACCTCTAGAATGTTATTTGCAGTACAATTTCTAGGCTGCATAAACCTGTATTCACTGGTGAAACCTGATTCTTGTTTCTGGCAACATTTGCAAAATTGCTCCAGGTGCCGGGTGAGTTCTTTCATCCAAGGAGAAGAGGAATTTCTCGGGTTTCATTTTACATGTGAAACTTAATTCATGCCTCTAAAAACTATAAAATATGGAGACTAAAGATAGTCCGTCAAGGGTATGAAATGTGAATGAACAGCAAGCAGAAACCAAATTTGTAAAAGAAGAGAAAATGGGCTGCACCAGAAGCCTTCAGCTTATTTAAATTCTCTGTATTACATTCCCAGACATCTGCCTGGACAACAGAATGAAATTCATGATTATGGAAATGGGAGGGATGCGAGTGTGGGGCATGCTCTTCTGTGTGCTTTCAGCGCGGAGTTGTCACAGGTTTAATTGACCTTTTCTCTGACTGTGGACTGTCACAGCCCTGTCAGAGGAGTGACTTCTGATGGGAAGACACAGGAACTTTTGTGGAGGAGGGGCAGGGCTCTGTCAAAAGATCAACAGCCCTGAGGCTGCAGGCCTTGCCCACCCTCACCTTTAACACATTTCAATTAACTTCATTACACACAATTTGATCGACACAGGGTGACTTTTCAAGTTTGGATTTAGGTTGTTGCTGAAATGTACAACAGGTCGATAGTGTGTTATTTCCATCCTTGAAAAGCAGAGCAGAGCAAAGTGACTGCAACAGGGCTCTGGCTCCCAGCCCAGGGCGGTGTTCCTGATGGAGGGTTTTAGGTTAAGGTCAATCAGGATGTGACAAAAGGGGGGTGTTTTTCCAGTTATGAAATTTAGTCCATCAACGAAGCTCCCCTTGTACCATGAGATTGGAACAATCCCTTACACTGAGGTTGTATCGAATTCTGGGCCCTTATTTAGTGTTAGAGCATCATCTGAGGGGCTTGTATCTGATACAGGTGGCCCTTTACAGGTAGTCTTTTATTAGTGTTTAGGTTTATCTTTCCCACCTGACTTTCGGTAGAGGCCATTCAGGAACCCATTCTGAGGTCTGGGTTTCCCTAGTTTCATCATCATGACCGGCTCAAGGGCGCAGGTCTCGCTGCTGTGCCCGTGAAGTGTGAGGCTGTGCAAAGCTTGGTGGTCCTTTGTAGCCCTTCATCACCTCCCCTCTGCACCTAGGCACACAGGAACTATTCCCCTGCTCCACGGGCTTGTGCAGGCCTGTGTGCCAAGGATATTTGTACTCAGCGGTCTTGCTGCTTCTCTGATTCTACATTGAAAGGCATTGGTCCCCTGTGAACTCAGATCACCCCCAAGCCAACCCAGTATGTCTTCTCACTCCACCTTATCTCTGGATTTACAGTTCGTAACCCCACTCCTAGGTATCATCCCCAGCTCCCCAGGATGCCTATTCATTACGTGCTTCCTCTCTGACTATCCCTTCCCAGCAGTTCTGCCAAACAACCAGTCTTAATACCCATGGTTTTTCTATTTGCTGAATCTTTTCAGGGTCGAGTCCCCTTTGTCAGGCAAAGGCTTTTCCTCTATATTTTGTAAAAGCGCCCTTCCCTGCAGCGTAGACGCCTCATGATTTAGCTGATAAAGTATTGTCTTGCTTCATTATCCTGCTTTATTTTCATCCTTTCAAACAGAACTCTGATGCCACCTACCATAGTAACTGCAATCAATTTTCCAAGTTCCCTCTAAAATGCCACTCCATTTTCTGGGAAAAGAACAAAACAAGGGCTGGGCCTCAGCACAATTGTGACATGGATCCCATTCATCTTTGCTATTCATAATCCATCTCCTGTACTCTCTCCCTCTCCATTAAACTTCCCAAGTGCTCATTATGACCCAGGTCCCTCTCCTCTTGTGGTTCCTCTCCTCTTCTCACCAGTGGGTCAGTAGACAGGGAAATGCCTCCTTTATCCAGAGCCCTCGGGGAGTGATGTGCTTCACATAAACATAAATTTTCCAGGCTATTGACGCTTACTTTAGGCGGAAAATTTCCTGTAATGGCTTTGAATAGAAAGTTTCTCAACCTCCTTTACATTGTTTCCTATCTTTGAAAACGAATTCAAATTCTTGTCTCTTTCTCATGCGGTATCTTGAATCAATAATCATTCATTCAACAAGCATATATAGAGCACCCATCATTATGTGAGGGGCTCAGAGATACAAAGATGAATGCAGTAGTAGTGCTCTTGCCATTGCAAGAGCTTAAGGTCAAATTAGGATGAGGATACTGAAGACAAATTGCTACAGCCCAGAGCAAAAGAGACTGTATGAGGGATGTGAACAGGGCATGGATAGGGCATAGAGGGGACACAGAGGAATAGCAGCAACTGACAAAACGGATGATGAGGTGCCAGGATAGGCTTCTGAGAGGGCTAGTAATCTATTATTAAGGACTCTGCCCTCCTCAGAGGGTCCACTCTGGTCTGCATTTTGAGTTCTCCTGTCTGGCTCTTAAGGGGGGTTCCGTTTCTCCTACTGCAGCTAGACTGTCAGCTGTCACGTCTAGCTCCTAGCAGACCCTTCCCCTGTTAATTTACATTTCTAATCATCTGTGAGCTGGGAAGCCTTATAGCCAAGCCCCCTAAAACCAGGGCTCCCTTGGAGTAAATAGGCTCTCAGTAAGGCTCCTGGGGGCTCCGTCAGGATAATGGGCAAGAGGGTTGTTTGACTGCTTGTTTTGATTAGACTATTCTGATTGCTTTGTGCTTCTCTCCTGGTTCTGGTTGGCTTGGAGGTTTGGTAGATAAGCAGCCTCTAAATAAAATGAGTCATTATGGATTCATGTCAGGAGGAGAAGGGTTTTTAATATAAAGGAATTATTAATATCTCTCTATAATGGGCACCTACCATGTGCCAGATTCTTTACCTTTATTATTTCTTTAACCCTCACAGTAGCCCTGCAATATAAGTAAAATATCCCCACTTTATGAAAAAAGAAACTAATACTCAGAGACTACACAATTCACTGCCCTTTGTGATGTTAGACAAATTTCCTGGTCTCCCTGTCCCTCGTATCCTTCACCTGTAAAATGGGGACAGTACTACTGTGTATCTCTAAGAGTTGTGAGGGTTAAAGAGGTGAATAAGTATAATTATAACTAAAGTGCCTGATATGTAGTAGAATTCAGTGGTAGCTGCTGTTATTATTGTCATGTTGTTGTTACTAAAGTCATATAGGTATTGTACTTAGAAGCAGAACCTAATTCTAAAGTCCATCCCACAGCAGGTTCTCTGATACCAGGGAGAATTACTTTGTAGCAGTGATTTTGCTCAGCATGGCTAAACTACATTTGGAGGCCGCCACGTGCTCTGTCTCTGAGCCACAGGAGGACAGGGACAGGGTTATATTCTTACCCTGGCTGTCCTTATCACTGACTCCCCGAGACCCGAGTCAAGGGCAATGAATTGTGACATTTTAAGAGAAGGTTGTAAGCAATGACTTCATGCTACTTCTGAAGTCTGTCTCAAGGTCAAGTTTTGTTTTGAAAAAGCAAAAGTACCAAAGCCTCGATCACCACAGCTTTTCCCCTCTTAGGGAGAGGTTGTCCCAGAGGTTTCTTATACTACTTTGGAACTTAAAGATGCATCATTCCAAGCAGATTGTTTCTTTATGTTGGCCCATTTTATTAGAAAATAACCTCCCACCGTGATGTGCTTACTGATCACATTCATGACTGAGATTGACAGATTAAGAACAAACAGCAAATTTCTCAAATTTCTTCAAATTTCTCTCTTTAGAACTGACTGTTTACGGTATGGACAGGACTTGGAATAATCATTTGCATGGGTTTTACTTGGTTGTTCACTTTAATTTCTTGAAACTTAAAAAAGGAATGTTAGCATGAAATACGCCATTCCACAAGGAGAATGCTTCCTTCCACTATGTTGTTTTCCAATGTTAAAAAAAAAAAAAGAACTTGAAGAGTGTCTAGAAGTTCTTTGAAATATAGCCATTTGAAATTTCAATAAAATCCTGATTTGTGATGGGAGAACGGTGATTACTTTTTCCTCTCTTTTCAAAAACTCCCGTAACAAAAATTAAAGGTCTCTCAATATAATATAAAATATGATTCTCATCAAAGAGCACTTATTAGCTATAATAATTCTTACATGATTCTATGCAAAGATGTTACTGTGCATATAGCCCTTGACAAGTATTCATTAAATTGAATTACATCTTGTTACCCTGCCCTATCTATCTCTGCTTTCTAGAAACCTGGTATAAATTAAGGAAACTCTGAATACAGCTAACAAACATGACATGAATATCAACATTTACATTATGAATTTAACGTGGAGTGAGTGTGTTACCACAGCCCTGAGTTGCAGAGATTCACGGAATTTGTCTTATTTAAGCATTCAGTAATATCACCCCCCCCCACCTTTTTTTTATAGTCTGTGAGGAATTCTAAGATGAAATGGGACTTAAAGCCATACCTGAATGAAGCAAGGAACACCCCTTGGCAAACAGGATGAAAGGCAAGTGTTGGAGGTGAAGAAAGCTGGGCTGTCAATACAAATCAAAAAAAGCCCTTTGTATGTTTTATCCTTCTCGCTACAAAAACTAATTTTATCTGGGGTGGGGCGGGGGGGTGAATCGGTATGTTATTTGGTGGGCAAGGACCAAAGAAATTTTCACAAGGATTCAGCCACCTGTAGAAAACAACTGACTACTCCTAAAGGTCCAGGGAAGTAGAATCTGACCTTTCTGACGGGCTAGTTTGATATGTGGCCACACACTTTTTTTCTGGGTTATGGGACTGCTTGATGTTAGATGCTGGTGGACTTGGGAGGTAAGAGAATATAGGGCAGAGAAAGCAAAGAGGCGTTTTGCGTCAGAGAATGCCTTATGCTAAACTTTAGGAGTCCATTTCCCTGCAGCATCTGCTGCAGAAGGAAGGATGCTTCCGTGGAGGGAGATGCCGCCAAGAAAGTGGTGCCCCGGGCTGCACCTGTCAGTCACTTCCTTGGCAGCTTGAGCCGTGATAGGGAACTGGGTGGCGGGGGGGGGGGGGGGGGGGGGGGGGGGGGGCCGGGAATGCCTCAAAGCCAGCCTAGAGGAAGAAACTTAAAGCAGGGTGTGTGTTTTTCAGTTTCCTGCTAATCACCTGCTTTGTTGAAGGCAAGCTGGGCTGGGGACCCGGTTCTGCAGATTTGTGATTTAGTGAGTAGAACTGTATCATTAGCATAGCTGAAGAATGGTGCCTCTTGCACTAACTCGAAACATTAGTCAGCAAACACCAACAGCTTAGGAGCATGAGATGAAACTAGGTCCCTTTCACCTTAAATGACACCAGGCTGAGCAGGCAGAAACGTGGGGACCTCTGGACCAAAGGGACCGTTGCTGGAGACAGCAGAGTGATCAGGTAAAGAAGAGCAGATGATGGACAGTCGGCTCCCTTTGTTAGTTGTTGATCTTCTCACTGCCTGATCTGTGTGACCGGATGACCTGGGTACACAGCGCTGCCCCCTAAGCCCCATCAGGACCCTGCCTTTGTAATGACTCATCAGAAACATCACCCTCAGCAAATTATTTAGAGTGCAAGGAACCACATTTGTACAGGTGAGGAATTCCAAGGTATCCTACTGCCAACGGGTCAGCACATTACAGGTTCAGGTCAGCACTGTTAGATGAAAGCGTGATTATTTTTAGCCCATTGTGCTTTTCTGCCCTTGAGCAATCATTCTGAGCTTGAGGGTGAGGGGAAAACAGACTTTCTGCCAGCACATTCTCCTGGGTGGCAGGCTTTAGCTGTCTTCCCAGTCCTTCTACAGAATCGTAGGTTGGATGCTCACCTGGTCCTCATGTCCTCAAGTCTCTAGATACAGTTTCTTTTTTAGGAACTGAGCTTAATCCAGCTTTGTAATCTATACACTTCCAACTCCTACTTTAATCAACTCAGTACTCTTCTGCGCTCATTAGTCTCCTTTCATCATCCACTTCTTTTTTCTGATCCATTTCACTTTTGGCCTCCTGGTTTCATTTCCCTCCCCAAACCTTTCTTTGTAACCAATAAAAAAGAGTACACCCATGACACACATGACATTGGAGGGGTGGGGTCATCACAGTGACAGCGGGGGTGGGGGTGGGGTGGGGGGGTGGGGGGGTAAGAGAAATAAACAAGTTCTTGGTATTTGAGTGTTAAGCATTGTGAGAGAGATGTTGACAGAATCCAAGAACTATAAAACTGGAAGAGACATTTTTAACCACAGTCAAATATTTGACTTGTTATTTTGAACATCTCCTCCCTTTGAAACATAGGTCCAAACTTTCCAGCCTCTCTGGTACAGGAAGACTAACTAGTAAGGGGTTGGATGGGTGTTGAGTGAGATAATCTATAGTATCTATCACTGTTTTTGAAATAGAGGCGGCTAGGAATCACGTGGTCACTAATTGACCAATAGTTTCCCATGGCTTTGAAGGGAGATTTGATCGGGCGGGGACAAAACAGCATTGTCTGATTCCAAAAAAGAGTGGCTTCCTGTGAAAGAAAGAGAAGGACACAATCTTTTAATTTCTGCTTTTTCTCTGCATTTCACGGTACGTTTTTATAAAGATAACAGATGGGATTCCTATATTCATTAAGGAGAAAAAAAAGAACTCTTCATCTGCTAGTATTTTAAATAAGGGAAATACATAGTATTTACTGCTACCCTTTGAAGACCCTTTGAAGATTTTAATTAACACTGAACGTTTTATTCCATCTGCTTAAATGAGTAGGCCACATGGTTACAAGGCCTCTCATTTCAGGCTGGTGAACCAATTCATTGGGTCTCCTTGGTTGGAACTAGTAGAAAAATCCTCAACTCAAAAGACCCCATAAATTACCCAAAAGTTATCTTCACTTTAAAAAGATTTATAATAAAAGAGCATATATGTAAATACATGTGTATAATATACACGTGTAGATTCAAAAATTCAAAAGAAGCGATTCAATACTGTCTGTTTGACTTCAACCCAATCTCCCTCAGTGCAGTGATTCCTGATATGTCTGTTTTCTTGAACATTTTACAGCACTTTATATTTCATAGAACACTTTCACATATTGTTTTATGATTCTCTCTACCCTGTGAGATAAAACACAGTAGATCGTATTCTCTTTAATTAAAGATAAGAAAATGAAGGCACAGAGAGCTCCAATGATTTGCCCCAGGTCACAAAGTTCCAAAGAGACTTGCCTGACCCTGTAATCTAAATCTTTTCATTTCTGTCCTGGTACTCTAGCCAGCAATGAAAGCTTACTTATCAAAGGGAGACTCTTTCCTTCTTTAGGAAGATTATTTTGTATCAGTTGGGCTTTACTGAGGATAGATCTGAAATGTAATGCATGTTATAAAAGCAACTTCAGTAATATGGCAGTATGACGGGATGCTTCTGACCATTGGGAGGAGACAGATGTGGGAATGAATTCCACATCAGCTTCCTTTTAGCTAAGCGACTTGGAGCAAGTAACTACTTAATCTCTATGAGGATGAATATTCTCCTCCATGTAGGATATATTCTCCACCATGTAGGATATAAATAAAACTTACACATATAGATACGCAGCACACATTCTATGTTCCCTGGAAAATCAAATCACTCTATTATTGGACTATTTGAATAAATTGAGGTCCATTTGTTTATTTTAAGAATATTAAACATCTACCCTGAGAGGACTACTGTTCTAGACACTGGAGATAAAAAGATTAATAAAACCAATTCCTGCCTTTATGGCACCAAAAGGTGTGGTGGGGACGGGGGAGGCTAGAAAGTCTCTGTAGGTGATTTACTCCTTGAACTAAGTCTTGAAAGCTTGACTACATAAGTCTCTGTGGGCCAGAGTTCTGGAGTCATTTATCTTATCTAGGTCAGTTTACAGGATAAAGGAAAAACTGAAACATAAAGCCGCCTGCTAAAAATATTAAAATGAATTTTCATTTGGGTTGAGTTAGACTTTTAACTACTTCAAAAGTATTTTTGGTCTATTATGTTGTTTGTAGTACACACTTAGGGAAGTCAGATATTAGTTCCATTATACTGATGAAGGAACTGAGACCTGAAGAAGTTAAGGCTTCTTC
Organism: Pseudorca crassidens; assembly: GCF_039906515.1. Classification (NCBI taxonomy): domain Eukaryota; kingdom Metazoa; phylum Chordata; class Mammalia; order Artiodactyla; family Delphinidae; genus Pseudorca; species Pseudorca crassidens. Next base: position 75,694,649 of record NC_090303.1, on the reverse strand, counting down.
AAAGTTATTCAAATACTTCAAGGTAAGAGTCAGTTCAAGCAGTGAGCTAGATGCTCAGGACATAAATGTAAACATGACAAAATCCCTGCTTCTTTAGAGCTTTGGATCTCACCATTGGACTCACAGGTAGACATGTTGATTAACCACATACCAGGTTTGTTATAATTTAGGGGCAGTTAATTCATATATAACTGATTATGTATATCAGTGGTCATTTTTACTTTTTCCAATTTTAATGTCAAACACATTGGAAGAACCGAAGTACATTTTATTTCTTATGCCTTTAAAGTACTTTCTTGAGAATGCAGATTATTGGTTTGCATTTTTGACCTTCATCTTTATTGAGGTATAATTTATCTATAGTAAAAGGCACTGATCTCAAGTGTTCGTTCAATGCATTTTGACAAATCTATGTACCTGGATTGAAATCACCCAAATCAAGATACAGGATACTTCCTGCACCCCAAAAAGTTGCCTCATGGTCCTTTCCAATCACTGCTCCATCCATATCCCTGTCCTGAGACAATCACAGTTCAGATTTCTAGCTAAGGATCATATATTAGTTTTGCCTCTTCTTGAATTTCACTTAAATGGAACCATAGAATATGAATTCTTTTGTTCAACATAATGTCTATGAGATTCAGCCATGTTATTGCTCATATCAGTAATTCCTTTTAAATGCTGAGTCACGTTCTGTTACATGAATATGTACCTTACATCTCTTGTCCTGTTGATGAGCATTTGGGTTGTTTCCGGTTTGGAGTTGTTATGAATGAGCCAGCCATGAATATTCTCATACAAGTCTCTTTTGTTGAAATATGCATCCATTTCTTTGGGAGATATATATATATATATATATATATATATATATATATATATATATGCTGGGTCTAATGTGGTTTAAATAAAAGGAATATTGCTAATAATACTATCAAACAGCTGGCTCTCAATTAGCTGTACTAATATGCTTATATATATCAAAGAGTAGTGTAGGTAGTCCAAAGCAGCCAAAAAATAATTCTAGATTTGAGTCTGGAATTTTCTCGCTGTGTTTGTGTTCTCTAACCACGCCCAAGCTTCAACGTCATCTTGCATTTTATTTCGTATGAAAATAAGTTGGCCCAAGATCAAAATTTGTCAAGGATAATATATATAGTTGCATGAGAGTTGGCTATCATTTCATTTATCCCAAATAACAAATAACTATCTGCTACACTACCTAAATTTTCTGTGTGTACACTAGAAAAGAGAAGTTATCAGATTTTAATTTAGCTAAAATGGAAAGATTTATCCCAATCAGACCTTTAACAGACTTTTAACAAGTACCCATCTTTTTTTCCTCCCAAGGAGAGAAGTATAGTGTTTTTAGCTTGAAATGTTTATCTACTTGTTTCTACCCTTTTCTACATTTTGTCTATAGACACCCTATGTTTTCCAACCCAAACTGATCCTTTCATCCTTTATTCAACAAGTAACTTTTGAGCATTTACTATGAGCAAGGCTCTGTAGAACATCCTGAAAACAAAGCGTTGATGTAAGATGGCTCAAATCTCTTCCATCACGGAGCTTGCAATCTAATGGAAATAGGTGTTAGACAACTAATTATACAATCATTTATCAAAATAAAATTGTAATGGGCTTTATAAAATATATGGTGTGAAAGAGCATGTAACAGGGCTGTGAAATAAGACCTAAGACTTGGGCAGGAGTCACCTTTCATGTCTTCATCCTCATGTAATGAGAAGCCACTGAAGTAATCGGAGGAATGGCATGATTGGAATCGAATTTGAAAAGTTTACTCTGACTGCAGGGCAAAAACTATGAAGTAGATGGTGACTTTCATTCCCTTTCTGGACATCACGCTTTCATTGCCCCAGTCTACCACACCCAGGACCAGGCACGATTATCTTCACGCTGCTATCTGGGCTTGCCCTTCCAGACCTACTCTGATTCTTCTGCATCAGAGCCTGTCCAGATGAAGGGACCTAAAGTAATAAACAGCTTTAAGCTAAGGCTCCAGTGGCAGAGAGTAGATTACGATGTTACCACTATCCCCTCCCTCTTTCCTCTGCTCCAAATATGGAAATCTTATGGAAAAACCCAAACGAACTTTTTGGCCAACCCAATATATAATGGGAACCTTTTTTTCTAAGTACAGAGGAGTGAAGAAACGGGAAGTTTTAGTCATCCAGGTCAGCTCAGATGGAAAGATAATTTGACTATGGGTGGTCAGGATGTTCATCATGCCATATATTCTATCAAAATAACTAGATAAGTCATTTAATCTGCATTCTATGATCCTGGAATATGTTTCTTTCTCATTTCAAGAAGGTTCTAGTGGGAGGATCAGTTTCCATAGTGGATTCTCATCGTAGCAGCTGGCTACCCACTCTTTTTACCACATCCAAAGCACGCGGTACATTTCAGAGCATGTACAAACTCCATCTGTCATGCAGCATAAGGGTATCTGCTTTCCCTCATTCCTGGAGTGGGGTGAGCAGAGCCCATGATTTTTTTTTGAATTTATTTATTTTATTTATTTATTTTTGGCTGTGATGGGTCTTCATTACTGCGCGTGGGCTTTCTCTAGTTGCAGCGAACGGGGGCTACTCTTCATTGCTGTGCGCGGGCTTCTCATTGCAGTGGCTTCTCTTCTTGCAGAGCATAGGCTCTAGGCGTGCAGACTTCAGTAGTTGTGGTGCATGGGCTCAGTGGTTGTGGCCCGCAGGCTTAGTTGCTCCGCGGCATGTGGGATCTTCCTGGACCAGAGATCAAACCCATGTCCCCTGCATTGGCAGGTAGATTCTTAACCACTGAGCCACCAGGGAAGCCCAGAGCCCATGATTTTATTTGCAGTTTCATTTTCTGTCTGGAATTTTTTTTTTTTTTTTTGGTCTTCAAGAATTTTGCAATGATTTATCTAGTTAAGCTAATCCTCAGTAATCTTGGAAAGTTGAAGACTAAATAAGCAGAGAGAGAGATGGTCAGTAAGAAATCTACCTCAACAGTGCCTCACTCCTGCTTTTTAAAAGAGTGACAACGGCTGAGAATTTCAGCCACCAAGGACCAAGAGGGAGAAGGGAGGGTATCTTTGTTGAGCAAGTCCTTGCACTGCCCTTCAAAGCAGCTGCTGCCACCCCTACAGGAAAGCCATTGAGATGTGCACCAATTAGGCCCCTGTGAGCTGGGAGGAAAGCTCTCCAGGGCACCCCTGGCAGGAGAGCATATTGCAGGCACCGCCCTTTAGGCCAATATAGAGCCGTAGCCTCATTTCTCCCTGGGGCCTGGGAGAGTGATGCATTATAGAGAATGATGCCAGAAACAAGCCTGAGCTACAAAGGTAGCATCCACCTCCAGTAGCAGCTTTGGGCTTATTTGTTAGAGACCCTATCCAAGGGGAGGCATGATTACTTCTGAGCGGCTTGAACTAATATCACTGTTTCTCTCTAGCTTATGTATCAACTTCACATTAGAATTAGAGGAGATAATCTTTTCTTCTTTCTCTAGCAAGCCAGTCACAACAGTCCTGCCAGTGCCTGGGCCTTCTCAGCATGATAATGTCTAAGAATGGAGAGGATGCACCTTGCATTCTGAGAAGTTGTGAGGTTTCCAGATGGTGCTGGGGAGGAGGTGCAGATAATAGCAACCCTTGGCTTCTAACAGGAGACTGTTCACCTGCAATACATGCAACATCATCCAGGAAAAGGCAGGCATCCCCTAACTGGATTGAGCAGGCCATTAGTGACCCACTCACTGGTAAATTAAAGGAAAACAAATGTTTGTGCTAATCTGTTACCAATGAAATTTAATAAATAACCTCTCCACTTTACCACCTTTGAATTAGAGGTGGAAGTCACAGAAGTGAAAATAGCACACTTGTCAAAACAGCCAGTGATTTAGTGTTTGGAGCAATATAAATGAGGCTGAGAAAGGAAATTGCTAGGGCAGCAGTTCAGAAAATCACACTATTTGCTGCTCTTCTATCTCTGATATAACAAACTTTCTTAGCGAGGGCTAGTAGAATAAATTTATCCTTAGGTCTTAGTAGAGGGAAGTATGTTGGCATCAGATAACCTGCATTTAATTCTATAAGAGAAAGCCATTCATACATTATATAATTTATTATTTAATTTATTCGTGTATTGATTATGATTATTACTGATTAGTCATTTGTTGATTCAAGTATCTATTATGCCTACTAGACACTATGCAGTATCTGGATACAAGGATTAACCCTCATGGCCTTTCTTCTAGGTAGCAGTTCTTAAACTTTAACCTGCGTCAGAATCACTTGGAGAGATTCTAATTGAGTAGGCCAATGGTGGGGCCTGAGAATTTGCATGTCTAACAAATTCACAAGTGATGCTGATATTGTTGATTGGGCACCACACTTTGAGAAGCACTCGTGCAGAGTGCTGGGCTGCCCATTAAAATCACCCAAGGAGCAATTAAAAATCTTGATACTCAGGCTTCACCCCAGACAACACAAACCAAAATATCTTGAGTGGGACCCAAGCATCCAAATTTAAAGGCTGTCTAAACCAACAGTCTTGTGGGAAAGACAAACAAATGAGAAAACCAACCATAAGTTATAGAGGAATCAGGGAAGGCAGTGGTAGAGAATGGGAATGGGAGCCTCAGATGATGAGGAAAGACCATTCTGATGACCTGAAGAAAAAGAAAACAAAAATGCAATGAACCATAGAATGAATATTTCAGGTGGAAGAACTAGCATGTGCAAAGGCCCTAAGACTGGAGAAAGTTTGTACATTTAATGGATTAAGAAAGAGCTAGCATGGGGTTGGATCATATTGAGGGAATGGTAGAGTTGTCAAGTTGTAGTTGTAAAGCAGTAATGTAGAGACTTGTAGGCCAAGACCAAGCTTTTAGGAAGAATACGAAGCTATTATCTAATCAGATTTGCATTTAAAAGATCACTCTAGCTACTGAAAATAGATTGAAAGGGGATGAGAGGAAGGAGAGAGACTAATTAGGACTTTATGAAAGTTCACCAGGCACAAGGTGATGCTGGCCTGGATAGGGTGGCAGTAGAGATGGAGAATGGGTAGATTATAATTTATGTTAGGGATAGAATGAATAGAATTTGCTAAGAGAAGGTAGAGAATGAGAGATAAAATAAGAATGATTCACAGATTTCTTGCTTTGGCAGCTGAGAAAATGGTGATACCATTTATTTGTATGGGGATGGGATATATTTTAGGGAAAAAACCAAATTTTCTCTTTTGAACATATTAAATATGTTTCCTGAGAGATAATCAGCTGGAAGTATTAAATAAGCATTCTTCTATCTGAGCCTGGAGCAGAGAGGGGTGTTTGAAAATGGAAAAAAAATTTGCGAGTCTTCTGTTGTTATAGCCATGGGATTGGGTGATAGAGAGTAGAGAAGGGGGGTGGGATGAGGCTAAACCCTGTGGGATCCATTTTATTAATGGGCGAACAGAGGAAAAGGAGTCAGTCAAGGAGACTGAAAAGGAGAAGCATGATGGCTAAGAGGTAAACCAGGCAAACATGGAATCAGAAACCAAGATAAGCCATGTATCCAGAAATAAGGACATGATGAGCTTGTCAGTTGCTGGTAAGAAGTCAAGGAAGAGGAGGAGAGAAAAGTGCCCATTAGATTTTACAATATGGAGATCACTGGTGCTTTTGATAAATTTTTTCAGCGGTAGAATGAAGGGAAAAGGAGAATTGTAATGGGTTGAAGAGTTACTTGAAGGTGGGGAAATGGAAACAGCATGAACAGGCCTTTAAAAAAATTCTGTTTGGGGAATTCCCTGGTAGTCCAGTGGTTAGGACTCCAGGCTTTCACTGACGAGGGTCCGGGTTCAATTCCTGGTCAAGGAACTAAGGTCCTATAAGCTGTGCGGTGCAGCAAAAAAATAAGTAAATAAAATAAAAATTCTGTCTCTAAAGAATAAAGATCTGGGTTGTCAGCTAGAGAGGAACATAAGTTAGTTTACAATAAGTTAGTTTACAATTTTGTTTCAGATGGTAGATGCAAGAAAATTTATATACTTGTGGGGAAGATCCAGTTAACCAGGAGAAATTAGTGGAAGTATGAAAAAAGTGAGGTATTAGAGAAAGATGTGAAATAATAAACTCCAAGTATGGGAAAGATGCTTACATTGAGGGTGAACAAAATTCCTATTGTAAGGTGAAAAACATAATCATCAAATTCCTCTTAGAGCATTGCATTTGGTAGAAAATGCTTGGGGAACAGAATGAGCTCTTCAAAAACAATGCTACAGTGCTATGCATTAGACAAAGGGAGAATTTTTTGTGGTTCCAGAGAAGGGAAGAATGGAAAGAGAGACTGCAGCCAAGATGAGGGCAGAAGGCTGTTTGTGCTGTGTGAACTGTTCCTGTGATTCCTAACCCCCTACCCTACCCTAAAGCTCTAGTAGAGACTGTTGAACTCATGTGTATGGGTTCCTTCTGGAGACAGAAGAGCCTGAGGCAGCCAATTCCTTAAAAATATGAGTTCTCAGGGATGAACATAAGTTGTGGGGAGAATTTGGACATCTCTAGGAATAGATGGGGTTTAAAACAATCTTTTATAGATCTCCATATCTTGATATCAGAGGATATTTGTGTTTCAAACCAAGGATGCAAGAAGGAAGGATGAGTGAAAGTCATACCTCGCATGGAGTGTAAAGTGAAGTTCATCTCCCACACAGGGTCTTGGGAATACTTTCAATCTTTTCTCCTATTTCTGAATTCTGAAATCCACCATGGAGTGCCTCTTCTACCTTCACCTTCAACGCCAGTAAGATTTCTGCCAAGTTCTGAAGGAAGTATTATTACCTAAAAAACTTCCTTTCATTTTGTGGGATTCTGAACTTCTCATCTTAGATTTACTGGAGAAGCCTCAGAATATAGAAATGATGTCAATAGGATGAGGAACTTACAAGGAGAAAAACAAGGGAACTCAACCTGCCAACCAAAAAGTCACACCCAAATCAATGGTGTGAATGGGTCCCATCCATATTCCATTTTGGATATCCAGGCAAAACCAATGTATAAATATACTAAGTGGAACGGGTCAAATGAATTATTCAATATCCAAGTACTTGCCTGTTCAGGGTTTTTAAGACAGCAGATCATTTTGTTGATACAGACAGTAGGAAAAGGAAAACTTTCAATAATTACTTGCCCTTTGCTGGCAATGAAGTACCTAGAATTTTCTGCTGTGAATGCTCCCTTTTTTTTTTCCCCCTTTTGAGCTTTCCACTTCTCTACTCTACTGGTATGATAGCTATTCCTTTCAGATTTGGAGTCAAGACCTAAATGTGATCTCAGCTGTTTGTTTTATTCAGTTGCTTGACCCACAAGGAATAAAACTCCACAAATGACTCCAACAGTCACATAGCTTTATCTACATCCTCACACAAACCCCATATTCCAGCCATACTGAAACACTGGCTATTTCCTAAACATAAAAGGAGTAGGACATGAAAGGGATTCCTCCCCACCTCCCCATCTTGCCCCCTGCCACCTTCCATGATCACTCTTATTTGTCCTTTAGACATGATTCATGGCTCAGATTCTCCTAGTTACCTTCCCTTGTCCTCTTATACCCCTTCCAGTTAGATTCTCCTTTGTATTTCTATAGTATCTTATAGTGTCTATGATAGCATTTCTTCCACTGTTAAATGACATTATTTTCCATATCTTCAACTAGACTATATACTCTTTGAAAGCAGATACTCTGGATTGTTCATTTCTTCACAAATCTACTCCCTGGTATATACTCTATATGCAAATATCACAATAAATAAATAAGAACCATGAATTAGCTAGGATAGTGAATAAGGAAATTGATTTGTATATTATTAGAACATGCCATTAGCAAGCTTTTTCAGTATGTTCTTAGCCTAGAATTAAATGCTCAGATACTGTAGATAACTAGTACTGTTCTTCAAGAAAAGAAGGGGTATAGTTACCTTCATGGAAAACAGATGCCTGGCATGTAAAGGTAACAAAGGTCTTCTATAGACCCTCACTGTCTTCCAGGTAAAGATCTCCGTCGGGCAGTCAATGACATCTAAAATTTGGTTCTTACTTGCTTCTCTATTATTTTCTTATTACTCTTTTGTTTCCTCTGCCTGGACAACCCTTCCTTCATTCTTCAACTAACTCCTATTTGTCCTTCAAGACAACTCAGGAAATCTTCCTGGATAGCGTGAGCTCTGTGATGCCCTATGTGCTCCCCATAAACTATGAGCATACCTCATAAGCATAGACCTTATCACACTTGCTTAGGAGCAATATTAAACCCAGTGATAACTCTCATAGCCAGTTTTAGTAATTGTGCTGAAGGAAACATGTAAACTTGATTTCCTAAGCAAAACAGAATATTAGCTATTTTTGCAAGCCTCGTTTCCCTGGAAATAACCATCAGCATGGCAGGAGGGATTCATTATGACTGTATTTGATATAGTTCAACAAACTGGTATTTCTCTCCCATTTCTTCCTCTAAAAAGATTCAGGATTTACTTAGCAATCGACTCCTTACATGATAATTGATAGAAATATTACTTGACCTTGATGGAATGAGAAACTATTGCTGCCCATGGCTACAGTAGCTTTCATTTTCTGCCATGACTCCTAGACACAATTGCTATTTACTTTAGACTGTATTTTAAGAAAAAAAATTCTAATGTTAATATTGAGGCGCTGATTAAATATTACTTCAATCCCCGCTGCTTAGAAAAGAATATCTTAGGTCAGAAAAGGGATGTTTAAGTCTTGTTCCTGTTTCCTAATATAAATTGATCTGCTTCATGTCAGTAAAACCTCTTGACATTTTATAGTCATGGCACTAAATCAGTAACACATCAATGTCAAATGAAAAAGCTGCTGAAAGTAATGCTATTAAATGATGATTTTTACGTCCTGTCACCAACTTTGACATGTATTCTTGATAAGGCATTGGATTTATATGGTAATGGCTGTATTTCACCAATCCCACCTAATATATCTGCTACAGTCTATAGTAGAAAGTTATTAAACCTCCAAGGACCCTTTGACTGAGAGAAGTTTTGAAATAAATCGGTGAAGAAGAGCGCAGCCTACTTTCTGAGTGTGGCACATCACGGCTCTTTGACAGAATGAGCACAGTGTTTGCTTGTTTTTAATCCAATAATATCCTTTAATTTGTTTTGCAAATTAAAACAAAAATTTGCAGGTTGTGGAAAGCAGTTTGATAGACCACAGGAAATCTACTCAGCTATTTCATGCACAGAACAAGGCGTGAAAGTGCTAAAAGGGGACAAAAGGAGCATCTTCATGAGTCCATTGCCCTCCTTTTTCAAAAATGAGACTTTCCTTTTCCCCTTTTAACACCAAATCTAGATTTCTCAAAGGAGTTTTACATAACATCAGTGCCAATTAGTCTGATGCGGCTGTCCTTATACGTATTTGTTCTATATTATTATTACTGAACTCATAAATCAAAAAAAGTTTAAAATTCAAGGTTGTGAATGAATAAGTAGCTATATTTTGTCCCGCCAGCTCTGCTGTACTTGTAAAGAACACAAGTAATTCTTGACGAAGTTATTCAACCCTGGGACCTAAAGATAGCTGGAGCTAATTCACCTCCTCTTACGGTACCTGCCTTTCCTCCGCCCCCAAGCTTGGCCTACTTGCTCCACTCAGTGGCTGCACCTCTTTGCTCTGTACCTCTGCTTCAGGAGAGGACAGCTTGACCCGGGCTAAGACACAACTTCCTCAGACTCTTGATAATTATTCTGATGTTGAAATGCTTTGTAAAGTCACAAAAGAAGGGTTTTACAATGTTTTTCTCTGTGGAGATTTCAAAAAAGGATCATCACAGGACTGTCTTTGTGGTTCCTTGCCTGAGAAAGGAAGGGCCTAAACACAGATGCAGATTTTTTTTTTTTTTTTTAACAATTTCTGACACTTCTAGTGGTACACTGGTAAAAACTTTTATCCAGAGACATCCTGCTAGAAAGTCACACTCTCGTCATCCTTTGTAAGTCATCTCAAAATGTAGAGCAACATTCCCTTTGATGTGAAGAAGGAGCTCTTCCCCAGAAGACTGGATTATTTTAGGTTCAGGGTCACAAACAGTAACTCGATTAAATTCATTTTCTTATTCCCCATGACATAATAGAAAATATACTTAATTCTTGGTTTAGAGTTTACATGCCTGAGTTCAAAGAATTTCAATGCCATAGGTAGATTCTTAGTTCAAAAGTAGTTTACCCAAGGGTCAGGTTTCCTGAGGTTCCAACACAGACACTATTAAGATGTGAAGGAAACTAGTTTAGCAAACCATGAACATAATTTGAAGCATAGTTTATGAAAGCAGTTTTGCTGGAGAGCTCTATCTGGTGTGGGTAGAAGCTGGATGCCTGTAAACATGTGGCTGGAAGTTTCTGTGGGTGATCCATGAATCAGGCGGGGATCACAGTGGGGATGGCCAGTCTGGAAAGGAGGACCAGCAGCCTCAGGGAGAACGAGGATTTGCAAGGGAGCCCCGAGTCAAGGCAGGACTCATCAAGCTGTACAAGAGATTATTTTAGGAGCAAAAGCAAAACTTAGTTATTTGGAAACAGGCAGAGGCTCCTCAGACTGGAAGCACTAGGCTTGAGACATCCATTGCTGCCCCCAGTGGCATAGCTGCAGCCTCCACCCAGGACACTTTGTCCCACTGGATGGGGTGAGGGCTTCCAGGAGCAGCAGCAGGTTACAGTTTATTCTATTTCCCCCACCTGGAGTTCCACAGTCCTCAAGCTCTGGGTTTCAATACAGAAACTCTAGTTCAGGCAGAGAGCGAAATGTGAATGCAGCCCTGGTAGCAGTTACGACATGGGGGTCCTGGAGATGGCTGGGAAGTCGGGCACCAGGGTCCATAGTGCGAGGGGAGCCTAGAGACAAAGATGGGGGTTGGGCCCCATATGCAGGGTTGACAGATAAAATACAGGACACCCAGTAAAACTTGAATTTTAGAGAAACAATGAATAATTTTTAAGTATAAGTATGTCCCAAATATTGGACAGAACATACTTATATCTTTAAAAAGTCCATTGTTTAAAATTCAGATTTAATTGGGAGTCCTGTACATGTTTTTATTTGCTAAATCTGGCAACCCTACTCATATACCATATGAGGGAATGGAATGGACCTATCCTATAGGTAGCGAAGCATTAGTGAATTTTATTTTATATTTTATTTTTATTTTTTGGCCACACCACACAGCATGCGGGATCTTAGTTCCCTGACCAGGGATCAAACCCACGCCCCTTGCAGTGGAAGCATGGAGTCTTAACCACTGAACCGCACTTAACCACTTCCCACTAACGTGGCCGCACCACGTCCCACATAAGTGGGATATTAAACATGGGTATATCATGATGAAATCTGTGTCATATACAGAGCTTTCTGTCACTAGGGTGGAAGGTGGACTCATGTTAACATAGAGGGTCTTGGAGCAGGGAAGGGGAGTGAAGGACTTTGTCACAAAAACATAAACCAAAAAATACGCCATTTTGGATCAGACCAGTCATAGACTCAGTCCAGCATTCTGTCTGCCAGTAGCACCAAGCAGTGGTTTGTAAAAAAGAATGACATGGTAAAAAAGCCATCGGTCTAAAGTCTGGAGACCCAGCTCTCAGCCTTTTTGGAGGCTACTTCACTTGTACAGATTACTTAACCTCCAAGCAGCTGAGAGACTTCTATATACAGGTCTGATTCTATTCTCCAATATTAGGGACATTTCCCCAAAGCCCCTAACACATTACAGTTTCGTGGTCTAAAGACACAAATGAGATAAGGCTAGAAGAAAGTTATTTATCTTCACCCTCAGAATCCTCTTTGTCTCCGAAATCAGATCTCTTCTTCTCTCTTCTTTGCCTTTGTTCTGACTCTGCACCTGGTGTCTGTGTCTCCCTGTCTCCCCTCTCTGCTTCATAATTGATTCCCTTCTCTTTGCTCCCGCATTGGAAGTCTATTTTCTCTTTACTTCATGTAACTTAAGACTCTATATATGCTTTTTCCCCACTGAAAATGCCATTTTACTCCTCCCTCCCCACTAAAGCTGCTTGGTCTCTTTGTTCTGCTTAAAACTCATTTTTTGTACAAAGTGTTTCTTAACCATTCTCACCTGGTTGTAATATTGGTCTGTTCACATACTCATCTCAGGATGTGATGCCCCTCACACAGTATGTAACTGTGAATCCCTCTAGGTGACTGCGTTTTCTTCAATAGCTATTACTTGTGTCTTTCTGTATCTTTGTCCCTTGCAGGCCAAATGGTCCTCCTCTCCCCAGCCACTGGGTAGGGGCTCACATGCTCCTTCCTGTTTGCCTTCCCATAATATGTGTTACAGAGCTGTAGACTGTGGGCACCGAATAAACATTGCTGGGCCCCTAAGAGCAATGGTTCATTTACTGAATAAAAAAATGTACCTGCTTGAATGGGTTAAACAAATCCTAATGTAGTCCAAAGCACTGTTTTTCTTTGATGCTGACTTGGAAAGAGGATATATTAGCAAAATGAGAAAGGGAAGCTTAGGCCAGAGATGAAATGGCTGAGAACAAAAGCATGACAATAAGCTGAAACATTGGGAAAATGCAATGTCAATTTTTGTTTCTCCTAAAGAGGATTAAAAAAGCTAGCATAAAATTTCAGTGCTTCAGACATAGTGTTGAGAGAGAAAGAGAGAGAGAGCTATATGAGAAACTTCAAACCGTAGGTGGAAAAATGAAACTTGTTTTGAGGTGATTTTAATTTCAAATTCAAGGGATTCAACAAACAAATGATGTTAGTATATTTTTTAAGTGGTACTCTTAGATTTTTTTCCTCTGGCCATAAATAATATATCTAGAAGAAACAAAAGAAAATCATTGCACTATTTGGGTTTTTCTGAATATCCAGAATGTCTGCTGTGATTGAACCAGGAAGACAGAAACCACTTTGAATATTTAGAACAGATGAAATTAAATACAGGGAATTGGCTACACAGAGGATAAGACTGAAAGGGACCAGGGAGGCAACCTAGGGCTTAATGACCTCAGCAAGAAACTCTCACCACTAGACTGAAGGGACGAAGGGAAGTCACCGTGTTAGCAGAGCCCAGGGCTGGCACCATCCAGAGGACACTGGGACTGTGAGGGCCTGTCCAGTGGGAACCGGGGCCCTGAAACCAAAGTGGCATCTGTCCAACCTGTACTCAAAGCAGAGTGGGGAGGGTGGAGAAGTGCTCTGGCTTCTTCCTTCCTCTTGCGCTCCAACCTCCTGCCAGATTCTCTCATTGCCCTAACCCATCTGTAAATCAGCAGACACAGAAGCCTAGCTAATGTTTCCATATCTGGGACACAGAGCTGAGCAGGAAATGGTGGGAAATTGATCTGAGAACAAACAGGTCTTGAACTGGTTTCTTGTGCAGTCTCTCTTGATTTATGACTAATTTGTTTATTTACTTCATTTCTTATTTCTCAGAGGATTAGAGACAGAATCATCAACTATTATTTTTCCCCTATTTTCATATGGCATCACAGAGACACACCTTAAAATCATAAAGGGAAATAAAGAAACAGAAATGCAGTCATTTATGAGTAAAGCACAATGACCTTGAAAGCAATGCTTCTTTGCATAAAGGAAGCTTCAGCATGTGTTAGCTTGAGTATAGGCAGTTACTTCCAGTTGAAGATATAGCTGTAGCTCTTTCATCCTCTAGGCATTTCTACACAGAATGTTTAGAATGTTTCATTTCTCTGAGTTTGTGTGAGTGCATGTGTATCAAGAGAGGGGTGGCAATGCATCTGGCTTTCAAAAACAAGGGAAAAATGAATTTCTGGGGAGACATGAACAATTTGATATGTGATTTTGTTGATAAGATTTTTTATGCTGTTTTCATTAAACATCAATAAAACATGAAGTCCCCAAAAGAAAACCTTCTGGTTAAGTACATTTCCATTTTACACTGGAGAAAAGAAAACCTGTCATGTGTGAGACTTGAGACCTCACGTAAGAGAGGGGGCCTCTGTAATTAGTGCCTACAAAGGTCTATTCACATCATGTTGTGGTTTATAATTGTGCCTTTAACTGCTCTGCACAGATTATTAGAAAAAGTCACGTTTCCAACTGAGGATGCGGTGTTGAGCAGGAAATCCTCCCTAAGTGCCACAGGAGTTGATTCCCAGTGTCCCGACTAGCATACAATGGGGAGGAGAAAGAACAGAGCAGAAGCTAAAGCCAAGTTTTAATCACTTGTTGGAACCATTTTTATGAAGAATTCCACATAAAAAAAAATCCATTTATTCCTAAAATGATGAAAGTTGACATTATCGGGGAAAAATATTCTGCAAATGTTCATTAAACCAAGACATTGTTTAATGCACCATAGCTACTCAATAAATGGTGCTGATTAATATTGCAGAGAGGGAGATCAGGAATAATGAGAAATAATAGTCTAGCACCAAATTTATTGGTTAGGACACCAAACAGTTCACCAGCGTGTGTAGGGAAGAGGAGCAGGCTGCAGTCTAAGATTTCAAGGAGGGAATAGATGGTACGACGACAGACTGGAGGCCATTTGTTCTAAAAGTGTATTTACGTAAGGAAGGAGAAAACAGAACTGTAGTCAAATGCTAGTAGCAGGATCAAGAGATGTTTTTATTTTCCCTTTAGCTTGGGAAACCAGTGCATATTTGAAGGCAGAGTTGAAAGATCCCACAGAAAAAGAGAGAATGAGAGAGTGAAAGATCAAAACCCTGGGTAAGCTAAAAGAGGTGGTATCAGAGAGGATTAAAGACACAAGTTTCAAGGATTCTAAGAGTTGGCCTTGGAAGGATGTGAAAGCACTTTTTTTTTTTTTTCTGATAGTGATGAAAAGCGAAAAGAATAAGCTTATAGCAGATAACGTTTCAGAACAGAGCTCATCACCTTGGTGAGACTTGGCCTCATCAAGAGATTGGAGATTGGACATAATGATCAGGAGATGGCAGGGCTGTAGGTCAGAACCAGGTGCACAGAGAGGGATGAAGTCTATACAGGACAGTAGAGCATGGTACCCAACTGACGGTGACAAAAAGAAGGTAACGGTCCAGCACACGGCTACTGTAAGGGATGTAGCAAGGGAGAGAAGGTTGGAATTCAGGTATATAGAGAACACTAGTGGAGAGGCTGGGGGCAGGTGCACATGGCAATGTACTTGCCAGCATTGGGGCATCTAGACAAGGTTTTAGCAATGGGATGGTGGTTTAGACAGAGCTTTAATAATCAGGGCTAGTAAGGAGGAGAAGTGATTGCTGAGTAAGACAGTGTCCACCATGAACAAAAGGACAAAGCAGAAGCTCAATTAGTCAAACTAGCCATAAAGTCAGAGTGGGATCAACAGCACATTCATTTACCTTGGTGCACTGTTGCTTGAGCTACAGCCTCTGACTTGATTTGGGATCTATTCCAGAGCCTCAGGTAGGGCTGAGCTGGAATCACAGGAACCTTCATGAGCATAGAGGGGAAGACAGAGTCAGAAGAAGCAGGAGTAGAAGGCTTTCCTTTGGTCGGAAAAGCCAGAGTAGATGCCAACTGTCAAGACCTAGAGAGGTGGTGGGATTCAGTTTTGAGACCAAATAAGATCTAGAATAGCTCTTTTGGTGAGAGAGCACAAGCAGTCTCTCAGAGAGGCCTGAAAGGATTGTCAAATAGCAGAGACAGTTGGCATAAGATGCATGAATTTATAGTGGGCCAAACTCACCCTCCTTTCATGGAATAAAATAAATCATTTTATCCTTTTATCCAAAAGCCTCCTCTCATAATCTTTTTAAGAAATTTATTGGCGTCAGTTTAAACCCTTTAGTTAGCTTTGCATCTACTTTGATTCAATATTAAGAAATATTTCAGGCCTGGAATGATTCTTCTAATATTCTCAGTACAATGCGTCATGTCACTGAACAACAAAAACCAAACTGTTTAGATTTTCATTTTGTAAACAAGTGAAATGTATCCTTATTTCCTAATATTCAGGTTCTCAACCTAAACTATGCTTTTTTTTCTTTCAAAAACTAAATTCCATTTGGGAAAGGGCAAGAGTTTGATGCCTAAAAACAAAGCATAAAGAGTAATGTGCTAACATGGAAATAGAGTGGAAAGAAATTAGTGTAAAAGAAATCAGATGTTAAATAAGAGAAGAATGCTGAGTGCTTGCAGCCTCACAGTTTGAGAAACAGTTGGCTTTAGTGTGTCTTCTAACTGATTGATTTGAATGTCACAGGAATGGAATTAAATTATTTGCAGGCTCAATGGCTCATCACTCAGTTGTAGCAAGAAATAAAATTGGTTGGGTATGAATTCTTCACAAAGTTGTGCCAGTTATTAAAATAGGACATGATCTTATGATCATTTCCTTTCCAGCAGACAATGGAATTGTGCTCAGCCAGTTTGGCCCTCACGGAAATCAAGCAATGTAATTTGATCTTATTATTTTAGTTAATTGATGACAAAAACTAGTGACTGCTATGTTACTAATTGGCTAATATTTATTAAAAACAGAACCAAAGCAGACAGGAAAATAGCTAACTCAATCGTGTTGAATGTTATATATATCCATCCTACATCTTAATTTCCTTGTCATTAAATAAGTGAATTGACACTTTGTCAAAACATCAGTGAAGTCCTTTAAAATCTTTTTGTAAAAGCCTGTGTAAAAATGCCAAAAATTGTTGTTAGGAGAAACCCACAGTTTTGACTCTCGTTCAAAGTTTTCAATAACAACGCTTTGTACTTAGGTCAAAATTTTCTTCTAGGGAATTGAAGAGCTAATGAATAACAATTTGCCTATTTCACAGAGAGGAATGAACATATGAAGTTACTTCTAATTTCTCATACCAACCCAATTAACTAGATTTATTGTTTGAGAAATAACCCAAGGGAATATTAAGAATAAAGATGAGTATTACATTTAATTTAAGCTCTCATTCTGTGGTAAATGTCAGTTATTCCTTTTTAAGGGACATCAACAGACAGATAATGGAAGCCAGTATGTCACCAAAGGCCTTTTTGTCCCACTCATTAAATGCTCTAAAGATATATATTTTCCAGACTGCAAGTTTTAGTGATTAATATGTTTACATTAAAAACAGGCCTATTTTGATGCAGAAATAATATATACATCATAGAACGACTGACTATGTGAGTAGGAAATATTAACTTGAATATAATTCTGACAATTTTAAGTTGGTTTTGGTATTGCTTCTAACTCTGGCTTCTCTGAAAGGTAGTTGTACTTTATTTTTTTAATATGATATGAACATTCTGTTCCATTACTTAAATACCATTATGGTTTCCTTTTACCTATCAGACAAAGTCTAAAAATATTTAACTTTAGATTCTTCATCGTCTGTCTACCACCTACCTGTCTAGCATCGATTCATGCCACTACCCTCCACAGACACTGTTTTTGTTTCCAGTGTCCACTCTCCCCTTCTCCATTATTAATAGCACCTTGAGCTCTAGCTGGCACTACCTAGCCATCTTCCAATCATAGCAGCTAAACCTATATCTTAACTAATACAGATATCTCATTTTTAAGACAGAAAAGGTATACATAGAGAAAAAAGCCCTGAATTTTTAACCCAAAACTGACCCACATCCTCCTTATTACATTGCCCCAGGATCAGATTGTAGTCTTGTTTCTTTCCCACCAAAACTCAAGAAGCCATTAGACTTCTTCTTGTTATAACAATACATGGGCAGTTTTTCAAAATAAAGTGATTCATGAGTGTGAGGCAGCTGCAGGTTAGTTCACCTCCAGCACATACACAATACATGAAGTAACAAAATCAACAGAATAGCTAGTACTTTGGCTTATAGTCAGTGGAGACTAAAGTTGGATCCATTACTGACATAAAGACTGCAAGTCCTCAGAAACTAAAATATCCACTAGTGTGGATCAGCAGTGTTAAAAGGGAAAAAATCAGTGGGCACCACGGAATTGTCATTACAACTAAAGACTTTTTCAGCCACTCCTGGTAAAAATTCACCAATACCGTAGCACCGTGGGATTATTCTCTAGCTTTATCTGCATATTTTTCAGTTGTCTGTACATATGTTTATATTTAAGGTAAACATTTAGAAAAATTTTTATAGTTCTTAACCAATCTTCTTATATTTATCAAGTCCAGAATTGAAAGACCCTCCCCCATTAGATGACATTAAGAAAATGTACCTGGCAGTCTCCCAAGGCAATAGAAACAAAAGCAAAAATAAACAAACGAACCTAATCAAACTTATAAGCTTTTGCACAGCAAAGGAAACCATGAACAAAACAAAGTGTACCAGAGTTTGCAATGCCTCCATATGCTTAGTAGAAGCAAAGCGAATTCTTTCCAGAAGAATGCCTCCTCAATCCAGACCTTAAAGTATTCCCATGTATAAAATTACAGTGAATAGAACTCATAGTAAAAAATAAAGTTCTAAAACATAATAGCACCATGATTAAGAATTAGCAAAAAAAGAACATCAGAACTAAACATTTTTAGACTTCATATATTAAAATTATTGGACAAAGCACATAAAATAAGTGTATTTAATATGCTTAAGACATAACAGAGAACTGAAACTGTAAGCAAGAGATTATTCTTTTAAAAAAAACCCAGTCATTTGAAGAAATCAGATATAACTTTTCAAAATGAAATACAAAGTCATCGAAATTGTAAAACATGATGGACAATTACAGTAAATATGACTTAGCTATAATGGAAAATTACAAACCAGATGATAGATCCTAAAAATTTTCCTAGAATGCAGCACAGAGAGAGAGAGAGGGATAAAAACTATGAAGGAGAAGTTGAAACATGGAAGATAACTGCCTAAAATATCTCCTATTGGAGCTCTAATAGGAGAGAATAAAAAAGAATAAAAAAATGAGGAAGAGAAAATATTTTAAAACATAATGATTGAGCACTTTGCAGAATTGAAAATGCATCTGTCTTTAGATTGTATAAACCTAATGAATTCAAAACAGGACAAATAAAAAGAAATTCCATTTCAAAACATATCACAGTGAAATCCAAAGAGAAAATAAAAGATCTTACCAACAGAGAGAAAAGACATGCTAGCTAAAAGCAAGAAATAATCTAATGGCCTGCCTTCTCAATAGCAAAAATGGAAGGCAAAAGACAAGGGGATTAGTTGCATTAATTTGCTGAGAGAAAATAACTCTTAATTTAGAACTGTATACTCAAAACAAACACTCAAAAAGTAGAGTTAAAGAAACACATTTTTAGAAAAACAAAAACTGAGAGTTTAATACCAGTAGAATCTCAGTAAAGCAAAAATCTAAAGGATGGATTTTATAAAGATAAAAATCTTTTCCCAGAGAAAAGGTCTCAGATGCAAGGACTAATAAAGAAAATGCTTTAAATGAGAATAAATCTAAACAAATATTGAACAAAGCAAAAATAGTTATGTTCAATTTGGAGAATAAAAATAATTGAAAGTTGCAAAGAAACATGAATTGTCAAACTGGATTTAAGAAAATAGTCCAGGGCTTCCCTGGTGGCGCCGTGGTTGAGAGTCCGCCTGCCGATGCAGGGGACACGGGTTCGTGCCCCGGTCCAGGAGGATCCCACATGCCGCGGGATCCGTGGGCCCGTGAGCCATGGCCGCTGAGCCTGCGCGTCCGGAGCCTGTGCTCCGCAACGACAGGGGCCACGGCAGTGAGAGGCCCGCGTACCGAAAAAAAAAAAAAAGAAAGAAAGAAAATAGTCCAACTCTAGCTGTATATAACAGCCATGCCTAAAACATAAAGGCACAGACAAGTTGGAAAGGATGAAAAAAAGATATACCGGAAAAATGCTAATTAAATGAAAGCTGGTGAAGTTGATTTATACTACACAAATACAAGTTAAGGCAAAAAGCATTACTAGAGATAGAGAAGTTCACTGTATAATGATCAAACTTTCAGTTCACCAGAAGGATATAACACTTCCAAGCTTTTAGGCACTAATTAATATTGATAAAATACCTTGAATTCTATTATGAAATTAGTAAAAGAATTATACCACTAATAAAATAAAATTATAAAAATAACTTGTCACTCAAAAAATCAGTGGATTAATATTCATAAGTAAGACTGTCCCTAAGTGCCTTTTCACAGGTTATCCTATTTGCTTTGGTCCTCAAAGTTATTGAACCTCACAAGATGAGTTGTGGACTGTTGTCTCTTTTTCTATGCCAGGATTAGAATGCTCTCCCTCAAATGATTGCTAGAATTTATCTCTAAAACTCTCTGTACATAGCATCTTCCTTCTGTGAAGATTTTTTTAACTAGTTATTTAATGGTTTTAATAGTTATAGAGGTACTCACAATTTCTGTTTTGTCTTGAGTCAATTTAGATAAATTGTATTATTTTATGAAAAGGACCATTTCTTCAGAGTTTTCAAAATTTGGGGAATCAGAACATTTTTAAAAATCTCTGCCGTATCTGCAGTTTTCATCCTTTAAAGTGTTTCTTTGAACCTTACCTCTTGTTTTCTTGATCAGACTGTCCAGAGAGCTGTCAACTTTTTTGATCTCTTCAAAAACCAATTTTTAGCTTTGATGTCTTTTTCTGGTTCATTATTTTTACTTTATTTTTACTCTTTTCTTCTACTTTCTTTGAATTTATTCTATTATTCTTTTTTTTTTACATGTTTATTGGAGTATAATTGCTTTACAATGGTGTGTTAGTTTCTGCTTTATAACAAAGTGAATCAGTTATACATATACATATGTTCCCATATCTCTTCCCTCTTGCATCTCCCTCCCTCCCTCCCTCCCTATCCCACCCCTCTAGGTGGTCACAAAGCTCCGAGACGATCTCCCTGTGCTGTGTGGCTGCTTCTCTCTAGCTATCTATTTTACGTTTGGTAGTGTATATATGTCCATGCCACTCTCTCGCTTTGTCACAGCTTACCCTTCCCCCTCCCCATATCCTCAAGTCCATTCTCTAGTAGGTCTGTGTCTTTATTCCTCTCTTACCCCTAGGTTCTTCATGACATATTTTTTTCTTAAATTCCATATATATGTGTTAGCGTACGGTATTTGTCTTTCTCTTTCTGACTTACTTCACTCTGTATGACAGACTCTAGGTCCATCCACCTCATTACAAACAGCTCAATTTGGTTTCTCTTTATGACTGAGTAATATTCCATTGTATATATGTGCCACATCTTCTTTATCCATTCATCCGAAGATGGACACTTAGGTTGTTTCCATCTCCGGGCTATTGTAAATAGAGCTGAAATGAACATTTTGGTACATGACTCTTTTTGAATTATGGTTTTCTCAGAGTATATGCCCAGTAGTGGGATTGCTGGATCATATGGTAGTTCTATTTGTAGTTTTTTAAGGAACCTCCATACTGTTCTCCATAGTGGCTGTACCAATTCACATTCCCACCAGCAATGCAAGAGTGTTCCCTTTTCTCCACACCCTCTCCAGCATTTATTGTTTCTAGATTTTTTGATGATGGCCATTCTGACTGGTGTGAGATGATATCTCATTGTAATTTTGATTTGCATTTCTCTAATGATTAATGATGTTGAGCATTCTTTCATGTGTTTGTTGGCACTCTGTATATCTTCTTTGGAGAAATGTCTATTTAGGTCTTTTGCCCATTTTTGGATTGGGTTGTTTGTTTTTTTGTTATTGAGCTGCATGAGCTGCTTATAAATTTTGGAGATTAATCCTTTGTCTGTTGCTTCATTTGCAAATATTTTCTCCCATTCTGAGGATTGTCTTTTGGTCTTGTTTATGGTTTCCATTGCTGTGCAAAAGCTTTGAAGTTTCATTAGGTCCCATTTGTTTATTTTTGTTTTTATTTCCATTTCTCTAGGAGGTGGGTCAAAAAGGATCTTGCTGTGATTTTTGTCATAGAGTGTTCTGCCTATGTTTTCCTCTAAGAGTTTGATAGTTTCTGGCCTTACATTTAGGTCTTTAACCCATTTTGAGCTTATTTTTGTGTATGGTGTTAGGGAGTAATCTAATCTCATTACTTTTACATGTACCTGTCCAGTTTTCCCAGCACCACTTATTGAAGAGGCTGTCCTTTCTCCACTGTACATTCCTGCCTCCTTTATCAAAGAAAAGGTGACCATATGTGTGTGGGTTTATCTCTGGGCTTTCTATCCTGTTCCATTGATCTATCTTTCTGTTTTTGTGTCAGTACCATACTGTCTTGATTACTGTAGCTTTGTAGTATAGTCTGAAGTCAGGGAGCCTGATTCCTCCAGCTCCGTTTTTCGTTCTCAAGATTGCTTTGGCTATTCAGGGTCTTCTGTGTTTCCATACAAATTGTGAAATTTTTTGTTCTAGTTCTGTGAAAAATACCAGTGGTAGTTTGATAGGGATTGCATTGAATCTGTAGATTGCTTTGGGTAGTAGAGTCATTTTCACAATGTTGATTCTTCCAATCCAAGAACATGGTATACCTCTCCATCTATTTGTATCATCTTTAATTTCTTTCATCAGTGTCGTATAATTTTCTGCATACAGGTCTTTTGTCTCCCTAGGTAGGTTTATTCCTAGGTATTTTATTCTTTTTGTTGCAGTGGTAAATGGGAGTGTTTTCTTGATTTCTCTTTCAGATTTTTCATCATTAGTGTATAGGAATGCAAGAGATTTCTGTGCATTAATTTTGTATCCTGCTACTTTACCAAATTCATTGATTAGCTCTAGTAGTTTTCTGGTAGCATCTTTAGAATTCTCTATGTATAGTATCATGTCATCGGCAACAGTGACAGCTTTACTTCTTCTTTTCCAATTTGGATTCCTTTTATTTCCTTTTCTTCTCTGATTGCTGTGGCTAAAACTTCCAAAACTATGTTGAATAAGAGTGGTGAGAGTGGGCAACCTTGTCTTGTTCCTGATCTTAGTGGAAATGCTTTCAGTTTTTCACCATTGAGGGTGATGTTGGCTGCGGGTTTGTCTTATGTGGCCTTTATTATGTTGAGGAAAGTTCCCTCTATGCCTACTTTCTGCAGGGTTTTTATCATAAATGGGTGTTGAATTTTGTCAGAAGCTTTCTCTGCATCTATTGAGATGATCATATGGTTTTTCTCCTTCAATTTGTTAATATGGTGTATCACGTTGATTGATTTGCATATACTGAAGAATCCTTGCATTCCTGGAATAAACCCCACTTGATTGGTGTATGATCCTTTTAATGTGCTGTTGGATTCTGTTTGCTAGTGTTTTGTTGAGGATTTTTGCATCTATGTTCATCAGTGATATTGGCCTGTAGTTTTCTTTCTTTGTGACATCCTTGTCTGGTTTTGGTATCAGGGTGATGGTGGCGCTGTAGAATGAGTTTGGGAGTGTTCCTCCCTCTGCTATATTTTGGAAGAGTTTGAGAAGGATAGGTGTTAGCTCTTCTGTAAATGTTTGATAGAATTCGCCTGTGAAGCCATCTGGTCCTGGGCTTTTGTTTGTTGGAAGATTTTTAATCACAGTTTCAATTTCAGTGCTTGTGATTGGTCTCTTCATATTTTCTATCAATCTTGGCATGTTGTGCATTTCTAACAATTTGTCCATTTCTTCCAGGTTGTCCATTTTATTCGCATAGAGTTGCTTGTATTAATCTCTCATGATCTTTTGTATTTCTGCAGTTTCAGTTGTTACTTCTCCTTTCTCATTTCTAATTCTGTTGATTCTGTCTTCTCCCTTTTTTTATTCTATTATTTTATTCTTTATTTTTATTTTACTCTATTATTTTATTATTATTATTTATTATTCTATATTATTATTCTATCTTTATTATTATTCTATCTTTATTATTCTATCTTTATTTTATTTTATTCTATTATTTTATTCTTTTATTTTATTCTATTTTATTCTATTTTATTCTATTATTCTTTACCAGCTTTTTAAGATACATGCCTATCTCATTAATCTTTTCTCATAAAAAATTTCTTTATTTTATTCTATTATTTTATTATTTATTTTATTCTATTATTTTATTATTATTATTTTATTATTATTTATTATTATCTATTATTTTATTATTATTTATTATTCTATATTATTATTCTATCTTTATTATTCTATCTTTATTATTATTCTATCTTTATTATTCTATCTTTATTTTATTTTAGTCTATTATTTTATTCTTTTATTTTATTCTATTTTATTCTATTACTCTTTACCAGCTTTTTAAGATACATGCCTATCTCATTAATCTTTTCTCATAAAAACTTTCAATCTAAAAATTTCCCACTGTATACCACACACTGACATTTCCAAA
The DNA here is from genome assembly GCF_039906515.1 of Pseudorca crassidens. Classification (NCBI taxonomy): domain Eukaryota; kingdom Metazoa; phylum Chordata; class Mammalia; order Artiodactyla; family Delphinidae; genus Pseudorca; species Pseudorca crassidens. The sequence goes on along the minus strand of NC_090303.1, from coordinate 75,670,377 downwards.
GTTTCAAGTTATAATATTTTCTTTATTATGCAATTCTAAGTAACTTTTAATTTCTAATTGTTTTTTTCTTTAAAACATGAGCTATTAAAATATTTTTTTAATTTCCCAAATTATCTTTGTTTTGTTCTGTATGTATATATGTGATTGTGAAATTTATTTTTCTTTTTTCATTTCAGTTTAATTGTGGTCAGAGGTGGAATTTCATGTGAAATCAATTCTTTGGAAATTACTCTAACTTCCTATATGGCCAAAGCACTGTTGTATTTTAGTAAATTTTCCTTGTGACTTGAAAAGAATTAGGTTCAGGATTTTCTATGTATTCATTAGATCAGTGTTTATCAAACTTCCTGTATGATGAGAGTCATCTGAGGCTCTTTTTAAAAATACAACTTTCTGAGTCTCTCTTCTGGAAATTCTCATTCAGTAGGTTTGATCAGGGAGGTTTGGGAAATCCTACAGTGAGCCAAGCAATTTTGTTGTTCCATTCAAATTTTTCTTATTTGTACTGATCTATGTCAATTTGATCTATCACTTATTGAGAGAGCTTGTTCACATATTTCAGTATGATGGTGTTTTTTTTATTTTTACTTTTAATTTTGTCAATTTTAAATATACACTTTACACACACACACACACACACACACACACACACACACACACACCTTCTGTAGGTCTATTAAATTCTCTTCAGCTTCTATGTCCTCAGTTTGTAAAATACAGAAGCAGAAATAGTAATTATTTGAAAGAATCTTAGGATAAATAAATGGAAAATGGATGTAAACAAAGTGCCTGGTTTGCTCCTGTAACTGCTATTAGTTCATGGCAGTTACTTTCTATCAGGTTGCTTTCAACACTAGAATTATCTGCTAGTTATGTTCATTTAGTCCATATTACAGACACAATCTGTTTTATCCTGAGGTCAAACCACCCATCAAAACTCCATGTGCGTGGACTATATTACCTTCCCTTCCCACAAACATGTCAATAACTATTTTCCCTGAATTAAGATAAGAGATTATGCTGTTCGCGTAGGACACACTCCCAGGCAAGGCTTATTGTGCTTGTCCTGAGGACGTTTTCCTCATCTTCCACCAGTGTCCCCAACACAAAGACCCTGGAGAGAATACTTTAGGAGCTGATTGTTAAGCAGAATCTGTGATCCTCCTGAGGACCTTTGGTACCTTTTTCTTGACCTTCAGGTATAATGAAAACAATTTAACTGTCTCTGTTTACATTATTATTTTGTCATTCCTAAAGCTCAGAGTTAAGTTCATGGCTTGGTAATAAGCAACTAAGTGGAAATTTGTAACCAACTTAGGCATAATATATTCTCCCTAACACTTTCCCCAGTCCATTTACATTTCTTACAATCACTGAGATTTTCCCTGTCTTATTGCTTTATTTCTTAATTTTTGCTTTGCTAATTTGTTGCATGCATTTGCCATTAGCGCCTAAAGTCTTTGTGAAATAAGCAGAGATATAAGCACATACACAGGTGCATAAATGATAAATACACATAATGTGCAGATAGATGCATAACTGTGTACATATGTATGAATTTAATTTGTAGACCAAATGGAGAAGATGGCTGAACCTGAGGCCTTCATGTCAGTATCAAAACCCTGTACTAGAAAAGACAAACCATAGAGCTGTTACATAAAATATTTATATTATTCAAAGAGAGAGAAAAGAAGTGCCTCCCTTAATTCAGTGGTATATTAATACAACTATAGTTTTTCGAGCAAGGTTAAAAACTTACAGGATTTATGAGTTTTCTTCTATAGGTATTGCTTCTAGAGTCATAGAAGGATTATGTCACCCTTTGTATTGAAGACTTATGGCTCTGTTAGCCAAAATGCCATTTTAAAAAGAAATGGCTTATTTTCAGAATAGTATCTTGTTTGCATAAATGTATCTACCGGGAAAAAAGAAGAAATCTTACGTGCTTCAATAGAGTCTGTATTATTCTGGCAGTTTCTCTAAATGCATTCTTGGAGAACCATGTAGCCTGCTTCTCTTATTCCAAGTCTAAGATACTATCCTCTGAAACATCCTGTTGGTGATTATGTAGACCCAGCTGTTTAGAGTGGTTTACTGGAAATGTTTGTAAAACAATTAAAACTTTCATCATGCCTCCTAACCTCCTGTCTTCTTAACATTAAAACCACCCTGTGTAATTTCCTTGCTTTTCTCACATTGACTGGATCTGAAGGGAACATTTATTTATGCCATAGCAAACACAGCTTAACTGGTATTTTGGCTGACAGAACAGCTTTGTTTCTGTGCTTGTATAGCCTCTTCTTCTGACAGCAGAACCTGGGGAGCTAGCCTTCTTAGCAAACTGCCTTTGCAATGCCAGGGAAAGACAGAGACATCCTGTTATTACAGGAACACAAAATTGGTTGAGGGTTACTTCATTTTTCATTTATTGACTTAAGGAGAAAATGGCCCAATGTAATATTACTTCAGAAATCAGTAGAGATCGCACTGTAGTCAGCTTTCAAAAAATAAAAATAAAATTCAAAAACCAATTCTTTCATCTGGTAGTGGTGGCTTTAGGGCACTATAAATTGTCTTCCAGGATCTTCATAGGGTCCACAAAGACTGAGAAGGGTAATGAAGCATGTCCGTCCAGAGAGAGGCTAGATAAACATGGTTTAAGGTTAAATTGTTTCCTAGCAAAACAAGAGTTATTAGATCACCTCTTGCAGAATCAATCATTTTTATAAATACAAATACAGAACAGATAAAACGTTGGACATTCTTCTTCAACTAGAAACAGTGTGGTTTGCAATTTCTGTTGAAAAGGGTCTTGATTTTAAAACAAACAAAAAATTAAAACCCAACAACCAAATGAAAACTGTGAAGGCTCTTCTCCACTTAGATAATTCTGTTTCAGATACTTCTGGAGTATTTATGGGAAACAACATTCTGTTTTGAAAGTCCATTGTTGGGCTATTTTTCTTCTTGTTTATAACTCCCTCATGACATTGTTCAGATTACTGTCCCCAGAACAAAAGAGATGTAACACCATTTTTAAAATGACAGTATCTCCCTAATTCCCTGTTATGCCCTTAACAATACACATCATTCTCTGTATTCTATAATTTTGAGCAGAAAATTATGAAAAAGGAGTTAATGGTCTTTGTAGCACCCGACAAATATAAGTCTTAAGTGGCACTTGAAGCCAGTTAAACCCCCTTCAGTCTTCTTTGTAAGCTGTACCGTCCTGGCAAAATGAGGGGGAAGGGAAAATGAGACGAAGCCTCTGTGTCTTTCTAAAGAGTGTATGAGTCGACCTTACAGCCAGAGACCAGAGCTGTGGGTTCGTTTATTCCCTCTGTTTTCCCATAACTACACTGCAAGCTTGTTATCACGTTGTCATGTGGTTGATGAGTGTCTGTCTTTATACCAGAGGCACTTAATAGGTTTCTGTAGGAAGGCAAATCACTCGGGAGATGGATTACGTTAATTTAGGGGTTTGCAAACTTGGCCCTGTCCCGACTCTTTCCCTGTGTAATCTTGAGCCTCACATTCTCCAAAGATAGGGAAACTAATCCTTACCAGCTTCTTATGAGGAGGGGAAGATCAAATGTATAAAGTAATTTGAGCTCCTCATTAACAAAAATCATCTATCAATGTATAATACTCATTATGAAAAAGAATTAGCCTGTCCACAATTTGCTTTCATTTTGCTTTCCATTAATTGTATCGTGTATAGTCGACCAGGACTCCACAAGGAAATGCAATTAGCGTTGTCAATGTTAATGATGACTGAGGGTTGACAGGGAGCCAGATGTCTATAAGGAATTCAGAAAAAAAAAAAAACCTCACTGACTCTAATAAACTTATGATCTAATTTAAAGAAAGTAACAATCGCTCAATTTCACTGAAATGTTAAATGTTAAAGAGCTTACTTATAATGTGATCAAAAACAAGAAGTCAAGATGATAAAGGAGTGAAAAAAGTATACACAAGGCAAAGTTAAAGAAATAAAATATTTGACAGGAAAAGTGGAGAACTGAGACTGAACTAGTAATAATGGTTTGCAGGCTTGTAATGAGTCCATGTTTTGGGGCCAAGGTAAGCAATTCTGGGCTTCTTTTCTCTTGGTTCTCTCTTCCCATGCTCACTCTTTTGAATAGGCCCAAGCCACTCCTTTCATTTATTCATTTATGTACTTCTTTCATATATTTTTTATTATCTACTATATATAAAAACTATGCTAGATGTGTGGGCAATAGAAAAATACACATGACATAGTCACCTGTTCTCAAAGAAAACAATGTCTCAGCAGGGAGAATGAGACATAAACACAAATCCCTCCTATTTAAGAAAGTATGAGAAAAACTAATACAAGAGAGAAAGGAAAGGAAAAAAGTTCATTTCCAGCTAGTATGATCAGGGAAGCCTTTGAAGAAAGTTGTTTCCATCTGACTCATGCTTATTTCCCATCACTACTGAAAAATTCATTACTTCTTATACAGATAAATTGAGTAATGCCGAAATTAAGATAAATTGGTATGACAACACCAAGTTTCAGATTATCTCTATTTCTTCCAAGCAGCAAAAACATTCTGTCCTCTTGGCTGGTCTTTATTTTGTGAAGTCAGTCTTCAGCTCCCCTAGACATGTCCTAGTAAACAAGTGTCACTTCTTGCACACTGGCTTGGGTCGCTATCCTAATAGCCCTGGATGCTGTAATGACTTCTTGCTCCTTACTGGATCTTGTTTGGGAATTAACATAGAAGGTTAATGTTACTGGTCACCTGCGTTTATCATTTCTTAGGGTTGTGTTGGAAAACTAGATGACCAAGTCAGATTATGACAATGATGGTAAAACAAAGGAGATTATGTAGCCACTAAGCCTCTGAATGAGAGCAGGACTTGATAAAACGAAGACCCCCAAAGGATGGTGACTCAGACTGCATATCAAGTATCTAGGGATTACAATTTTTTTCCCTTTTAAAAAGTCTGTCTTACTCTTTTTAACAGGAAGAAATGGTAAGTGAAATAAACCAGTACAGTGATTTTTCCAGAATAACAATAACATGGTTTCTTTGGACCTTGTTCTTGACCTCACTGAACAGTAATGTCAATAAACTGAGAGACAGAGTTTTCTCATAGAAAAAAATATACAGTGTGCCCAGAAATAAACCAATGCATATGTAGTCAACTAATCTTTGACAAGAGCGCCAAGAGTACACAATGGAGAAAAGATAGTTTCTTCAATAAACAGTGTTGGAAAAACTGTATATCCACATGCAAAAGAAGGAAATTGAACCCTTATCTTACATCATACACAAAAATCAACTCAAAATGAATTAAACCTTAAGTGTAGGACCTGAAACCATAAAATTCCTAGAAGAAAACATAAGGAAAAATCTCCTTGATAATGATTGTCTTAGCTATGATTTTTTTGGATATGCAAAAGTACAGGCAACAGAAACAAAAATAAACAAGTGGGACTACAACAAGCTAAAAAGCTTCTGTACAGCAAAGGAAACAATCAGCAGAATGAAAAGACAACCTACGAAACAGGAGAAAACATCTACATACTGTATATCTAATAAGGGGTTAATATCTAAAATATACAAGAAACGCATACAGCTCAATAGCAAAAAGACAAATAGCCTGATTTAAAACTGGGAAAGGGACCTGAATAGACATCTTTCCAAAGAAGATATACAAATGGCCAATAGATAGATGAAAAAGTGCTCAATGTTGCTAATCATCAGGGAAATGTAAATCTAAACCACAGTGAGATATCACCTTACACCTGTTAGGATAGCTACTATCCTAAGACATAAATGACATATTATATGATATCACTTAGAGTTTGAATCTAAAAATACACACCACTGAAATAATTCAGAAAACATAAACAGATTCAGGGGCTTAAAAAGCAAACATATGGTTACTAAGTGGATAAAAGGGGATAAGGGATAAATTAGAAGGATGGGATTAACAAATAAAAACTATTTCATATAAAACAGATATTCAACTAGGACTTATGTATACCAAGGAAGGGCTATCAACACTCTCTAATAACCTATATGGGAAGAGAAGCCGAACATGCATAGATATATGTATATGTATAAATGAAAATGATTCTGTATACCTGCAACATACACAGCATTGTATATCCATGTTACTCCAATAAAAACTAAAAATTACCCTAAATAAATAAATAAAAATAAATTAAAAAGCTGAACTCATAGAACTAGAGAGTAGAATGGTGGCTACCAAGGCCTGGGGTGGAGAAAATAGATGTTGGTCGAAGGGTATAAACTTTCACTTATAAGGTGAATAAGCTCTAAGGATCTAATGTATAGCATGGTGACTATAGTTAATGATACTATATTCTAGAGTTGAAATTTGCTGAGAGTAGATCTTAAGTATTCTCACAACAACAACAAAAATAAAAAGTTTTTTAAATGTAGCTATGTGAGGTGATAGAGGAGTTCATTAACTTGATTGTGGTAATCATTTTACAATGTATATGCATATTAAATCATCATGTACATCTTAAAATAAAGCACATTGTACAACCTAACCATATTTAATTTTTATTTTCCAATCATATCTCAATAAAGCTGGAAATAAAAAGAAAAAATATACAATGTGATCTGAAAGGTGTTACCAAAAAAAAGGCAGAAGGGCAGAGATAATCATGAAATAAAACAAATCACTATTTGAATAGGATTTTCTTCTATGGAAGAGTCATTCCTCTTCTTTCTGAAGTTGATATTTCTTCTCTTTGAAGAAAATGAGAAATTTTTGTTGTGTTGAAGCTAAAGAGTTACTATTTATTGAGTGCCTACTTCATACTAAGCACTTTATATGCTTTATTTAATCCTTACATCTACTGTGCAGTATTATCTTCATTTTACAGGAGAGGAAATCGAGGCCCAAGAATGGGTGTCTTGAATCAGGGTATCTGATTAGTAAGTGCTGGAGGCACTATTCACACGCAGAACTATCTCACTTGAAATTTGTACATGTTCCTGTAGGTCATAATGCCACAGAGACCCTTCAGGATAATGGCTGTACCTTAATACTTGGGAGTTAAATGTGATCATAATGGAAGGTAAATTTAAAAATCAAAGAAAATCATGCAGTCCTCCAAAAGTAGAAATAAAACCAAGAGAATGGCTTGCTAGCATACGATTAAAATTTGATGGTTATTAATACATTGCACATTATTTTTCTAAAGTCTGTTGAAAATGCCGAAGTGTAGAGTTCACAACCTCCTATGCTCTTTCGTGGCTTTATATATTTATTCTGGAGTCCTTCCAGGAACAGTCACTAAAAGAGCTCTGATGCTTGTGACGTTTCTGAGGAGTTTGGCAAGGCTCGAGTTCATGAGCTGTCTGTGTTTCAGCTGTCCTTGCTCTGCTGACCTATTCTTAACTGGCTTTCGACTTTCCTGCCTCAAGTTCCATTTTCTTCATGACACAGGCTTGACTTTACACAAATCACTTAACCTTTTACAATTTCCGCTTCAAAAGAAAGAATGGAAATCATCTTCAAAGTTTCTGCAGCTCTAACATTTGGTAAATTAGAACTTAAAGTTCTCTTTATATTTTTATAGAACAGATATTTATGTATTAATTTTGGTTGGCTAACCAGTTATTTTGAAAATTATCAGTGAAATTCCAGCAACCATGGAACAACTGTGAAGATTCTCAAATAGGTTATTCATCTATTGTGAAAAAAAAATGATTATTCAACGGATGTAAACTCGGTTTATTATTTAAAAACTAGCTTGCATAACTATTAAATACATAATATTTGGTTAAAAATAAACCACTGTTTAAGTCCATAGAGATTTAACTGAACACAAATCTATTTTTTGAGGATTAAAGACAGCACACTCCAAACTGCAGTATTATGTAATCTAAATATAAAACCAAGCAGTTAAGAAAAATAATATGAGAAAGGCTTTATAATCTTTAGGTAAGGTTTTTGTTTGTTTTTCTTCCTTTTTTTTTTTTTTTTTTGTATTTTGCTTGTCCTTCTCAATGAAAAATATATTAACAACATCTTATACGTGTATGGTCTTTATGGTTTGCAAAACACTTCCATATGCAGTGGAGTTACATCTTATGTGGGAATTATGTCCTGAAGTCATTTCATAAAGTAAAAATCACATATGGATAAAATTACCCATGAAAATCTTAGCCCATAAAGAATGGCATGCGTGGTTTTATATATTTAAAAAGTATATATGTGTATGAAGGTAATTTCTATAGTGTGATTATACAGTAAAATATAGTATACACAGTTCATTTCTCAAAGTATTAATTGCGTAAAAGAGGCACATAGTTATGTATTTCAATTTCATGGGAGAATGAACATTATTTGTATAACATAAACGCAAACATGGCACCGCTCCACTGTATGGATTTCACAACATGTGTAGCCCTTAGGTAAGCTACAGGTTATTATACACCTATATAGAGGAAAATAAGGCTTGGAGTAGTTTTAAAGCTTGTCTAAAGCCTCAAAGCTAATAAGTGACAAAGCTACAATTCAGATCTTTAAAACTTAGAAGCAGTTGTCTGTCTACTACCTCATAATTGGCTCTATATTTATTACTTTCTGGCTGAAGTATATAAACTTTTTTTTCAGGTTTATAAACTGAATTTTTCATTTTTTTTCACTACAATTTATTTTCTCAGAAAAAATTCTCTTCTTCAAATCACCCATTTCACTGATAATTCAGAATAAGAAAAGGTCAAAAATGCTATTATATTTGATAGGAAAAGTCTGTTAATTAGATTTAATCTGGCTCGCCTACAAACTGGCATTCTAAGTTTGCTATTAGGCTACTTTATTATTTTTTTTAATTTTTATTTATTTATTTATATTTTGGGCTGCGTTGGGTCTTCGTTGCTGCGGTGCGTGGGCTTCTCATCGCGGTGGCTTCTCTTGTTGCAGAGCACAGGCGCTAGGTGCGTGGGCTTCAGTAGTTGTGGCACGCGGGCTTAGTCACTCCACGTATTAGGCTACTTTAAATGTGTGAGACTTTACTGGGGAAAATTTTTTGTCAGTTATATTTCCACTTCTGAGGCAAGAGTGGGTAAAGTAGATATTTAACTGCAAATAAAGAGGTCACTATTTCCTCTCCTCAGGTCTGGCCCAAAAATGAATTTTAATATTTCCAAGAAAATGTGGGTCAGCTGATATGAATAATGGCGATTAACATCTTGATTCTTACCTGTTGATACATAAAGATTCATTTCAGGAGAAACTTTTTGTTTAAGCTTTATACTGAACCCCCTACAATGCCATTTGCTTTCTTGGTCATTTGCTTACTTCCATTGTTCTTTCTCTTGGAAATAACAGCAGTTTGTATGCTTCGGAGGTACACATTGAGATATGGCTTATGGGAACAACCAATTTTGGTCTGCCCAAAGGCTGAGACATAGAATTATAAACCTTGACTGCAATTTATATCAATTAATAGTCTGGATTCACAACTAAGTAAAGTCACAACCTAACCTCCATAGTCATTATCTCCCACATAGAAAATAGCATAGTGGCAGATTTGAACTGTAGACGAAATAGATAATGCAGTTGTGAATGTATCAAGGTGGAAGTTATAAATACATTTATTAATTGACTCTGTGTTGGAAATCAAGAAATTGTGTTTATGGAATTTTTCTTGCTCGAACATCTTGTATGTTGCTTTTCCAAAGCAGAGCAAACACCTTTTAGAAGTAAGCCCTTGCTATCCTTTCAGTTCTTTCTCTTTTTAAATGTTATCTTTCTGCACATTGAACCACACAGACATTTTTAGACTTGATAATTATCTCAACCTATTGTTTTTCAGAAGAGAAGCTGAGGTCTCTCAGTGGTGAATGACCTCTCCAGGAACATTCAGAATTGAGACTAGAATGAAATTGTTATTAATTTATTGATTCATGAAGAGGTAATGAGAATCTACGGTGTGCCAGGAATTTTTCTCTTTTTTTACCACACTGCTCCTAGGACAGTTAGGTAGGATTATAGTTTTATTGGAAATGTGAAATGTTAAGTAAATGGTGTAATCTGAGCTAGTGTATGAGAGAGTTCAGGTTTTGGTCAATGTGAGAGACTTGCTAAGGGTGATTCCCAGGAGCTGCCTTTCACACGGCCTGGCTGAAATTGGGCAAGGATAGATGGTAAGAAAGATCTGGGACAAGTAAACCTTAACTGTCTCACTGTGTATTTTTTTTGGAAGAAAAGAGACATTTTTCCCAAAAAAGTTGGCAATTAACAGAAAAAGAGAAAAACATATAATGAGGCACAGGAATTGTAGATTGTGTCCTGTTAGGGCCAGCTTCATGGACATGTGATTTGTGCAACCTCACAGGACCCGGCGTTTAGAAGGCCCCCGTGCATAATTTCATCTTGAAATTCTGCACAGGCCATCTTGAAATTCTCAATAATTTTTCAACAGAAGGTTCCAGATTTCCATTTTTACTGGACCCAGAAAATTATGTAGCCTTCCCTGCTCTTACTTCTCTTTGCAGGGTCTGTTCTGCCTCGCTCCTCCACAACTCTGATGTTCCTCACCCTTTCCTGCTCTCTTTGACGTGGGCTCCACTGCCAGGACCTGCTTCTTGTATCCAAACTCATCCCTAATTTAGATCAGGTTTGCATAATAAATTGTCCCTCTGGAATTCAACTTCAGGTAGACTCATTTGGAAAAATGGAATACTGAATATACAACTGCCTTTTTCTATTTAATACTATTTTGAGGATATGTTTTTATATCAGTAAATATGTCTGTCCTGTTCTTTTTTATACCAGTAAAATCCATATGTAATCCAGATGATATGCCCATTGGGGGGTTCCCTAACTATGAGAGATCTGGTTAAATTTGGTCCAAACTCCAATTCCACAGTCCTGTGAGAGAAATCCCATTGTTTCTTCTAGCTCCTGTGCATACTTCTTCAGGATCCTCATCTGCATATGTCTTTGTGCTGTATTAGTCCAGGACAAAGGTCTGGCTGCTTTACCAGTTTCACAAGATATCTGATAACATGCATTTTGTGATTTGTGTGTGCATTTTTCTAAAGATTTGAGGAGACTAGGGCTGAGGGGTGAAGTTCTTGAAATGGAATAAACAGTTGTCTGCAATCTAGCTGTTCTTTGTTCTCCTTCTCTCTCACCTCCCTTCTTTCTCCAAAGTAACAAGTACATTTTTGCGCTTGATTTACAATAAAAATATTCATCAGTATCAATATTCTGTTAAGATCTTACATTCTACCTGAAGTACTTTCCCCATCAAACATAGTTCCCATCCTAAGAGAAATGTTTGTTAAAAACATTTTATAACAACAGTTTAAATTGTTAGCAGTAGTTTTTCCAGAGAGGTGAAAATGCATTTTTCCTTAGGACTTACATTTTCTGATTTTTGGAATTATTATACAGAATTGGCAAAAAATGACCTACATTTTTCAAACTGGGCATGAATATGTATTTCAGATGTTACTGCCTTATTCTGAAGTCCTTTGTTTTCTTTTTTCTTTCTCTTCTAAAAATATTTGTTAGTTATGAAAGAAGCTTCTTTCTGTGGGTCACAGAGAGACTTATTCTTTATTTTCTCTTAAGAAAAGTGTAAATGAATTTCTGCATTTTTCAATATTAGAAGTTTGGTGGGAAAATATATTACAGTTCAAAGCAATATTAGAAAACACTTAATCCGTCAGTTCCCATCAATAACATGTGTATTCATTAAATATTTTTCCTAAATACCATATTTTGAAGGGATACTTTCATGAGTTGACAGTGTATTTTCAATTCACTGATCCCCTTTGCACTGATTTATTTAGACCCCATCGATACATGCTACTTAATTACAAATATGCATTTGATAATGTATGGGTTTGATTTCATTATGCAAATAACTTTCCCAATCCAGTTGTTTATGAGAATCAAGCACTCTGTTGAGAGTCAGAAAGAAGGATTTATAAACTGTTCCACACTAACCAGTACTTCATGCATGGACAGTCATTTCCTTCTCTTAATTGGAAACTAGCCAATTAGCCTACATATAATTAGTTTGCACGTCAAGCAAATGAGCTATTGAATAAAAACACCATATAATGTAGGACCAATTAAGGGTCAATCTGCTGGGGTAAACAAGCTCATAACCAGGCCCCTCCATTCCAAAGAAAAAGGAGAAATAAAATATTTTTTAAAATGCAGTTATAAATTCATACTAGCCTTATACCATATCTAAAAACTAACTTAAATCATAGGTTTAAAATTACCAAGCTTTTTTAAAAAGACATAAGAGAAAATCTTCGTGAACATGGGTTAGGCAAAGATTTTATAGATATAACACCAAAAACACAATGCACAAAAGAATATATTAAAAAATTGGAATTTGTCAAAAATTTTTAAATTCTGCTCTTTGAAAGACATTATGAAGACAATGAAAAGATAAGCCATAGATTAGGAGAAAGTATTTGCAAATCATATAGTTGATTATGGAGTAGCATCTAGAATGTATAAAGAATCTAAAATCCCAACAATAAGAAAATGACCCAAATTTTAAATAATGGGCAAAAGTTTTGAGCAGATACTTTACAAGAAAACCAACAAACAAAACAAAACAAAACAAAGAAAAAAGCATACAGAATGCAAATAAGCACATGAAAATATGTTCAACCTCATGAGTCATTAGGAAATGCAAATTAAAACTACAGTGAGCTACCACTACACACCATAAGAATGGCTATATCACTTATCTATGGCCCAAGCAAAAATTATCAAGATAATTATAACTGGTGCTATACTGCAAGAGGGAGAAACATATAGAATTTTTCTACCCACATGAAATAGAACCTCCAAACCTCTAACCCAGAGTTTTTAATTAGGAACCTAAGTACCCCTACAGGATGAATGACTAGACTTTGAGAAGCCTATAAACTTCCTGAAGTTATAAATAAAATAGTGTGTGCATACCTGTATATGCATTTTGGGGGGAAAGGAAACAAGAATATCATTAAGTTTTCAATGAGGTCATTTTAACGAAAATGGCAACAACAACCAAAAAGATTAAGAACTCACCCTAACCAATAGCCTAATTGAGCCAAACAACCCAGAGACCTGAATGCAGCAACAATGAAACCACTGAAGAGGGAGAGGTGTTGATAAAAATAATGTTCCTTGGAAGATAAACTCACAGTTGAAAATTATGAAGCACACAAGGAAATCCCTGCCATTTCAAATAGTCAAAAGATTCATACACTGGAAGGACTCACAAATGATAAAATATAAGATACCATTCTGCATTTAAAATAAGTATGTTCAAATTTCTCAGAGAAATATAGAAGTGAGTAGCATCCTGGAAAGAAGAATATAAAGTTACAAAACAAGAGCATGAATATATGAAAAAAGACCAACTATAAATAATAGAAATGGAAAAAAATTGTTACTGAAAGTAAAATAGGATCTTAGATAAAATAAAAAGTAAACAAGACATAGGAAAATAAAAGTAGGCCTTAAAAGATAGGACAGAAGGAATCACTCAGAATACAACATAGGAAGAGAAGGAGATGGAAAATATGAGACATTAAAGAAAATGGAGGATAGATTGAGAAGTTCCAAGATACAGGTAAGAATACAAGAGAAGGGATAATGGAATGAAAAAATATCTGCAAAAATGATATCTGAAATTTTTTCAAGAATTGAGGAAAGGCATGAATCCTCAGATTGAAAGAAATCTTATCAAATGTTGAACAAGGTAAATAATTTTTTTAAAAAAATACACTACTAGACATAGCACGGTGAAATTTCAAACTATCAAGTAAATATAAAATGAAAATATGAAATGTAAATATGAAAAGCTACTAGAGAGAAATTATAGACTACCTATAATGCAATGACACTAGATTGAACACAGGCTTCTTATCAGCAGAAATAAATAAATATCCAAACATAATGAAATAATATATTCAAAGTGCTAAGGGAGACTAATTCTTATTCAAGACCAAGTGCAAAATAAATAAATTTTCGGGCACATAAAGACTAAGACCTCTCACTGGAAGAATTAGTAGCAAAAATAACAACAACAAAATGAATTCAAAAAGAAGATGCAAAGAACAACAGTGGACAAAGAAGTTATTTAAAGATGTAAATTCAAATAAATATTAACCAGGAAAAAATATACTGACAATAATTTATGAAGGATGAAAATGGGCCTTAACTGCAATTCTAGGTTACCCTCACGCCAGTTGCGAGGAGGTAGTTTTGTAGGACAATAGAATTCCTTGTCTTGTTTTGCAGGAGGCTAGAAATACTTATTAACTTTAGGCTTTTTTACAAAACAAGGGAGTATCTCACATTACACTCATGTAATTTGTGAATACTTGATTTGAAGAAGAATTTTTTGTACAGTGATTTCTAAAAATGCCTTTATTTTTTACTTTAGAAAATAGTAATCTCTTTCCAAGTGAAAGAAACAGTTGATCTATGGAAAGTAAGATATTAGTCGAGGTACACACAGAGAATATGTCATTTCAGTTATCTTCTGGATTTTCCAAGTGCACAGGATGGTGTTGTTTTCAATATTTATTAAATGAGCTGTCTCCTAGCATTAAATAGAAATTACTTAATCAGAATATATATGGATTAATCACCAAAATGCTATTAAAAATCATTTCCAGGGCTTCCCTTGTGGAACAGTGGTTAAGAATCCGCCTGCCAATGCAGGGGACATGGGTTCAAGCCCTGGTCCGAGAAGATCCCACGTGCTGCTGAGCAACTAAACCCATGCACCACAACTACTGAGCCTGTGCTCTAGAGCCCGGCGTGCCACAACTACTGAAGCCCGTGTGCCTGGAGCCTGTGCTCCACAACAAGAGAAGCCACCACAATGAGAGGCCCACACACCGCAACAAACAGTAGACCCTGCTTGCTGCAACTAGAGAAAGCCTGTGTGCAGCAATGAAGACCCAATGCAGCCATAAATAAATAAATAAATAAATAAATAAAAACGTATTTAAAAAAATCATTTCCAAATACAAAAATTAGTTTTAACAGTTTGTTTACATAAATAGGAAACAGTAAATAATTCTGCATGAAAGTTCTGCACTGTAAATTATTACCATGATCTATGGTCAGTGTTGCTAGGTACATAAAGAATGCTATGGCAGCATAGCCCACATGGGACAGGGTTGGGGAGATTCCTGGATATGAGGACATGTGGGCCTGGTGCTGAACCATATAGGAAAGCAGAAGCCAGGCCTGGGGAGAGGGGAGTTGTTCTGTGAAAGAGGAAAAATATATCAATATAGGTTTAAGTGGAAATTCCCAGGGCATTACTGAGGAGAGGGAGCAATTGTCTTGCATCATTTTACTCTTAACAGAAGGAAAATTGACCCTTTCTGAAACTTGTTTGCATGTCAGGGAAGTATTATTAACCTTTTACTTTTAACCTTGCTTTGCTCCTAGTGGTTTCCTGCTCTCCCATCCTCACTTCCACTTAAAGCCACTTAACCAACTTGTGATTTATAACTGACATCTCACAACTTACCTGCTTTGTATAGAGCATTGGACTAGTTAACTGATCAGGGAGAAGAAAGGAAAAAATAAAAACACAGCTGTGATTCCTAGTATAACTTCTAGGAAAAAAAAAAAAACTATCTGCCTTTGTCTTGTATTGATTATCTATCAAAGGGAATATGCCTGACCAGAGTTTCGAACTGTGTATCCCTGAGAACCTAACTTTTATACCACGTGCTCTATCCCTAGAATTCAATGGTTGGAGTGAAAAAGCAAAATAAACATGACTCTCCTTTAACCTTCTTTGGATAGAATGGGCACCATCCCAGGTATAAAAGAGGATAATTTTTTTTATAAACCAGGATGGTTTTAGTAACTAAAAAATGGAAAATAAAATCTTTATCGATGTGAATAAAAAAGCACAATGATAATCTCCCTAGTCTATTTTGGAATCCAGTAAGAAATGTAACACTTTTTTTCACGTGCAGACAGTAGAAGATAAATCATTAAGCTGATGGTTGGATGCCACTCAAAATGCATTTTGGTTTCTGTGGGATGACAAGAAGACTGGCATCCAGGGAGGGACTGTTAACTATATACGAGTCCACTGTCTAATACGTGAAGCCCTTGGGACCGGATGTGTTTTGAAATGTGGAGTTTTGTCAATATTAGAAAGGTAAAATGGGCAGATAGCAGACACTGTTACCAAACTTGGGTCTGCTTGCCCACCATACAGCAAAGCTAACCTACTGACACCAGGTTGTGGTGAAGGAAAGTACAGCATTTATTTGCAGGGCATCAAGCAAGGAGAAAGGGCAACTCATGCTCAAAATATCCAAACGCCCCTATGGCTTTCAAGGGAAGGTTTTTAAAGGCAACATTTGCATTGAGTGTTACAGCTCATGGACTTTCTTCTGATTGGTTGGTGTTGAGGTAACAGAGTGATGCTTTGGTAATCTCAACCATCAACCTTCTGGTTCCACCCGGTCTAGAGTCTGTGTGCTTGTGGTCAGCATGTGGTCAGGATCCTCCAACTGAATGGGGGGGGGGGGTCTTAATTCTTGCAGAACAACTCAAAGATATGCATCAGATTGTTACATATATTCCTTGAGGAGGAACTAAGACTCAGCTTCATCGCTGAACTGTTGCTTAGACTAACATTACTTTTCTTGCTTAACTGCTTTGTCTTCCCTCACTTCCCTTATTAGTAATTGCTTGAGTCTGCTATTTGGAACTCAGGGAAGGCCTAAAAGACTAAAGTCTTCTTCTACAAACAAGAAATGGGGGGAAATGAAGGGGATTTTTTACCCAGGAGGGCCCCACAGGGCCCTGCTCAGTTTCAATCCCCCCTTTCCTTTGATACGTCTCAATCTTGAGGGGAACAAGGACATAACAAGAAAGGGAATGAAGTTTTGGATAAAGAAGTTAATCATAAACTCGGCAGAGGAACTTGGTTTTAGGAAGACTCAGTTTCAACACCTTCTTCCACATCTAGAGTGGCACCCCCAAATTAAACATATTCATATTTCTACTAAGAAATATATAGATAATTCACACTGAGTAGAATAATTTAAGACTATAAACAGCTTTGTATCCATTCAGATCTGATTTTGCTCCCAAAAGAGTTCAGATCAGATATTGCCACCAATATGAAAAACTTTTGATTTTCGAAATTGTGGATAAAGAATTGTGAACTTGTATTACCTTCAGGGAAGCAGAGCAGTGAGTAGAGTTTACACATTCTTCAGTTTGAGAAAAATTGGTCTTTGAACCTCCTGTCATAGAATAGTCACTTCTTATCCTAAAATAAGCCCTCAATATATTCTGGATGGGCTTTAGTGGAAGTCTAAAAGTCAACCAATAGTTTAATAATGGTATTTTTGTCTACTTTATTATTATTATTGTTTAGCCATGAATCACATGTTAGTTCTTACTGGCTTGTAATAAATCAAATAAAACAAAATTAAATGTTGATATCAATCTGCCTTTTTCACTAGGCTACAGATTCATTTGTTTGCATTATTTATGTGTGCTCTTCAGCCTGTTTCCCGTGTTGGTTTTCCTCTCTTGAGGAGGAGGAACACCAAGGAGCACATCGTGTCCCAGCTAGACTCCACTGGCTCTTCATCACTTCTCTGGGCACAACAAAGTGTCAAACAGACACGGCTGTAGCATATTATGCTTAGGTCTCCACTTCTGGTTTAGAAGGCAGTGCGAATACCCGACCAGACCGTGGCCTCAATCCAGTCCTACCTGCAGTGGAGGGATCTCCCACTGACCAAGCTTTGCTCTCAAGAACAGCATAAGGTCAAGTGGATCCTTTTCACGGGATAAGTTTTGAGTCATCTCTCTGTGACCCTCCTGTAGATCCTAGATAAACTTAAGCCATCTTTTACTGTGAGCACCCTTAAATTCCAAAATTCTTACAGCAGGGTACATACATTTCTTCCAGATAGGCATTGTACTATCAGAGAGGAATGACCATTAGGTACTAGACACTTTGTGACAAACCACATTGGGCCCTGCACAATAACATAAATTTATTTTTATCATGAAATTGTTTATTGTATTACCTTTGTATGTATTTCTTGCCTTGCTGGTTGAAGGCCTTAGAGAAAAAGTAAGAGGATTAAGAGTTGTCAGACTAGGACAATTCTCCTCTAAGAAGAATTATGAATGTTTTAAATACCAGATACACTTAAAAGGGTTTTCCTCACATTTCAGCTTTTCTTGGTAAAATATTTATAAGATAAATGAGTGTCTTTACTGTATTAAGTCTTATAGGAAATGACACATAGAAGAATAAAACATTGTTATATCCTTCAGGGACAGTTCAATCTAAAGATGGCAAAGGACACATCAGTAACTTATTAGAATGTTCCTACTTAAGGGCTAGAATGGTAGGGCTAGAAGGATGAAATATATTCCTCAGGTATGGAAGGGAAGGAAGGGCAGTAGGAAGAGCACAGACGAAGCACAGTAAAGTGCTGCAGGACCTCAGGTATGGCTGGAACATGGAGTGTTGGAAGGCTGCAGACGAGCTTGAAGCTGCAGATGAAGAATAAATAAGTCAGTAAAATAGGCACACAGAGTAACCCCCAGCACTCCAAATAGAGTAGTGCTGTTAGGAACCAGCAACTTCGCTGCAGATGTCTTTCAGACTCGTAAATGAGTGAAAAGCTGATTGAGGTGCTTTGGGTTGAGCCAATCATTTTTAGTGATCTTTGGAAACAAATAAGCACACAGTTAACCAAGACTGGGAAGTAAGGAGCATGTGCAGTTCATGGCTTTAACTGGTAACTGAACAGCATTGTGGCTATGGGTATGTACTCCTGAGCCAGGCTGCTTGAGTTCAAGCCCTGGCCCCAAAATGTACTTATGTGTGACCCAAGATATTTATTTAACTTTTTTGCATATCGGTTTGTTCATCTATAAAATGAGGATAGCAAATATACTTTTCTCAGGGTTGTTATGAGGATTAAGTTATAAAATATGTATAGTCCTTAGCACTGGGCCTGGTATATAGCAAGCATGAGAGGGGGGAAAAGGAGGAGGGAAAGGGGGAAAGGCAAAAAGCCAATGCCTTAGTTAGGAGAAAAATTAAGTGTTCCCTGTGAGTGATCAGATAGTTGGGCCTAAGGGATCACTTCTTTTTCCAAGTAATACCTGAATTATGACTATGCTACAATGACAGTATCCAGGCTCCCCATAGATGGTGCAACTGGCCAGCATAAGCCAATTAATCTCAACCACGACAGGCAAGGAGCTCGGGATGCTCACTGTGACCTGCTTCCATCTCCTGAAGCATCTGCACTGCTTGTGTTTGCCCTGGGTCAGTATTTCAGTGAGACTGCGCCCTCCCCATTGGTGTTGCTGTTTTTGGAAGTTTTATAGCTTGGCATTAAAAAGAAAAGAACTGTTCAGGCCTGTAGTGGTTGGGTTTTTGTTTATTTGTTTGTCTGTTTTGTTTTGTTTTGTTTTGTTTTAGAGCTGGAAGGAACCTTGAATACCCAGGAGCCAAATGCCCTCATTTTACACCAGGAGATCCTGGGGTGGGAAGACTTTGGTGCCTCTGACCCAGGCAGTGAGGACATTCGGAAATGTGTCTTTCCTGAATGTTTCTGCTCCCTTTTATGTCAACTTTTTATTGATTCAAACAGAAAGTTAAGCTTTTATGAACTTGGGGCAAACCATTGTTCTATTATCTTTGATGTTTTTAGCTCACTTAAAATGAAAAGGAAGTGGAAACAGCATATTAACATGAAAATATGATTTCCTTTTTCTTGGCTTGTGTAATCTTTAAGTGCTTCACTTCTGGAGTCAGTGTGATGCTGTTGTACGAACATGATATTTAGGGTCAGAAATCAGGGTTTGATTCCAGGAGCTACTAATTATTAATCTGGCCTTGTCCAGGCTACTAAACTTCTTAATTATAGTTGTAATGATATCTACCTCCTAGGCTTTTGTGAAGATTAATCAGTTAATTAGAGGAAATAATAAGTGTGAAATCCATAGAACATAATAGGAATTCAGTAAAGGTAAGTCTCCACCCAAGCCTTTCCTTTCCTAAGAGACAAAGTTTTAATGAGGACATCACTTAATTTTAACAGGAATAGTCACTTCTTTGTTAATCATTTCCTCCTAAATCAAAAGCTGACACAGAGCTCATTTTCCCTCTCTCGATCTGCTTCCTAATTTATAAAGTGAGGTGGTTGGACGAGATTTCACCTCCAATGTCCTTCAATATCTAGGCTTCTTCCTAGGCTTCCTCTGGCCAGCATAATCCACTGTATCCCCGCCATCAAATTTTCCCCTTTGCTAAAAGAGAATAAGGTGAAATGCTGTGGGTGACTAGAAAGAAAATGTCTCACAGCATATTTTTTCCATTTTTGTTAGCTGTAGAGCACTGTGCAATCCCACAATTTATTATTATTTTTGCCACTCTCACTCTTTTTCCTTCCTTCCCTACAATCAGATAAGAGAAGTAAATACTTCATAATAAGATAAATATATAACTAGGTCCATCCAAAAAAAGAAAAAGATATATGTGTATATACATCCCCAGCAATGGGACTGATCATTGTTTATGTTCCATTGCGCCTCTGTTCAGCCCTATCTACTCAGTCACTTGCTCTCCCTTCTGACTGGAGTGGTACTATTGATGGCTCACGGCATGCCTGTGGTCAGAAATTCTGGCTGCTGTTGCTACCACCACTAAAGAGTTGGGAGCCCCCAGTGAACTCCTGACTGACAAGGAGAACTCTGTACCTAAGCGTGGGCTGGATTGAACAAGAGAAGGATCTGGCTCCCCCAGTGGTCACCTGGAGTGGCCGAGGGACTCAACTTAGAAGTATGGAGATGTTGTCGCCCAATGGGGCAGACTTTGGCCAGTGGGAGAGAGGATGGAGCCAGGAGATAAAGTGCTCTGTCTTCCTCACCTTATCCCCATGGACAGTTTTGGGAGGTAGTTCCTTCATACAGTCTCTCTGGAGATGACCTGTGAAATCTGAGCAACCAGACATATTTGGGGACTGATGTGGTCACCTTGGTAATGCACACCCTTGTATTTGCTCTCTGTCACTGATTGGGTTTCCTGAGAAGCAGATTCTAAGACAAAGTTTGGTGATCTACATTTGGTAATACTCTTGTGATCAATGTCTATAGAAGGGAAGGAAGAAGCAGTTTGAGCAGAGAAAGAAATTGAGTTGTGATATAGTCTCAAGGAAGACATCAGCCACACCTACAGATAGTTTTGAAGCTTTGATGACCCTCTAAAATTATCCCAGATTGGTACAAGGGGACTGGTCACTTTTACTCGTACATCAAGCAATCATTGGATGTGGGCTGTCCTGGGAAAAGTGTGACCTTGAGAGAGGCAAATGCTGAAGAGGTGGACAGTTGAGGGCACAGTCCCAGCAGCTAAGGGAATGAGTCCACCACTCCTGAAGGAGGATCTGGGGATGCATCACGGCATCTATTTCAATGCACCCCTGTACTGTTCAGATCCTATTATTTGTGTAAGTACTAGGAACAGCTCCTTTAGGACTCTGGGGGCCTCTTTTTCTGGGAGAAACTTATAAGAGGAAGGTTAATGGGGTTAACTGTAGCCACCACTGCTGCAGCTGGTCTCAGGGCCTCAACTTATTCTCATCATCTCCCTCCTCTATCGTCCACCCTAGGTTCCTCTCACCCTCTGCTAGCACCTCTGCTGGTCTCAGTGGCTAACTCAGCAGCATAGCTCAGTCCCTTAACCCTGAGTCATCAGAGCCTCTTGAGCACCTTGCCTTTTGCAGACTCTGGTTACTGCTCAAAGAGACATTCAAGTGGATCACTTGGAAGTCAAACGTATTTCTTCCTGTCCTCCTTAGCCCAACCTCAGTTTCATAATCCTAGCAGGATGGTGACTCCAAAGTGCCCAGGCAGCAGTCATCACTTAGGGTTCAGTGTGACTCTTGGTGTATCCTCTGGTGGAAATATTTCTTTTTTTGGAACTAAAACCTCTAGACACACAGAGTTTAGAGTTGTGAGGATGGGAAATACAAAATTCCTCCACTGGGTCCTTGGGAGTGAATGGTAAACAGGCAACTCCTGCCTCCACTCCTTGGGTCCTGGATCCGTGTATTCTACCTACTGGGGACACAACATCATAAACAATTCTTAATTTAGAGTGCATGCTGTATCCTGGAGGAAGGTTTCACATCGTGGCAAGATATCACTTCTGAGCTGGTGCTTCCACTGGGCCTTTGTCAGGACGATCCATGTCTGTCTCAAGCCAGCACCTTCTGAGTGTTGAAGTACATGATATGGCCATGTGCCCATTCTTGTGCCTCTTTTGGTATAAAGTAGGTTTCTTGGTCTGATGCAATATTGTGTGGGATTACATGCTAGTGGATCAAATCCACTCTGTAAGACCTGGGGTAGGTCCTGTGGGCAGGTATTCCATGCCAGGAATATGTGTCTATTCCTGTTGAATGAATTGCTGAACCATCCAGACTGAAGGAGACTAATGTAGTCAATTTGCCAACAACTAGCTTGTTCAATGATGGTGCTGCGTCAGGGACATAGAGTTGGTCTCTGTCGATGGCAGGTTGGACATTTGGCAATGGTAATAGTAGATCAGTCAAGGCAAGCGGAAGCAGTTGCTGTTGGGCTCGTATTCTTGGGCCCTGCTACCAGGGCTATGCCACTCATGTGCTCCTTATGCCAGGACTACGTGGCCAATGACAGAAGGTGACTGATGTCAACTGTCTGAATTGTTTTCTCTACATGGTTGTTTAGTGCCTCTTCTGTGATAGGTGCTCTCCAGTGGATATTGCACGTGATACAGAAATCTTCATACATTGTGCCCACTCCCATATACTCAACCACATGCATCCTCGTCTCTTTACAGTCTTTCTCCTTCAGGACCCCTTGTCAGCTGGCCAAAACATTTCCCACTGCCCATGCATATGGATATATTATAACCTTGCACAAGTTCTCTTTGTTCATAAAGTCGATTAACCATGTGCTCCCCACTGACCACACTCAGGTCAGACTGTAAAGCAGCCACCATCCACTTTTGACTTACATACCAAGCCATTCCATCTATGAACCAAGCCTGAGGTCTTTCCTCCATCACCTGGTCATGAGATTCCCCTCTGCAGCTATAAGAGTGAATTCATGGAGAGGCCCTGGAGCAATAGTGGTGGATGATATGAGGGGTCTGGGCCACCTGTTGCATGGCTTGCTCGTATGCTCTGGTGTTGCTTGGGCTTAACTTGGGATGTACCACTTCTACCTTATGATGGATTACAGCTGGACCTTCCTGAACCTATGGCTTAGTAGGTTTGACCAAGCCCAGCACATGATGGCAATTCTGGTCACTTAATATCCCATGATCAGGTATTCCATCTCTACCTAGCAGTATGACAGAAACTCTTTTTTGATAAGTGTATAATTCTTCTCTGCACATGGCATGGCCTTAGGTGTCTTCATTATCATTCCCATTGGGACTTACCATAGATTCCCTATGGCATCTTTCCCACCACTGATGCCTTTAATACCATAGGATTAATTAATTTGTGTGGCCAAAATAGAAGGCCACTTGCCAGTACCAGCTGAAGAGCCCTTTCTTATTCTGGGCCCCTCTCAGAGCCTCTCATGTCACCTGGTATACAAGTCAGAGCAGTATTCCCAGGTGTGCAATATGCTGCCTCAGAATCTGAGGAGGTCTGTCAGACACAGTGATTCTTTTCTTGTAGTAGGGGGTGAAAGACAATAATTTCTCCTTTATTTGGATGGGATGTCTTAGGTCACTGGACCCCCAAAAGGACATCGATGTGATAGATCCTTGAGTCTTGTAGGGTTTATCTCCCACCTGCTAGAGCACGTGTGTCTTACAAAAGCATCCAAAATATTTACCACTTCTCATTCTTATGGTCCAGTTGGCATGATGTCCTCAATATAATGAACCAGCATAATGTTCTTCAGGATGTTCAGATGATCCAGAGCTCTTTGGACTATATTAGGAGAGTTAACATAGCCCTAATACAAAATGTAAGCATGTATTTTTGTAAGATGGGTTCCCTGGGAAGTAGACTAAGACAGAGATAAACATGCAGAAAATTTATTAGGAAGTGATCTTGGGAAGGGATGGAAACAGGTGGGCCAAGGGGAAAGCTGGGCTGTAATGAGCCACTACGAAGACCTCATTTGCCTCCATGAGGGAACATGGAACTAAAATGGCCCTTCAAAGTTGCCTCGAATTGAGGCAAGAGGGCCAGGCCTCGATGCTGCTGCATTGATTATGATCTGCTCTGGAAAGAGGATACTGCATCTCCAAGGCAATTCCTGAAGAGGCCTGACAGCTAAGGATTGTCCACCAGCACCAGTTCCAGGAGCTGGGGGAATAATCCCATCATTCCTGAAGTGAGATCTGATGGTGTATCACAGCATGCACTAAACTTTTCTTCCTTCCCTGCCTCATTTCCTTCTTTCTTTTACTTCCTAGGATACACCCCTAATAAAGTATTAATATCTAAGCGTTTGCCTCAGGCTCTGTTTTCTAGAGAGCTGGGGCTAAAAGACCAAAAAGTTATATATTTTGTTTTGGCTTCTATTTCATAGCCCTTAGTGAACTGCTCCAAAATGGGGCTCTCTACTATAAAAGGAATGTATAGAGTTAATACCAGGAAAAAAAGGCTTAGAACAAGATGGATTAAGGTGCAGGACACTTGACTTCTAGTGAAGCTCAAGTGTTCACTTGTGAATATTAAGAATGTAGCTAGGTCTCTCAGATTTAGTTTCCAATTTGACATCGTTGACACAATAATGTCTGATTTTTCCAGCCCCATAATGATGTCAAGAATCTGAAAGAATATGCAGGCATACCTGGGAGATATTGCAAGTCTGGTTCCAGATCACCACAGTAAAGCAAGTCACACACATTTTTTAGTTTTACAGTTCATATAAAGTTACGTTTATACTATACTGTAGTCTATTGCGTGTGCAATAGCATTATGTCTAAAAGAACAGTATACATACTTTAGTTAAAAATACTTGATTGCTAAAAAATGCTAACCATCATCTGAGGCTTCAGCAAGTCATAATCTTATTGCACTGGTAAGAATGAAGGTCACTGATCACAGATCACGAAAACAAATATAATGATGATTTTAAAAGTTTGAAATATTGCAAGAATTACCAAAATGCAATACAAAGACATGAAGTGAGAAAATGCTGTTGGAAAAATGGCACCGATAGACTTGCTTGATGTAGTGTTGCCACAAACCTTCAATTTGTAAGAAACTCAATATCTGCAAAGCTCAACAAAGTAAAGCACAATAAAGCGAGGTATGCCTGTAATGCATGTCAAGCACTTTCTAGATATCACAAGATCTCTAGTAGTAAATTCGTGTCCTTTCCCTTCATGTTCTCTAGAAAATATGCTGAGCAATGCAGCAGTGATGCCATCCTTCGAGATTCATTGCCAGGGCTGTATGGTGCACAAGCGCAGTGATACTAGAACACTAGGACGCTACCAGTTCAAATGACCCTCTTGTCCCCTGCCAGGTTTCCTGATGCTCCACCACTTTTAGATCCTTCAGTGAAAGCAATAGGGCCATAGTATTGGCCAACCCCAGGCACCATTGCCAGTTGAACTTCTAAGTGGGGCCTCCTGGGGTTATGCTGTGTCATGGCCTTGTTGATAGGTACCTGAGAGCCAGAAAGGTACCTTATCTGTGGTAAGAAGAGAAGAATGGAAGGAATAACATTGGGAGTCAGGGCAATGAAAGGGGGAACTAAGATGTGAAGTCAAAGGAAAAAGATTTCTCCTACTTGATTTCAATGCGTTTAGCCCTGGTTAATTATGTAGTCTAGGTCTCCACCAAGGACTATGAGAGTAACACACCACACGCCATAAGATAGCTAACATCAGAGCGGTATCACTCCTGCTTATGACCTCTTGCTGTTCTACTTTCCTTTCCATCTTCTTCCCTCTGAAATCATTGGTGGCTTCCCTTAGGGATTTGTTTCTCTTTTGACCTATGTATGAGAGGGTGATGTTCATAATTATTAGAATAAAAGTTTAAGACTTACGATTGAAAAGACCTTCGTTCTGACTAAGGATGGGAAATTAGAACATGGCCTACTCTTACTTAATTAGGCCCCTCTTTTTCTGCCAAGATTTAATACTCCAAGTCTTTTGAAATGCAACATGTTAGAAATGAAATAACACAGAATCCTCAAGCACTCTCAGGGGAGGGATAAGTAAAAGTCTTTTTTAAAAAAGTAAAAAGTAATGGGAAAATAATTAAAGGAAACATCTCTGACATATTAAAACTAAAACAAACTGTATGCTGTGGCAGACAATTATTTCCTGTAGCCCTGAATGAAGGCTGAATAGGGCAATCTTCCTTTCCCCTTTGAAGACGGTACTTTGGCTAGCCCCTCTAGGCATCACAAGGCCTGATTCCCTCTGACCTCAGGGCTCTGGGTGGCTGTCTTGCCCCTCAGTATCTGCCACTGAGCCTGCCGCAGAGCCAGCAGCAATTACTGGAATGTCAGGCAATGACCTACTTTCCAATTTTGTGAACCAGTAAGACTAATTTAGTGCTCTCTTTTCCAAAGCGTCAGACTTCATTGATTTTTCAACAGATCAATGCCAGCCACCCTAGACCAAGGCAGCATTGAACAGTCCCTAAGCAGTTTTCCTGTGATGAACTGAATTGCATAGACAACTAAATCTATCCATCTACAGTGTATTCTTTATTGGATCTGTGCATTCACTCTGCAATGAACTATTTGTAGGTTAATCAACAGAGAGTTCCATTTCTAATCCATCAATTGAAAGGAAATGGCAAGTTGCCAAGGAACCAACCCTAGGGATTTGTCAGTGCTGACTGAAGAGGTGGTTGCAGATTTGAGGTAATCTGAAGAACACCCAAATATTAACTCTGCGTAAAATAGAAAATGTCACAGACGGAACGGGCCATAGAAACGATCTAGTTCAGTGGTCTTCAACTGGTGGGTAGGATGTAGAGTTGGGGCTGGGGAGGCCGATTATCACTGGGGAGCTTTTTCAAAGTATATACTCAGGTTATGTAGAATCTTTCAACTCAGCCCAAGAGTATATTAGAGTCTGAGAGGGTGGGGTGGTGGTCTCAAAAATATTTTTAAATTCTGATAAATGACTGCTCATCTCCCTAGAGAACCACTGTTTCAGATAAAAGGAAATTGAGTCCCAGAGAGGTATGCTTTATCAAAAACCACAAAGCTAATAAAATGTAGAACTGGGAGTACCTACCCACGTGTTCTGATTCCAAATTCAGAACACTATGCATTTCCTTCATTCTTCTTGGAATATAATCAATCTGTTGTGAAATTTAGAGATGACATGCTATGATCCTTTGTATCTCCTCATTTCAGGGCCTAGCTGAACTCCTTATAGGTGGTATGAACTGACTAACTGTTCATTTGAAACCACAGATATGAAGTTTCTTCAAACGTTAAGATTGTATATGCACAAATCATCAATGGCTTCCTTCAGTGGGATTTGTACAAGTATCTCATTTGACATATTATGAGAGGGTTACCTATGTAAAAGTGGGTTTCTTAAAAACAGCATATAGTTGGGTCTTCTTTTAAATGCAATCTGACAACCTCTACCTTGTAACTGGAATGATTAGACTATTTAAATTTTATGTAATAATCAATATGGTTGGGCTACCTATTTTGGGCTACCTATTTTGTTTCTTTTTTCCTCTCTTTCTGCCTCTTTTGGGGAACAAGGAGATTAGTGAAGTAATTTATGTGTAATTCTATTTTTCTCCACTCATTTTATTAGCTGTGTCTCTTTGTTATCGTTGTTGTTATTGCTTTTTAGTGGTTACTCTAGGGCTTACAGTAGACATTGTTATTATTTTGCTTTAGGTATCAGTTATCTTTTAAAGCAAAATATTTAATTAGAAAAAAGTATTTTCTTTTTACCCATATATTTTATACTTCTAGTGCTTTTTATTCACTTACGTAGATTCAGACTTCCATCTGATATCATTTTTCTTCTACCTGAAGGACTTCCTGTAATATTGCTTATAGTATAGGCAATGGAGTGCTGAAGCTGACTCACATAGGCTTACAAGAGCCAATTATGTGCATGTCTTCCCAGAGATGACTGGTTGATAGCTTAAAATTGGCCATAGTAGGATGATTTACAACATGGAAATCAGAAAACACAACACATCTTGTTTTCCTGGCAAGCTACTTGTTAAATATTTGCAGTCATACACTTTAGTGCAGGCCTAGTTTGCAATACACTCTCCCAGCTTTTATATGTCTGAAAATGTCGTTATTTCCTCTTAATTTTTTGCAAGAAGCTCATAACCCCAAAAAGGATAAATATAAATAAAATAACATTACAGTATATCATATCCAAGTTACTAAAAACTAGTGATAAAAGAAAATCTTAAGGATTCCCAAAGAAAATAAGATGCATGTACAGAAGAGCAAATGTAAGAATGACAGCAGACTTCTCATCAGAAACGTTGCAAGCCAGAAGAAAATGGGGTGACATCTTTAAATTACTGAAAGAAATAAACTAACAATCTAGAGTTCTATACCTAGAAAATTTCTTTCAGAAAATGAAGTGAAATTAAGATGTTTCAGATTTAAAGCTGAAAAAACATGTTAGTACAGATTTATCCAGCAGTAAAATTCAGTGACAGGGGGTGAGGGACAGTACCAGTATAAGTGCAGTGATTGTACAGTACTTAGATTTTGCACAGGGTCCAGTGCCCATGGGATTCATATCTGAGGCCAGTGATGAAGACGCACACCTGGCTTCAACTAAAAACTGAAAAGTATATTTTCCTAAAAGTTAAATGAGATGTTTGGGAGTAATCAAGACTGTTGGCACTCTTTTAAAAGAATATAGCACCAGAAATGAGAGATATTTTGTCCAGATTCACCCCCATTTGTTAATGGTTTAGATTTTTTTATGAGCATGGATGAGACTTATCTGGAAGTCCCACAAAATATTAAAAGTGTCTGCTGGGGCTGAAATCCTGCATTAGCTGAGGGGAAAGAGCAGGTAAAAACATTTTATTTGTTATGAACTTTTGTCATGGATGTAACCTGTATCTTTTAAATTTTCTTTCTATTATTTGAGTATTTTCCTTATTGTGTCCCATGTCCCTAAGGTAGAAGTCAGAAACTCTTTCCTAGTCTTTTTTTTGCATATTTAGTTCCTTTTTTTACTATTGAGATAAAATTCACATAACATGAAAATCACCCTTTTAACTATTTTAAAGTGTACAATTCAGTGGCATTTAGTACATCAAAATGTTGTGCAACTACTGACTCCATGTGGTTCCAGACATTTTCATCACTTCCTTTCATAAAGGAAGCTCTGTACCCAATTAGGCAGTCACGCCTCACTCTCTCCACCCCTGGCAACCATTATCATTTGTTTTCTGTGTGTATGAATTTTCCTTTTCTGGATTTTTCATATACAAGGAATCATGCAGTGTGGCCTTTTGAGACTGGCTTCTTTCACTTAGCATCATGTTTCCAAGGTTCCTCCATGTTGTAGCCTGTATAACTACTTCATTCCTTTTTATGGCTAAATAACATCTCATTGTACAGACAGACTGCAATTTGTTTATCCATTCATCAGTTGATGGACATCTGGGTTGTTTCCAGCTTTTGGCTCTTTTGTATTGTGCATGTATTTATGTACATGTTTTTATTTGAACACCTATTTTCAATTCTTTTAGGTATATAAGTAGATGTGGAATTTCTGGCTCATGTGGTAGTTCTCGGTTTAACTTTTTAAGGAACAGCCAAACTGTTTTCCACAGTGGCTGCATCATTTCATATTCCCACTAGCAAGTGTTTAAGCATTCAGATTCCTCCACATCCTTAACAACACTTGTTATTTTCAGTTTATTATTATTACTATTAATATGCTAGTTGGGGCTTCCCTGGTGGTGCAGTGGTTGAGAGTCCGCCTGCCGATGCAGGGGACGCGGGTTCGTGCCCCGGTCCGGGAGGATCCCACATGCCGCAGAGTGGCTGGGCCCGTGAGCCATGGCTGCTGAGCCTGTGCGTCTGGAGCCTGTGCTCCACAACGGGAGAGGCCACAACAGTGAGAGGCCCACGTACAGCAAAAAAAAAAAAAAAAAAAAAAAAATGCTAGTTGATGTGAAGTCATATTGTGGTTTTGATTTACATTTTCTAATGACTAATAATACTGAACATCTTTACATGTGTTTTGGGCCTTTGTATATCTGCCTTCGAGAAATGTCTATTCAAGTCCTTTGCTCATTTTTTAATTTTTTTTTTGTTATTGAGTTAGAAGTGTTCTTTATATATTCTGGATTTATCATGTATATGATTTGCACATATTTTCTCCCATTCTGTGAGTTGTCTTTTCTTTTTTTTGAATTTTATTATTTTTTTAATAAAGCAGGTTCTTATTAGTTATCTATTTTATACATATTAGTATATATACGTCAATCCCAATCTCCCAATTCATCCCACACCACCACCACCCCTCATCCTGCGTTCCTGCCTTGGTGTCCATACGTTTGTCCTCTACATCTGTGTCTCTATTTCTGCCTTGGAAACCGGTTCATCTGTACCATTTTTCTAGGTTCCACATATATGTGTTAATATACGATATTTGTTTTTCTCTTTCTGACTTCACTCTGTATGACAGTCTCTAGGTCCATCCACACCTCTACAAATTACCCAATTTCATTCCTTTTTATGGCTGAGTAATATTCCACTGTATATATGTACCACATCTTCTTTATCCATTTGTCTGTCAATGGGCATTTAGGTTGCTTCCATGACCTGGTTATTGTAAATAGTGCTGCAATGAACATTGGGGTATATGACTCTTTTTGAATTGTGGTTTTCTCAAGGTATATGCCTAGTAGTGGGATTGCTGGGTCATATGGTAGTTCTATGTTTAGTTTTTTAAGAAACCTCCATACTGTTCTCCATAGTGGCTGTATCAATTTACATTCCCACCAACAATGCAAGAGGGTTTCCTTTTCTCCACACCCTCTCCAGCATTTGTTGTTTGTAGATTTTCTGATGATGGCCATTCTGACAGATGTGAGGTGATACCTCATTGTAGTTTTGATTTGCATTTCTCTAATAATTAGTGATGTTGAGCAGCTTTTCATGTGCCTCTTGGCCATCTGTATGTCTTCTTTGAAGAAATGTCTGTTTAGGTCTTCTGCCCATTTTTGGATTGGTTTTTTTTTTTTTAACGTGGAGCTGCATGAGCTGTTTATATATTTTGGAGATTAATCCTTTGTCCATTGATTCATTTGCAAATACTTTCTCCCATTCTCAGGGTTGTCTTTTCGTCTTATTTATAGTTTCCTTTGCTGTGCAAAAGCTCTTAAGCTTCATTAGGTCCCATTTGTTTATTTTTGTTTTTATTTCCATTTGTCTAGGAGGTGGGTCAAAAATGATCTTGCTGTGATTTATGTCAAAGAGTGTTCTTCCTGTTTTCCTCTAAGAGTTTTATCATGTCTGGCCTTACATTTAGGTCTTTAATCCATTTTGAGTTTATTTTTGTGTATGGTGTTAGAGAGTGTTCTAATTTCATTCCTTTACATGTAACTGTCCAGTTTTCCCAGCACCACTTATTGAAGAGACTGTCTTTTCTCCATTGTATATCCTTGCCTCCTTTGTCATAGATTAGTTGTCCATAGGTGCATGAGTTTATTTCTGGGCTTTCTATCCTGTTCCATTCATCCATATTTCTGTTTTTGTGCCAGTATCACATTATCTTGATTACTGTAGCTTTGTGGTATAGTTTGAAGTCAGGGAGTCTCATTCCTCCAGCTCCGTTTTTCATTCTCAGGATTGCTTTGGCTATTCGGGGTCTTTTGTGTCTTCATACAAATTTTAAGACTTTTTGTTCTAGTTCTGTAAAAATTGCTGTTGCTAGTTTGATAGGGATTGCATTGAATCTGTAGATTGCTTTGGGTAGTATAGTCAATTTCACAATATCGGTTCTTCCAATCCAAGAACATGGTATGCTCTTCATCTGTTTGTGTCATCTTTGATTTCTTTCATCAGTGTCTTATAGTTTTCTGCATACAGGTCTTTTGTCTCCCTAGGTAGGTTTATTCCCAGGTATTTTATTCTTTTTGTTGCAATGGTAAATGGGAGTGTTTCCTTAATTTTTCTTTCAGATTTTTCATTTTAGTGTATAGGAATGCAAGAGATTTCTGTCCATTAAGTTTGTATCCTGCTACTTTACCAAATTCATTGATTAGCTCTAGTAGTTTATTGGCAACATCTTTAGGATTATCTATGTATAGTATCATGTCATCTGCAAACAGTGACTGTTTTACTTCTTTTCCAGGTTGTATTCCTTTTATTTCTTTTTTCCTTCTCTGATTGCCATAGCTAGGACTTCCAAATCTATGTTCAATAGTAGTGGTGAGAGTGGACATCCTTGTCTTGTTCCTGATCTTAGAGTAAAGGCTTTCAGCTTTTCACCATTGAGAATGATGTTTGCTGTGGGTTTGTCATATGTGGCCTTTATTATGTTGAGGTAGGTTCCCTCTATGCCCACTTTCTGGAGAGTGTTTAATCATAAATCGGTGTTGAATTTTATCAGAAGTTTTTTCTGCATCTATTGAGATGAGCATATGGTTTTTATCCTTCAATTTGTTAATGTGGTGTATCACATTGATTGATTTGTGTATACTGCAGAATCCTTGCATCTCTGGGATAAACCCCACTTGATCATGGTGTATGATTCTTTTAATGTGTTGTTGGATTCTGTTTGCTAGTGTTTTGTTGAGGATGTTTGCATCTATATTCATCAGTGATATTGGTCTGTAATTTTCTTCTTTTGTAGTATCTTTGTCTGGTTTTGGTATCAAGGTGATGATGGCCTCATAGAATGAGTTTTGGAGTGTTTCTTCCTCGGCAACTTTTTGGAAGAGTTTGAGAAGGATAGGTGTTACCTCTTCTCTAAATATTTCATAGAATTCGCCTGTGAGGCCATCTTGTCCTGGACTTTTGTTTGTTGGGAGATTTTTAATCCCAGTTTCAATTTCATTACTTGTGATAGGTCTGTTCATATTTTCTATCTCTTCCTGGTTCAGACTCAGAAGGTTGTGCTTTTCTAAGAATTTGTCCATTACTTCCAGGTTACCCATTTTATTGGCATAGAGCTGCTTGTAGTAGTCTCTTATGACGTTTTGTACTTCTGCGGTGTCCGTTGTAACTTCTTTTTCATTTCTAATTTTATTGATTTGAGTCCTCTCCCTCTTTTGCTTGATGAGTCTGTCTAAAGGTATATCAATTTTGTTTATCTTCTCAAAGAACCAACTTTTACTTTTATTCATCTTTACTATTGTTTTCTTTGTTTCTATTTCATTTATTTCTGCTCTGATCTTTAGATTTCTTTCCTTCTACTAACTTTGGGTTTTATTTGTTCTTCTTTCTCTAGTTTCTTTAGGTGCAA
Source organism: Pseudorca crassidens (assembly GCF_039906515.1). Classification (NCBI taxonomy): domain Eukaryota; kingdom Metazoa; phylum Chordata; class Mammalia; order Artiodactyla; family Delphinidae; genus Pseudorca; species Pseudorca crassidens. The sequence continues at coordinate 75,636,893 of NC_090303.1, read as the reverse complement.
GGTTAGATTGTTTATTTGAGAGTTTTCTTCTTTCTTGGGGTAGGATTGTATTGCTATAAACTTCCTTATTAGAACTGCTTCTGCTTCATCCCATAGGTTTTCGATGGTCGTGTTTTCATTGTCATTTGTCTCTAGGTATTTTGTGATTTCTTCTGTGATCTCTTTTTATGTAATGCTTTTTACATTTTTTTCCCTGTAATTGGTTTCTAATCTCATAGCGTTGTGGTCAGAAAAGATGCTTGATATGATTTCAATTTTCTTAAATTTACCAAGGCTTGATTTGTGACCCAAGATGTGATCTATCCTGGAGAATGTTCAGTGTGCACTTGAGAAGAAAGTGTAATCTGCTGTTTTCAGATGGAATGTCCTATAAATATCAATTAAATCTATCTGGTCTATTTTTTCATTTAAAACTTATGTTTCCTTATTAATTTTCTGTCTGGATGATCTGTCTATTCGTGTAAGTGAGGTCTTAAAGTCCCCTACTATTATTGGGCTTTCCTGGTGGCGCAGTGGTTAAGAATCCACCTGCCAATGCAGGGAACGTGGGTTCAAACCCTGGCCCGGGATGATCCCACATGCTGCGGAGCTACTAAGCCTGTGCAGCACAACTGCTGAGCCTGCACTCTAGAGCTCATGAGCCACAACTACTGAAGCCCATGCGCCTAGAGCCCATGCTCTGCAACAAGAGAAGCCATAACAATGAGAAGCCTGTGCACTGCCACGAAGAGTAGCCCCTGCTCACCACAAGTAGAGAAAGCCCACACACAACAATGAAGACCCAACACAGCCATAAATAAATAAATTTATAAAAAAAAAATTTCCCTACTATTATTGTGTTACTGTTGATTTCCTCTTTTATAGCTGTTGGTATTTGCCTTATGTATTGAGGTCCTCCTATGTTGGGTGCATATATATTTATAATTGTTATATCTTTCTCTTGGATTGATCCCTTGATCATTATGTAGTGTCCTTCCTTGTCTCTTGTAACATTCTTTATTTTAACGTCTATTTAATCTGATATGAGTATTACTACTCCAGCTTTCTTTTGATTTCCCTGTGGATGGAATATCTTTTTCCATCCCATCACTTTCAGTCTGTATCTGTCCCTAGGTCTGAACTGGTTCTCTTGTAGACAGCAAATATATGGGTCCTGTTTTTGTATCCACTCAGACAGCCTGTTTCTTTTGGTTGTAGCGTTTAATCCATTCACATTTAAGGTAATTATTGATATGTATGTTCCTATGACCATTTTCTTAATTGTTTTGGGTTTGTTTTTGTAGGACCTTTTCTTCTCTTGTGTTTCCCACTTAGAGAAGTTGCCTTAGCATTTGTTGCAGAGCTGGTTTGGTGGTGCTGAATTCTCTTAGATTTTGCTTGTCTGTAAAGCTTTTGATTTCTCCATCGAATCTGAATGAGATCATTGCCAGGTAGAGTAATCTTGGTTGTAGGTTCTTCCCTTTTATCAGTTTAAATATATCATGCCACTCCCTTCTGGCTTGTACTGTTTCTGCTGAGAAATCAGCTGTTAACCTTGTGGGAGTTCCCTTGTATGTTATTTGTCTTTTTTCCCTTGTTGCTTTTAATAATTTTTCTTTGTCTTTAATTTTTGTTAATTTTATTACTATGTGTCTCGACATGTTTCTCCTTGGGTTTATCCTGCCTGGGACTCTCTGCGCTTTCTGAACTTGGGTGGCTATTTCCTTTCCCATGTTAGGGGAGTCTTCAACTATAGTCTCTTCAAATATTTTCTCTGGTCCTTTCTCTCTCTCTTCTCCTTCTGTGACCCCTATAATGCAAATGTTGATGTGTTTAATGTTATCCCGGAGGTCTCTTAGGCTGTCTTCATTTCTTGTCATTCTTTTTTCTTTATTCTGTTCTGCGGCAGTGAATTCCAACATCCTGCCTTCCAGGTCACTTATCCGTTTTTCTGCCTGTTAGTCTGCTATTGATTCCTTCTAGTGTATTTTTCATTTCAGTTATTGTATTGTTCATCTCTGTTTGTTTGTTCTTTAATTCTTCTAGGTGTTTGTTCTTTAATTCTTCTAGGTCTTTGTTAAACATGTCTTGCATTTTCTCAATCTTTACCTCCATTCTTTTTCCGAAGTCTGAATCTTCTTCACTATCATTATTCTGAATTCTTTTTCCAGAAGGTTGCCTGTCTCCACTTCATTTAGTTGTTTTTCTGGGGTTTTATCTTGTTCCTTCAACTGATACATAGTCCTCTGCCTTTTCATTTTGTCTATCTTTCTGTGAATGTGGTTTTCGTTCCACAAGCTGCAGTATTATAGTTCTTTTTGCTTCTGCTGTCTGCCCTCTTATGGATGAGGCTATCTAAAAGACTTGTGCAGGCTTCCTGATGGAGGGACTGGTGGTGGGTAGAGCTGGGTGTTGCTCTGGTGGGCAAAGCTCAGTAAAACTTTAATCCACTTGTCTGTTGATGGGTGGGGCTAGGTTCCCTCCCTGTTCGTTGTTTGGCCTGAGGTGACCCAGCACTGGAGGTTTCAGGCTCTTTGGTGGGGCTAATGGCAGACTACGGGAGGGCTCATGCCAAGGAGTACTTCCCAGAACTTCTGCTGCCAGTGTCCTTGTCCCCACAGTGAGCCACAGACACCCCCACCTCTGCAGGAGACCCTCCAACACTAGCAGGTAGGTCTGGTTCAGTCTCCTATGGGGTCACTGCTCCTTCACCCTGGGTCCTGATGTGCACAGCACTTTGTGTGTGCCCTCCAAGAGTGGAGTCTCTGTTTCCCCCAATCCAGTTGAAGTCCTGCAATCAAATCCCACTATCCTTCAAAGTCCGATTCTCTGGGAATTCCCCCTCCCATTGCCAGGTTGGAAAGCCTGATGTGAGGCTCAGAAACTTCACTCCAGTTAGTGGACTTCTGTGGTATAATTGTTCTCCAGTTTGTGAGTCACCCACCCAGTGGTTATGGGATTTGATTTTATTGTGATTGTGCCCCTCCTACCATCTCATTGCAGTTTCTCCTTTGTCTTTGGATGTGAGGTATCTTTTTTGGTGTATTCCAGTGTCTTCCTTTCGATGATTGTTCAGCAGTTAGTTGTGATTCTGTTGCTCTTGCAAGAGGGAGCGAGAACATGTCCTTCTACTCTGCCATCTTGAACCAATCTCCCTAGTCTGTCTTTCTTTCTTTCAATTTATCTATTTAGTTAGTTAGTTAGTTATTTTTGGCTGCATTGGGTCTTACTGCATGCAGGCTTTCTCTAGTTGCAGTGAGCAGGGACTACTAGTTGAGGTGCACGGGCTTCTCATTGTGGTGTCTTCTCTTGTTGCAGAGCATGGGCTCTAGTTGCGCGGGCTTCAGTAGTTGTGGCACGTGGGCTCAGTAGTGTGGCACACAGGCTTAGTAGCTCCGCAGCATGTGGAATCTTCCTGGACCAGGGCTCGACCCCATGTCCCCTGCCTTGGCAGGCGGATTCTTAACCACTGCGCCGCCAGGGAAGTCCCCCTAGTCTTTCTTGAAGCTAGTATAAAACAGATATATTACATGAGATTTCTATATGGAAAGAAGTCAACACGAGGAACAAGGTACCAAAGGGAATTCATTGTCTGGAAAGGATAACCACAGAGACATCTGGCTTGCAGAGAAGCTATGATGGAAGTTCTAGAATCAAGTACTAACCAGCAGTGAGGCAAGGTGTGTATCTATGCTGAGTAACAATAGCAGTAGTGTCTCTGCTGGATTAACCTCAGTTTATGGTTTGGGTATTGTTCTTGGCACCATAGCTTCTAAGGCCCATTCTCTGAACTCCTAGAGAGTTTGGGAACTGCCTAATATCCTTTAATACGTTCTTTTACTGTGTAAATGAGTATGATAGGGTTCTATTGTTTTCACCTAAGAACCCTAGCTGATACATTTCCTATTGTATCCTGATTTTCACAGTCATAATCCTAAATGTACCTCCCCAAAACATTTTAGCACTCTGCCATTCCCCAAAGTGCTAAATTTTCATTATTCCGACTTTCCGTTTTCATGCAGTCAACTGATGGATAAAATACTTTTCATAGTGTATTCCTGAAACAGCTCCAGAGAGCCTTGTAAATCCCACAAGACCTCAACTTGGCAGAAATTGAATATCTTTTGAGCAGCACCAGAGGAATGTTGAATAAAAGGTAGATCCTTAAGACTCAGATAGTTCTGAGCTTCTCCTCCTTAATGAGAAGAAAACATTTTGAGGGGAATTATGTAATTCTCTTCTGTACTCATGATGCCTGGTCAAAACCCATATGGTCCAACATGAACACTCTGCCAAAGGTACCTGGCAGAACACTGAAGTTTTGGTCATCTAGGCAACCACTGTTATTTCTACAATGTACACCTCACAAAAATATGAGAGTAATTTATAAAGAAATCAACCTGGAGTCCTTGCTGCATGAATAGGAAGGAATTTTGACCAACCAAGAAACTGTGTTGAAAGAAATTAGCTATTCAAGTGTGTGATACCACTTAAATTTCTCCTCTATTTTTAGAAATAGAACAAGATGTCTTGAACATGTAAGTTTTCCCTAAAATGTATAAACTAAATTTGTAATTGATCATAAATTAATATACGTAATCAGCATAAATAATTAACATAATTTCATCTTTTTTAAAAATTTTATTAGAGTATGGTTGATTTACAACATTGTGTTAGTTTTAGGTGTACAGCAAAGTGATTCACTTATACATATACATATATTCTATCTTTTTCAGATCTTTTCCCATATAAGTTATTACACAATATCGAGTAGAGTTCCCTGTGCTATACAGTAGGTCCTTGTTGGTTATCTGTTTTATATATAGTAGTGTATGTATGTTAATTCCTAATTTATCCCTCCCCCACCACATTTCCCCTTTGGTAACCATGAGTTTGTTTTCGAAATCTATGAGTCTGTTTCTGTTTTGTAAATAAGTTCATTTTGATCAAAACATCAAAACCTGTAACATAATTTCATCTTTTAACAGACTTTATCTCCTAATGCCCTCAGGATGGTCTTTCTGTGCCCCTTTTCCCCTCCAGGGGCTCTCTTGCTCCACTTACCTTTCCTCCCTTTCCAGCACTCATTGCATCTTATATCCTTCCCTACATTCATCCCACATCAGGAGAGGAGCAGGTGTATGCATGCATACATATGTGATTGATAACACTTAACTACTAACTCTCTGACAGGGTTTGCATTTCAATTTTAAGTCAAAGGATGGATTGATGTAAGAGTCTGCTTCTGGTTTTCTTGTCACATCTACGTGTATACCCCTTGTGAAGCTGTCGACACCACTCACAGCCAGGATGTAAGGCAGTAACATAGATTGGCATTGCCTGTATTTATCTCAGAGCTGTGTACATTTACAAGTATTTCTCAGCAGAGAAGAGCTGAAAGTCAGTCTCTGAGGCCTTCTTGCTAAGTGACATATGCAATAAATATCAGAGATTTTAAAAATATAAACATAAATTACATCTGAGAATTCTTTATACTGCGTATGTGACACGTCATTCTTGTACAAAGCCGGGATGCCCATCATGCGGCTGTTACCTGCCTCCTATAGGAACTGAACCTGCTGCAAGGGGCATCCTCCTTCATAAGCATCCTTTTTTTAAAAAAAAAAAAAATTAAATTTTTAGTTTTTAATTTTTTGTTTATATGAAGTACAGTTGACATACAATATTGTGTTAGTTTCAGGTGTACTACATAATAGCTTGATGTTTGCATGCATCATGAAATGATCACCACAACGAATCTAGTAACCATCTGTCCCCATACAAATCTATTGCAGTATTATTGACCATATTTCTTATGCTGTATATCATAACCTCATGACATTTATTATACAACTGGAGGTTTGTACCTCTTAATTCCCCTCATCTATTACATGCAACCCAAAGAAGAAAGTCTTTAGTAAACAGTCCTCAACGGGAGAGCTATGTGTTTTACTTCATTTAATGTTATTTCCATTCCACTGTCAATTATACATATTTATTCTTTGAATCCACTAACATTAATATTTTGCTGCTTCTTTTATGTACTCCTGATGACACTGGTTGGAAGACAAATCTAAAACAGTTCTTTATTCCATTTTAATTTAATTTTGTACCCTTCTGTATTACTGTAATTTGAATATTTTCCCCTTAATATTTAGATTGAATCTTAGTTTATTATTAATAGTATATATAGTGACTGGCAGGTTTTCAGGACCCCTGGATCAATCTTTTATTTTCTCTTTGAAATAACAACGAATAATATTTGGTGACTCTTTTCAAACATCACTATGTTTACAATCCTTTACATCGCCGCCCCCCCACTGTTGTCACACATGCATTACTCTTGGTAACAAATATTAACAACTTGGGTGTGTATCCTTTCCTACCTTTTCCTGTATCTACCTGCAGAAAGAGCCAGCTAGTTCACTGTTTGCATCATAAAGGGGGATTATACTATATGTACTTGCTTACATCTTGTCTTTCTCATTTGAAAATAGATTTTGGGAATCAAGCTGTAATTCATTCTTTTGAATGAAAACCTCATAGTCCAAAATGAGAATTTATTGTAGCTTATTCAACCAGCAGCTCTGAGGCTGGTTATTTTATTCCAAATTTTTGTTGTTCTAAATAACACTATAACAGACATCCTTACAAACCAATCATTTAATTTTTGTGAGATAGATTCCCAGAGGTGAGATTTCTGCATCTGAAAGTATGTGTATTCTAAATAAAATGTATTTGGCAAGATTACTTTCTAAACCTCAGGTATTAATTTGCATTTCCAATGTGAAGGCATAGGAAGACACTTTTCCTTACACTGTGCCAGCAGTAATTTTTTTTTTTTATTGTTTCACTTCATTGCACTTCACAGATACTGCATTGCTTTTTTACAAACTGAAGGTTTGTGGCAACCCTGCATGGAGCTACTCTATTGGCTCCATTTTGCCAACAGCATTTGCTTACTTAGTGTCTGTGTCATATATGTTTTTTAATTTAATTTTATTAATTTTCTTATACAGCAGGTTCTTATTAGTCATCCATGTTATACACATCAGTGTATACACGTCAATCCCAATCTCCCAGTTCATTACACACACACACACACCCGCCACCGCTTTCCCCACTTGGTGTCCATACGTTTGTTCTCTACATCTGTATCTCAATTTCTGCCCTGCAAACAGGTTGATCTGTACCATTTTTCTAGGTTCCACATATATGCGTTAATATACAATATTTGTTTTTCTCTTTCTGACTTACTTCACATTGTATGACAGTCTCTAGATCCATCCACGTCTCAACAAATGACCCAATTTCTATCCTTTTTATGACCGAGTAATATTCTATGTATATATGTACTACATCTTCTTTATCCATTCGTCAGTCGATGAGCATTTAGGTTGCTTCCATGGCCTGGTTATTGTAAATAGTGCTGCAATGAACATTGGGGTGCATGTGTCTTTTTGAATTATGGATTTCTCTGAGTATATGCCCAGTAGTGGGATTGCTGGGTCATATGGTAGTTCTCGTCTTAGTTTTTTAAGGAACCTCCATAATGTTCTCCGTAGTGGCTGTATCAATTTACATTCCCACCAACAGTGCAAGAGGGTTCCGTTTTCTCCACTCCCTCTCCAGCATTTGTTGTTTGTAGATTTTCTGATGATGCCCATTCTAACTGGTGTGAGGTGATACCTCACTGTAGTTTTGATTGGCATTTCTCTAATAATTAGTGATGTTGAGCAGCTTTTCATGTGCTTCTTGGCCATCTGTATGTCTTCTTCAGAGAAATGTCTGTTTAGGTCTTCTGCCCATTTTTGGATTGGGTTTTTTGTTGTTGTTTTTTTAATATTGAGCCGCATGAGCTGTTTATATATTTTGGAGATTAATTCTTTCTCCATTGATTCGTTGGCAAATATTTTCTCCCATTCTGAGGGTTGTCTTTTGGTCTTGTTTATGGTTTCCTTTGCTGTGCAAAATCTTTGACATTTCATTAGGTCCCATTTGTTTATTTTTGTTTTTATTTCCATTTGTCTAGGAGGTGGATCAAAATAGACCTTGCTGTGATTTATGTCAAAGAGTGTTCTGCCTATGTTTTCCTCTAAGAGTTTTATAGTGTCTGGTCTTACATTTAGGTCTCTAATCCATTTTGAGTTTATTTTTGTGTATGGTGTTAGGGAGTGTTCTAATTTCATTCTTTTACATGTAGCTGTCCAGTTTTCCCAGCACCACTTATTGAAGAGGCTATCTTTTCTCCATTGTATATCCTTGCCTCCTTTGTTATAGATTAGTTGACCAAAGGTGTGTGGGTTTATCTCTGGGCTTTCTATCTTGTTCCATTGATCTATGTTTCTGTTTTTGTGCCAGTACCATATTGTGTTGATTACTGTAGCTTTATAGTATAGTCTGAATTCGCGGAGTCTGATTCCTCCAGCTCCGTTTTTTTCCCTCAAGACGGCTTTGGCTATTCAGGGTCTTTTGTGTCTCCATACAAATTTTAAGATTTTTTTGTTCTGGTTCCATAAAAAATGCCATTGGTAATTTGATAGGGATTGCATTGAATCTATAGATTGCTTTGGGTAGTATAGACATTTTCACAGTATTGATTCTTCCAATCCGAGAACATTGTATATCTCTCGATCTGTTGGTATCATCTTTAATTTCTTTCATCAGTGTCTTATAGTTTCCTGCATACAAGTCTTTTCTCTCCCTAGGTAGGTTTATTCCTAGGTATTTTATTCTTTTTGTTGCAATGGTAAATGGGAGTGTTTCCTTAATTTCTCTTTCAGATTTTTCATCATTAGTGTATAGGAATGCAAGAGATTTCTGTGCATTAATTTTGTATCCTGTAACTTTGCCAAATTCATTGATTAGCTCTAGTAGTTTTCTGGTGGCAGTTTTAGGATTCTCTATGTATAGTATCATGTCATCTGCAAACAGTGATAGTTTTACTTCTTTTCCAGTTTGTATTCCTTTTATTTCTTTTTCTTCTCTGATTGCCATGGCTAGGACTTCCAAAACTATGTTGAATAATAGTGGCAAGAGTGGACATCCTTGTCTTGTTCCTGATCTTAGAGGAAATGTTTTCAGTTTTTCACCATTGAGAATGATGTTTACTGTGGGTTTGTCATATATGGCCTCTATTATGTTGAAGTAAGTTCCCTCTGTGCCCACTTTCTAGAGAGTTTTTATCATAAATGGGTATTGAATTTTGTCAAGAGCTTTTTCTGCATCTATGGAGATGACAATATAGTTTTTATTCTTCAATTTGTTAACATGGTTTATCACATTGATTGATTTGCGTATATTGAAGAATCCTTGCATCCCTGGGATAAATCCCACTTGATCATGGTGTATGATCCTTTTAATGTGTTGTTGGATTCTGTTGGCTAGTATTTTGTTGAGGATTTTTTGCATCTATATTCATCAGTGATATTGGTGTCTAATTTTCTTTTTTTGTAGTATCTTTGTCTGGTTTTGGTATCAGGGTGATGGTGGCCTCATGGGATGAGTTTGGAAGTGTTCCTTCCTCTGCAATTTTTTGGAAGAGTTTGAGAAGGATGGGCATTAGCTCTTCTCTAAATGTTTGATAGAATTCACCTGTGAAGCCAGCTTGTCCTGGACTTTTGTTTGTTGGAAGATTTTTAATCACAGCTTCAATTTCATTACTTGCGATTGGTCTGTTCATATTTTCTATTTCTTCCAGGTTCAGTCTTGGAAGTTTATACCTTTCTAAGAAGTTGTCCATTTCTTCCAGATTGTCCATTTTATTGGCATAGAGTTGCTTGTAGTAGTCTCTTAGGATGCTTTGTATTTCTGCGGTATCTGTTATAACTTCTCCTTTTTTATTTCTAATTTAATGATTTGAGTCCTCTCCCTCTTTTTCTTGATGAGCCTGGCTAATGGTTTATCAATTTTGTTTATCTTCTCAAAGAACCAGCTTTTAGTTTTATTGATCTTTGCTATTGTTTTCTTTGTTTCTATTTCATTTATTTCTGCTCTGATCTTTATGATTTCTTTCCTTCTGCTAACTTTGGGTTTTGTTTGTTCTTCTTTCTCTAGTTCCTTCAGGTGTAAGGTTAGATTGTTTGTTTGAGATTTTTCTTGTTTTTTGAGGTAGGCTTGTATAGCTATAAACTTCCCTCTTAGAACTGCTTTTGTTGCATCCCATAGGTTTTGGATCATCGTGTTTTCATTGTAATTTGTCTCTAGGTATTTTCTGGTTTCCTCTTTGATTTCTTCAGTGATCTCTTGGTTATTTAGTAACGTATTGTTTAGCCTCCAAGTGTCTGTGTTTTTTACGTTTTTTTTCCTGTGATTGGTTTAATCTAATTTAAACACTAATCTCATAATGTTGTGGTCAGAAAAGATGCTTGATATGATTTCAATGTTCTTAAATTTACTGAGGCTTGATTTGTGACCCAAGATATGATCTATCCTGGGGAATGTTCCATGCGCACTTGAGAAGAAAGTGTAATCTGCTGTTTTTGGATGGAATGTCCTATAGATATCAATTAAATCTATCTGGTCTATTGTGTCATTTAAAGCTTCTGTTTCCGTATTTATTTTCATTTTGGATTATCTGTCCATTGGCGTAAGTGAGGTGTTAAAGTCCCCCACTATTATTGTGTTACTGTCGATTTCCTCTTTTATAGCTGTTAGCAGTTGCGTTATGTATTGAGGTGCTCCTACGTTGGGTGCATATATATTTATAATTGTTATATCTTCTTCTTGGATTGATCCCTTGATCATTAGGTAGTGTCCTTCCCTGTCTCTTGTAACATTCTTTATTTTAAGTCTATTTTATATGATATGAGTATAGCTGCTACAGCTTTCTTTTGATTTCCATTTGCATGGAATATCTTTTTCCGTCCCCTCACTTTCAGTCTGAATGTGTCCCTAGGTCTGAAGTGGGTCTCTTGTAGACAGCATATATATATATGGGTCTTGTTTTTGTACCCATTCAGTGAGCCTGTTTGTTTTGGTTGGAGCATTTAATCCATTCAAGTTTAAGGTAATTATCGATATGTATGTTCCTATTACCATTTTCTTAATTGTTTTGGATTTTTTTGGTAGGTCTTTTTCTTCTCTTGTGTTTCCCACTTATAGAAGTTGCCTTAGCATTTGTTGCAGAGCTGGTTTGGTGGTGCTGAATTCTCTTAGATTTTGCTTGTCTGTAAAGCTTTTGATTTCTCCATTGAATCTGAATGAGATCCTTTCCTGGTAGAGTAATCTTGATTGTAGTTTCTTTCCTTTTATCAGTTTAAGTATATTATGCCACTCCCTTCTGGCTTGTACTGTTTCTGCTGAGAAATCAGCTGTTAATGTTATGGGAGTTCCCTTGAATATTATTTGTCATTTTCCCTTGCTGCTTTTTTTTTTTTTTTTTTTTTTTTGCGGTACACGGGCCTCTCACTGTTGTGACCTCTCCCGTTGCAGAGCACAGCCTCCAGACGCGCAAGCTCAGGGGCCATGGCTCACGGGTCTAGCCGCTCCACGGCATGTGGGATCTTCCCGGACTGGGGCACAAACCCATGTCCCCTGCATTGGCAGGCGGACTCTCAACCACTGTGCCACCAGTGAAGCCCTCCCTTGCTGCTTTTAATAATGTTTCTTTGTCTTTGATTTTTGCCAATTTTATTACTATATGTCTCGGCGTGTTTCTCCTTGGGTTTATCCTGCATGGGACTCGCTGCGCTTCTTGGACTTGGGTGGCTATTTCCTTTCCCATGTTAGGGAAGTTTTCGACTATATTCTCTTCAAATATTTTCACTGGTCCTTTCTCTCTCTCTTTTCCTTCTGGGACCCCTATAAAGCGAATGTTGTTGCGTTTAATATTGTCCCAGAGGTCTCTTAGGCTGTCTTCATTTCTTGTCATTCTTTTTTCTTTATTCTGTTCTGCAGCAGTGAATTCCACCATTCTGTCTTGCAGGTTCACTTATCTGTTCTTCTGCCTCAGTTATTCTGCTATTGATTCCTTCTAGTGTATTTTTCATTTCAGTTATTGTATCGTTCATCTCTGTTTGTTTGTTCTCTAATTCTTCTAGGTCTTTGTTAAACACTTCTTCCATCTTTTCCATCTTTGCCTCCATTGTTTTTCCGAGGTCCTGGATCATCTTCACTATCATTATTCTGAATTCTTCTTCTGGAAGGTTTCCTATCTCCACTTCATTTAGTTGTTTTTCTGGGGTTTTATCTTGTTCCTTCATCTGGTATATAGCCCTCTGCCTTTTCATCTTGTATATCTTTCTGTGAATGTGGTTTTTGTTCCCCAGGCTGCAGGATTTTAGTTCTTGCTTCTGCTGTCTGCCCTCTGGTGGATGAGGCTACCTAAGAGGATTATATGAGGCTATCTAAGAGGATTATGCAAGTTTCCTGCTGGGAGAGACTGGTGGTGGGTGGAGCTGACTGTTGCTCAGGTGGGCGGAGCTCAGTAAAACTTTAATGTGCTTGACTGCTGATGGGTGGGGCTGGGTTCCCTCCCTGTTGGTTGTTTGGCCTGAGGCAGCCCAACACTGGAGCCTACCTGGACTCTTTGGTGGGGCTAATGGCGGACTCTGGGCGGGCTCACGGCAAGGAGTACTTCCCAGAACTTCCACTGCCAGTGTCCTTGTCCCCACGGTGAAACAGAGCCACCCCCTGCTTCTGCAGCAGACCCTCCAACACTAGCATGTAGGTCTGGTTCAGTCTCCCCTGGGGTCACTGCTCCTTCCCCTGGGTCCTGCTGCACACACTACTTTGTGTGTGCCCTCCAGGAGTGGAGTCTCTGTTTCCCCCAGTCCTGTCAAAGTCCTGCAATCAAATCCCAGTAGCCTTCCAAGTCTGATTCTCTAGTAATTCCTCCTCCCATTGCCGGACCCCCAGGTTGGGAAGCCTGACGTGGGGCTCAGAACCTTCACTCCAGTGGGTGGACTTCTGTGGTATAAGTGTTCTCCAGTCTGTGAGTCACCCACCAGCAGTTATGGGATTTGATTTTACTGTGATTGCGCCCCGCCTACCGTCTCATTGTGGCTTCTCCCTTGTCTTTGGATGTAGGGTATCTTTTTTGGTGAGTTTCAGTGTCTTCCTGTCAATGATTGTCTAGCAGCTAGTTGTGATTCTGGTGTTCTCGAAAGAGGGAGTGAGAGCACGCCCTTCTACTCAGCCATCTTGGTTCCAAATCTTCTCCTTCATAAGCATTCTGGTGGCTCTCATCGATCAGTGGAACACTTAGTGGTCAAGACGGCTCACCAAAAAGCTCCGGAGCATGGCCTTTTCACCCATCCTGACTCTGGATTTGGAATAACAATTATTTACATTTGTTACATTATCTGATAGTTTATAAACAGTTGCATTTCCAGCAGTTTTGGGAGGATAGCAGGAGAGGAAGTATTCCTACTTTGTAGGTGGGTCTCAGAGTTAATAGACTTACCCAGGTTACCCATCTAGGAACGCTGGAGAAGGGACTTGAACTGATTATAAATCTAGTGTTCTTTCTACCACACCTCTCTCTCTGTCATGCATCTCCTCTGGAGGGGACACACACGCATACACGCGCGCGCGCGCACACACACACACACGCTATAAGAGGTTGATGAATACTTACTGAACTAGCCTTTGTACAAAGAATATGTTTATAAGGAGCCAAAGAAGTGTCAGGATGTGTTAGTAAGACAACAAAACTTTCACTAGGTAGGGAAGGCTCCAACCCTTCATCCCACAAATATGTGTTGAATAACTACTGTGTGCTAGGCACTGGACTGGGGACTGGGATACAACAGTGCATAGGGTTGATAGGGTCCTAGCCCTCCTGGAGCTGATCTAACCATTGAGAGTATGAGAACAGTTGAGCATTTTAGCAGCTAGGGTTTAGGCTCATGGTTGATTATGACTGGAGCTGACTGCTTCATCCATCACATTCTGCCTTATGCTATAATTTTCTTATTAAAAGTCTCTTCTGTTGCTGACTGTAAATCCTAGAGGGCAAAGATCACACATTTTTATAACCACCATGTCACAATTCAAGGGAGGACAAGGCAGGACATTGTGTGAAAAATTCCAGAGAGAGCTCTGTGTAAAAGGAGTCGATGGCCATCTGCTGCATTCATTAGTTTTGATCCCCTAAATCACTCCACCAGGTCCCACTAGGGTCATGTTTTCTTTATATCAAAAGATCTACCCACAGAAATTTTAGGAAGGTTGTACATTCAAAATGTGTTTGGGTCCATCACACTTGCTTGGAAATGTTTTTATGTTTGAGTTACTCATTCTGTGTAGGCAGAGACACAGTACCTGGCAACTATTACCTCAAGATACCTGTATGCTGTCCTGTGGCCATGCATGGTGTAAACACCTGCATGTGCATTGCAGCTTTTATTTCTCTGAAAGCAGGAAAGAACAAACAGCCTCCAGATGCACAATGTGAGGAACGGCTAGCTGGCCTTCTGCATCTTTTTTTCTACCCTATTTCTAGAATCTTTCATATCCATATCCTATAATGAAACAGGAAATAATTTGAGAGGAGTATTTTACACTTCAGTATTTAAATACAGCAAACATTTATGCATATCTACTATGTGTCAGCAGCCATAATACTGCCTGTGTTTCATGAAGAGCTTCTAATCTATAAGAGAGATATGAGACCTACACAGAAGGGTATAGTTTCTAAGTTACTAACAAATTGGCATAGAGGTATAGGAAATGGATAAAAAGGATGTTAGAGGCAAGTAAATCAAGTAATTCATAGATAATTAATTTGTTTGTTATCCAATATATATTTATCCCACATTTTAGTACTTTGGTAGTTGCTGGAGATACAGAAGAAAATAAAACAGGCTAAGTCCTTGCCCTGATGAAATGTAAATTCTAGTGGGAGAAATAGGCAATAAAGAAATTAATAAATTAAAAATATCTTATTTCCCAGCCACCCCTCACATGTTCTCTATGTTGCATCCTTCCTGAACTACCAGCTATTCTGTATCTGAGCCATTTTCATTCATATCTCTCAGATGTTTTTAACTTGATTACAAAAATTTCCTCCACTTTCTGGTCTGATTTATAAGATTCCCTCCCATCCTTCAAGGCTCAGCTTAAAAACTTGACCCCCCTCCAAGCTTTCCTTGCTAATCCCAGGAAATGTTAACACTGTCCCCTCTGGGTTGCCATAACACTCTATACACGGGCCTCAGTTTCTGCAGGTATAACCATGAAGTGCAATTAAATGTTTATCTGGCTTTTCACCTGTTAGATAAGGAATTTCTCAAGAGAAGACACCATGGCTGATCTATTCCTTCCATGCCCTGTGCCTAGGAGACATGGAGCTCTAATAATATTATCAACCCCAGTGATAACAATGACACAAGTTAATAGTACCGGCAATGCTCCAAGAAGTACCAACAAGGCACTTGGCTGAGTGAGTTAATTCCAAATAATCCTTTAACTTACATATTTTATTATTATCTCCATTTTAAAAATGAAAAAAACTGAGACCCAGAGCATTTACATGATTTACCCAAAGTCGGAAATCTAGTAAGGGATAAATATCTGATGAATAAATAAATACATTGATTTTTATTTTATTATAACAAAGAACTCTGTGCACAGAGACTCACCCTTAAAAATTAGATATTCATAAGGCGTAAGCCTCTGCTCAGACTTTTTTGAAAATTGAGAAATATTGATCATTATCATCATCATAAATCATAGCAGCAAAATCTGGTTACATATCAAGTTTCATGGTCCTGAACGCTGTACTGTATATGATTTTTAAACTAAAGAATAAATGATCTGCATGAAGGAACTCTGTTGCATACAATTCCCAGAGGAACATTTGAAAGCCTTGGCCTTTATTTTCTCTTGGACACATATTGTCTCCAATTTTAAAGACAGCTGTTAGAAGGAAATGAGGCAAGGGATTTAGGGGCAGTCATGAGACTTAAAAATAGAAAATGGCATTTTGTTTCCATCATGCAGTATCTCCTTTCCTTCCATAGCACAGTTCACCACGCCTGTGACCACATAGCTGATACCCATCGGCTCTTGGAAAATCATCATGGACACAGTAGCTCATTTCCATAGTTAAGACAGAAAAGTTGGATCAAAAATATTCACCTTTGCATGACTTAATCAATTTGTCTATATTACGAAATCTCAGGATTCACCAGCTTATCGTGCACTCTTTTGCTTATTGAGCTTGAATGGGGAAAAGCAAAATCTGAACATGTTAATTCCTGTTGTGTGCAATACTATGGTACTAAATTTATCTGTAAAACTCTTTGCGTCTCATGTAGTGAAGATATCACCAAAAGGTAGAACACTGCTGCATTTCTGTTTAACAAAGTCTTCCTGGTATCCATTTTTTTGCAATAAAATTATCTTTCTTGATATAGAAAGAGGAAATAAAGCAGATTTTGCCCATTCTATCTAAGGTCATTTTAATCAGCCTACTGCCTTAGCATTCATGATACCAACAGCATTCATTTTGAAAAGTTCCTTTCAGTCATTCTAAATAAATGAACCGTCAGAAATCTAATCAATGACGATGAGCTTGGGTATTATAAACAGTCATGCTTTGAATCTTGATATTTTTAAAAATATTCATACTATCAGACTAGAAAAAAAATGTTACTTATTAGCAACATTAAGGTGGCTATAATTTAAAATCCATATAACTTTGCCTGTCAGCTAAAGACATGAGAAATAGATACTCAGGCATCTCTCAGTGTAGAAGCGGGCTGGCCAGGAATTCACTACCTCTGGTCAACCTTAAAATTAGTAAGGAAGTCTTTAGAGAAAAAAAGATTAATTGAAGCGGTGTTTAGTGAACCCCTTCTTCAAGTAAATTAAAGCCCTGAAGAATCCTATTTCTTGTTTCAGAAGGATCTAAGAGCTGTGAGTCAAGGACCATGACTGTTAAGATTTTGCAACCCTCTGAAATGTTTGTAAAATCTCTGTGTTGGTTACATTTGTTATCCTCTGTTTGTTTTTTGTTCTGAATTGTAGTAAAACCCTTAAAACTAGGTGGGAGGCATAAAGGGAAGTGGAGGGTTATAGAAGAGCCTCAAAGAGAGAGCAAGTGGTGGCAGCTACTATGGTGGTGAGGAGGGAACATCAACCAAGCTCCATAAGGCAGGCTATTAAGAAGCACTGACTGAAAACTCTTAAGCAGGGGTTGATGCTACTTCCACAGGCAGGATTTCTTCTTCCTCGGGAAGCTTCAATTCTACTCTTCTTTTTTTTTTTTTTAACATCTTTATTGGAGTATAATTGCTTTACAATGGTGTGTTAGTTTCTTCTGTATAACAAAGTGAATCAGCCATACACATACATATATCCCCATATCTCCTCCCTCTTGCGTCTCCCTCCCACCCTCCCTATCCCACCCCTCTAGGTGGTCACAAAGCACCGAGCTGATCTCTCTGTGCTATGTGGCTGCTTCCCACTAGCTATCTATTTTACGTTTGGTAGTGTATATATGTCCATGCCACTCTCTCACTTTGTCCCAGCTTACCCTTCTCCCTCCCTGTGTCTTCAAGTCCATTCTCTACGTCTGCATCTTTATTCATGTCCTGCCCCCTAGGTCCTTCAGAACCTTTTTTTTTTTTAGATTCCATATCTATGTGTTAGCATACAGTATTTGTTTTTCTCTTTCTGACTTACTTTACTCTGTATGACAGACTCTAGGTCCATCCACCTCACTAAAAACAACTCAATTTTGTTTCTTTTTATGGCTGAGTAATATTCCATTGTATATATGTGCCACATCTTCTTTATCCATTCATCTGTCGATGGACACTTAGGTTGCTTCCATGTCCTGGTTATTGTAAATAGAGCTGCAATGAACATTGTGGTACATGTCTCTTTTTGAATTACTGTTTTCTCAGGGTACATGCCCAGTAGTGGGATTGCTGGGTTGTATGTTTCTTAAGGAACCTCCATACTGCTCTCCATAGTGGCTGTATCAATTTACATTCCCACCAACAGTGCAAGAGGGTTCCCTCTTCTCCACACCTTCTCCAGCATTTATTGTTTGTAGATTTTTTGATGATGGGCATTCTGACTGGTGTGAGGGGAAACCTCATTGTAGTTGTGATTTGCATTTCTCTAATGATTAGTGATGTTGAGCATTCTTTCATGTGTTTGTTGGCAGTCTGTATATCTTCTTTGGAGAAATGTCTATTTAGGTCTTCTGCCCATTTTTGGATTGGGTTGTTTGTTTTTTTGTTATTGAGCTGCATGAGCTGCTTATAAATTTTGGAGATTAATTCTTTGTCAGTTGCTTCATTTGCAAATATTTTCTCCCATTCTGAGGGTTGTCTTTTGGTCTTGTTTATGGTTTCCTTTGCTGTGCAAAAGCTTTGAAGTTTCATTAGGTCCCATTTGTTTATTTTTGTTTTTATTTCCATTTCTCTAGGAGGTGGGTCCAAAAGGATCTTGCTGTGATTTATGTCATAGAGTGTTCTGACTGTGTTTTCCTCTAAGAGTTTTACAGTGTCTGGCCTTACATTTAGGTCTTTAATCCATTTTGAGTTTATTTTCGTGTATGGTGTTAGGGAGTGTTCTAATTTCATTCTTTTACGTGTAGCTGTCCAGTTTTCCCAGCACCACTTATTGAAGAGGCTGTCTTTTCGCCATTGTATATTCTTGCCTCCTTTATCAAAAATAAGGTGACCATATGTGCATGGGTTTATCTCTGGGCTTTCTATCCTGTTCCATTGATCTATATTACTGTTTCTGTGCCAGAACCATACTGTCTTGATTAAGGTAGCTTTGTAGTACAGTCTGAAGTCTGGGAGCCTGATTCCTCCAGCTGCATTTTTCTTTCTCAAGATTGCTTTGGCTATTTGGGGTCTTTTGTGTTTCCATACAAATTGTGAAACTTTTTGTTCTAGTTCTCTGAAAAATGCCATTGGTAGTTTGATAGGGATTGCATTGAATCTTTAGATTGCTTTGGATAGTATAGTTATTTTCACAATGTTGATTCTTCCAATCCAAGAATATGGTATATCTCTCCATCTGTTTGTGTCACCTTTAATTTCTTTCATCAGTGTCTTATAGTTTTTTGCATACAGGTCTTTTGTCTCCTTAGGTAGGTTTATTCCTAGGTTTTTTATTCTTTTTGTTGCAGTGGTAAATGGGAGTGTTTTCTTAATTTCTCTTTCAGATTTTTCATCATTAGTGTACAGGAATGCAAGAGATTTCTGTGCATTAATTTTGTATCCTGCTACTTTACCAAATTCATTGATTAGCTCTAGTAGTTTTCTGGTAGCATCTTTAGGATTCTCTATGTATAGTATCATGTCATCTGCAAACAGTGACAGCTTTACTTCTTCTTTCAATTCTGCTCTTAAGGCAACTGATTGGATCAGGCCCAGGTAAATTTTGGAGGATAACTTCCTTTATTTAAAGTCAACTGATTGTACATGTTAATCACATCTACAAAAACCCACAAGGTTTTAAAACCATTGTATAAGCAGAAGCATGGCCAGCTTGGAATGAAGGTGGTGGAGATAGGATAAGATAAAAGTGGGCTCTTGGATTTCCAAAATTTTAGGAAATGACCTGATAGAGCTACTAAGGTGCAAGCATGTGCTACCATTCAAGAAAAAGGAGAAGTGACTCCAAGGATAGTAGCATGGGTGCAGAGGCAAAGGCAGAGGCCAGAGGCTCAGAGTCAGAGACAAGAGCTGTAGGCAGATGTGTACAGAGCTACAGTGGGCCCAGAGCTGCCTTGAGCCACAGAAACTCAATGGAATTTGCTCTGCTGGATTTTGAACTTGTTTGGGCTGGTTATTCTTTTATTCCTTTCCTTTTCTCCCTTTTGGAATGTGACTGTCTATCTTATGCCTATCCCACCACTGTCTTTTGGAAGCAGATAACTTGTGTTCTAGTCTCTTAGGTCTACAGATGGAGAGGCATTTTGTCTCAGGATCAGTAATATCCAGAGTCCCACCCATACCTGATTGAGTTGATTTAGATCATAAGATGTGGAACTTTATAAGCTGATGATAATTAGATGAAAATTTTAACTTAGGCTTGATGCTGTAATTGGTTGTGATATTGGGGGGTGTTGGGATGGGGTGAATGTATTTCACACATAGGACAGATGTGAATTTTGGGGGGCCAGGGAGTGGACTGCAGTGGATTGAATGGTGGCCCACCAAAAGATATGCTCACATCCTAATACCTGGAACCTGTGAGCGTGACCTTATTTGGAAAAAGTGCCTATGTAGATATAATTAAGGACTTTGAGATTAGATCATCCTGGATTATCCTAAATTCATTGACAAGCATCCTTATAAAATGCACACATAGGAGAGACACACAGAAAAGAGTAGTGCATGTGAAGATGGAGACAGAGCGATACAGTCACAAGGCCAGGAATGCTAATAGCCACCAGAACCATGAAAAGGCAAGAAATGGAATTTTCCCTAGAGCCTCTAGAGGGATCACAGCCCTGCTGATGCTTTGATTTTAGAATTCTACAGCTGTGAGAGAATAAATTTTTGTTGTCTTAAGCCTCCAAGTCTGTGGTCATTTGCTACAGCAGCCTTAGGAAATGAATACAGTCACCAAGCGGTACGAAATGTGTATGGGGCTCCCTGATGCACTTTGTCAGTAATGTGCCAGAATGAGCACTTAAGAGTGATGTCCTCTTTGTAAAAGTCACCTTCGATCTCAAAAACATTATGCTAAGTAAAAGAATCCAGACTCACTCATGACAAACTATATAATTCCATTCATATGACGTTATAATTTACCCTAGAGAAAGCTAGCAAAACTATAATGCCAGGAAACTGATCAGTGGTTGTCAGGGACTTGGAGTAGAGATAGAGGATTCTCTAATGGGGCACAGGGAACTATTGAGTGGGATGGATGTAATCAATATCTTGATTATGTGGTAGTTGCACAACTGTATAAGTTTCTCAAAACTTGAACTATACACCTAAAAAAGGGTATATTTTACTGTATGTATATTATACCTCAATAACCTTGACTTCTGGTGCTGTAGGTTTATATAACTCTGCTTTAAAATGTTTAGAGCAAGTATTTTGAAACGATGTGAAGATCAGTCTCATGTTGATATTTATCTACAGCTGCAACTGACTTGGTTTTCCTTGATTTTTTATCTGTTTTCTGATATCAATTCATTCTCAAAGAACAATTATTTTCCACCACTGAAGATATACAAAACAAACAAACCACTACATGTTCTGCCTTTAGTTCCTAAAGAAGAGTTGAAAAAGTGTTTTGCTTATTGAAATTAATATATAATATCCAAAAGTGACTACTTTGTTTAGTTTTAACTTAATAAATGTTTAGTATCTTATGTGGAAGACATATGCTAAGTGCAGGGCTGGAACTAGGAGTGGTTACAGGGATAATTAAGAAACAATTCTTCTATAGTTAGAAGTATAAAATAGGAAGCAAGTAACTCTAATACAAAACAGATTCAAACCAAATTCTTTGGGGTCTTAGAAGAGGAAGCAATTATACCCAAATGGGAGGGCCTCTTTCAAGTAGATGAGATGGAATTGAAAATAGAAAATGGACGATTGTGGATTTCAACAAAAAGAGGAATCCAAGGTGGAAGAAACTGCATGGGTGAAGGCACATGCTGTGGACTAAATGTTTGTGTCCCTGCCCCGCCTCCAATTCACATGTTGAGGCCGACTCCTCAATGTGATGATATTTGAAGAAGGGGCCTTTGGAAGGTAATTAGGTCATGAGAGTGGAACCCTTATGAATGGGATTATTTCCCTTGTAAGAGAAGGAGACAGGAGATTTCTCTCTCTGCTCTCCACCATGTGAGACTACAATGAGAGGACCACTGTCTGCAAACCAGAAAGTTATCTTACCAGAGAGCTGGCTCTACTTGTCCCTTGGTCTTGGACTTCCCAACCTTCAAAACTGTGAGAAATAAATGTTTGTTGTGTAAGCCACCAGTCTTTGCTATAGGAGCCCAAACTGACTAAGACAGTACAGAAAGAGGAACAAATTCAGGGAACAGTCAGTAGTCTCTGACTAGTTAGAATATGTGCAGAGGAGTGAGAGAAAAACTAGAAAGGGAATTTAGAATAGTTTTCTGTATGTCTTAAATGCCAGGTTGGGGGATTTGTACTTAATTCAGTGGTCAGTGGGGAACTGTTAATGTTGTGCTTGAGAATTTTGAGAATCTTGTGAAAGTTACAAATGCATTGCTCCAGAAAAGTGCACAAGTGTACAACGTGCTATGTGCCATCTCAGGACTTTCACAGACACCTAGAGCTCCTCCAGGGCCTTCCTTCCCTGGGAACCCCCGGATTAAAGAAGTTTTGAGAAAGAGCCTGACATCAAGGGAATTATCATTTCACTTAATTCCTCCATATATGATCAGAATGGAGAATTACATTGATACAACTTATGAGCTAAAGTTGGTTTTCTTAAAGTGTGATCTATATTAGAATCACCTGTAGGGCTTATCAAACATCCATATTCCTAAATCCTACCCAGATATATTCAGGGTCTCTAATAGTGGGGCCAGCTGAGATACACTTTTTAAAAATTTTTATTAGAGTGTAGTTGATTTACAATGTTGTGTTAGTTTCAGGTGTACAGCAAAGTGAATCAGTTATACAGATACATATAGCTACTCATTTTTTAGATTTTTTCCCATATAGGTCATTATAGAATATTGAGTAGAGGTTCCTGTGCTATTCAGTAGGTCCTTATTAGTTATCTATTTTATATATAGTAGTTTGTATATGTCATTCCCAATCTCCCAATTTATCCCTCCCCCCCTTTTTAACCAGCACCAAGCTGATGCTGTTGCCCACTTAGCTTAGAGAACAGCTTAACCAGTGATGAAGAGGGTACAGTCAGGGCTTCTCTGGTGGCACAGTGGTTGAGAGTCCGCCTGCCGATGCAGGGGACACGGGTTCGTGCCCCGGTCCGGGAAGATCCCACATGCCGCGGAGCGGCTGGGCCCGTGAGCCATGGCCGCTGAGCCTGCGCGTCCAGAGCCTGTGCTCCGCAACGGGAGAGGCCACAACAGTGAGAGGCCCGTGTACCACAAGGAAAAAAAAAAAAAAGAGGGTACAGTCATTCCTCAGTCTCAGTGGTGGGAGAGGATTGGTTCTGGGCCCCACTCAGATACCAAAATACACAGATGCTCCAGTCCCTTATATAAAATGATGCATCAGAGTCGGCCTTCCATATCCACAGGTGCCACGTCCTTGGATGCAGAGAGCCAGAGAGCTGACAGTATCGTGGTAGACATTTCCTTTTGACTTCCCAACAAAGCATGTAAGAGACAGAAAGAACTCAAGGGAAAAATTTATATAAAAGAATTTTTTTCAACTCCACCAATTCTCAAGACACTCTCTGCAGTCAGTACCAATTTAAACTAAGCATAGGAGCATCTTCAGCTATAGTGTGTTAGGACACCATTTATCCTGGGGAAAACTGGCTCCTTTACATTAGCCAGAACATTTACGAGGAACATTAGCATCACACAGTCATACTGTTGGAAGCTACTCATGGGTCCCGTGGATGAAGATAAACAGTGATCATCCTTAACCTTAAAATGATTAACTGCCATAGCAGCCAGAGTAGTTTCTGTTCTGTCTTGACTTGAAGAGATCCAAGGTTTCACTATGTATCAGTCAGTCTTTTCCAAGAAGGATTTTGCAAAATGACAGTAATTGGCAAGGTTCTGGAATTGGTAGGATCTGTTGCTTATCAGAATTGTATGGTTTTCTGACATCTTTTTCTTTTTTTGTAAAACAATCACCAGGACTGTATTCTAAAAAAAAAAAAAATGTTGTTGATCCCAAATTTGTTTCTTGATTCAGACATTCCACACATTCATTCCTAGTTAGGGACACAACATTTTATGATTTAATATTAAACTACCAAATCAATGTATTTCACTTCCTGATTATTTTTTAACAAAGGAACAAAAAGGAGAGTGAATCATAGGTTGATTGAGGAGTTAGCTGTTAAATGAAGGTATTAATTTCATTTTCCTGACATCCCAAACATGTTTGTGGAATTTTTACATAGCAACCACACATACTACTATCTGTACTCGTGTTCAGTTCATCCAAGAATAAAGACTTACAGTGGGACTTCCCTGGTGATCCAGTGGTAAAGAATCCACCTTCCAATGCAGGGGAGGCAGGTTTGATCCCTGGTCGGGGAACTAAGATCCCACATGCTGCGGGGCAACTAGGACTGTGTGCCACAAACTACAGAGCCCATGTGCTCTGGACCCCATGCACCACAACTACAGAGCCCACATGCCCTGGAGCCTGCACCCCACAACTAGAGAGCAGCCTGCAAGCCTCAACAAAGACCCTGCGCATCACAACTAAGACCCGACGCAGCCAAAAATAATAAATAAATAAATAAATAAATAAATAAATTTTTTTAAAGCTGTTGCTTGAAATTAAAAAGTAAAAGACTCATAGTACTTGCATAAATAGCCATTTTTATTCTTCCTTAGGTATGGTAGTATGTATTTATTGTTTTTGACTTCCCAGCACTTCTTTTCCTCTTCTTCTGGTTACAGTAACCCCTCTTCTTTTGAGCAGCTCTTCCTTCCCTGCTCTAGTCATGAGGTTTGCTTGGAAGCTGTCAATCACAGTACTCCACTGCCATCCCAAGCTGGACCAATCACATGACCTCACCTCATCAAGGGGCCCCCTGTTTGTCCTGGAAATGGGCACAGTCAGAGTTCTTTCCAAGGATTTTTTTGACCTACAGCTGGGGTAGTTAGGAGAATAGTAGTAAGGAAGTGAAAAGGAGTTCTCTCCTCTCTGATGATGAAGTTTTGAGTGCATGAAACCAGAGAGGCTGATAGCCATGTAGCCTGGCACACTGAGAAACCAGATCAGAAGCAAACAACAATGAAGCCATCATACCAAAGGAGAGATGGTTTTCAGCAATTCCTTGGACTCAAAGAGCCACCCCAATGTGCTTCAGTGTTATGCTACCTCATGTTGGAGGCCACTGACCACATGGGGCTTTTGAGCACTGGAAACGTTGTTAGTCCAAATTGAATTGTTCTGTGTGTCTAAAATAACACTGGATTTTGAAGACTTGGCATGGGTAAAAAAGACTATAAAATAGCTCAGTAATGATTTTTTATAATGAATACATGTGAAATTATAATATATTGAATATTTGTTTAAATAAATAAATTAGCTTTTTAAATTAATTTCATTTATTTCTTATTTTGTTAATGTGGCTTCTAGAAATTGTTATATTACATAGGAGCCTCAAATTACGTTGCTATTGAAATAGAACTGCTCTCTAGTGAATCTGTGTTTTTGGTTTGTTTAGCTACTTAGGGCACGGTTTGTACCATTGGCAACCTATGGAGCCCTAATTGATGCTGAAATCAGTAACTGGAACAGAGGCAGTGAGGCGGATAGATCCAAAATGTGGAACTGGCTACATTCAGGTGCAGAGGGGGCAGGGAGGTTTTCTCCGTTCTGAGTTAGGAAACTCAGTAGCAAAGCCTTTAGTTAATTGTTCCAAGTTATTTAGATGATGTGCTATCCTCACTGAGCTCCAGCTTTACAGGGAAAAAAAATTTGAGATTTTGGAGGGTTGGCTACTTCTTGCAACCTTCAATAAGGTGCTGCAGGAGGAAAAACAATGTGGTCTAAGCAGAGCCTTCAGAAAATGGGGCAGGA
Source organism: Pseudorca crassidens (assembly GCF_039906515.1). Lineage (NCBI taxonomy): Eukaryota > Metazoa > Chordata > Mammalia > Artiodactyla > Delphinidae > Pseudorca > Pseudorca crassidens. Next base: position 75,611,262 of record NC_090303.1, on the reverse strand, counting down.
GTAGCAGCTGGCACAGCTGCGGAAAGAGGCCATTCTGCTGCTGGGCACGCTCTGGACTTCCAAAGGTCCCCACAGCACTGAAAGCCGGCCAGTGTGTCACCAGAATTAAGAAGTCAGATCTCCTCAATGTCCACCAAGCACTGCTACCTGACTAAGGCAATTCCCCTGTCCCCAGGTTACAAAGGAGATTGGGAGCACCTGGGGCAGAAGGACATGTAGCCCTGTCCCATCACTGCAGCCCACCCTACAGAGACAGAGACCAAAGTGAGAGGTACTAAGATGAGGCCCAGAAGGATGGGCAGTGTCTGCTGAAGAGTCACCAAGAAGTGAAGCTGTGAAATGGGAGCGGATCCAGATTCAAATATCTTGACTGTCATCCAGGGTGATAAAAACATGAATTTGCATAAAAATAGGATAGTGTGGATGTAATACTCATTCAGGAGTGGTACCGAGATCAGCAAAATTTTTCTAGTGGATGTGACACTCCAGGTATTTAAATTTCTTTTTAAGTTTACATGTGTTTATAATTTACCAGCCCAGAACCTTCATACTACATCTTGAAAACCCTCAAGTCTGAAGAGTAATAGAAAAGCTAATCTTTTTTTTTTTTAATTTATTTTTTGACTGGCAAGATTACTGGCTTTAGGTACTAGCAAACAGAGTTCCTACTAGGCAGTCTCCTAGGGTTTTAAGGAGGTTCTATTGTCACCACCACCATTCCCAAACAAGAGAGAAAGAAAACACAAAAACAAGGAATCTACGACTGCCCACTGCCTGGGGCCATTCTTCATGCTCCCTGAAAAGGAAATGCGTGGCTGAGGAGGTATAGCCCAGTGGCAAAGATAACCCAGCTGTCCCCAAGATCATTTTTCCCCTTCATCAGGTACCCACCTAGATTCCCTTACAAGTGAGTTGTAGTTCTTTGACTAAATTACCTGTAATGGCATATGAGAGGAAGTGATGTCTCCCTCTTTCAGCTCTGGCTCATAAAAAAAACCTACATGTGCATCTCCATGCGCTTTCCCACTTCTAACAGACAGAGGTGGAGAAAACCACCAGGACAACTTTGGAAACCATGTGTTGAAGAAGGCAAAACTGGAGCTTTCCTGGACTATTACATAAGCAAGGTATAAACTTCTAACTTGTTGAGCCTTTACATGTTTGGTTCTATTTGCTATCACAACCTAACTGAATACATCTCCCAACAGAAAGATCCTCACAAATGTCCCTGATGACCAAAACCGCATAGAACACTGAGCAAATCAAATCTCTCTGGTACATAGCAGTCAGACCAGCCAAACTGACTAACCCGGTAGATTATCCATTGCCGTAAAGGAAAGTCTCCCAACAGAAGTACCTGCTTTCTAATACAGCAAGGCAAGGATAGTGTCGTTGTGTGCTGCTTCCCTGCCCCCTGCTCCTGTGCAATAAGCTTTTTTAAATGGAAGCTTTTGTTATGCAATATTTCTTCTATTTGTATATTGGATGCGTTAGGGGTGGTTAAATTTCTCATTTGGAACATAGTAGCCGCGATTACGATTACAAGGAGCCATATCAAGACCTGATTGAGAAGAGTGGATATTAGACGGACATCATGGACTCAGAGATGGCTGCAGTAACTGGGAGGAAGTATGGCTTGTGTCCCACTGGAATCTATGTGGAATTGTAGGTGTAATCATAGCAATACGTTAGAAGAGGGAACTTGGAGAATTATTTATAATTGTAGAGGAGTGCATTTGTGTATTAGACACTAAGCTACAAGAGTCCGAGCTTAGTAGTAGCATTTGGGTCGAGACCTACATAAAAATTGCTAGGCATAAGGGTAAGCTGTGACAAAGCGAGAGAGTGGCATGGACGTATATACACTACCAAACGTAAAATAGATAGCTAGTGGGAAGCAGCCGCATAGCACAGGGAGATCAGCTCGGTGCTTTGTGACCACCTAGAGGGGTGGGATAGGGAGGGTGGGAGGGAGGGAGACGCAAGAGGGAAGAGATATGGGAACATATGTATATGTATAACTGATTCACTTTGATATAAAGCAGGAACTAACACACCATTGTAAAGCAATTATACTCCAATAAAGATGTAAAAAAAAAAAAATTGCTAGGCATCATCAAGAAACTAGACTTAAAAACCATGAAAGAAGTAATCAATATTGAAGATAAATATTTTAATCAAACATCCTTTTTTTAATGACATGAGTATAACCTAATGATGCTATTTGTCTAGCTACATTACACTATGTCACAGCACATGATAAGTTAGTACTAAGTAAAACAAAAGGAGCTGCACTGCCCCTCTCAAACTAGCCTCTTCAAGGTATCATGACATAGTTGGTGAACACATGAGGAAAATCATATGGTCATTAAATTGACGAGGGATCATTGGAGACATCAACCTTTATTTGTGTAATAACAGTATCTTTTGCTTGGGTATCATATTGAATTTTTTTTAAAAAGAGAAATGCATATTGTTCCAATTTTAAAACTTTGGGCAGAATTATCATCAGAGATAGTAAAAGAAAACATCCATCTTATGAAAAATTATTAGACCAAAGACTTCCAAATTATATTTGGAACTTGAGTTTCAACAAAGGTAAGTCTTTCCTACTCTTGAAATAAAGCCAGCGCCTTTCCCTGATTGGTATTTCAGGATCAAAGGCAATCTCTGCAAATCTAATTCTACTTTTCTCAAGTTCTTAAGGACTTGAATACAAGTATCAAGACTGCTAAACCAATAAACTCCTCTTTTTGAGAGTAGCAGACTAAATTAAAAGGCTATACTTTTGTGGTCAGGCATCTCCAAGACACTTTACTGAATGAACGTTCAATTAGCAATAGAACAAAGAAGCCAATGAAGATCTGTAAAATCAATGTCATGAAACTCCAATTGTTCCCCATTGTCCAGCCCCCTCAACTTAACTTACCCAGATCCTGCTATAGGATGCAATTTCTTTCTGGCCTTCCTGGATGCAATATGGTAAAGAAGAAAGAGAATTGAATAATCATTTTAATTCTACCTCATACTTACTTTGGTCAACTTCTCTGAGCCCATTTATTCCTTTCTAATATAGAGACAATAAGTTTTGCCCTGAATTCCTCATAAAGTGATTGGGTTGAACATGAAAGTTACTTGTAAACTGCAGGTTGTTCTACAAATATGAAATCTTTTTATTATATAAAGAAACTTCTAGAGATCTTTTACTACTTGACACGATAAACAGACGACACATAAAAATAGGAAGCAGTATAACATGAAATAAAAAACATGAGCTCTATTTCTGGCAGTTTGACAGAATAGATACCCTGCACAGGCATCCCAACTCAAATAACTAAAATTTTTGATAAACTATAAATAAGAAACATCCTTTAAATGCATCTCTGAGCTGACACAAAAAGAAAAATTTTGAAGAGGACAAAACTGAATTGAAAGCAGTAATGCTGGGAGGGAAACAGGAACATAAATGCAAAAATTCTTAGCAAAAGATTAGCATATCAAGTCTAGCAATATGTATGTATAGATAGGTAGATATGACATATATTTTATATATTGATATATGTATATCAAGGATAATATATAATGGCCAATTTCTGTTTATTCTAGGAACATGAGGTTAGTTTAACATTCAAAAATCAATGAATGTGGCAAACTTCCAGTTCTAGTCAGTAGGAGTAAGAACACTGAGCTTATGTCTCCTATTGATTACATGTAAAAACTGAAAAATGTACAAAAAGAAACTACTTAGGACTTAGAATATTAAATAGTAGTTGGAATATTGGGAAGTCAGAACTTGAAAAATGACCAGTATGGCAGTAGTGAGTTTCTGAAATTCTTTTTCTCCCTCCTTTAGCTTTTCTTTTTGGTCCAAGGGTGGATTGAATCAGGAAACTGCAAAATCAGCACAGTCAGCAAAAATTCAAAGAGGAGCCCATTTTTTTAGCCATAGAGGGAGAACAAAAGACCTCTGCAAATTATAAAGTGAGGAAAGAAGCCTCTCTCTGTCCCTCCCTCTCTCTCTCCCTCTCTCTCTCTCTCCTTCTCCCTCCCTCCTCCCCAGCCCTCTGTATACTACTACAGAAATTTACATTGTCATAGATTGAAAGCCTTACAGTTATAGATTCTGAGACACACATCTCAATGAGAATGATTGCATTGGAAAAAATGAAAAATGAAGTTTCTGTTCACTGCAGCTTCTCTTTCTGATATTATTGTATGAAGAATTAACTTTTAGAACATTATTCACATAAGAATTCATTTATACAAAAACTGTTTAGATTGGTTGATGATGTAGAAGTGGGACCTCATTGCTCTCTGATAAGGGCAGATCTGTGTAGACTTTAGCTTTTTAGAACATGAGTTAGTCTCTGAAATAAAAATGACAGTAGACTTGATGGGGAGAAAGGTTTGAAACAAATACAGCAAAATAATCTAGAAAGTGGGGCTATAGAATAAAATTCCAAATATTTTGTACAGGCCTCCTTCAAATTATTCCTGATATCAGTCACAGAAAACAGAATTTACTTCCAAATAGTTCAAATGAAGAGACTTTAAGGAAAGGGCTCCTTACAGAAATGCAAGCAAGATTAAAGGAACAAATATGATTTAGTGAAGCACCCAAAGCTGCCCTTCCCACCCATCTGAGGAGAATGGGGAGGAAAAAGTGTTGCCTGACCTAAGCCCCATGAGAACGGGGGCCATGGTGAGGGGCTGCCTGCCAGGAGTTACAGTCACAGAGGGATGTGGCTCCTGCCACAGTCTCAGGGCCAAAGCAAGAAGGACTGGGGAATAAAATACTCCCGCTCTCTCCTCCCACCCTCCCATCTTCTGCTGGTGCCTCCCATTGACTGAACCCAAACTGAAAGTAGACAGCAAGAGGAAGGCAGAGATTGGAGTGGGATGGGGGTGGCAAATAGAAAATGACAGGTATACGCCCTACCGCATCACCCTGTTTAGGACAGTTCTTTTTTTTTTTTTTTTTTTTTTTTAGGACAGTTCTTTTTTGACCTGTAATTGCCTTATAGTTGTGTTTGTCTTTTGTGCATTATTCATCTCTCCTTCAATCCTGTGGAATCTAGAGTTGAGATATAAGGGTTTGGAAACTTCTGCCTCCAGTCCTAGGACAGAGATAAAGTAAACAAGATGTGCACAGCTTCCTGCTATATATTGGTATTTCCCTGTCCTGAAATATCAGTAAAGGGGGCAAACAGGAGGAAATTTTAGCTTGATTTTCTCCATCCCTGCTTCTGCATTATATATATTACCCAGAGGAAGCACAATTGCCCTCTCCCTCTTTCTCTGTCTCTGTCTCTCTCTCTGTCTCTGTCTCTTTCTCTGTCTTTGTCTCTGTCTCTGTCTCTCTCTCTCTGTCTCTCTCTCTCTCTCTCACACACACACACACACACATACACACGAATACAAATACACCGAAGGTCAACATGTGTCCTTTAAAGACAGTATTAGATGCGTGCCACAGGTTTACATACAAATTATTTTTTAATGATACCAAAAAGCCATAAGAAGAGAGTTTCATTTTCTTTTATATCACTGAAAACTTGGGGACAAAGACTAACTGGTAATGAATGATTGTAAAGATGAGGAAGCTATTTGTAGACTATGGGATCAATTATTTGGAATAGCCACAAGCCTTTCACCTCGGTATTGGAGCCAATTATTAGAATTCAACATCTAGATTCAGTTTTCCTTTTTATTTCTAGTAAAACAGAGATCCACACCTTTGAGGAAGAAGACATCAGGGAGAAGAGACACGTCATCGTTTTTGCAAACATTTCTTGAGTAGTTAGCAAGTGCCAGGCCTGTGCTATGTATGTACTTTATGTGCAGGCTTAGAAAGGTTTAAGAACTGTGCACACAGCTACGAACTGGCAGAGTGCAGCTACCAACTCAAACGCTCTGTGTCCGTAGATTTCTCTACCATTCCATATCCATCTGAAAGCAGCAATAACAACTACCTTAAAACAGGCTTGCCATTTTTTAAAATAAAGCAGAACTTTAATAAAGAGCCATGAAATTGAAATTTGTGTGTAGGGCTCTGATTTTCCTTGTTTCTAATGTTTTTGGAGGAAAAAAAAAATCACAATTTATCAGTTTGGACAATAAAACTGTTGTGCGAAACTTTGCTTGTTGGTTCCAATGCAAAGATTTATAGCACCTTTTTTGCATTATCTATATTTGAGTCTGGATCTCAATCCTCCCAGCTAAGACTGCAATTCCAAATTGTACGAACACAGTTCCATAGCTGCCAAAAGCTCTTCTGAGCCTTCACAGTTTGATGTCACAAATTGCCAGACAGCCACTTCTAAAGTTTAAATAGATCACCTCCTTTTGAACTCTTATCACATCCAGTTCAACAGCAGGGCTATAGCTAGGTAGCACAAAAATAATCTTGATAGGACTAAAATGCTATCAGTCTCCATCATTTCCAAATATCTGGGTTGATAACATATGTAAGGAATATATCTGGATACTTTAAAGCAGGTGTCAACAAACTATGGCCCATGGGCCAATTCTGGCCCACCACTTGCTTTTGTAAATAAAGTTTTATTAAAACACAGTCACACCCATTCATTTACATCTTGCCCAGGACTGCTTTCACATTATAACAGCAGTTACATAGGACAGAGACTGCAAAGCCAACATCGAAAATATTTACCATCTTATCCTTTAAAAAAAACAGTTTGCCAGTGCTGCTTTACCTGAAATGTCTCCATTTTCTTGAGTTTGGTTTTGTTTTGCTATTTCTCAATAATATGATCAGGAAGTTAAAAAGTTCCCTCCTTATTCCCTTTATTTTCTTTGGAGCATTTAACTACTCTGAGCCAGCTTTTACATCTCACAAACCAGAATCAGTACCACTAGCTATAAGCCTGCCTACTTTATAAAGTATGTGTAAAGGGTCATCTAACAATAATAGAATATGTGCAATTCTTGTTAAGCAGAGTGTGAGGTGGTTCAAAGGGAGATGGAATAATTCTCCATCTCACAAATTTCAACCATGCTTTGGATGAGGTGGGCCACAGAGTGTTATAAGCAAGGTTTTGGAATCACACCTGGGTTCAAGCCCTGGCTTTACCAATTATGAGCTGTGTGACTCCCCTGCCTATGTCAGTTTCCTCCTCTGTTACATGGAGATGATAATAGTAGTATCCATCTCACTGGGCTGTTAAGAGGATTAAATTGGATTAAAATGACTGTGCTTGTCTAGTGCTGGCACATAGTAAATTCGCATACCCTGCCATTGGTGACTTAAGAAAGGAACTGAAAAGACAAAGAAGGGAATGAATGAAGAAGGAAAGAAAAAAGAATTAAAACCACCAAAAGAATGAGGACGTTTTTCTGCTATTTTGCCTTACACTCCAATTTCTAGGGTTAAGAAATAGTTCTCTCTTTAGAGACAAGAGCAAATGCTTCAAATGTGAGATGGCTTCGTAACTCAAATTATTCAGAAACTTAAGGGTTTGCTTGTTAACTTGAACAGACAGAATTTGTGAAACCTACAGATGTCATGCTCACTCTCAGGGCTCATTTCAAACCTCATGGATCCTGAATGAGATGTGAATTCATCCTCAGTGCATGTGTACACGTAAGCAATAGCTGATTTCATAAGCTTGAGAAGCATATTTACTTTCAGCAAGAAATGAGCTCTTGCTTGGAAAATTGGCCTAAAAACCCATTACTGCAGTGGATTCATTTTCATTTATTTCCCAACAGGTAATGGAGTTTATTTGGAGTATTGAGAGAGAGTGCTTCACTGAAGCTGGGTATTGTCTCATTTACATGCAAATATTTTTATCTTCATCTTAGATAGAAATATAATCATGCTCTATAAGGTTTGTCATGCACCCAGAATTTAATTAATGATATGTCTGCCCAGAGTCAAGATAAAAAGTTGAAATGGGAAAAGTTTGGCATCACATAGCTTCAGAGTCCTTGGCTGTTTTTGTGATTTCACTCATTTATTCATTCAGTTATTGATTTAACAAATATTTATTAGGTTCCTACTATGCGTTAGACACTTGTATGTACAAATACGTAGATGGAAACACATAACCTTGCCTCCAGGAAGGTTACAATCTAATAGGGAGACAGAGGCAGACAGAAAGGATCCTTCCAGTTATAAAAGAAGGTCTAAGTACCTTGGAAACATATGATTTCAAGGGGGAAAAAAAGATAGCTTTGCATAAAGGCAGTGTCTGACTGAGCCCTGAAAAATGGGCAGACAAACGTGCCGGGCATGCCAGGCGAGAAACACATGCCTCAAGCGTTAGTGGAAACTAAAAGTGGCTCGTTACTTCCAGAATGTAAAGTGTTAAGAGAGAAGAGGGGCTGAAGGTGCGAGACAGGTAGGAGTGGAGGTTGGACAGGGTCCTAATCATGGAAGACTTTGTCAAGCAAAACTCCAGATTTTATCTGAACGCAACCAGAAGCCACAGAAGAATTTTCAGCTGTAGAGGCAGGGATCCGATTTTCACACTAGAAATGTCACTTCAGCAGCTTTTGTGAAGGATAGTGAGGTAAGGCTGTAAGTGGGCAATCAGAAAGTGACCTATAATGACAAATGGGCAAGGTCATGAACTATACAGGTGCCCATGGTAATAGAGATGGGAACCTAAAATGAGAATTATTTAGGAGGCAGGATCAACAGAATATAGGGATTGACAAGATATGCGCTTTAAAGGAGAAATAGTGATCTGAGCTGATACCCTGATCTACGGCTTGGGCAGCTAAGTTAAGAAAGTGTCATTTATAGGATAAATTCAGGAGAGGCATCATGGGGGTAAGGTGTAGGATTTGTGTAGAAGATGATGGATTCTGTCTGGGATGCCATCGCTATGGCATTTCTAAGCAGAGGTGCCTGATAGGCATATAGAAATGAAATTTGGGGACTCAAAAAAGAGGTCTGGAACAGAACTATAAATATGGGAGTCCTAGACATTTAGGTGATATTTGATGTGATCGTTAATTTTGTGTCAGCTTAACTGTGCTAAGGGATCCCACCTAGCCTGTAAAACATTATTTCTGGGTGTGTCTGTGAGGGCGTCTCTGGAACAGATTAGCATTTGAATCCGTACTCTGAGTAAAGTAGGTCTGAGAAGAAGATCACTCTCAACAAGATGAATGGGCATCAATCAATCATGAAGGGCCTGAAGAGAATACAAAGGCAGAGGAAGGGTGAATTCCCTCACTCTGATTGAGCTGAGACATCCATTGCCTCCTCCTCTTAAACACTGGCACTCCTGGTTATGGGGAGCTTTTGGACTCAGACCGGGACTAACATCATTGCCAGACCCTCACCCCACCCCGCCACCAACCGGGTTCTTGGGTCTTCAGACTCAGACTGAATTACACACCATCTTTCTTGCCCTCCAGCTTGCAAACGGCAGATCATGGGACTTCTTGGTCTCCATAACCATGTGAGCCAATTCCTATAATAAATCTCCTCAAAGGGCTTCCCTGGTGGCGCAGTGGTTAGGAATCCGCCTGCCAATGCAGGGGACATGGGTTTGAGCCCTGGCCCAGGAAGATCCCACGTGCCACGGAGCAGCTAAGCCCGTGCACCACAACTACTGAGCCTGCACTCTAGAGCCCATGAGCCACAACTACTGAGCCCACGTGCCACAACTACTGAAGCCCACACACCTAGAGCCCGTGCTCTGCAACAAGAGAAGCCACCACAATGAGAAGCCCACGCACCGCAAGGAAGAGTAGCCCCGCTCACCACAACTAGAGAAAGCCCGCGTGCAGCAACGAAGACCCAACGCAGCCAAAAGTAAATAAATTAAAAAAAACCAATCTCCTCATATTATCTATATGTATATATCCTGTTGGTTTTTTTCTCTAGAGAACCCTGACTAATACAGATATTGTGGGTATGAATGAAAACACACAAGAAAATGTAGTCTAAGGAGAGAAGATGAACTAAAATGGAACCCTGAAATGCTTCAGGAAAAAAACAAATAAGGAGATTGAAAATTACCCAGAGGAGAGCATCTTAGAGACCATTGTTGACTTTCCAGATAAAGGTTTTAATGGAGGTAAGTCAGAAAGTGGGAGGTGGGGAGTGGTTGCAGGATGGAATGGGGAGACCAAAAAGCTTGACTAAAGAGAAGATCAAAGGGGATAAAGAATGATCAGAGGACTGTTTTGGAAGGCAGAGAAAAGGCCAATGAAGAGGGAGAGGTCGAAAGCTTAGAAAAAGTAAATAGCTGTTTATTAGGTCAAGAAGTATACATTTTATTTAATGTTTTAAAGAAACAGATAAGTCCAATTTTAAAATGAACAATTTCATGGAAAAATGATTTCATGACTCCACTTGACATAATCATACTGAATATATTCTCACTTTTAACTGGAAGTTTTTCCTCATATAAGTAGGCTTTCAATTTTTGTGTGATGAGAATGAGAGTTGGTCTGCCAAACGCAAGGAGCATCTGAATGGTAGAGTCTCTTCAAGTTGAGACGGAAGCAGATGTGTTCTTTCTGGAGCTCATAAACACTTTTTATGTAACACGAGATCCATCATAACCTTGTCAATGTGTGAAGAACTTGCTTTTGAGTAATGAGTTGCCCTTTAATGAAGCCTGTTGTTCAGCGTGTGGGGGGAATCTCAGCCACCACTGGAGGCAGGGTCTTCAGTGAGCAGCTCTGTGAGGCTCAGAACGAAGAGAAAAGATGCTCAGGGAACCCGGTTTCTCAGATCTGCTCCTGCTGCTGCTCTGACGAGCTCAGCACTGATCTCTTTCCCGGAGCAGAGGTGCTGATAGTTCAGAGGCAGGACAGAGAACCCTGGCCAGGGCCTTCCCAGGGGAGTTTTAAGTTCCAGAGGCAAGTGTGACCAGCACTGAATGGGCTCTGGTAGGTGCTAGAAGAAGAAGAGTGGGACAATAGAGAGAGGAAAAAAACTAGGATTCCTAGAGATCAGTAAGAGGATGGAGGCTGGAGCTGAAAGACAGGGGAAGAAAAGCACACAGCGCCTGTGACAAGAATATGAAAAATCCTTAGGTATTAAAGCTGGGTCCCAAGCAATATAAGAATCAAATTTATACTCCAGTACTGTGTTTTTGGAGGGCAGATAGCATATATTACTTCAGGGCTGGAAATGCAGAAGCCACTAAATTGGCAACTGAGGTTTCCTAGTCCTAGAATGTGAATTGTCCATCTATTTTTCTGAAAGCTTGCTCATGAAAAGAGAAGAAAAATATAAAAGGTCTTTGCTATCTACTTCTGAATGTTATGTGCTGCTGCAATAAATCATACCATTAAATCATTTTCTCTTATTCATACCCTGACAATTTCAGCATGTGGAGAAAATCACTCTAATTAATGAGAAAACTCAGAAAGTCACAATAATATTAAGGGTAAAGATGTAGGTTACATATGCTTCTGTCTTTTCACAGATTTATCTGACTGAGAAGACAAAATGAAAAATATTCAATTAGAGCTATGTGTAGCATTTTAATTCTCATCAAAGGTCACTCAACCAATTTATAATGTCAGCATGTCTTGTTTGCTAGATTACCTGTGTGTATTTCTAGTATGTTCAACGGCTTTCCTGTTTAACTCAGAGTGTGTTGAATGGATAACTGCACTTGCCTTGTTTTTTCTTAACGTGGATGTTTGCTCTTTTCCCAAACACACATGTATGCATCCCTCCCTCTACAGCACATGGCCTAACAGTATATTCCAGGTCTAACCTTAGAGAAGCTCCGTTATTGTAGAGCAGGGTTCAAAAGCAAAGGATCCATCCAAAGTATATTAGTTCGAGCTGGTACGCTGACTAAAGCACTTTGTCTGATTGAATGTGACCAACCGTAAGTTTCTGTTGGTCTTGGAAAGACAAAGAGCTGAATTAGAAAAAGGGAGAGAGGGAAAAATAGCAAGCAGAAAAAAAAAATGGGAATAAGAGAACGAATAAATGAAGACAAGAGGAAGGTCATGCTCACAGAACAGCAATACCTAAAAATATTGAAAGTAAATTTGTAGCATGCATACCTGCAGGTATCATTACACAGCATAAAACATTTTGAATTAATGTGTTACTCATGCCATGCACCATATTTTGTGCTACATTTAAATAATGACTAGTGAAAAATTACATGGTTGCCTTAGTCTAAGAGAAATTAGCTTGCACATGAGGAAAATAGACCTTTTATAGACAGAAATGCCTAACTCTGATTATGATAGGAAGACACCAGCTCAACTTCAACCAACCCCCCTCCTTGGTCAGCTGTCCATAATAGTCCAATAGTTTTTAAACCTTGTAACTATTTCAAGTCAGTACTTTTTTTTTTTCCATTGTATATAATGCAAGTCTGCACTATTACATTATTACCAGTCAGTTAAAAATAATATGAACAAGTTGGTTTCTAATGACATCAATAATTGACAAGATCTCTAAACCTCTTTTGCAAAGAGGTTACATTTAAACAGAACAAATAAATTGGAGGAGTGTAAGGCCAATGCACTGATTTTGTTTTTTCCCATTATTAATATTGACAGATTACATTTTTGTAGCATTTCACAGCTTACAAAGTAATTCCCTATGAATGACCTCACTCGTGCCTTACAGCAGGGGGTTCCCAGGCGGCAGACCCGGTACCTGTCCGAGGCCTGTTAAGAGCCAGCCCACACAGCAGGAGGTGAGCAGTGGGCAGGCTTCATCTGCCGCTCCCCATCGCTCTCATTACTGCCGGAACCAGCCCCCGACCGCCCCATGGAAAAATTGTCTTCCACGAAACCGGTCCCTGGTGCCAAAAAGGTTGGGGACCTCTGCCTTTATGCCCATTTTCCTTATGCGGACACCGAGGTTCAGAAGGGCATGCAAGCTGCCCAAGTTCATGGAATTAGTAAGTGGAAAAATCTAAGCACACGTCTTTTGCTTCCCAATTTCATTCTCGGCCCCTCCTCCCTCCCGGCAGAGCTGGCTCCACTGAAGGCTGAAGCCAGATAACGGGATGAGGCTTGGACATGGGCCACGTCTAAACATTGAGGTATTGAACTTATAATAACCGTATCGTTGCATACCTTTAAATTGGAAAGTCTACACCTAGATATCTTTCCACTTTCACAAAAGGCCATTTTCCTCTGGTTCCCTCATTGTGGAGTTTTCCTGCTCCATTGAGCCAGTTCACAATGGAGGCTGGAGGCAACATTTCCCCCATGGGACACTTCTCAGACCTCCCTTGGACTTGTCCTGGTTGTTCAGGGCTGTTGTTCTTTGTGGGCAGCTCTGCAGCTCGGAAAACACTCACCGGGGGCAGGATGGGGTAGGAGTAAAAGACACGTGAGACGTAGGACGTCACGATGCGGTGATGTGGTCCTCCTCCACAGAGCTCCATGTGTAAAGCAATAGGGGCGGCGGGGGATGCACCACAGGGTGGAGCAGGGAGCTGTGATATGGATCACTTTAAGGGGGATGCTTTACGGTTTCTAACACTCAGTACCGTGTATTGTTTCTGCATGGTTGCATGAACAATGCGAGTCCCTCCAGGATTCCTGACTCCCGACATGATGACAAAAGCACCAACAGCCACTAGGGGGCCCATTTTTTCTTAGTGTATATCATTTAACTTTTGCAATTCGACTACCGTGAGTAGATGCCATAAAGGAATTTTCAAAGACGTGAGTGGGAGCTGTGAATGCTGGAAACTAAAGAATCAGCTCACACACTTAACAATTCTATTCTAAACAACCAAGAAGGTGTTTGGAAAGCAACACATAGCTCTGCTTTTAAATTGCCCAATTTTCTATAAACATACAATTTTATTAATAGTCCACATGGCTGTACTGTTCTAGCAACAATGCCAACCACACTGGTTCTGACTTTCTCCCCTAAATGCACTGCACTCACTGGTCACAGGACTCAGGGAAGAAGGGGATAAAAAGACTTCGCTGTGACTAAGAAATCTCCAGAAACCTTTTATCCTTTCCAGGAGCCCCTTAGGGACACAACCTGCAAAATCATCCCAAGACTCCTCATCTTTTACCAGGGAGTATGGCAAAAACTCTGAGCTACAGGAAGAGAACTAATATATGCAATGCAAAATAAAAGCCCTTCTGGTAATCAGTGCCTTTCTAACAAAAGTTGTCAATCAAATATCAGAAAATTTATGCACGCACTCCTGTGTGTGTGGGTGCCCGCGTGCGTGCACACATGCATGCATGTGCACGTGTGCACCAAAAGAACTTACTATTATAGAGAAGCCGTAGATAATCTTTTGTTAATACAGCACAAAGTCCCATTTTTTCTGTTTTGAAAATTCCTATCAGTCCAAATATCTCTCTTTTATTCTTCAATAGCAAAATACATTTGTGACTCTGTATTACCATTTTATAGATAGTAAACCTGAAGGACAAAAAGGCTACCTGCCTTAATTTTAGCTACATACTAGCAACCACAGATCTTAATTTTGTTGTCACACGAGGAATTGGTAGGAGCTATTTGGGCCTTGCTCCTGTGCTTTCCGCCCCGCCAATATGGCTTCTGAGTCACAGCTGAAGTAGTGACTCAGGAGGACATGGATATGTTCTTCCCTTTGGTGGATCTTCTCTCTCCTATAAACCAGGATGGTCAGGTCCCCTTGCACGCTGGCCCTCCAAATTTCAGAACATGGTGAGGCAGTTTCATAGAGGGGTCATGTGTGAACACTCTGGAATCAAATAGTCCGGGATAAAAACTTGGCTGTAGCACTTGGAAGCTGTGTAACCTCCAGCTGTTTGTACTTTACTAAGCCTCATTTCTTAAACTTAAAAATGAGACAAATAACAGCAGCTACTTTATCTGGTTGTTGTGAGGATTGAAGGAAGTTATCCATGTGGTCCTGATACGGCCCACCAGACCCTCCACACCTCACCCAGCCTGCTGCTACCCCTCTGACCTTTTCTCTTACCGTGATTCCCCCCTCTCTCTCTGCTCAGGCACACTGGGCTCCTTCCCAGTCCTGAAGCAGGCCGCATCCACTCCCTCCACAGGGTCTTTGCATTGCTGCTGCCAGTGCCAGGAACCCTCATTTCCTGATATCTACAAGACTCTCCTGCACCTTTCTGGGGGGTTGTTGCTTAAATGCCACCTTATCAGAGAATCCTACAGTCATAGGGAGAATAACACGCCCGCCCCACGCAAAGAGGTTGACTTCCTAATTCTTGGAACATGTGACTATGTTACCTTACATGGCCAAATAGACTGCAGCTGTGATTAAGTTAAGGCTGTTGAGATGAGGCAGTTATCCAAGGCTCTCTGGGTGGGCCCAATAGAAACATGGGATCCTCATAAGAAGGAGCAGTGAGTGGAGGAAGGGGAGGAGATCTGAAGGTGTTCTACTGCTGGCTTTCAGTATGGAGGAATGGACTGAGGCTTTCAGTAAGCTGAGGAACGCAGGCAGCCTCTAGGAGCTGAAAGAGGTAAGGAAATGGATTCCCCCAGAGCACCTAGCAGGAATGCAGCCCTGCCAATCCATTTTAGACTTTTCACCTCCAGAACTGTAAGGTAATAAATTTGTATTGATTTACACTATTAAGTTTGTGGTAACTTGTTACAGCAGCAATAGGAAACTAATAGATATTCTCTCACTATTACATAAACTTGCTCCCATCTTTGCATCCGTACCATCACCTTCTCTTCTGCTTAACCCGCTGGATTTACTTTCATAGCACTTGATCAGCAGCTGATATAGGTTTATTTGTCTGTTTTTGGTCTCACTTACTAGAATGTAACCTTCATGAGAGAGAGGTCTTTGTTTTATTCCCTGTCTTGTTCCTTGATTTGAAAAGTGCCTGGCACACAGTAGGTGCTCAAAAAATATTTCTTGGATAAATAAAAAACCTGGCATGAAGTCATCCTTCCATGATCGTTGGAAATTGATAACACATCCACAAGTACAGAACTTCTAAACGGTGAGCTTCAGCCTAATGGCTACTTAGCAAAAGAGTTCCAGGTGTGCCTAACATACTGCTGTCCTGGACCCTTGCGCTGGCAGGGGGAGCAGCCTTGTCTCTTTAACCAAGTGTGCCATGCAAATAATTATCACGTTCCATGTGTGGCATAATGGAAAAGGATGTCATAAGGCATACTTGAGGGTATCAACAATGACTATTCTGAAAAAAAATCAAGGCTTTGTCTTCGAGAGCCAAGAATTCCAGAATGCAGTTGTATACTGAGCGTAAAGCAGGTTTTAGTTCGAAGGTGACATGAACAGATAGCCCTCTTTTCATGTGGAATCCTTTTTCAGGTTGGAAGTGACTTCCTATGGTAGAAGGCTTACTACTGAATAGTAAACATGAACTCGAGTGACAGGACTTCCTCTATGGCTTCCACTGGGCTTTTGGGGCTCACTCTAAACCGTTAGACTGGACTCCCATACCTCTGCTATCTCCTCACTGGACATCCACTTTTCTTGGCTTGCAAGGCCCTCTGTTTGATCTGTACTGGCCAACTATTTCAAACAGGTTCCCTGTCACTGATACATGGATTTCTCTTCTTTGGCTTTTTTCCTGTTACCTGAAGTGTTGCAGGATTATTGCTCATTAGCCATTTCTTTTGTTCTAGTCTTAACTACTGTCACAGGAAGAGCTGACTGCTCTAATAATCGGGGCTGTTCAGTCCTGGAATTTACTGATCCAAATGTCTATGCTAATGGTGAGCATACTACTGGAGAAACAGAGCTCGTGAGATTAAAGCCATGTAGTTCTAGCCTCCTATGTTGATTCACTTATTCATTCATTGATCTATTAATTCAATAGTTATTAAGCATCTACTACATGTTAGTCCCAGGGGATAATTAGAAAAGATACTCTCCCTGCTGTAATAAACATTACAGCCCAGAAAGAAGTTAGATGTTGACAACTAATGACAAGCATGTTGAGTGTACAAAGAAGAAAGCCAAGGTTGTAGATGAACACATAACCTATTCACTATTCAACAGATGTTTAATAAGTGACTATTATGCATGAAGGATATTTATTAAGGATACTTATTAAGTGCTGCAGTGAATAAGACTGGCAAAGTCTCTGACCTGGTGGAATTTACAATCCAGTAGGGGAAAAAGAAAGAACAAACATAAATAATATAATGTCAGGGAATGATATATCCTGTGAAAAAAAGGTAAGAAAGAAGGCTAAAGGAAATGGTGAGTGGATAGTTGTAGAAAGCCATTCTGAGATTATATCTGAGTCGGCCTCTTTCTTATAGAACCAGCATCATCTCATCAGCCTTCCTGGGAGGCAGCCTTAGGAGCAGAAGGAACATTTGGAGATGTCGCCAAATCTTCAGGTTGGTTTGCAGTGCCAGCGTCATCATCATTTAAAGGTAGGTCTTTTGCACAACCTGGAAATGCTATTCATGTTCCCATTAATTCTCTGTAGAAGCTTGTTGCATCTTTTATGCACACACAGTAATCCCATAGTAATTCAACTTCTAAGGAGCTTTGGAATATCTTTTTTTTTTTTTTTTTTAAATCACCTATCAGACAAGGTTAGGAAAGTTAATTCTGAGGAAAAAGAATCTGAGTGAGAGGTGCTTAAATGAGGTGCAAAATGTTAATCTATTGGCAAACCTCTAGCGTAGGCAAAATTTTCTCATGTTCATTTGGGGATAATACTAAGTGTGTGAAATCATTGGCAAGAGAGCTTTATGGTGTTGTGCTGTGGACTTAAGGTTGACCAAAGAATAGATATTTATTGAGCATCTACTATGTGCATGGCTATAAGCTTGAAACCAGGAGGATTTTAACCAGGAGGCTAGAAACTGAAACCAGGAGGATTTTTTTCTCCTGTTGATTTTCTCTACCTGGAAAGAACTTTTAAACCTTATACTCCTGGTTATCCAAGACAGATAACATCTCTCACATATGCCCTTCTCTGGGCAATGCCTCCCCTACTAAAAAAAGATTCGTTACTCCCACCTGTACACTGCATTCCAGGCATCTACACACTTATAATTTTGTTCTTGCCACCATGAATTATAACTATTTGTTTACATGTCTCCTTGGGGGCAGGGGCTGTGTCTTGTTTCTCTCTGTATTCCTATGCCTAACCCAGTTTTTCCCAAAGTTCCCTGATGATAAAGCTTAGCTGGGGGCACTTGTTAAATGATCTGTATTGTCTAGCCTCTCCCTAGAAATTCTGTTTGAGTAGTTCTGGGTTAGGGCCTAGGAATCTGTTGTTCTAATAAGCATTCCAGGTGATTCCTATCATCAGGCAAGATTGGGAAATACTGGCCCAGCCTGTAGTAACACTAAGAAAATGTAATTGAGTGGATTAAAAACTACAGATAAACAGAACTTTCTTTTGTCTTTTTAGATTAGATAATCATCAAATAAATATAGTATTCTAAAAATACTTCTAAGGTTTGGCTCCTAATTTTGATGAACTTGGGAAAAGGCAAATATGATGAATTGTTCCACCTCCCTGAACTTGAGTAAAGTTAATTTAAATTAAGTAACATATAAATTGACAGTCGCTGCTGATAATGTAGCTATTTATCAGTAATCCATTCACAACTTTGTGCATTAAGCAGTGCTTCTCACCCAGGTGATCCTACCTCCCAGGGAATATTCGGCCATGTCTGGAGACATTTAGTTGTCACAACTGGAGAGGCGCTACTAACATCTAGAGGGTAGAGGCCAGGGCTGCTGCTAAACATCCTACAAAGCATAGGATGGCCCTCCTCACCAGAGAATAATCCTCAAATGTCAGTAGTGTTTAGGTTGAGAAATCCTGCATTAGACTCAACAGGGAGATTTTAAAAATCCATATGCCCAGGCCACTCCCTAGACCAGTTACCTCTGAATGTCTGAGGGTGGGACCCAGGCATCATCATTGTTCGAGCTCTTCCAGTAATTTCAATATGCAACCAAGGCGGAGAACCATTGCATTAAGTCCAAAGTTTGCCATCTATCAGCTGGGAAATTAGGCACAGAACCTGCCAGTTTCTGTTTCTTCATCTGTAAAATAATAACACCTATATCAGAGGGTTATTCTAAGGGTTAAAGAGATAATGCATGTGACAGTGCCCTGTAACTAAATGTACAAAAGTAAGGTATCATTACTGCTTCCTGTTTGGGCAGCAATCTAAGCGGCAGAACTGGGTAAGTTACTTGCTTAATACCATGAATATATTCTTGCATGTAAATCCATTCTTATATTTTTGCCTAAAATATGTTCTACACATGCCAAAGAAGTTAGAAAATTCATATGCTTAGGTGAGTTTTTTATTGTTATGAAGCCTTCTCCCACTCTCTCTACTTGTTCTGTTTGATATGTTTGAATCTATATCAGGTTTTAATAAAGCAGTCCCTCTGTTGTTTGAAGATAATACAATTGGACCTGCAGTCCACCAGCTACCTACCTACATTTAGCGACAGAGCACATCTGGGAAGGCCACCACTAATCTTGTATAGCTAAGGTTGGGGCTAAGAGTAGGAGAGCCTATAGAAATGCAGAGACCCCACATGATTAAGGAGAATGAAGGTTACATACTTTGGAGCATGGGTTAAGATTGATGAGTTAATCACCGACTGGGTGATTGCTAGAAATGCAGCCTCTCAGGACCCATCCAGATGTAGTGAATCAACATAGGTAGTTTAATAAGCTCCCCAGGTGATGTGTAGGCACATTAAGACTATAGAATCATTACTCCAGAAAATCCTACATGAGAAATTAGCCAACTCAGTTCTCCCAAACATCAAGCATGCAATAGTCTTCTGCGAATCCATGTCTGTTTTGGTTCCTTCCATGTCTCAAATGGATTCCGACTGCTGCTGACTGCATGTAGAGGAATGTTCCAGTTGGTGTACTCTCACATCCTTCGCCACCTCTGAGTTTTTAGCAGCCACTCCAGGTTATTAGGTAATGATCTTAGAGCTTATTAGGTAATACACTTAGCTTAAGTTTAGCTAGAAGATAATTACCATGTGTTTTCGCCAGCCTATCCCTTGAAACATGTTATTTCTTTGTTTTCATTATCCTGAAAAATAGTTTACCTGGCAATAGAAGGGTTAATTCATGAGCTGCAGAACTGGTTTCTTTTGTGCGGAGAGAGCAAGCTGGCTCATCCTTCTTGCTGAGAGAGGCAGTTAATCAGTATATAAAGACGTGTGATAGATGAGGCATAACTTCAAAAGGTGCATGGTTTATTTCTCGATGCAAAATCCTCCTACTCCCTGAGAAGCCAAGAGTCAGCCACATCCACAAATCTCTTCCTATGGCCCACCTACTTCTTTTAACATCACATCATCTGTACCCTATGGTCCTACAGCTTCTCCTACTTCAGATTCTCAGTATCCTCTTAAGAGCAGGTTTGTGTTGAAGGGGACCTTATTCTAAAATGACATTGGTACCCAATACTTAGATTTAAATCAGTTATGAATTCCCTCCATTAATTCCTATTTCACCTTTTTTCAAAAGTGTTCATACATCTGCAATCATGTAGATTATTATTATAAATTTTGTGCAGTCATTCAAATCTCTACCTGGGATATTAAAACAGTTTCCAGGTTATCTGGTAGTTTGTTTGGAGAAAGAATTATTCCGATGTGAGGAAAAGACAAATATTTCACATGATAAAGCAAATCTAAAAACATTTAGCTCAGAAAGGAAAAAAAGCCCTCAAGAGGAGTGGGGGGAAAAGGCAAGATTTACGTTTTGAGGAATCAAGTGCTACAAAACAGGGTAGAGCTTTTTAAAAGTTGCTTAGGGGGCTGAGTAGAGAGTTTTTTAAAAAGTTCCAATCTCTTGAGTTACTTAAGAACTCAACCCCCCACTTAAATTCCTGCCTAATCCACATTTGCAGAAAGTATCAGTAAACTTGCCTCCTATGTAGTATACATGAATTAGAGTTCCTGCTCACAGTTTAGTAAGCAAAGTAATCAGCCTCCAAATAGTCAAAAAATAATTTTAATGATGTAAAAATACATTGCATTTTTTTAAAAGTATAATTTCCACTTTATAATACATTGCATTTTAAACTTAGTATCTTTCTCATATTAACAATGTTAAATGTATCAATATATTTAAGATGTAACCTCAAAGTCACACTTCTATTGATTTAAGGGCTCAGTCTCATCATTGTAAAGTCAATTCATGTCACAGTTGTTTTTTTTTTTTGTGGTCATATGTCTGGAGATCAAAGGAGCATCCTCTGGCACCAGTGCTAAGCCCCTTGTAGGAGTGCTTCTTTTTTTTTTTTAAACATCTTTATTGAAGTATAATTGCTTTACAATGCTGTGTTAGCTTCTGCTGTATAACAAAGTAAATCAGCTATACGTATACATATATCCCCATATCCCCTCCCTCTTGTGTCTCCCTCCCACCCTCCCTATCCCACCCCTCTAGGTGGTCACAAAGCACTGAGCTGATCTCCCTGTGCTATGTGGCTGCTTCCTACTAGCTATTTTACATTTGGTAATGTATATATGTCCATGCCACTCTCTCACGTCGTCCCAGCTTACCCTTCCCACTCTCCGTGTCCTCAAGTCCATTCTCTACATCTGCGTCTTTATTCCTGTCCTGCCCCTAGGTTCTTCAGAACCATTTTTTTTCAATTTTGTTTTAAAAAACACATTAGTTGATTAATAAAACTGCATGAGGAAAAAAGTGAAAATTTATATCTAAATGACACAGCAAGAACTTTATGGAGTGATAGAAAATAAGAATGTTTTGGAAGGGCTAGTTAGATTATGCAGAGCAGAAGAGTCTATTTGGTACCATGGGTTTTAGGAAGCCATTGAATATTATCAAAGGGGAGAGAAAATACAAAAGCTACTTATTGGAAATCTTACCAATAAACAGATTACTCTGACAATGTGCAAGATAATTCGGAAGAAGAATTAAAAGCAACACAGCCATATACTGAAGATGAACCTCATATATGGTAAAATTTAGTCTACTTTTTACTCTTCTCATTCAGAATTTGAGATAACCAGACCAGGTGTTGTGATTTCCCATCCTATGCATGTGTCTTAGTTCAGGCTGCTATAACAAAGTACCATAGACTGGTGACTTATAGAGAACAGAAATGTATTTCTCACAGTTCTGGAGGGCCAGGATCAGGGAGTGAGCATGGTCAGGTTCTTGGTGAGTGCCCTCTTTCTGATTTATGGATGGCTATCTTCTCTCTATGTTCTCATAGGGCAGAGGGTTAGCTAGCTGTCCAACCTCTTCTTGCAATTTTAGGAGCACTAATATCATGCATGAGGTTCCACTCATATGACTTAATCCCCTCCCAAAGGCCTCACCTCCAAATATCATATTGGGATAAGAATTTCAACATATGAATTTGAAGGTAACACAAACATTCAGTCCACTGGAGGTATAGGTTCTAAAGTCAGGGTTGAGATGAAAATTGCATGTAGTTAAAAATGCCATGGAGAATCCACTAGGATTCAAAGGACAAAATTTTTGTGTATGTTTTTGCATTTTTGCTATGGGTTTCCTTTCCCTAGTGTAGTGCTCAGTAAACTTTTTCTATAAAGGGCCAGAGAGTAAAGATTTTAGGCTTTGCAGACCGTACTGTCTCCGTTGCAACTACTCATTTCAGCTGCTACGAGCAAAAGCAGCCATAGACAGTACATAAATTAATGATTGTGGCTGTGTTCCACTAAAAGGTTATTTGTAAAAAGAGGCAGCAGGCTAGATTTAGGCTGCAAGTCATAATTTGATGACCCCTGACCTAGTGCATTAGAAACTAGTATTCTTTAAAGTGGAGAAAGGCCACGAAGTAAATTAAATGGAGGCTATATAGTCTAATTTACATAATATAAATGTATATGAAACTCAATTTTACTGCTTACACTGTAAATGGTTTTATGTATTTTCTGTAATTTTTAGGGTCTTAACTGATGAATGAAATTAATTTTATCGGTAACTTTTTAAATCAAAAGGACTTAAATCTTAACCCATTAAATTCAATCTCACCTCAAAATTTATTGTTTGTATAATATTTTGTGCAATCTAAGAGGTCATTTGCCTCATTTATCTAGGGATAATGAACTATGTTATGAATGTCACAAAACTATATTTCTTTTAAAATGTTTTCTAATTCTAACCTGTAATTGTATTTTATTTTTATATTTCCCAGTAACATAAATATCAAATTCATTATATCCTTTTTTTTTTTTTTTTTCCAATTTCCTTACTTGTCAAGATAGGCTAGGTGAAACTGGTAATAAATTCCTGCCCACACCTGAGTGGTGTAACACAATGAGCATTTTTCTCAGTCCCAGCAGCTCTCATCCAAGTGGTGATTTGAGAGCATACCTTGTAGCTATGTCACGTGGAACTGTTGACTTCTAAATCCCTGAGTAAGAGAAAAGAGATCACAGCTGTTCTCTATACTTTGGCTTGGAAGTTATATATGTCAATTCTGTTTATGGCTAAGTTACCAGAAATAGTCACTCTACCTCAATGGAACTACCTGTCAGGCTGAGATAGCCATCTCCCTGTGTGATCAAATGGGACTTAGAGAACACATAGCAGTGCCTCTGCCACATTCTGTTGTATAAAAGGCCATCCAAGAACCGATTCATAGTGATTTGGTTGAGGTTTGAAATTTATGTAGGCTAAATATCCAACGTAACATATAACAGCACATGGAGACATAATGTAACCCCTGTAAAAAGTCAAAGGTTATTACCAGGTTTTAGTCCCCAGTTTAGATAGCTAAGTTATAATACTTCAATGAGTCATCAGAAGAATTAGTTGAGAATTATTAGGGAACCTGTACTGTAGAAGAAGAAATTCTATTCAGATGTCATGATACTTGACAACCACAAATGTTATATGTGGGGTATTGATATTTTATCCAGTTCCTTCCTTTTAAGGATTTAATGATCATTCTTAGCCAGGCATAGTTAAGAGAATATCCTTTGCTCTAGGCCATCGTTTTGTTTTACCCCTCAATTCCATTAATCCATTATTGTTTCCACTGATCTGCACTGTGGTGCAGTTATGAGAGCCCTTATTGCTATTTGTTGGGTATCTTAAGGCTTTGATTATGCACATACTCTGAGATCACTTTAAGCATCAAATCTTTGTCGGTAAGGGTGCTAAGGATGCTTTACTTCCCTCTAATGAACTATGTAAAATTGGCTGCCTGCTTTGTGTATGATTCCAAAAGTAGCAGAATGTTACCATAATCTGATCTCTCAAATCTGAGCCTTCTCACTCTGTAAATTTACCCTGGGTTTTCTGCCAGGGTTGGAGCTATATTCAGTTCCTTTAGGCACAGTAATTCTCACCAGAGAGGCATGGACTTTGGGGTTTGGAGATGGGAATTAGAATCTCTAGAGTTATGAGCAGTGTGTGTAGTAAGAAAAGGCTTATTTAGCAAAACAATGCAATTTCATATTTTGAAAAACAATTGGTTTTATGCTTTAAACTCCTGAAACTAAAATTTAACCATCTTCCTGGCTGCTGGAAATATGCAAATGTTGGTGACTTTCAGCTGTTGAGAGGATGCATTTCTGAATCAGCAGGGAATTGGATTTTTACATTTATTAAAAGGCACATTGGGTTTAAACATGAGGTTTTTTATGATGGAAAACTCAGAGTAGATACTTCACTGTGCAGAAAAAAGGAAAACCGTGACATGATTGGAAGATCTGAGGGCAAGAGGGTCAAAAGGTAAGAATTCAGAGCAGTTGGTAAGGGAATAACAGGGGACTGAAAATACCTCTAGGAAATCCTTAGGAATGTAACGGAGGAGGGCACAGGACATACTTGAGTTGTGTGGGATGAGAGCTCACTTTATTTCATTTGGTTGTTAAAAGAAGGCTGATAAAGTTGTGATCACTAACACTGCATATATGCTTGAAGCATAACCTGTAACCTCTTGTATGGCTAAAATCACAAGCCCATCGGGCCTTGGTTTCATCTACAAAGTGAGTGGGTGGATGACAGCCAAGGTCTCTTCCATTAAATGATTCTGTCGTTTTCTGAGTCTACTCCCCTTCCCCCAACACACAAAATCAAACAGCCAACAGTCAACGAACAAACATTCATCAAGACCACATAATGATCCAAACATTGTTGGCCAAAGTCCTACAGGTGTTGCAAAACAGGATATAGACTTTCCTGTCTGCAGGGAACTTATGATCCATTTGGGGAGACAAGGTAAAATTGTAAATAATACAAAAAGTACATAATTTTCTATTAGAATGGGGTAAGCAAAATACAGCTTGCAGGACAACTCTGGCCCAACAGCTATCGCTGCTCTCACATTGCATACGGCAGAGTTGAGTTGTTGCCACAATGTATGGCCCGCAAGCCTAAAATATTTACTGCTTGGCAAAAAGTTTGCCAACACTTATATTAGAATAATCAAATAATGTCACAAGGCAAAATGGGAGAGATCCCAAGTGGTAACAGAGAGGACAGAGCCATTGGAGTTGAGATAAGGCCCAGCCTGCGAAAGCTTCAAGGGGTCCCAGCAATGAGAGGAGAGAGAAAGGAACCTCCATTTTCTGTAGAAAAAAGGACATGGGGAACAGGGATCTTTATAATTAGTAAGACAATGATGAATGTAACCACATATTATGTTTATTACATACTTTTCTAGTCATTTTTACTATGCTGGCCCTCAAAGTAATTTATTTTGAAAAAGCTAAGCCTTTTAGATATCCTTCACAATGTTGCTCCAAAATCAGTATTGATTAAAAATTCACCACCCCTCTCCTGAGAAGCAGGATATGTTGCTGCGTTGACAATTCTAATAAATGAACACTTGCGATTCACTCTAAAGATAATCAGAGGAATATACAAATGACTTTCAAGGGCTATTAACATAGGAAAATCTGGAGTTTGAAATAATGTCAGTATTTATTGTATTTTGATTGACATATTTCTATTACTATCTGTCCTCGATTCATAGATGTATTTTATTAACCACCATAATTTTGACAAATACATGGAGCTAAATGGTAACTACAGCAGATTCTGGGCCTAATTATTTTCCACCGTGTCAAACTTTGCTATCGTGGTAAACAGTTTATTTTGATGCCTTTAAATATTTCTCAGTGCCTCTGAGCCCTTTAGATGCTATGGGGACACACACTGAAGCCCACTCACCCAGAGCTGCCCAACTCAGAAAATGTTCCATGTTCCAGAATTTTCCTTGCTCTTCTTTCCTGCCCCAATCCAAATTTGTTTTGCTGAATTTATTTGGTATCTTGTATCTTGGGGGCCTTGCTAGCTACTTGAAGAGAATTAGATGAAATTGGTTAATACAGCTTTTAGTAAAAATCTATTCTTATGAGTGTTATCAATCAGCACTAGGATGTGGAAGAATTCATTCACTCTTGAAACTTCCCATGCTTGGTAGCATGCTAGGCCCAGGGGACACAAAGATGGATGTTAGCTTGCGAGTAGCTTCCTGTCTTCAGCAGTGTGCTCCAAAAGGTGGTCCCTGACTGATCTCCACATGCATCTCCTGGTCTGCTGGTTAAAGTATGCAGCTGTTTAGCCTCCAAAAGGGGCTTATTTTGTGAGGATACCTGGGGAGGACACGCGGAATGCACATTTTTGCCATTTACCGTGCTTCAATTTTTCTGTATTTTTAGGCTGAGGGGAGATGATTCCTGGATTCAGGGCACCCATCAATCAGAACACTGGCAAACATGGCCAGATTTGACTTGCAGATATGTTTTTAAAATTGGGAAATTTCACATAAACACTTGATTTCTTCCTTCTCTTGAAAAATTAGAAGCTGTGACATCACTAGGTTTGTGTTTCTTGACTGAATTCAAGGAATTTTTCCCCCGTTATAGTTGGACAGAGCCTCTGTGTTCCTGTTGGTTCAAATCCCTATCATTCTCTCCTGTGTTACACACCTGGCCATCCTTATTCAGATATCCTCCATCCCTGGCCCTTGTAATCATTTGATTTAATGACCTCTGACCTATTGATAGATTCAAGTGGATAATTACAAATTAAAAAAATTTTTTTTTAAACTCTGTTAACGTTATCCCTGTTTATCTGTGTCTCAGGTAAGGCTGGGACTTAATTCTATGCGCAAACTTTGAAAGGCCTTAGGAAGTGGGCGTTCTAGGTTCTAGAGGAGAGAATGGTCAAAATATTTGGGGCAGGTGGTCACTTTCAGTCATCTGGCCAGCACGGATTTGGTTTGGGCTGAACACAGGTAGCAGATAACAGAGTTAAGATCGTCTTATTTCTTTCTAAATCTAGCATTCCTATAGCAATTGTCACCATGGTATCTTGATGTGTTCTGACAGGGGAAATTTCACTTATTAAAAAATGTGGTAATGAGGGAAAGAGAAACTCCTTTCATGCTTTAACCCTGGAGGCATTTCCTCAGTGAAGAGCTCAGAAATATGAGCGTACATAGGATGGAAGTTCCACCATGATCTGACCCAACCAAGGGCTGGTGATGTTTTTTTGTCTTTTAAAATATTTATTTATTTGGCTGCACCAGGTCTTTGTTTCGGCATGCGGGATCTTTAGTTGTGGCATGCGAACTCTTAGTGGCAGCGTGTGGGATCTAGTTCCCTGACCAGGGATCGAACCCGGGCCCCCTGCATTGGGAGCGTGGGGTCTTAGCCAGTGGACCACCAGGGAAGTCCCCTGGTGGTATTTCTTAATGATGAGGCTGCAGATGTTCAGCTGAAAGAATCCTTGAACCTGAGGGCTGGCAGCTAACTCAAGGTTGTAATACTCCTTGCGTGCCTCTTTTCAGCATTTGAGGCACTTGTACATGTTAATCTCATCTAATCCTTACAACCACCCTGTGAAGTGATGAAATGCTCATTCCCATTGTATAGCGTCAAAAAGAGATTCACTGAAGATTAGTCACCTGCTTCAGGTCAAACAGCTCTTCTAATAACAACTCCCCTGAATTTTAAATTACAACCAGTGTTTTAAAATCTTATTCAGCGTTCACAGCTTCTGTGGAGCATGGGGCTTCCATTTACGTAGACCACCCGATGAGTGGAGCCCCTAGTTGTGTGGTGTGGGCAGTTCTGAGTCCTGGCACATTGATGGGAAAAGTTTGCATGTGGGTTGTGCTGCAGGCATAAATAAGACGTGTGATAAGCTTTGTGCAGTTCTTAGTGGGCTAGCCAGACTCATGAAAGCATCTTCAAAATAAAGTGAATGAGATGATACAGAAATGACCTTGAATCTGATATCATTTTCAGTACCAAAAAAAAAAAAAAAAAAAGAAAAGAAAGAAGGAAAAAAAGCAAACTTTAGTACTGTGCCTATTGTTAGGGACGAATTGCTTGTGACAAACTTCAGGATTGCAGGTACAAGCAACCCTTGAACTGAGAAGCACTGATGCACCCCACACTGCCTCAAGTCTGTTCATATCGCCTTACTCTAGAGATGTGAGCTTACCCTAGAGATGAGCTGGTTGATAGAAAAGTCACTTGTGGGAGACCAGGGGAAGAATGAGTCCATTCAGAACAGATGCTGTATTAATTTGCTTAGGCTGCCATAACAAAAGATCGCAGGCTAGGTGGCTTAAACAGAAATTCATTTTCTCACAATTTTGGAGGTCAGAATTCCAAGATCAAGGTGTCAGCAGGGTTGGTTTCTTCTGAAGCCTTTCCCCTTAGTTTGTAGATGGCCTTTCTCCTTGGTTTATAGACTGGTTTCTTCGGAGGCCTCTTATCCTCTTCACTCTTCCCTCTGTGTCTGTATCCTAATCTCTTTTTATAAGGATGCCAGTCATATTAGGTTAGGGCCCACTCTACTGACTTCATTTTACCTTCATTACCTCTGTAAAGACTATTTCTAAATATAGCCACATTCTAAGGTACTAGGGGTTAGGACTTCAACAAATGAATTTTGAGGAGGACGTAATTCAGCCCATAACAGATGCTTATATTGACCTTTTTCAGAGGATTTATGAATTGTTAGCATGCTTTTTGATGGTGGATAGCAAGGTACTCACATCACCAGGTCTTAGAAATGTTTTTAAGTCCAGGTTTCCTCTACCACCTTTTTTACTGAAATAAATAAAATGCATAAAAACTTATTGGGATCACACAAACTAATACAATGTTTTGCCTTAAGGATCATGAAGTTAAAACTCTGTCGAAGACAAGCAAGAAAGGAAGTAAAGTAAAATAAAACACGGTAGGTGGAGATTCTAGACAGCTGGTGAGCACACTCGTCAGGCTCAAAGGTATTCAGTGTGAGCCCAGTGATTTCAGATCTTCTGAGTCTTTGAGAGGTTGGAAAACTGAACTTTTATATAAAGTTCCCCAATTTTTAAATGTTGGCAATGTATTCCTTTTTCAAAAAAGAGAACATTGTATGAGTCAAACAAAACATGTCTGCTTACTAGATTTAACCCATTTCATTGGGTTAGGCTGGTTTGGATCTAATGGCCTATACTAGCTCAGAGTTTTTGACCCCAGCTCTACATGAAACCTAGGGATATTTTTGAACCATTATTATGTAGTATTTAATTAAAACATTTCCTCATTGGACAAAAGAGTCCATGCTTTAAGAGGGAGGAGATATGGGGATATATGTATATGTATAGCTGATTCACTTTGTTATAAAGCAAAAACTAACACACCAATGTAAAGCAATTATATTCCAATAAAGATGTTTTTTTTTAAAAAAAAAACATTCAAGGACCAAAGAAAAAAAAGAAAGAGTCCATGCTTTAAATCTAGCAATAATCAGTTTGGCCAGAACTGACGTATAGGACCCATCCCACATTTCTCTAATTATGACTTTTGCAAGCACTTAATGGAGAGTTTTTACTATTTAATCTAAAATCTTAGAATACTTGGTTTAAAATTTGAAAAATTATACAAATAGCCTTGTTAGGACTATTGTGTAGTTACAGAATCATTTTATTAAATTCAATAAATTATTTCTTTCTGAAATTCCATGTATATTAGGCTGACTATTCATTGTGTAATATGTATATGCAGAACTTGAAAATAGTAATGACTTACTAGGAGTTTTCTGTGGGCCAGACACTGTTCTAAGTACTTTAAAAGAATTAATCGATTTAATCCTCTCAACAACCCTGTAGAGGTGAGATCCATTATGACTGCCACTTAACTGATGGATAACTGAGGGAAGCACTTGCCCAAGGTCACAGAAAGAGTTTCTTAATCATGGAACCCTGCACTTTACTACTCTAGGGTATGTGACCCAAGTTGTTTTGTTTTGTTTTCGGGGGGTGGGGGCATTTGGGAGTCTTTAACTTCTCTCCTTCTCAGAATACCCTATTTGGCCTATCATACCTAAATTTCAATCTTCCCCACCCCTCCCCCCAAAAGGTCTCATTAAATGTCTCCTACTGGGCAGAAATTTCATTTTAAGAAGTATGCCTAATAGGTACAAAGTGAGCTTCTTAAACCATAGTGTTTGTGGATAGAATTCCATAGGATGTCCATAAAAATAAAAATTTAAAAATTGTGTTTTCATGTTCACTAACCTCTCACCGACAGTATTTACTTCAATTATGAATTTAGGCAAAAGACCACAATAGGGCTGGCAGTACCTGTGACTTTGTCACAATAGAAATTAGAGATAATTTAAGATCTTAATACATAAAACTGTTGTAGAATTTTCAAAATATTATTTACATTCATGGAAACTTCAAAATTACATTAATTATGGGCCTACCACTATATCATCTTATTTACTATGGAAGAAAAAGCACATCTATTTCTGCATTACAAATTCGTTTTGTAAATGCAGAATTTTTCATCACTGGACTTGAACATAACTGGTTTTCTTTATGATCCTATTTTGTTGCTGTTGTTGTTTTTTGGCCTATGTTTTGTTTTATGCGTTAAAAATTTTTCTGAGAAGGAATCAGTAAGTTTCACTGCAATGCCAAAGGGACCAATCACGTGGAAGAGTAAGAAAGTAACATTTACTTCATCCATTTATTCATCTTTGTTTCCACCTATCCACCCATTGGTTCCATTGAATTAATTTGATTAAATATGACTGACTGCTCATCATGCGTTGGACTCAGTGTTAGGTATTGCAGACTTGGAGTAATGTTCTTACGTACCCACCACCAATCTTCATTTGATGTTGAAGTCTGGAAAATCTGCCGAAGGCTCCCAGAATGTACCAGAATCTTCACATTTGAAATACCTTTGTTTTTTGAAAGACATCCGATTTGCATCAGTCTCTTAGCTGAGGGAAACCCAAGGCCACCGCTCACTCTATTCTTCCTCTTCCCTTTCAATCTCTAATTTTTCTCTTATTTGCTGAAACCCACACAGGCATGCTACTCACTAGAAATAAGAGGAACATTGCTACATTTTAAAGACTGGTAATATAGTTTGTACATCATGATATTAGCTCTACTGCTGCAATGTCATCCTTTATTGCCAACATAGTTTTTCATGTTTGACTATAGATGAGGTAGCAGATATCAGTACCTGGATTCTGTTTGTCAGTGGCAACTGGAGAGTGTAACCCTGGTTTCACCCCAATCCCTAGAACGAGAAAAGTTATACGGTCCTGGAGCAAAACAATTAGGCAACGGAACATTAGAAAGTTTTGTTAATTATAAATAGTCTCTCTAAAAGTAAGCACATGTGGTTTTCAGTTCCAGTTATGACAGGGTACCTAGTATTGGGCCAGCCCTCCTACTGAAAGTTAAACAAGTGAAACAACATATATGAAACAACTGTTAGAAGGCATTGGCAAGTAGTGAATGCCGGCAAGGCTTGAGGAACAGTGATTCTTGAGCGAAGGGCTAAGAATGGGGTAGAGGTCAGTTGGGGAATAAAGATGAGTTTTATTTGGGGATTGCCAGAGTGTCTGGGATTTGAAGGACAAAGCCCCAGAGGGGAAGAAACTTAAGAGAAAGAGTCCAAAAGATCTGTATACAATTTCCTCTTAAATTTTAGGCTGAATTCTAAGCAGGGCAGGATGAGACTTCAAGAAACCAACAGAAAACAGCATCTGGGAGGGGAAGGAGCTGAGCAAAGATTTAATAAACAGGACACAAAACGCTAATCATAGAGGCAAAAAATTGATAAATTAATTGCATTGAAAGTAAGGACTTAAGTTCTGATTTACAGTTTATGAAGCTATTTTCCTTTTAGAAGCTTTATTGCTTTACCTCTCCCATTTGAATTTATGATTATGTTTTTGTTTGGTTCTATGGCTCTAAAAATGATTCTGTAGAGGAAACAGAACCATACAGTGTGGGATTTGTAAATGGGGTGCCTTTACCCGCTGCTCACGCACAGGGGTTTTGAGCAGATTCGGTTCAACTCAAATTTTAAATTTTGGGAACGGGGTTCCCCACCGCTATTCCAATGGGTATCTATGGCCACATTGGGTGAGGGTGGAGGGCTGATCAAAGCAGAAAATGTCAAGCAAATGTGTCTTGTGACCCAGATAGCATCATGCCTTTTGGATAGTCAATGGTCAGCAGTTGGAGGCTGAAAGCTGACAATGTGAGGTCCTTAGCAGATACTGAAGGGAAGACAAATAGTAGTAAAATACATCCCAACTGAACTGATTCTTAACAAAGAAGATGTTAATGCTCAAAGTAATAACTCACGAAAATTAAGTGATGATGTAGTAATAAAGGGATGTTGACTCTGATAGTAATGGCCAGTAGACGGCTATTTCTGTTTTCCATAAGGAAAAAAATATTGTATTGCTAACATAAAACTGCCTCAGTGGTTAAACGTTTCTTTAATTGTCAGAATAACATTCCAGACTACTTAAACCTTAATGCTCGTTTTTCAGAAGTATTTCTCTTTATTATTCTACAGGTGACTTCACTTTCCCTAGGATGACAATAGCAACACCAATGCTTTTTTTCTTTAAATTCTTGAATCATAAATGTAGCTAAGCCTTCAAGTCTATCTATGACATTGTTTTATTCATGTTATGAATTAAATTTTATTTTGTATTTGTTGGTTAATTGAATAACATCTGCTACATATATTTAGAGTATGTCTTTTCAAATAATGACATCATATTTCCAGGCAATTTTAAATAAGTCCAACTGATTTGAAACAATCAAAAAATGTAGACCAAGAAACTATTGTCATCAAGTGAGATTTTAGACAGTATAAGGTGGAATTTATGTCTCAAAAATTCCAAAGGTATTTGAAACTCCATCAACCTGGTATATGGCTACTGATTATAATTGTCTGGGAAATGTTGATGTATCGTTTATTTCATAACTTTACATTGGCGAGCTATTCATTTATGGTTTTTCTCTTGCATTTTGTATCGCAAGTAAATCATCACTAAGTCAATCATAAATGCCATCTACACATTTGTCAAAATTTAAGGTCATCATCTTTAGTTTCCTTATCAATTCTTCAAATGTTACATTTCCCTTTGAACTGAATAATACATAGCCGGGCTTCCCTGGTGGCGCAGTGGTTGAGAGTCCGCCTGCCGATGCAGGGGACACGGGTTCGTACCCCAGTCCGGGAAGATTCCACATGCCGCGGAGCGGCTGGGCCTGTGAGCCACGGCCGCTGAGCCTGCGCATCCGGAGCCTGTGCTCCGCAATAGGAGAGGCCACAACAGTGACAGTCCCGAGTACCGCAAAAAAAAAAAAATATATAATATAATAATACATAGCCCACAGTGAAAAGAAAAATCTCAGCTCTGATTTTATAGTTAGTTCTACACTCCTCATCAGAGGAGAAAAGGGTCTGATCTCACAACCTATTTATATAGCTTTTAAACTTTCTAAGAAAAATAAAGTTCTCTATAATTAATGCCTAGTGGTATAAACATCCCTGCTTTAGTGGTTGCCTGGTAACTACATACTGCAGGCTTGTGGGGTTGCTAAAGAGGCTGAATAAACGGAAATACTTAGATTCATTTCCAATTCAGGTGGATGAGGGGCAGCAGCGGGCTAGATTTCTTCGTTAAAATTGTTTTTCCGTAATGGTTTTGCACTAAAACATCCTTCTGCAGTAAAACTTACTCTTGTAAATGACTTCTGCAGATAAGAGTCCAATCAGCAAGTAATGGTTTAAGATTTTAAAAACATTAAATAGAACTGAACCAACACTGCTTCATTGTTCTGTATTAGCCCTAGTTTCTGTTCTTAGAGTGACCAAACTGGGGAATGATGTTCTTACTGAACCTTTAACTCTTCAAAAATATTTTATATTTGGACATTCCTTTAGCATTGAATGACCAAATGCAATTCTCAGCTAGAGGTGGTGGTAAAAGGGACTGGGAGTGATTATAATAATATATTTATGTTTAGCTTTGGCTTGCTTCTACCTGGCAGACTTAATTTTCTAATTATGTTTTGCTTTCGTTTAGGTAAAATTAGCTTGCATTCCCTTGGCACACACCAACTGCAGTTGGTGGAGGAGGCCTTCCAGAACCATAGGCTGTTGACAAGAGTGGCTAACTAGATTAGGATTAAATTTACTGAGTGAAATCCACAAAGAGCCTAAGCACATGCAGATAATGACAAGTTGACTAAGAGGGAATGTAGTTAGGTCATATAAAAACTCATTTCTGGCAATGTCTTGGTTTCAAAAACATGTGATAGATACAGGGCACTCAAAGCTCATCTGTGCTCTTTTGTTAGAGTTCCTTATGTCAAGATTTGGGGCTTCCCAGGTTGGTCACTGTGGTGCAGACAGGGATAAGCATGGTCTGGAATATTTAAATTGTATAACTATAGCCTTGTGGGTAGAGTCAGAAATGATTTGCTACTCAGTAATTTTGTCATTTGGTAATACTTAGGCATGATAACATATGGTTTGCTCTTTGGAGTTAACATAAATGTTGTCATTGACTGAAATAAAGAATTCTCTTATTCTACCAGGGAAACTGTTTTAGGATATGTGTAAGTTCCTTCCATGTGAAAAGATGAAGCGTCCCATTGCATCATTGTGTATAACTCTTTGGGTTTTTGGTTTAGCGGGTTGGAGGATGTGGCTAGTGAGGCCGAGGCCATGGTTTAATCAGAAAGCCACTTGGCTCCCCAAGCTAAGTTTGCATTTCTAGCTGCAGAAACCCATTTCATTGGTCTTAAAAGAGAATCTTGAAGAGTGTGCTATGGCGTAGCACAAATACCTCTATTCCAGGATTCAGAAAATAATGAAACCAATAGTTTTCTCTGTTTGTAAAATATTCAGTATCTCTCCTTCCTTTTTTTTTTTTTTTGGCCACACCGTGCAGCATGCGGGATCTTAGTTCCCCGACCAGGGATCGAACCCATTCCCCCTACAGTGGAAGCGCCGAGTCTTAACCACTGGATCACCAGGGAAGGCCATCTCTCCTTCCATTTTAATGATGAAAGAAATTTACTGATTAACGATCATGATTCATTTTGTTATATATATTAGTTTCTTTTCTTCCTGTGTATACTTCCATCTCTCTTCTTTTCCCCACCTTCCAGAAATTTTCACTCTAACCCTGGGATGTCTTTTTTTTTTTTTTTTAAGCTGTTTATGAAGCTTCAAAAGATTTAATTTCTAGAGCCATCAAGTCACTACCCTTTCAGATCTATTTTGGTTTGATGCTAATAGAGCCTGTCTTTGTGCAAAGGAAGTCTTTCAGAAAGAGTTAATTTGCAATCTCAACAGAGGCTAATTCTCAGGAGAGTAAAAAAACCCAGCAAGTGTTCTCCAGGTGGAGAAGCAGCCTGGGCCAGGCAGCTGGTGAGGCAGTTAACTCCTCGTGTTCTACTTCTGTGCAGTAGGGTGGGATATTCCTTCAGCCCTCAGCAGTGGGCAGTGGCAGCTTTAAGGTAGAGACAAAATGCTGTTTGTTTTCCTTCCCATGTCCTAGATTTTGGCAGTTAGAAAATGTGCTGTCCTGTGATTTCTTCCTTTTTTTTTTTTTTAACCTGTTTATTTTTCATTTAAAAAAAAAAAGGTGAGAGGGAAGAAACCACTCAGGGATTGATTCCTTTGTGATGTGATTCTGCTTTAATTTTATTTAGACTAATAGAAGCTATTTCATCCCAATGACGATTTTTTAAAATTGAGCTGCATGTATAAAATGAATGGGATTTGCTTCCCAGAAATATTGTCATGTCATATTCCCAGTTCTTAACTCCCAAGTGAAGTTTATTCTTTATTTCCCCCCCCCAGAAGTGGGCTGGTTAATTTCTTGGGTAGTAATTCAACATCAGTATCAAGTATCAGTATCAAGAAAATGTATTACCTTGTGATGTGAAAATGCATTTTGAAAAGAACAAGGAATGCTTTTAGGTTTCAACTTAAAATTTTTACTATCAGTTCAGCACCTAAGTTTTACTGTCAAATGCTTTTCTTTCATCTTACAAGGAATCTAGTTATTCTAATATTGAGCAATTTCAGAGAGAATATTTCATAAAAGAAAGTGGTACAATGAACAGGGATGGAAAACATAGGGCTAAGAGAGGGAGTAGCTATCAGAGTGAAGTCAAAGAAAAATAATGAGCACCTCTGGTTATAGGATACCCTGGAGGTGATTTCTAAACCTTTGACCCTTAACCCCAGGGTTCCAGGTGAAATTTCTTTCTTGATGTAGACCTTTTCTGGAAGGGAACTTTTTACAATGTATTGATCCCCCCCCCCCTTCAGGGCCTTTGCAGAAAAGATTTTTCTCTGCCCCGTTTTGTGTCATATTTAGATCTAGTTTGGAAAGTGAAGCAATAAAAGTGCTGAAACCTTTCATTAGGAGTCTGCCATTTTAAAGAATGAACTCTGATCTGTAACCCTCAGACTAAACATCATCTTCCAGAAATTCAAGTCCAGGATTTGGTTATGGTTTGCTTTTACTTCTTTGAGACACAGCTTGAATGCCTCCATTTGATTTTGTGCTTTCAGCACATTTTTGGGATCTGGTGATTTGGGAAGGCATGTAACCATACGGTCTTGATAAGGTGATAGATTTTCACATCCTAGGAATTGGCAGGAAAGGGTAGGAACTGAATCCGATGTGGGAAGGGAAAATTAAGAGCTTGAGCCTAACTCACTCATCTCATGAGATACCTTCTGAGACCTATAATTCCCATAAAATCAATTTTTAGGCAAGTTTTTATTTTCTTTTTGTTTTTTGGTGTGTGTGTCCCCACCACATGGGAGTAATTCTTTTAAATTCTCTTAAAAGTAGAGAGCTTTCTTTTACAAGCGATGACACTTAACACTTCTTGGTTAGCCCTTCAGAAAATCACTCAGTTTTGCGGTAAAGAACGAAAAAGTGCCTTGCTTCACCTTTCTTGAAAAGAGATTGTATAGAAAGGTAGGGCTGAGGGGCCGGGTGTAACGTAATAAAGGGTAGCAGCACGCATTTTGATCTGGAAGTTGATGGTTTTGAGAGAAGGAGAATCAAACAAAGGCAGGCATATACACCAAATGGGTAAAAACGCCCTGGCGGCAGTATTGGATGTAAAAAAAATTTTTTTCTTTTTCTTTTTTTAAGAAAAAAGCAAAGGGTGCCTTCTGTGTTTTCTAGAGGTGGGCTAGAGATGGGGCTGAAGTGAAGGACTTTCCTGGCTCTAACAGAGAATTCGGATTAGGGAGGCCGGGCATTTAATCGGTCCGTCGTTGCCCCGCCGGCTCGGTGGGGCCGTGTCAGGCGAATCAGCTCTTGGGCGCCTTCTTTCCTTCGCCTCGCCCTGGAGCTTTGATTCTGCCCTCTGCGCTCCGGGCCTTAACCCGGCCTGGGCACGTGCCCAGTTCTCTCACCTCAAGGAGCCGGCTGATGGCTGGCAGCCCCGGGCGGGGACCAGGCGGCGGCGGGCGGCGCACCGGCGCGCAGCGAGTTAAGGCGGCGGGGGCGGCGGCGAGGGGGCGGAGGGAGCGCTGCAGCGGCGGCGGCGGCCCGGCTGCGAGCGCCCGCGTCCCCGGAGCGCCGCGGGTTAAGCGCCGCCCGCCGCCGCGAGGGCTGAACCCGGAGCTGCCGCTCCGAGCTCGCATTCGGATCCGCTAGAGCAGGAAGATGGCGACGGACGGCGCGAGCTGCGAGCCCGACTTCTCCCGCGCCGCAGAGGAGGCGGCGAGGGCCCCGGCGGAGGCGGCGGTAACCGAGGTCCCAGGGTGGGCGCGGGGTTCCGGGGTGGGAGCCCCCGGGGCGCCCTGCCAGCCCGGGCTCTTCCGGGTGCGCTCTCCTCGGGGTGCCCCCTCCTCGGGGTGCCTCATCCCCCGAGGCCGGGGCGAGGCGGCCGCCTGGGTTGGGGATACCGCCTGTCCTTTCCGAGCCTCGCGGGAAGCAGCCCCGGTCCGCCCGGTTCTCGGGGCTCCCTGCGTGTGGCCTCTGTACCCACTTCCTCTGCTTCGGTCGGGTTTGGCCAGGGGTGAGGGCTGGGGTGTGTTTCCCGGCGAACTGGACACCCTCCCATTGTTGGCCTCTCTCTGCGCGCGTGGCTGTGGGCGCGTGTCTCGGGGGTGCCTGGCACCTCTCAGCGGACCCGGAGAGCAGCGAGGGGGAGGCGGGTTGGCGCCGAGCAGGTGTGGGGATGCCCATTGTGTGTGTGCGTGTGTGTGTATTCATTCGTGTGCCTGAGACCCCTTGGGAGAGACCCCTTGGGAGAGGCCCCATGCCCAGCTGTAGGCGCTGCTGCCGCTGAGCGCCGGCGCTTTGGGTCCCAGCTGCCTGCTACCCCATCACTTGGTGATGGGGATTGGGGTTGGGGCGGGGGAGGTGTCCTCGTTCTTCCCGAGACTATGCCCCGGCGAGGTGGAGGTTCAACACCTGGTATCAATACAGTGTGTTTCTTCCCTGGGGTCTAGAAGCCAAATGAGCTTCCATCCATCGCTGGTCCCTACTTTCACCCCCAGAATCTCCCCGTGCACAGAGGCTCATCGGTTGGTTTCCAGCCCGTACCTTAGGGGAAGGCTGATCCCACATTTCCTGCGTGGAAATGTTTTTGGGGTTTGGGAAGCAGCTTGGTAGGAGCTGCAAGAATCTGCAAAGAAAGGCAGCTCTGGGAGCGCCTCCCACCCTAGGCGCGATTCTGCTGCTCCCCCAGGAGATTCCGGGTAGGATGCAGTGAGCCGAGCGTGGACGCCCCTCCGTTTTTCCCACTCATGACCTGACCAGACTCGGTGAGGGAGCAGCTGAGGGCAGGGCCAGGTGTGAATAGCCAGAGCTGCTTGAACTTCCTCCCCTTGCATTTGGAGGTAGGGCTTTCTGGAGAGGTAGAGGAGAGATGTGGAGGAAAGCTACTTGGGCATGAGAGGAGCTGAGCCTGGGAAGGAAAGAGAGAAACAGGGAGAGAAGGAAACACGGAGGCGGAGGGCTGCTGATTTCCACTTGTGAAACTGGCAAGTTTTGATTTGAAACTTTTAGGAAAATAGATTTTTCATTCTTTACGTAGAAAATGTGATCTTAAGATTTCGTATGAAATCTGCCTACTTGTGATGCAGGAAATCAGTTCCCCTGCGTGAAGTAAAAGAAGGTAGCTATTAAGACAACAAACCTCTCCGAGAAGTTGAAGTGTTTGGGTACCTTCATCCCCAAGAGATGGTAAGGGGAGGGGAGTGAGAGAAAAAAGAAAGAGGGGTGTGTTTCTTGTTTCCCAGGAAGGTTGAATTTGTTTGTTTAATTGACTTAAAATGGGTTTTTCTATTACCCTCAGTATTTTAATCACCTGACAATTAAATCAAAAACAGCTGAGTTATGCTCTGTAGCTGACCTATAGTTTTATTTGGTTAGATTATAAACAGAGCCTTAGACACTAAGCAGATTTTTTTGTTAACAAGTTCAGTGTTCCCTTTCTGCTGTTTAAAATTTTCAGGAGCCTGATTTTTAACTGCTTATAGGTAGAAGTTTGATCATTTCACCCTGGTTGATTTGAATAGCCACGGAAAAACTGTGAAAGTGAAACTCCTTTGTTATTTCCATAAAATCCTATAGGGTTCTGAGGAGATGCAATAAGAATTCTTAATATAGTATTTAAAAAAAGTTTGATACTTTAGTGAAATTTTAATGAGGGCTTCTTATGCAGTAAACTGAACATTTAACTTTTCACTTAATAAAGTATAGTCTGCCTATATCAGCTACTTGACCTATAGACTGATTTTTTTTTTTTTTTTTCTTGCGGGACGCGGGCCTCTCACTGTTGTGGCCTCTCCCGTTGCGGAGCACAGGCTCCGGACGCGCAGGCTCAGCGGCCATGGCTCACGGGCCCAGCCTCTCCGCGGCATGTGGGATCCTCCCAGACCAGGGCACGAACCCTTGTCCCCTGCATCGGCAGGCGGACTCTCAACCACTGCGCCACCAGGGAAGCCCCCTAGACTGAATTTTTAATTAAAGAAAAGTTAGGTTGAAGAATATTTGTCATTATAACTGCCTCTTATCTAATGATTAAAATTTAAAGGCATGTTGATGCATTTTGAGTTTATGGCAGCCGAGGACTTAATTTTTTAGTGGGTAATTCTTTTTTGAATTTTATTTCATTTCAAGTTGGTTTACTTATTATGCATTTTATATGTATATTTGGCAGTAATGAGTCAATGGAAACCCAAAGCAGTAGGCTATTTTCGAAAGTGAATGTTTTCACTAAGTTTTGACTATTTAGATTGTTGCTTAGAGACAAGTTTAATTTATAGTTTTCAGCTTAATATGATTTTCAGTGGAGTGCTTTAAATTTAGTTTGTGGTCCTTGTTCTTAGCTGCTTAAATCCTGAAAGCATCCCAAGTATAAGGCTAAGGTAACAGCTACATTATTCAATAGGGTCATATTAATAGTCTTTGCTGTGAACCATGCCGGAGACCTGGGTTATTTTCAGCACCTTAGCCAAATGTGATGACTCTTAGACTATATTGCTATGTCTACTCTGAAAATACGTCCTAATGGATAAGGCACTATGGAAAACAGAAATCTTCCAGCTTTTTATTGTCACCAAAGAATTTAAGAGTGAAAGGAAAATGTAGATCTTTTTAGAACTATGTTTGGGAAGCAGACCAACATTCTTGTCATTCTGGGCTTTTCTGGAGCAACTAATATACAAAAAGTAGATATAAATTTTGTTGTCATGGTGGTAGTGACAAGAAAAAACTTGGATAATTATTTTGTTAAAAATGCACAATAGTGATGTTAAACAAATTAGCAGCTGGCACCTTGAAAATTGTGTTTCCAGGTGACAGTACTGAACGTAAATGCAATAAAAAGAAACTTTTTAGCCAATTTTGCTAAGCTTTCTTTAAAAAATTACAGTTATGTGGCAGCTATAGAGTATTGAAAGTTTCACAGTATAATTTAGGTAAGAAATATTGTAGATTTAACACACATTACCAAATACATACTGAAGTGGAGACATTGTAACATCTTTGCTGTCCTAAAGTAAAACATTTCAGTGCTAGAACCTCACATGCACCAGGGAATCAAATCAAAGACCATGGTGTCATGAGAGGCACAAAAAATTTGCATTAGGAGTCTGGAGAAGAAGAGTCACAGGCAGGATTCCTAGTGGAAAGATCTGGAAACATTCCACAGAAGGATGGAGGACTTGAGCAAGGAGACTGCAGGTAGCTGTGTACAAGTGTGGTGGGTTTCTAGGGTTCCTTGAGAGGGGGCCTAGGGCAAAGATGAGCATAAAAGTTTCAGTCTCAAGTATGTGCTTTAGAAAAACTGCTTAAAGGTTGAAGAAATTGACAAAAATGATCCCCAAAGATAAGAATATAACTGAGTTTATCATGATGCTTCTTACTTTGTTTATTTTTAAATAGGTTATATATTTATGTTTGCATCTGTTTTTTGGACTTTATTATCGTTGTTGCTATCACTGTTATATTTCCCACAGGAGCAATTTTGTTTAGAGAAAAATATTTGTCCTCCTCTGTGATTGAATACATGCCTAGGCTAGACTGCCAGTTGGTTTTATCCTCCTGTGTTTCACATAACTTTATGAGGTGAGAAAATGGTTCACAGACTTAGTACTTAGCCATTTACAAATATCTGCTGTTGATCATATGCACAGCAAGGCCCTGGCTGGGAGAGAGCAGCCTCATCTTTCAAGAAGAGCAGTGTGGGTTTCATTTGTAAAAGCTAAGGTTTCTTAGCACAGTTCCAGGCACATTGTAGATGTTCCACCAATATTTATTGAATGAAGAAAATGAACACTCACCAAGAGACTGTGTCATAATTCTTAATGTTGATTGGCTAACTAGAAATTTTACTTCATGTGTTACTAGATTGTGATGAAACTGTTGTCCTGAAGTTTGTAGTAATTAACATTATAGATGTTAGAGGGCTCCTCTTGTTTGAGCACAATGACCCTGATTCTTATGGTTTTGGGTTTTTATTTTTATATTGTCCCCTTCTAAGCTGCTTTTCTCAATGATATTTCAGATACTTCACAGATTTTCTTTTTTTAAAATTTTAACTTAATTTCCAACATGGTTAGTTTTCCCTTTAAATTTTCCCTCTTCAAAACAATGGTTGAGGCTGGGGATGTGTAGGTGGAGGGATGGAAATTGCACCGCTCCCATCCCGAATTCTTCTAACAATAGAGTCAAGGCCAAATCACCCACTGGGGTGTGGAGGAGGGGATGGTTGAGAGGCGATCAAGAGGGAGATGCAGGGAAGTTTGGAAACAGGAAAAGGAAGTAGAAGGAAAGATTGGGCAGGAAGGAGGTTTGCAATAGTCTGCACA
This sequence comes from Pseudorca crassidens, assembly GCF_039906515.1. Taxonomy (NCBI): domain Eukaryota; kingdom Metazoa; phylum Chordata; class Mammalia; order Artiodactyla; family Delphinidae; genus Pseudorca; species Pseudorca crassidens. The sequence goes on along the minus strand of NC_090303.1, from coordinate 75,568,711 downwards.
TGTCTAGAAACGTGGGACTAGATTTCAGCTTTGAAGGTGCCCAGGAAGGATGGACAGTTTCTCTCCCTTCTGCCCCTGCATAGTTTACCACCTAAGCACTGTCTGATTATTGCTTTAGAAGGAGGCTTTATTTGAATGCACTTGATTGTATTCTTCTCTGTTGGAGCTCCTTTGCAGGACTAATATAACAGGGAAAAGGAAACTTGTCTTTGATGATTAGGTAAAGAAATGGAGAACAGTTACAAAAGAGATGATGATAATGATGACATTGAAAGCAGAGGATTTTAAAAATTTTACTTTAATTTCTTAAAATAACTTGCACAAAATATTGAGATCATATTATTAATGCTGTGCACAGTGTGGTGCCATCCATGTAGAAATCCTGGTTTAAGAGAAAAAAATTGTCTTGGAATAAATTGTTAGTAAATAACCAAATAGGTTGAACATGGATGTAAAGTGTTATTATAGTAAGTGCAGTAGAGCCCACATTGTTACGTGGAATGGACACTTCTTTGCAAATGATTTGGTTTTGACATTTTTATATTTCATTGAAAAGGCAACAAGGTAATGCCAAAGGCCTGAGTTCTTCTACAGAAGGGCCTTGTAAATGTAAGAAGATCATTTAGTCACTCATGTCTCAGCTCTTCGCTTGAAAATCAGCGTGCTGACCGTTGCCACCTGCAGATAATTGAAGTGATAGTCTTCAATGCATTCTAAGCTCCTTAAAGGACAATTACTGGATCTGGGTGCCAGCTCACACGTGAAAATGATCCATGTCCCACATAGGGGTGGTGTTAACATTGAAAAACTGAGTTACGATGGAAATAGACATTTGCTTTATCTGAGATGTGGTCCTTTTTTTCCTCCAAAGTAAAAATGGAGGCTGAGAGGAGATCTAAAAGGAGGAAACGGGAGGTAGCTGCACTTAATTACCAGAGGCTACTGCCCCTAACTGAGCCACGTTTGTGCTTTTCATTCCCATTTTCTCGAACTTGAAATTAATTACATCTATTACCAGGTTTCCTTCCTGAGGGTCTGTTTACTTGTTGGTTTTACTTCCTTCTAATGCACTGAGTTGCTTGTCTTGCATGACAGACCCCGGGTGGGGGTGGCATGGTTGATTTGAGGTGCATGGCCATGGAGAATTGATCCCAAGTTCTCAGCATGTGGCTTTAAAGGCACACGCCAAGTTGCCCTACTTTAGGTTACTGTAAATGGTTTTTGAAAAATGAATGAAAATGATTGATCAGTTACTTAGTTGCCCCCAGAGTGGGCCATAATATTGTACCTAATAAGACTAGTATATCCGTTTACACATCATTTACATGGTTTGTGTTGTTATACTGAGTGAAAGAGGCATTTTCACACCAAAAGCAGGAGGCATATATGTTAGGTAAAATCATGTAAAGATGTAATACTCTTGCTGTCCTGACACTTCTAGTAGAGGTGAGAAAATAGAGTAAATATGGATAAGTAAATTTAATATAGTGAGGAAATACACAAGGCAGGGCATGATTAATTGTAAATCAACGAATAGAACCGACTCTAAGACTGAACTGAGAAAATGAGAGATTTATGTGTCTGGAAAGACATAAGGAAGTGGGATTCGAGCTGTGTCCTGAAGAAAATGGGATTCAGACGAATTAGAGGAGAAAGAAGGATTAGGAAGAACGAAATTAGAGGTATGCAGCCCTGGGCAGAAAAACTCTTACCTCCCTCTAGAGAGAAGTCAGGAGGAATAATCTCAAAGCAAGACATAACTGCAGAAATAGTTTGAAATAGTTTTAGACCATGGAAACACGTACTTTCCATCGTGAAAATCCTCATAACTGGCCAAATTCACATTTTAAAAATAATGTAAGGGTTCTTTTTAATTTTTTCATGTTAATGATAGTGTTCACATTTTGCTTTTTCTCCTTAATCTCAGGACGAGTTTCATTGCTTTTCCCTTCCTTACAGCCTTTTTTATTCATTCCCAAAGCATAAATCTTGCTTACACAGGAAGTTCTGAATGCATTATTAATTATTAGTACCCACTATTAAACTGGGAGGAAAATACATTTCTGTTACTTCTGAGTAAAGAGGCAAACTCAATTTTCTTCAAATATTTCTCAAAGGCTTCAATGAATGACCTAAATTTCCTCAGTCCAGTAATCCAGTTACTCTGATGGTATGTGAAATCAGGACATTTGGTGTCTGGAAGAGATTTTAAAGATCACTTAGTACAACATTCTCTTTTTACCACTGAGAAACCGGAGGTCCAAAGAGATGAAATAAGGTTCTTTCAGTCCATCTGCTTTCTCAGGTACCCCTCCTCCCTCCCTTGTAAATTCATTGATCAAATGTAGGCACAACCCACTAGATTTGAAACTGGAGGAGATGCTCTTGGTGTCTGTGAGAGAAGCCAGAGAACATGTTTGGCTTTGTGTCTGGTCACTAGATTTTCACCATAGCTGATGTGTTTGGGCAAAGATCTGAGGGACACTTCTGCCACTGTGACTCATAATAACTCCTGAAGGCTTTTATGGTACCCATCAATGTGCTCACCCCATTAATTCCTAAAGGATACAGGTAAGGGTCTTCTGGTGCTTTTTGGCTGTGACTGTCGAATTCCCTACATAAACCGAGTATTTTAGATTTGTTTCTTTCAGGAAGAGTGGGAGGAGAGTGATAGTGGAGGAAACTTGGTATTGGCCTATGTTCAGTTGGCAAGTTAAGATGACAGTTCAGCCAGGTTCTATTTTGTCATCTTCCTCCCTTTCCCTCCCTCTCTCCGAGCCTATAGGAGACTATCCAGAAGAATGCCATCCCCACACCTGCTCCGCATAATTCAGAGCTGTTGCAGACTGCTGTGTTGAACAGGAAGAGTTTGAGGTTGTGTCTCCTCTTTCATGTATATATGCCCCAAAGAAGTCTTTCTATCTGATGGCCAGACTCTGGATTAGTTTAAGCTGCCTGTGCCAGATTTTTAAAAATAGGTGTTAAGAAGTGCTTTTCCTAGAGTACTTTTCCTGGCAGACATCAAACGTGACAGGCAGGGGAGTGGCCTGCGGAGCTGAAATCTACCAGTTTCTTTTTTTTCCCTTTACTTTCTGAGTGCCTTGCCATCACTAAAAAATGAGATTTGGATTTTTCTCTGTTAATTAGGAAAAGCTGTTGCAGTAGTAATAAAGCTTAGTCTCTGAACATGTCTGCTTTGTTTTTTTGGGGGGTGGGGAGGCATGGGTATCATGTTGGCTTAGGTGCCTTTATGGAGATCCTAATGTTTTATGTGAGTGTGGCATTTAGATCTATCCGGTCTTGTCTCTTCTTTTGAAAATTCGGTTATCAAGTTAGTCTTTTAAAATATTACATGATTTATCATCAAAAAATGAGAGGATGAGAGGAAACTTTTGTAGGTGATGGATTTGTTTGTAGCATAGATTGTGGTGAAGCTTTCCCGGGTATATATACTTATCTTCAAACTCATCAAATTGTATACATTAAAAATGTACAGCATTTTTATGTCAATTTTACCTTGAAGTGGGTTAAAAATTACACAAGTTAGAATAATTATTTTGCTCTTAAACCAAGAAACTTTAATAATGGCTTTTTCTATATCTAAGTACTTTTGCACTATAAGTGCATCAGGTCAGATAAATGACGCTTAATATGAAACAATAATAGTTTTTTTAATGGGATTTTTGCTTCTGAGCTTCTTTATTTTTCTAAAACTACCAAAATGTTTTGAATTTATTTGTAAAATACTGAGAGTCCTAAGACCTGTAACATAATTCATGTACTTTCTTTTATCCAGTTTTGCCGGAATAGGGAATGAAAACATCAAGTATTGGAGAATGACCCTTTGAAAATATTCTTATAATATTTTTATGATTGAAGGCCGGCATTAGAAGTGTCTTTAGTGAGGAAGTGGCGGTGAGACGTAGGGGAGAGAGAAGCAGGCAGACAGATGCACTCAATGTTTAAAATAATACATCACTTAATATATTTTGATGGGAGACAGATTTTTTTTAACATTCTCTGTAGCATAATTTATGGTTTAGCAAGAATCCTTGTAACAGTGTTTCTTTAATGAATTTTCCTTTTTATTGACGGTGATGTATTAAAAAATAGACGTGTTGGTTGCCGGTCACATGTTGTGATGTTGATGATGATGGAACCAGGGCAAGCTCTCCTGACTCTAATGTGAATCAGAATCTTGGCAATGTCTTTCATAATTTATTAGCTTTTAAAATGGAGTGCTTTGCTTGGGAAGCTTCAGGGAAACAAGGACAATAAAATGTACAATTAATTAAAATCTTTAGAACCACCAGCAGTAGCATTAATAAAATGTTACCATCTAATGCACATAGAATTGCATCTAACTCTCCCATCTCAGTGGGGAAAAACCAGGATAAAAGAGTCTTTCATCATAGTCAATAAACTGAGTTTATTGGACTTGGGCTGATAGATTTTCAAAGAAATAGGCTCATAGCCAATAGCCCTCCTCCCTACATAAAACATCTGGGTGCTCTCAGCTTTAATAATAACAGTCACCTGCCTTTATTTAGTACTTCATTGACATGTTCCTTTTTTTTAATCGAAGTATAGTTGATTTACAGTGTTATGTTAATTTCTGCTATACAGCAAAGTGATTCAGTTATACATACATATGTATGTACATACATACATACATATATATACACATTCTTTTGTTATATTCTTTTCCATTATGTTTTTTCATAAGATACTGAATATAGTTCTCTGAGCTATACATATACAGTAGGACCTTGTTGTTTATTCATCCTATATATAATAGCTCACATCTGCTAATCCCAAAATCCCACTCCATCCCTCCCCCAACCCCCTTGCGCTTGGCAACCTCAAGTGTGTTCTCTGTGTCCGTGAGTCTGTTTCTGTTTCGTAGATAGGTTCATTTGTGTCATATTTTAGATTCCACGTATAAGTGATATCATATTGTCTTTCTCTTTCTGACTTACTTCACTTAATATGATGATCTCTAGTTGCATCCATATTGCTGCAAATGGCATTATTTCATTCTTTTTTATGGCTGAGTAGCATTCCATTGTATATATGTACCACATCTTTATCCATTCATCTGTCGGTGGACATTTAGGTTGTTTCCATGTCTTGGCTGTTGTGAATAGTGCTGCTGTGAACATGGGGGTGTATGTCATTGATAAGTTCTTGTTTAATCCTCACAAGAACTTTGTGGGATAGATGTTGGGATTTCTTTTATATAGATGAGAAAACAGACTCAGATAAGTTACAGAATGCTTCTCCAAGTATCGTCTTTGGACCAGAACCACCAACAGCAGCGGGAGCACACAGAAAGGCAAATTCACAGCCCCACCTCAGAATCAAACTTCAAGGAGGGAGCCCAGCAATCTGTGTTAACAGATTGTTAATCTCCAGGTGATTCTTATGCCTGAATTTGAAAAGAACTGGGTTATAAGACTTACGTGAAATAAGTATGAATGGGAGCAGAATTTAAGCCCTAGTATATTGGACTTTACTATTCACAGAACATCCATAAGTTAACCTTCCAAACAAGGGTCTCCCAGAACTATCCATCCTGTAGGCTTGCTATAGGTTTTTTTCTTTTTTTCCATCCTTAGCCCCTGCCTTTACAAATAACTGCTCTGTTGAATGTATGTACGAAAAGAAACAGTTTTAAGAGGAAGATCCTTTGAAAATCTTTCTTCAGAGAGCCAGCTAGCTCTGGTCTCTTTCCCTTTTATACCATCATCTTCTTCCAGAAGGTTCTTTGGAAACTGAGAAGTGACCAGTTCTGGCCATACCTGTTTGGAAGTCCCTGGAATCGTTTATAGGCTTTGCTATGTTTACTTCTGTGTCATCACAGTGATAGTACAGTGTCAGATACATAGGTGCTAAACTAGTTCTCATTGGATCATTGATAGAATAGCACTGTTTTCATCTCTAGAATGTTGGCACTGTGCTGACAAAGTGTGCAGACAAATCCCAGTACTTGGTTGCAGTTTTGCCATTTCCTGGTTGTGTGAACTGCGTGCATTATCCGACTCCTGAGCTGTGGTTTCCTCATCCGAAAAATAGAGGGGATGATACCTATTTTATAGGTTAGATTTGGTTCTTTGAGAGTTCTTTGGAAACCACTGGGTGCTAGGCAGATGCGAAGGCATGTTCGGAAACGTCCTGAAGACTGGCTTCTGAGGTCGGGTGTCCTGAGACGTTTGGGGATGAACGTGTGCTCCCCTCCCTCTGATGGCGACTGGGTTTGTCAAATGAGTCTCCACGGAAGGGAGAAGTGGACTGTGTGCTGTAGAGGAAGCTGGGGCTGTGGACTCACCCAGGCCCGGCTGTGAGCACGCTAACGCGTCATCTCTCAGCTTCATCTATAAGATGGCTATCAGCAGACCTGCTTGTAAAAGTTGTTGTGAGGAAAGAGGGCAGAGTTGGAGACAAGAGAGTTGGGAACCAGACTCGCCTGACCACAGGCCCAGATGACTGCATGTGGGTGGCAGGCCAGGCCTCTTACAAGCACACTACATGTGCGTGTGTGTGTTTGGTCGCGGGTAGCACAGAGCATGCTTCTTCTAAAGGGGCAGCTGCTACTTGGCTCTGCGGATTATTACCCTGTGGGAATGTGAATCTGGGGTTACCCGGTCATCTGAGTTTTGAGGGGAAGCCAGCGATCTGGATCTTTGGGTGACATCTTTAGATTTTCTTAGCACTGACTGAATAAAACAAAACACTTTGTGGCCCAAGTAACACACATCTGTGGGCCAGATTTGGCTGTAGGCTGCTAGCTGGTGGCCTCTGCTGCAGTGTTCTATAAACATGACCTGTTATTATTGGAAGTCTTGGAATTTATAATAACCTCACAGGAGCCTTTATGTTGGGGCCCTTCGAGCAATACGTTCGTGCTCTCTTTGCTACCTTTGCAACTTCTCCCCAACACACCCTGGGCCTGTTTTGATACAAACTCCAGGGACTTTAAATTTGTATTGCACAGTATAATTTAAAGAGATCCTGAAGCTGGGTGGGGAGGCAGGCTAGGAAAATAGATCTCAGTGGAGAGATTTGGGATATTGGCACTGTGGTTTTTACCTCTCCTAGAAGGTCAGACCGTGGATTGCTGCCAGACGGGGCCCCTCGGGTTTGCTGAGCCACTGGGATAAAAATGGTCCATTGCATACCTTTAGGAAGTTTTTTCATTTTTTAAAATTTGTGTTACAGAAAAAAGACTTCGATGTGGACAACCTCAGTAAATCAGAGCTTCGGATGCTCCTCAGCGTGATGGAAGGGGAGCTGGAGGCCAGAGACCTCGTCATCGAGGCCCTGCGGGTAAGAACCTTCTAGGGCCGAGTCCCATTTCTATATCATTTTCTTTTCTCAAATGGCCAGTGGCAAAGCTGCTGCTTCTTAATTTTTGAGTCATGTAGATTTAAAATGTTACATCAGGTTAAAATGTGCCCTTTACCCCAGATACCAACCCATAACCTTGATAAGCCCAAACACACACTGAGGTCAGATGGTCATTGAAAGGAGGGGGAATGATTCTAAACCGTTTAATTTGAGGAACTTGAGAATTAAGCTGTATTGCTTCTGAAATCCTTTTATGTTTCCCATATGTATTTGGTTAAAGACACAAGTTCTCAGAAAATTGGTAGCTTGGTATCCTAAACATATGTGAGGCCAGTGAGGAAAAACTAAGAGAATCATTTATAAAAGAAATTGCTGAAAATAGAGGTTTTTTTCCTTCATGTATAAATTATGATTTCTTATTTTCAGAGACTCTTGAGTTAAAAACTAAATGTTTATATGTACATAATGTATCTTCGAATAGTTTTATTACTTTTTTCATCTGATCTTACAGTAATTTTTAACTTTCCATAATTTGCAAAGAATTATCTTCCAGTATATTAGAATACCTCAGTAAAGTTTTGTTTCCTTAAAAATTATGTTAGAAAATTCTACATCAAGAAAGTTTAGGGCTTCCCTGGTGGCGCAGTGGTCGAGAGTCCGCCTGCCGATGCAGGGGACACGGGTTTGTGCCCCGGTCCGGGAAGAGCCCACATGCCGCGGAGCGGCTGGGCCCGTGGGCCATGGCTGCTGAGCCTGCGCGTCTGGAGCCTGTGCTCCGCAACGGGAGAGGCCACAACAGTGAGAGGCCTGCGTACCGCAAAAAAAAAAACAAAGCTTAACTGGTCACTCCCAAGATTGCGCTTGTTTTGCTATGTGAGCCAAACTTAAGGTTTTATTTTCCTCTTTTATATTTAATACTTTGTATGTAATCAGGTGTTTCCTGACTCTTGGTCATTTGACCGAGAGGGATATATTTATTACACAGGAAGTATGGATTTATTTTTTTCACCAGGGAATATTTCCTCAAACTTTGTCTTAGGGAGTTTATTTTAACAAGTGAAACTCTGTGGAATGTATCAATAAAAACAAGGTTGCCCCTGTGGGTGCTAATATGGTGGGGAAAGAGAGAACGGTGGACGGTCAGACATAATGGAGATGGTGGACACGCTGAGAATCCAGTGGGGCAAGGGGCAACAGTTCCTGAAATAATGAGTTAAGTACATTTTCATAACCTGGAAATTGGTATAGTGGGGATAATAATTATTCTTCAATCTGATGACAGAGAATGATGGGCTCAGAAAAAGTGGAGTGTGATTATACCAGCTCCATGCCAGTGATGAATTGAGGGTGTTGCTTTTTGAACGATAAGAATTGCTAAGTAGACTTGTGCACAGTTTGATAGTGAGAGGTATTCTTCCTGTTTCACTTTTGGGACATTTGCACTGTTTGCCAGTGTATATTTTCTTGAATGAACTTTGGGGGAGAGAGGCTAAGGCAGTGCATCACTCAGATCTGTGACCCTCAGCCCAAGGAGAGAACAAGGCAGCAGTCACCTGTGAGGCCAGTAGTGTAGCTTCTTGAGAGCAAAGAGATGTGAGGGCTTCAGTTCTCCCTTAGGTATTTCTCTGTCCCTCTCTATTCACCTGTAAAAGGCATCAGCACCGTGGCATTGCCCTCTGCTCACACAAATGTTGGAGCATTTAGCAGAGTCTGTGTTTTTATATATCACCTTAGCAACCACATGTATTTTTCATTTTTACTTAATTGCGATACTTTCAAACTTGAGCAGAGGTAAAGGCTTGCTAATGATCAGGGCTTGCCAAACTGAAAGTTTTTCATAGAATCAAAGCACGTTGGAGCTGCAAGGAGCCTTAGGTGATATTCTAGTTCAGGATTTGCATATCTATCAGACCTAGTTTTTCATTTTCATAAAATACTTTGTATTACCCTTTTACTATGCTGAAATGAAATGTATGGAAAATTGCATATGTAAGTAGGCTATGTTAATAATAACGAATACATTGCCCTAATTGTGATAAAAAGTAACAGGAGAGTAATTTATAATAAAATATTAGGTGTTTCAACATATAACTGCTCAGGCATGACTAGTGGAAGACATGATAAAATAGATGGCTGTTCCCACCTATTCCCATAACATTGACATGAGTGCAGTCGTTGCAAAAGAATCCTGATCCACACGTGCCATGTCATTGACTTGGGTACAGGGAGCAGATTTACTATTGGTGAGGTGATTTTTCTGAAATGGTGAATGACACTTGGTAAAGTTCCCAACAAAAGCAGACATTTACATGACAGTTGAATGGCTGAAAAATTTAGTGTTCATTAAAACTGAATTAAAACAACTTGTTTATGTGTGGAAAGAAGTTACTCTTTAGGCTCAGATAGTCATACTGAAGGTTCTAATGAAAGGAATGAGCAGAGGGACATTTGAAAATTCTGGGGACTTGGGACAGTTCCTGAATGTGTAGCAAACCCCTAGCCCTGTTCCCTAAGTGCCAGTCACTGTGAAAACTAATTGTTCTTGCTTATTTCCAAGACCTCTAGGGTACTGCCCCTGTGGAGGACCACTGGCTGATACCAGTCTCTTTTATTTATAGACTGAAATCAAACAAACAATAAGGAAGTCCAAAGAGATTGAGACTTCTCAGGTTGAAAATGTGACATGCCAGAACTTGGCATGTTTGGAGATTCTTAAAACCTTTCGTCCCTTTTTAACATTGAGAATTGTGATTGATTTGTTTAGATCATTGCATTTTTAGGAGTAGGTAATAATGTAATTTTCATATACCTGTTGTAGCTGTGGTGGACTCACTGTGGTGATTTACTGATTGACTATTCCCTTGGGGGCATTAGTTGGAACTGGTGAAACTAGTGAAATATTTACTTGGGTCCAGATGTGCCCTTTAGTTACCTTTTCCTTTAACAGTAGAATATAATTTAGTGACTGGCTAGTGCCCCAGAAAGAAATTGGGAAGGAGAGAGAATGTGAAACTTTTATTTTTATTTCATATTATAAGATAAACTTATTCCTAAATTAAAAGTCAAAATCTAAATTAGTAAACAGTATTCAGTTGGGCGAAATACATTTTGTTTCAAGAAAAAGTCAAAAGTACTTTCTCAGTATAGTAAAGATTTTTGAATTTAATATGTAAATTGTGATTTTTTTTTGAGATACAAGATGCCTAATTTGTGCCCTGAATTTTATTAAAATTTAGAAATGATTTCTGTTGTGAGGCATTCAAACTCTTTAGAATTTTAGAAACTTTAAAAAGGTATTTCAGACCAAGCTGTTTTACTTTTTTAATCGTGTTATCCTGATGCTCTTGATTGTCAGGTTACCATGAAAAGTTGCATAGATCATTGAATTAATGGCCATAGACTTGTCAGGACAATCCATAAATATGATTTTGGGGGAAGGGTGTCAGGAAATTACAATATATATTTTGGTACTTTTACTGTTTTCAGATGTTTAAGGTAAAAATATTTCTCAGTAAGTTTACGACTCTATAACAGATATAATATTCTAGACATTAATTTTTATTGGGGGGAAATTATATTTTAAAAAGAGCAATATTAATGGAAAATCTGAATTGCATAAAGCTGCTTAAATGTAATATGTTTTAATTTCATCGCATAAGAAATATTTTGTTTCTCAATGATTTCCCTCTCATTCACATAAAGTAGGAATAAATTGTTGAATGAATATATTCTGTATCAAATAAAATCTAGAAAATACTTTGGAGTTTAATAAAGAATGTGTGCAACAAGAAGCAGCTATATTTTCTGAAAACCAAGATAGACACAGAGGCTTCTGAATCAAACTTAATTGAATGTTCAAGATATGAATATACAACTTAATCCAGAAATCATTATTTCAGTGCTCAGTGTTTAGTTTGTGGAATCCTCTGGCCCTCACTCCCTTTTCCCTCTTGCTACTAGTATTTTTACCAGCATCTTACTCAAAGGGGAGACAAAGGCAGAAGATGAAAATGCTGTAATTATAAAATTTTAAGGGTTAAAATTGTTTTAGCCTCCATTTTTACAGGGTCTAGCCCGCTTTCATTAGCATGAGTTTATGTAAATATTATATCATTGAAACAATGAATTCCTTGGGCAGGTAGCTCCAGATTTGCCTTCTTTTTCCATTTGGATTAGATAAATGAGAATTAACACTATTAACAGACAGGGCAGTTCTTCATCCTAACCAGTAGTCACTATAGAGTGACCGTATAATCCAGATTTTCAAGTCTTATTCGCACTGAAACTTGAAGAAGTTAGCCAGTTTAACATTTCCTCAGATAGACAGCATTTGTAGCCCTTGTATCATAGGGGATATCAGATTTTAGAACTGACTTGGCAAGCAGCTGCAACAAAGAGACCCAAAGTATAATAGATTAAATAAGTAGCTCATTTCTCACATACCATTCTGGAGATGACTGATCTCTGCTGGAGGGGCAGCTCTGTGCCAAGTGGTCTTCAGCTACCCAGGTGGCTTATTGCTCTCCTTTAGGGAATTAGCGTCTTCTGTACGGTTGAAACTTGGTCAGTGCCACCTCCACATCCCAACCTACGGTGAAGGGTGGGGGCAAGGGAGGAAATGAAGGAGAAGCAACTTCCTGTAAGCAGCGCACACACGTGCATTGGTGAGAACTTTTGTGGACGCACCTAGCTGCATAGGAAACAGGGAAATGTCACCTACTGACTGGCTACATGCTAGTGCTGTGGAGGAAGGGAGGAGCTTAGAGGACCCCTCACAACCCAATACAGCCCATTATCTTGGTGTAATGTTACCGTATACAGTGTCCTGGGATATGGCACAAGAAGATCCTTCTTTCTCCTTCCCTCAGTAGATAATTTGTTAAGTGCCTACTTTGTACCAGGCACAGAAAGTTTGAACTGAATGTCACTGGAGCTTTATTACAATGCCAAGATTGTTCCCATTTAGAAAATTCTTGTATCTTGACTTTATGTATTTAAAATTAATTGTTCTGAGTAGTGTCATTTGGGCCTAAGTTATACTTTCTCAGGCGGTGACTCAGTATGTATTTTGCCTAGAATATCTTCCTTTTTGAAAACCTGACCTTCCATTGGGTTCAAAACTAACTCAATTAAAAAAAAATTTTTAACGGTTTTGTTTTAAAGCAGGGTTTTTCCGCCCTCAGCATGATTGACACTTGGGGCCAGGTGTTTGTTGCTGCTGTTGTTGCAGGGAGGGGGCTATCTTCTGCACTGCAGGACGCTTTGTAGCCTCCCTGGCCTCTGTGTGCTCACTAGATGCCAGCAGCACCTCCCTAGTTGTGACAGCCAAAAAGGTCTCCAGATCACCCCCATTTGGGAAACACTGCTGTAAAGTAATACTGGTTAAGGAAATGCCACTTTCAAAACTATATTTGCTGAAATAAATATAAGAACTTTAATGATTCAAATATATTTTATGATACAGTGATTTTCCTGTGAAATATTTTTTCTCAAAGCTAAAAATTAATCTGAAAATGCCATTTTAACAAATTTCATGACTCTTTCAAAACATGCCACATATTTAAAATTGCATTATAGCTTCTTAGGCAGAACTTAAATGTTTTATTTTTAAAATTCAAAAACCTTTATGGCTGTATGTCTCAGTGCTGGAAACTTTACATAGAACGAAGTCAATCTTTTTAAATAAAATGAAAGCATTAAATAGAATAATGTTTCCACTCATTTTGAAAGCAGCTGCAAGTATACTAGAGAGTATTGTGAGGGTTTTCCTCGTATGACTTGTCTGCTAAATAATGATAAAAGAATAACATTCTGGTTTCAGCTAAGTAAAACACGCAGCCTTTTGTATTTCAAAATTCTCCTATGATTGCAGGCAGTTGACTGACCAAAACGTACCCTTTTTTGTGCTGTTTATTTTAATTAACGAATGAATTTGCTGAGCAGAGCTGAATTCGTGAAACATAAATTGTTTTCTTCCCCGTCTGCTGAGATAACGCCTTTGTTCTGCGTCTAGAAAAAGGAAGAGAGTTGACCAGACGTTGTGTTTTTTCTGCAAGCGAATGAGTTTTTCATAATATACAATAGCTGATGATTTTTAAATAGCATTGTATTTGGTCTAGTAGGGCAAACAGGAAATATCAATTTTGATTTTTTCGGAGAGACTTTATTTTCCCTGTTGAACATTTGCTATTAATGAAGGAAAAAAATAGAAGAATATCAGGCTGCTTTCTTTTTAATATTAGGGGTAGGGGATGAAGAGGTACAAACTATTAGGTATAAAATAAGCTACAAGGAAAAAAAAAAGAAAAAAATAAAATAAAATAAGCTACAAGGATATATTGTACAACACAACAGGGGATATAGTCAATATTTTGTAATAACTATAAATGGAGTATAACCTTTAAAAACTGAATCACTGTATCGTACTTATAGAATATTGTACGGCAACGGCACTTCAATAAAAAAATATATAAATGGAATCATATGGTAAAAAAAAAAGGTAATGATGCCATGAAAGCAAAGCGTTTATCACTACCATTTAATACGCAACTGATGTCACTCAAGTAACATTTTCTTCCTGATTATTAATAAATCAGTAGGATATCTGTGAGAACAAACTAAAGATGAAGGTTTCCCAGCTCAGTGATGTACCATTTGATCCACACTGGGTGCAGGATAGGTTCAGGGTTACAAATGGTATGAAACCAGGAATGTACTTTTGTACACTTCGAAGATTATCATAATTTGTGGGACTGTCAGTTCAATTAACCGTTACTTTAGAATTAGTTCCCTGTGATCTGAAAATAAAGGGTGTTCCTTTGAGGCATTCTGATAATATTTCAGCCATCTCATCTTAACCCTCAGTGGCTAAGCTACAAGTCATGGGTTCTTGTGGGAATTTCCTTTGCCACATATATGACTAATTCTATCTTGATTATAAGAAGAAACAAGGGTCTAAAGCAGTACCCAAAGTTCTACCCTCCTTCTCTTTGGTTGTGGTTACTTTGGGAAGAAAAGAGGTTTCAGGTTCTGCTTTTCAGTTTTCTGAGTCAAAATATAAATAGTTGTTGAACAAATAAGAAAGGAAAGGCTATATCCCATATTTCAAATGTAGTTGGACAGGGTGGGGAAAGGTGAGGGGATCCAGCATCCATTTCTTCAGCAGATGTTTATTGTCTTCAGACATGTCCTGGGCTTCGAGGGTCGTGACCGAGGGGTATGCTTTCTTTCTCATGGATCTTAGAGTCTAGTGGGAGAGATTGACATTAAACCAATAAACACAATATCTAAGGACAAATTATGATTATGAAAGAAAAGGAAAGAATGTTACGAGATTCAGGGTAGCTTACATTGGGTCAGAAAAGACTTCCCTGTGGAAGTGACGCTCCCTGAGACTTGAAGGAGGGATATCCTGAGCCCAGTTGGAAGAAGGGTGTTCAGGCAAAGGGAGCGGCACATTCAAAGGCCCTTGGAGAGGAAGGAGCTTGATACTTGATAGGAACTTCAGGAAACCAGACAGCAAGCAAGAGTGGCACAAGATCAGATACAGATGGTGGCTGGGGCCAGACCATGCTGGAGGGCGAAGGCTGTGGAAAGGCTGGATTTCATCCTACATCAGGTGGTCAGCTGTTGATGTGTTTAAGCTGGAGAATCCCAGTGATTTGATGTGCTGTTAAAGTCATCTTTTAAGAAAATGCAAAATTATAGTGTATTCTATTTTTTGTATCAGAAGTTTAATTTATTAAGTGTAAATATTTTTAGCTTATCACCACTTCCAAAGGAAAAATTACAAAGAACACCCTAGCTGTTGGGCAGACAAAAGTTTGTAGGAGAGCCATAGTAAAGAGGTAGAATGTCACAGTGGTTGTCTTAGAAATGTGAATATCTCAGATGCTTCCAAATATTGCCCTTGAAGAGGGCATGGAAAATGTGCTTGCTCATCACTTTTGTCACTTAGCCATGAACAGTGTTTTTCTTCAGAGGGTTAAGATGAGCTGATTATGGTTTTTAGTTAAGGTCTTGTGCACCTAAGATAAGATGGATAAGGTAAATCCTCCACTTGAAATTTTTTGAAAGGCAAAATTCTCTCTTCAGTTGTATTTTTTTTCCCCAATCCAGTTCTCCTCAGTTCAGCTTAGATTTTTAAATTAAATGAAATTTTGGTTAAAAGACCTCTTCTTTCATAACTTAGGTCTTTAGAACTTTACAGTAATCTTATCTGTTATAAAATCAAATGCCTTTTCAGCTTTTCCACAGAGGGTTGGGAAAAGGAGCAGAAGATTGCTTCACATAGTGCTAAAGATGACCTGGCAAGAATGTAAGATACATTTCAGCGCGGTCGGAATTTGTTCTGCTCCAGGACATCTATGTTGGCCTATTTTAAGTGGACCATTACAGGGCTTATGCTCACATAATTACCCCTTACAAAAATAAAATGCTAAAGCCGACAAGCTCTCCAGCAGCCCCGACCCCTTCTCATGACATTCTTCCATGGAAAACAGACCGTGGACAGAGTCTTCTCTTGGTGTCAGGCACTGCACTAGGCACCTTACCTGTATTAAAGTGGAGTTGCCTCTCCTATGGGTATTAGGTTTTAATGGTTAAAATAAAGCAGATAGTAAGCCCTTGGGAAGCTCTTAACTTACCAGTAAAGTACATGAGACATAGTTTTGTATATACAAGCCTGAGTAGTGATTTTTATGCACAGCATAGGTTGATTCTCACCAAGTTAGAAGGAAAGGACCATCTGTGTGCTGGTGTCTGGGCATTGCAGCTCTTCTGCCTTTAAGGAAGACTTTAAATCCCTAGGTAAATGGGGTTGGGTGGGTGCTTTAGTAGCACATCTCTCTGGCCTTAATGCAAAGTCATACGTTTGTCTGAATTCTAAGGATTAAACAAGGTCATACGCTGTAGCACCTAGCAAAGGATCTGACACGTAATAGGTGCTTGAAAAAAGTATTTGCATTTGAATCTCAGTTTGTGTCGGTAGAAAATATTTTCCCCTGCACTTTCTCCTCCTCACACTTTGAAAGTTATAGGACTAGACCTTGGTCACCTGCTTCCTGTCTAATAAAGTGGGCATTGCTTCTTATTTCTTAGGGTAGAACTCTCACTCCTCAAGTCAGAATTGGCCAGATGGAAACTAACGCTAATCTAGGCTACTAATTTATCCTTGCAGCCCCTAAGGCAGGCAGGAAAATAAGCAGTGGTAGGAAACAGATGGATATTTTGAACGATCAGACCACAGGCTGAAAAGAGGTAGAGTCAGCATCATTTCTGGGGGCTCCTGTGGTGGCTGTATGGGTCCTGAGTGAAGAGAAATGACTTGTCAGGTGTTGTCCAGACAACGTTTTCTAAAGTAAAATTATCCCCCGCCAAAAGAGGGCTTAGCAATTTTGGAAATTTCTCAAGTGTTTTGGGAATAGGATAATGTGTACTGTCAATTATTTTTAAAAGTGACGTTCTAAGTGTATAGAAATGGTGGGATAACAGTTAGACCTATGAACCGTTATAAATACTTATCCTACAGCTTGTCAGTCTGTTTCCCACATCTTCATATTTAGGCAGCATACGCTTTTGTATGTTAAATCTTTGATTTTCGGTGGCATTGCTTTAAACTTGGCATGAATCATTCTGTTTACAGCCACCTTTGTTCCTGGCCATCTAAAAGTGAAGAGGAAGGAGGTGGTTCAATCCTTTCAAACTATCATGTGATATCACTTATAGGTGGAATCTAAAAATGGATACAAATGAACTAACTTACAAAACAGAATCACAGATTTAGAAAACAAACTTATGGCTGCCAAAGGGGAAAGGTGGGAGGGGGTGAGGCATAAACCAGGAGGTGGAAATTAGCAGGCATACCCTTCCATAGAGAAAATAGGTAATCGATAAGGAACTGTTGTATAGCACATAGAACTCGGCTCAACACAGTGTAATCACCGGAAGAGAATATAAGACTGGTAAGAGTCTGAAAAAGAATATATAGATGTCTCTCTCTGTAAGTGAATCCAGGAGTTGTACACCAGAAAGAAACACAGCATTGTAAATCAGCTATACTCCACTATAAAAATAAATTACAAAAAAAAATCCTTTCAAACTAAAACAGTTTCTTTTCTACAACCTCCTTCCTTCACCCCATGATTGTGGTCTAGGCAGTAGGCAAACTGAAATCAAGAAAAGGGTCAATTCCATTTGACTCATGCTTCCAAGGAATCCTGAGGTTTGCTGCAGTTTCCAGCAGGCAGAATTTGGAGCAGGACGTGGGGATGGAATGGGACTTAACATTATTGAGTTTTTATTATGTGCTGGGCACTTCACATACATTATCTCCTGTCATCTGTATGAAATCGCTTGATCAGTTACAGTTGCCCACTTTAGGAATAGAGAAACAGCCTCTGAGAATCAATAAGCCATTTTCTCTCTGACTCCTAACCTTGGCTCTCACCATGCCTCTGCTTCAAAGGAAACATGGATGACACTAATCATTTTCCTAGAGCTGGAAGTTGTCATTCATGGAATCTTTATCTTACTTTAAATGCTGTGAATTCCCAGAACATTTCCCACACACCTGTAGTCAATTGTAAATATCAAAAGCTGCACAGAAATTGAAACTACACAGAAATTGTTGTTGGAAAGTCTTCTGTTTAATCAAGTGCTGTTCCCTCCCAAGTGACTGCAGGTAATTATAAACAGAAGTAAATGCGGCAAGACTTCTAAGATCTTATTGAATGGCAATTATGAAAATATAGAAGAGCATCATTGATTTTTTTTGAAATGTTCGTTTACTCACAAAGAGAGATCCCTTGGGAGGATCTTCCCTCTAGAAGTGTCTGAATCTTGTGATCAACACTCTAGAAGGTCCTAACCTATGATCCTGTCTGCTGGAGAGGAGAAAGGATGCAAAGATAATAACATTTTCCTGCTTTGTCATCTCTTGCTGTGTTACAAACCCCCCGGAGATGTAATGGTTTTAAAGAACAACAATCATTTATTTTGCTCACACGTCTGCAGTTGAGGCTGGGCTTTTTAGGGACCGCTCACCATCTGCACCTCACGTGGCAATGGGAGTAGGGTGGGGGGGTGGCTGGAGGATCTGCTTCAAGATGCCTCCCTCATGTGCTCGCTGCCTGCTGGGAGATCAGTGGAGACTATGGGCTGGGGGCTTGCGTTCCTCTCCATGGGCTGCTTGGGCTTTCTCGTCTCAGGGTGGCTAGGATTAATCAGTGAACATCCTAGGAGACAGGAAACAGAATCTTGTAGTGCCTTAAAGTTTGGGTCACAAGGTCACTTTCCATTATATTCTGTCAAGCAGTCACAGGAATCAGATTCAAGGGGAAGAGACATAGACCTGACCACCTGGGAGGAGTGTCAAAGAATTTGGGGATGATGTTTCAAAAACTCCAGAAAAGTGATACTTACTGAGCCCTATCTGCCAGAAGTACTCTTTAGGACTTTATGTAGATTATCTCATTTAATCCTCAGCTGTCTCCCTTGAAGGAGATGTATTGTCATCTCACTTTAAGGCTCGTGGTTAAGAAATGTGTTCTGTGTCACACAGCTGATGAGTGTGGAGCCAAAACTTGGACCCAGGCCTTTCTGACTGTAAGTGCATCTTCCTAACCACTCTCCTGTATAATGTAGTGGAAGAGAGTTGTGCAATGGCTACTAATTATAATGCAAGGCAGGCTTGTATATTGTCCTAAAGCATAAATGAAAGAGGTTTTTTTTTTTTTTTTTTTTTTTTTTTGCGGAACGCGGGCCTCTCACTATTGTGGCCTCTCCCGTTGCGGAGCACAGGCTCTGGACGCGCAGGCTCAGCAGCCATGGCTCACGGGCCCAGCCACTCCGCGGCATGTGGGATCTTCCTGGACCGGGGCACGAACCCACGTCCCCTGCATCAGCAGGCGGACCCCCAACCACTGTGCCACCAGGGAAGCCCTGAAAGAGTTTTAATGAAGATGGATGGCTTCTGGGAAGAGGTGGCATTCCACGAGTCCTTTGAAGAATGATTAATTTCTAGAGCAATTAATAATTAGAGCAATGAGAAGTGGGTATGAGTCAGAAAGACAGCATGAGCACAGGATGTTTGTGTGCTCTGGGCAGAGTGAGGATGTAAAGGGGCCTGGAGAACAGGCTATGGACTGAGGTAGTAGGAGCTGGGACAGGCTGTGTCAAGGAGGGTTTGAAGGCCAAGCTGAAACATCTGTGTGACTAATAGGATAGACAGGGCAGAGTCCCTAAAGATTTTTAAGCAGGGAAATGGACTGACCCTGAGGCATTGGTTTTCTTTTTTTTTAAAATACATTTATTTATTTATTTTTGGCTGCGTTGGGTCTTTGTTGCTGCGCACAGGCTTTCTCTAGTTGTGGCGAGCGGGGGCTACTCTTCGTTGTGGTGTGCGGGCTTCTCATTGCGGTGGCTTCTCTTGTTGTGGAGCACGGGCTCTAGCCACGCAGGCTTCAGTAGTTGTGGCACGTGGGCTCAGTAGTTGTGGCTCACGGGCTCTAGAGCACTGGCTCAGCAGTTGTGGCACACGGGCTTAGTTGCTCCATGGCATGTGGGATCTTCCCAGACCAGGGCTCGAACCCATGTCCCCTGCATTGGCAGGTGGATTCTTAACCACTGCAGCACCAGGGAAGCCCCCAAGGCATTGGTTTTCAAAGTGTGGTTTCCAGGCCAGCAGCACCTGCATCACCTAGGAACTTGTTAGAAAAGTTATGGTGTTAATTGAAAAAGTCAGACAGAGAAAGACAAATACCAAATGATTTCACTCATATGTGGAATCTAAAACAAATGAGCAAACAAAAGAAAAACCTCATAGATACAGAGACCAGGTTGGTGGTTACCAGAGGGGAAGAGGAAGGGCATTGGTGGGTGGGCAAAATGGGTGAAGGGGGTCAACTATATGTTGGTGGGTAACAACTAGATCCGTGGTGGTGATCACACTGTAATGTAGACAGATGTTGAATTATATGCTGTACACCTGAAGCTTATATAAAAAAGATGCAAGTGTTTAGCCCTGCACTGTAGACCAACTGGCTCAGAAACTTTGGGGGTGGAACAAGGTATATTCTCTGGTCTCACAAGCCCTTCAGGTGATGGATTAGTGCTCAAGTTTTAGAACCACTGGTCTAAGGGGTGGGTGGGCACTCACTGTAAAGCAGGTATGTTTTATGTAACATAAAATCAGGGTGCACTGAAATCCCTGGTGCTGAGTAAAATCCCTGAAAGCTGGAAAGGCTTTCTACCCAGTAAGCAGAATGGCCAGCAAATTGGTGGCTGCTGCTGATTCTAGTTGTAAAGAGATTTTGATGAGAAAAGGACAGCCAGTGGCTGGTCTCAGGACAGCTTCTCCAAAAGCCGCCATCAGGTGACTCAGCCCAGACATGTTCTCAAAGAAGCTGTGGGAATCATGCTAAAGGAGCTTTTGTGAATTGTTGGACTAAAGTAAAACACATTATCAAGACATTAAGAACTGTGTGTAAAAAATGGATATTCTGTTACGGTCAATGTGATAGTTTTATTTACTGCTTATACCCCTGATGGTTCCACAGATGATGTGATGTAGCTTACAAGAATAAAAACAGCAAGATGGAAAAATAGAAGTATGTAAAACTCGAGATTAGGGGTTAAAACAGGGGCACACAAGCCTTGTAGTTATAAGACCCTTTCCTCTAATGAAATCTTTCTTGGGGGCCCAGTACATAAAACAGAAGCTGAGCCACTGAGTTGAAGCAGAAGTTGGGGTTCTGTGCTTCCTGATGGGAAAAATAAAACAGTAATGGACAAGTTACATGATTTGTGTTGTTCATAAGGAAAACTGCCATGGCAGTTACTTCCACAGGGAAGGCAGACTCTGGGTTACTGAGGTCGAACATTTCTGTAGTGCCTCTTCAGATGGGAGGTGTTTTCAACGGTGTCCACATAAAGTGTGATAGCTGGGTGTAAATGACTGCTTTTGCCTACCATCCAGAGACATAAGTGAGAGGCAGGATGCTTAGGTGAGGTAGCCAGGGTGGAAGCGAAGGGCGTTGGGTGGTGGGAGTGGGGCAGGGCAGCAGGGGGTTAATGCACAGCTTCCCCCGGGGTTTGCTGTGAAGGAGGCAGTCAGTAGACACTCTAAATAAGCAGATGGGCTGTGTCACCTTCAAACCATTTGCCAGTGTGATCTCATATCATTTGCTGCTGTTCCTTGTTTAATCAGTTCATGTACACGTTTTTCAGACTGAACAAGTCATTTATATTCAAATGTGGTTAGGCAAAGCAGTAGCTCTAAAAATTTGAGGGGCTTCCCTGGTGGCGCAGTGGTTGAGAGTCCGCCTGCCGATGCAGGGGACACGGGTTCGTGCCCCGGTCCGGGAAGATCCCACGTGCCACGGAGCGGCTGGGTCCGTGCGCCATGGCCGCTGGGCCTGTGCGTCCGGAGCCTGTGCTCCGCAACGGGAGAGGCCACAACAGTGAGAGGCCCGCGTACCGCAAAAAAAAAAAAAAAAAAATTGAACATGGGACAAAAAAGTGTGAAAACGGTTTATATCGGTGCTTCCAAAAGAAAAGGAGAATTGATGTTAAATAATTATGGCTTATAACATTTTCTAAGAGTGTCTGATTACTGCCTGTAACAAACATTTTTGTGTCACAAATTTATGAATGTCCTTTGTAGTTTACTGTTAGTTGACATTAAGCACTGGATGTACCACACTATAGCACTGTAATAATTTCACTAAATATTTCCTCTAATCAACTGACTTCAGTTTGGAAGTTCATCAGTTTGAAAGCTTATCAGTTTTCCACATGCTTGGTTTTGGACTTTCCAGTTCCCTTTATTGTACTTTTCATGCTTTGAAGCATGAAAAAAAAAATGCCACATTTTTTCTGACACACCTCAAATGGTTTAAAATGTTACAAGCACTTTGGTAACCCTGCAGTCTAGAATTTCGTTACTCATTTCTTTTCTTCCTGCCAGTGGATTGTGTATGGATTTTTACAGGGCCTTGTTGCTACTCTCTGCTGTGTCTCCAAATGGATAGTATGTTTTCAAATTGAACTAACCAAGTGTAACTGTTGGTAAATATTCACTATCATTTTTGCTTCCTAGCAAGTTAGGCTACCTTACCTGAACTAAACTAACTACTGTACCCTGACTAAAAATGAGAGTATTTTTAGTGAGACAAAGAAGCTAGCTTTTAAGTCTTGACATTTTTAACAAAGGAGTGAAGATTCCCCGATAGGAATAATAATGGAGCAGCTTTTAAACATTTTTATTAGTAAAAATAATTATTAGAATTGGAAGTTTATACCAGCTTTGTAAAATGTAACAATTTACAGGCTATTCAAATGTCTCTTCATTAATCATTGTCCTAACTGTATAGATAACATTGTATGATATTTTAAAGTCACAGTTTTTGTTTTGTTTTTGTTTTTGTTTTGTATATGATCTATAGGACCCATATGGGATTAGTCTTTCTCTATGACAGTTTTCCTCACTAATAAGTGAGTTTTAATTCTTCATATACTAGAAAGTTACACTACTTTTTCTTAATAGAAGCATATATCATTTGATAAATTCTGACTTCAAAATTCATCCATAATCTTATCCCCATAACGTAGCTGTAGCTAGGTTATTCAACACAGTTTTATATTCTCCATTTTTATCAAACATTTTCAATACTTTTAGTGTTCCTAGTGCTCATTTATAGCCTTTTAAACTATACTGTATTTCATAGGCTTGAAGAAGTAAAACCTAATTATTCCTCTGTATTCTCTCATCTGCAATTTTTCTTTTAGTGGTGGGCAGGGATGACTTTCAAAATGTTTAATAACACTACACAGGCACCAGTGAATCAAGAATGCTTAACTGGGCTTCCCTGGTGGCGCGGTGATTGAGAGTCCGCCTGCCGATGCAGCGGACATGGGTTCATTCCGTGGTCCGGGAAGATGCAGCATGCCGCGGAGCGGCTGGGCCCGTGAGCCATGGCCGCTGAGCCTGCGTGTCTGGAGCCTGTACTCTGCAACGGGAGAGGCCACAACAGTGAGAGGCCCGCGTACCGGAAAAAAAAAAAAAAAAAAAAAGGAATGCCTAACTAATGAGGACACATGACATCCGTTACACCATCTTATGCATACTGGCTGAACAAGAGCCTTCGTGATGGGTGTCTTTTGGAAACATTTTAGCTTGGAAAGGCTTCCACGGAGATGTGTAGTCCAATCAAACGCATTTCCTGTAAAAATCTGTCATCGTAATGCGTCTTGGTAACACCTGTTAATGATTTTAGGATGACCCTATTCATATAAACTAAAACCTGTAATTTAATTGGGTGCACTTTTTTTTTTTTTTTTTGCGGTACGCGGGCCTCTCACTGTTGTGGCCTCTCCCGTTGTGGAGCAAGGCTCCGGACGCGCAGGCTCAGCGGCCATGGCTCACGGGCCCAGACGCTCCGCGACATGTGGGATCTTCCGGGACCGGGGCACAAACCCATGTCCCCTGCATCGGCAGGTGGACTCTCAACCCCTGCGCCACCAGGGAAGCCCCCTGGTGCACTTTTAAATGACGTAATTTACAAAGAATTTTAAGTTATGCTGTTTAACATGTATATTTTCCGAATTATTAAAGCAATACATGTTCTTTGTAGAATACCTTTAAAAGGCACAAAAAAGGAAACTTTATCATTCAGAAGTAACCATTTTTCTCTGCATTAATGAGCCTACATGGTATATATCTCTCAAAATGGGATCATGCTCTACATAATAATTTGTTTAACCTGTTTGTTTTCTCAGTATACTGTGAACATGTCACTAGATATTTATCAACATTGTGATTTTTAACCACGGTATATTTGATGAAACCTCAATTGCCGGAAATCTCCGTACCCATTTTAGATTACGTGAGGTATCACCACAATTCCTCCTCTGCAGATCCCCCCAGTTTCCTCCTCTCAGTTTGCCCCATTCACTTGGCAGAAAAACCCCAATGCTTGCTAAGTTCAACTCTCTGCCTACCTCATGTTCACACCCATAGGGTAGTAGAGGCTGGAGAAAGACCATCCCACCTTGCTGACTGGACTCGCTTTAAATTCATGACCATATGTGCCTCTCGTTGGCCCTTGGTTCTGGTTGGCAGTGATAGCACATTTCTTAGTACTTTACTCGCCTGTTCCCCTAGATTCTTTTACACTTTCTTCTCCTTCTGAGACCTTTCTTTAGCACCTCCTCCCTTTGCTTCATTCTCAGCTGCTTTCAATTTCACTGAGAGCATAGAAGCAATCAGAAGGAACTTTCATCCTCTTTCACCATCACATCAACCAACTCGCAGGCATCTGTACCCACATACTCATTTTTCCTCCTCTCACTGTGGAAAGATTACCCATGTTCCTGGCTCAGGCTCAGCTGGCCTATGTGCACCCAGTTCCATGCCTTCTCAAATATTCTGGGACACCTCTTCAGCAGTTATCCCCATCCTTCTGTGTCATCAAATCTTTCCTCAGATTGGCACTGCCTCCCGCTGTTGCTTCATTTCTTTTTGCCATGTTACAGCAAAACTCCTTGACATAGTTGCTTACCAGCTGATGACATTACTTTTCTTCCACTCTCCCTTGGACCTAACTCTCATCAGGCTTTTCCTAGCGCTATAACTTCCAAAAGTCAACCCCATTTTGTAGTTGCCAGGAAACAAAAAAAAGAAATCAAAACAAACCAAAAAATAACTTTTGGAGTAAGACTTGGTTCCTCTTTTTCTTTCACACTTTCCGTATCCAGTCTTTGTAAATCTTGTTGGCTCTAACTATACGTACAACCTAACTGTTTCTCCCATCTCCACCGACACTTCTCTGTATTAGTTTCCAGCCAGAGTGCTCCTATTAAAACAGGAGTCAGATCATGTCATCCTTCAGCTCACATCCGTTTAGTGGCTACCTTCCCTCTGAGTCAAAGGCCAAGGCCTTTCAGTGCCCTCAGGACTGCGTGATGCGCAGACCCCCGCCCCAATCTCATAGTCCCTTTTCCCTCCTCCTCTGCAGCTCTGCCGGCCCCCTTGCCTGTTCCGCCTTGGAGCTTCTGCGTTTGTTTTCTCTGCCTAGAAAGCTCTTCTGAATGGACCTGTGGCCTTCTTCCCTTGCCTTTGAAGGTCTTTGCTGAAATGTCATCCAACCTGTTTATATTGCCACCCTGGCCACATCGCATGTGGTCCCCTTCCTTCTTTCTTCCTTTATTTAGGTCCATTACACATATTACCATTTGAGATGCTATATATTTTTACATGTTTAACATACTTACTTGTTTGTTTTGATTTTCCCACTAGAACACAAGCTCCTTGAGGGCAGGGATTTTGTTTTGCTTCACTGTTTTATGGTGCCTGGCTCGATAAATATTTGTTGAATGAATTGATTTAGATGGACTCCAAATTTCCCCTGTGAAATAAACGTACTTGTGTATCAGAGAGGTTAGATTAATGAATATTGTATAGAAATGGACGTATCCTGTTTTTACTTTTTTCATGTCATACAGAAATACTCATTTTTTGATTCTAGGTTTATACATTTTTTTGCTCTTTTCTTTTTCCATAGATGATAGAGCCATTGGGGAGGACAGTTTTTATGTATTGCTTTGTTCTGGGGTGTTACTTGAGTCTGCATTTCTAGGGAGCATGGATTACTTTCCTATATTTCATGGTATCTTCTCCCCACCCCCTCTTCACTCTGTGGTATATAGAGATTAGTGGTTAGTGTGGTACCATGAAGCCTGCAAGAGCACTTGAGAAATTGTGCTCTGATCAGGTGTCCCTTTCCCCCTGTTCACCAAGCCAGGGGAGCTGTTGGTTCTTTTATTTATTCTCTGCATGTAGCATTCCTGCCATTTGCTGTTCTGATTCTAATGGCAGCTACTTCTAAATTGTTACTGTTCTGTTTTTTTCTCTTTTATGCCTTGATTTTCTATTCTTTTGTACTGCATCATTTTTCAACCATCATGCCGGAAAAAGTGATCTTTTATCTGACCACACCATTTAGTGTCTGTATGTGGCATATAATCATGTATTCATCAAGCCTTTTTTTTTTTTTTTTTTTTTTTAGATGTTGGGGGTAGGAGTTTATTTATTTATTTTTGCTGTGTTGGGTCTTCATTTCTGCGCAAGGGCTTTCTCTAGTTGTGGCAAGTGGGGGCCACTCTTCATCGTGGTGCACGGGCCTCTCACTATTGCGGCCTCTCTTGTTGCGGAGCACAGGCTCCAGACGCACAGGCTCAGCAGTTGTGGCTCATGGGCCTAGTTGCTCCGCGGCATATGGGATCCTCCCAGACCAGGGCTCAAACCCGTGTCCCCTGCATTAGCAGGCAGATTCTCAACCACTGCACCACCAGGGAAGCCCCCATCCAGCCTTTTTTTTTATTTTTTGCGTTCTTGAGCACATCATTTCTGGTGGAAAGAAGGGGTTCCACAGAAAGTCTGTCTTTTTGTATTTGGGACTTAATTTATCCTTGGAGAGGTATGGGACAGACTATTTTAGGCTCCTGAGGCTACCACCACATTGCCATTTGATGTTTGGAAGTTGCTGTTCTCTCATTAATTTTCTGGCACAAGTGTTTGTAGAGGGTTCTTCATTTTCTGTAGCAAAGCTGGCACAAGTCTGAAATGTTCCAAAGACTTAATGAAAGGGTGAGGATGAAAGGGAAATAAAGACAGAGTAGTAGAGTCTGAACAAGCAGCTCTCAAGGTGTGGTCTAGTGTCCCTAGAATCCGCAAGACCCTTCTAAGTAGTTCAGGAGATAACAACAATTTTCTTAATAATAGGAGACATTTTCTTTTTTTTTTTCCACTCTCATCCTGTCATGAGTATACATTAAGAGTTTTCCAGAGGCTTTATGACGTATGATTTTGTAACAGATCAAATGAAGAAGCAGATATGAAAATCGGGCTGTTTTCTATTAAGCCAGACAGTAAAGAAATTGGCAGAAATATAAAACAATGCCATTTTTCTTTGTTTGATTTGGAAAATACAGTGATTTTTTTCCATAAAAATTTGTTTATGTTGACATTCAGTGGCTTTATTATTATCTCAGAATAAATTAATGAATAGACGTTAATTTTGTGTCTTAATTTCTTGTAAGATAAATAGCAAAAGCTACAACCTGAATAAACAAAAGCTCTTTGGTTCTTTACTAATTTTTAAGAGTATACAGGAGTCCTGAGATCAAGACCTTATAAAACCACTGGTCAGATAATGTGGGCTCGTTCATGTTCAGCCGTGTCCTCCCTAGACCCATTCTTCCTGCGGAGCCCATGCTGAGCAGTCTCTCTTGATTACTTAGGGTTTGCCGTCACAACTGAAATTTCCTTCTGGAAAACTTAGCTTTGTCCAATGATACTAGAAATAATTTCCTACAGGAGAAACCCAGACTCCTTTCCAAAGAGAGCGAGCCATACTGTTTGCAGCCGCAGGAAGCTATAACTGTAGAAGATGACGGCACAGGATCCCTGGCGTGTGCTTATAAATGATGCACCTGTGTGATAATAGTTTACATCTGTGGGGAGGGTGTGGGGGGGTGGGAAGAGGGC
The DNA here is from genome assembly GCF_039906515.1 of Pseudorca crassidens. NCBI lineage: Eukaryota > Metazoa > Chordata > Mammalia > Artiodactyla > Delphinidae > Pseudorca > Pseudorca crassidens. The sequence goes on along the minus strand of NC_090303.1, from coordinate 75,540,819 downwards.
AGGGGAAGCATTTTTTTTTTTTGATCTTGTGATGTGCCTGACCTCGACTTGACACTTGGGATACTGACAGGAATCAAAAATATCCCCTCCCCTTGAGTCTTTGACAGGGGTTGGGTCTTGCTGAATGTTCCACTTTTCACAAAAGAAAAAATTTTCCCCGTCTAGCCTATTTCTGGAACTAGAAATGTTTCAAAAGCCTACGGGTTCAATAAAGCTGTGATGCTTAGTTGTGGTTTTGTACTTTTCAGTCTTCAAAAACCTTTAAAATATGCCCTAAATATTTATGGAATGTATGAACAGGTGTTTCTGTGTGTATGTGTATATACTTGTCTGTGTATAAACATATGTGTTTATTAATTTTTATACTTCACATAAATTGGGAGGAATGACTCAGAGTTGGGAGAATAATTTGAGTCATAACTTTAGAAGTTTAGACTAATCGGATTTGATTACTTGGTAATTTACTATTGTTATTATATAGTAATTAATGGTCATAAAATATTTTATATGTAAAGCGTGTTTTTAAAACCATTTTAGGGTAATTTTGTAGAAGTAAAGATGGGTTACTCTGTGGAACACCGAGGTAATAGTGCTGTAGGTGATAAAGCTGAGGTGTAGGGAGGTGCGGCCACATGACCAGGGTCCTGCAGGGTTCGGCAGGACTGGTACCGAGCGTAGAACTAAGACCAGGCTCTAGGTTCCTGCCCATCTATCATGTGGCTCCTAGAGTCAGAGGCTTGATCTTCCTTTTTAGATAGAAGTAGCATTTTTATTAAATTAACCATGTCGCTGACATACTCACAAGAAGACATTAACAAGAGTAAAGTGCTTGGATCCCATTAAAGTGAGTAATTTACTAGCATAATGAATATAATGATTTGTCATATTATGTGTGTTGAAGTTTTTCATTTACTGTGATACCTTTAGCTGTTACTAGAGGATTTTACTAAACTACAAGATGCATTATTAAGGCAGTTGCGGGGTATTAATGCAGACTTTGCCTTTATTAGCTGGGTGCCTTTAGGAAATGTATTCCCGTACCTTCAGTCTCAGTTTACCACTCTGACAAATGGGGTATAAAATAGCTCTCTTAATGTGGTTGTCAGGATTTAATGAGGCTACGTATATAAACCCTTAACAGTAATAGCCCTTATGATGTGCCAGACAGGGAGATGGGGTGAGGGGAACAAACTGTGGGGAAGAATTACTAATTGTGACCAGATTTTGTGTTGAGAATAATAGGCAGGTTCTTATTTTAGATAGGGTGGTTAGAAAAGGCCTGAAAATGAATTTTAATGTTTCTCTGGGAAATGACCATGAACTTGTGGAAATTGCATTTTGGAGGATTTTTTTTTTTTTTTAAACTCCCATTTGGAACATTCGTATACATTATATAACAAGAATGTGGAAAACACTTTTAAAAAAATGAAGAGATTCTAAATAATAAAATGGTACAGTGGTTCCCAGATGCTTCATAAATGCTTATTATTAAAAAGATTTATATAAACAAGCCTAGAGCAACTATAGTAAGTCCTGAAATCTTTATTCTAGTGCAGTTTCTTTCAATATTTTATATGCCACTGTTCTCATTAACATTTAGGTAAAAGCGGAATCAAAGGTGGTATATAAAAGTTGAACCTCATAAATGAAATAGTAGGTTTTGGAGAATCTCTGCATCAGATCTTCCCAGCTGGATCACTTGTTAAATACCTGGTCATTTGTTTAAAACAAGTCTGAATTCGAATATATAAATCCTTTTAGTAGCTAGGATAGTTTTCAAAGATTGGGCCTGTGATTAATGCAGAGTTCATTGGTAATGCTTGAATAGTGTCTAAAGGGAACAATTGCCTGTAGTCTAAGTTGCACCCCCAAACAGGGTGTCAGATGCAACATTAAGCTCTTTAATAATATTAGCATTAGAGACCATGCTCCTGTTCTGTGCTATGTATTCTTTATAACATTCCCATACACTAGATGGGAAACTGCAGCTCAGCGGGTCAACTGTCTGCTGATCTTAGTGGCCGATCTCTGATCTTTGGGCTCAGAGTCTAGTTTTTGTCCGTTTCACCATGGTGGAAGCTCACACCAAAGGTGGACTCTGATGCTTGAGAGGGTTCGTAGAAAGCAGTGAAGTGCTGAGTGTTTGTAGAAAGCATTAAACTAAGCATCTTGTTACCTGGTGCTTACCTCTAGGTGGAGTCTATGTATCTCCCCTCAGGAGACTGTGTCCGTTAGACCCATATTACAGTTATCTCTTGCCACATAACAAACTTTGCCAAAATTTTGTGATTTTAAACACTGATTGGTTCTTGTCATGATCTCTGTGGGTTGGCTGGGTTCAACTGGGCTAGTGTGAGGGATAGGGCAGTAAGAGGTGAGGCTGGGAAGGCAGACAGACGTCAGATGATGAGGGACACCGTGGGCCACAGCTTCAGGTGGATGTCCCTTTCTAGGTCTTTTAGGTCAGCCTTTTTATACAGGTAGTTGGCATTTCTATAACTGGGAGAGACTGGTTAGAGCCATTGACAGGAAGTGTATAAGAGCAAAGAAGGTAGCCAGGGTATACCAAGACAAGAGAAGTAGAAATCAGAAAGAATCTGGAAAAGATGCTGTCAGAGAAGATTCATGGTGGTGAGAAAAGTTTGTCAGGCTAGCAGATGTTAAAAAAGAACATTTTGTTGGTGGTGGCGGGGGGGTGTTACCAAAGTGTGGAGTTCAGTGCCCTGTTATTGAGAAATTTTTTTGGTTGCAAGTGAGAGAAACCAAATAACTCCCAAGAAATACGCAGTCTCACTCTCTCCATTTCTCAACTATGGTTTATTTCTTCAGGTTAACTCTACTCAGGCAAAGACGCACTGGTTTCTTTGAAAACTATGACATTGGTTGAATTGGAGGATTAGGGTGTCTTCTACAAGAGTTACATTTATTAACCCTCCCAGCTGTATTCTTAAAGATCACCCTCTTCAGTTTTAATACAAAGAGAAACGTAAGGGGGAAAACACCCCATGAAATGATAAAAATTTAGCAGCATTGCACACCTATTAGAATGGCCAAAATCCAAACACTGGTGATACCAAATGCTGGTGAGGATGTGGAACAACAGGAATTCTCATTTACTGGTAATAAGACTACAAAATGGTGCAGTCGCTTTTGGTACTCCGGTGTGGAGGTTTCTTACAAAAATAAACATACATGGACCATACAGTCCAGGAATTGTGCTCCTTGGTATTTACCCACAGGAAAACTTACGTTCGCACAGATGTTTACAGAAGTTTTATTCATAATTTTGAAAACTTGGCAGCAGCCAAGATGCCCTTCAGTAGGTGAATGGATAAATAAACTGGGGGATATTTATGGAATATTATTCAGTGCTGAAAAGAAATGAGCTGTCAGGCCATAAAAAGACGTGGAGGAACCTTAAAGTGCAGGTTACTAAGCGAAAGAAGCCAATCTGATTCCAACTACACGAGATTCTGGAAAAGGCAAAACAGAGGCGGTCGAAAGATCAGGGGTTGTGGCAGGGCTGAGGAGAGAGAGACAAACAGCAGCAGCACAGGGGAATTTTAGGGCAGCCAGGCTGCTCTGTATGATGCTGTAATGGTGGGTTTATGCCGTACATTTGTCGAAACCCATAAAATGCGCAAGACCCAGAGTGACCCCTTGGATAAACTGTGTACTTTCCGTGAGGATGTGTCAATATAAGGTTATTAGTTGTACCAGATACACAACCATGGTGGGGTTTGTTGCTAATGGGGGAAGCTGTGCCAGTGTGGGGGGCAGAAGGTAGATGGGAACTCTCTGTACCTTCCTCTCCATTTTGCTGTGAGTCTAAAACTGCTCTAAAAAATAGTCTTTTTCAAAAAAAAAGTTAGCAGTTTTTAGCTTGCTAACGCAAGAGCATGGCTTGTGTTTAAAACCTGAAGTAGCAGGAAGAAGTAGAAGCATCACCTTGGTAACGAAGCCTCCTGTGACCATCCCTCGGACCCAGACAGCCTGGGTAGTCTATAAGTGGTGTATAAATTATCCTCTTTTACTAAGAGCGACAGAACTGGACACTTGTCCTTGTGTCAGGCAACATGCTATGCACCGCATATTAATTATCTCTTTAAACCTTACAACAGTCCTATGACTTAGGTATTATCTCCATGTCACACATGAGAAACTGAGGCTTAGAGTGGTTAGCAACTTGGGAGAAGTCACAGAACTAGGAAATTTTAGAGCCAAAATTCAAATCCAGGCAGTTGGAAACCAGAGCCTCCATCCTGGACTGAATTATGTGGCTTTGCCTCCCTAGAATCTTCAGTCTCTTTTCAGATGCTCAGGCCAGACCCTCTAGCTCTAAGCAAGGAGAGCCGTGTGAGTTACTGTGCCCATTTTCTTGAGGACGAGGCACCCCGATAACTCACTATGGCGTCCCTGGGGCCCAGAGGGAGGTTGGTTCCTACAAGCACCATTCAAACGCACCTTCAGCCGTCCCTTGTGGGAGGCTGGACGGTTAGGGCATCCATCCACCCATGGCAGCTGGCCCTCTTGGGTTCAGAATTCCACCTGAGGATGTGAGCATCGTAAGCTGTTTTTCCTTTTTTTCATGCTGGCAGTTACCTGAAGAGAGCAGGAAAACTGGAACACTGTTGTGTAACTCTGAAGCATTCCCAAGAGGCACCTCTGAATAAGTAAAACCTGAACCTTTTGCTTGTGTAGCTTTTAAAGGGCCAGAATTATTTGGTTCTGAGAAGATAAGTAAACCCAACCTAATACCTTCCACATGGACCAAAGAATTAACGTTCCTGTGTTGAAAAGAAAATAGAACAAATTATAAAATCTCATCACTTCTTGGGGCTTCCCTGGTGGCACAGTGGTTGAGAGTCCGCCTGCCGATGCAGGGGACACGGGTTCGTGCCCCGGTCCGGGAGGATCCCACATGCTGCGGAGCGGCTGGGCCCGTGAGCCATGGCCACTGAGCCTGCACGTCCAGAGCCTGTGCTCCGCTACGAGAGAGGCCACAACAGTGAGAGGCCCGCGTACGCAAAAAAAAAAAAAAAAAAAAAAAAAAAAATTCATCACTTCTTGAAAGCAACAGACTTGAATGCTCTAAATGATTTTTCTCCAAATGTTAAGATGGAGAAATTTATTATCAACGCTTTAGAAAGTAATGCTTGTTCATTTTAAATGTTAATATTATACAGTACTTCTTTACTAAATTGACGTAAGTAAATATTCTTTCCCTCAAACTGTGTACTTACCTTGCATTCTTACAACTTAGCATTGACATTTTAAATTGCTTCTCATGAGGAAGGAAAGAGAGATCAGCTTTATATCTTTTCCTAACTGGAGGGGATCATAAGAATCTTAGGTAGGCAGATAAAAAGGAAATTAGCATAAGTTCCAGAATCAGATTGTCTTCCCTGTTTTTTGGAGGTATTGTATTTTGGATTCTTAAGTTATATCACATACTCTTAGCCAAATATATGTACGAGATACATTCTAAAGACAATATATTCGATTGAGCCACCGTTAAGATGTCATTTCCCTTCCTCCCTTCCTCTCTCGCTCTCTACCTCTGAATAGTTTAAATGGCTGAGAGTAAGTTGTGTGCAAGGTTGTTACTGATTAGCTATTTTATTTTTCCAGCTGGAAATTCTTAATCGGAAAGCTTTATTTCAAAGTAGCAAAGCTAGTCATTAGCACTATTCAATACTAACACTATTGTTGTACATTTAAATTAATTCATAAAGAATTCATTGTTTATTGTGTACTAAGCTCAGTACTCATGATAACCACGAGTAGGGCCCAGTCTCTATCTTGTAGCTTACAGCCTAGCCTAGGAGGAGAGAAGGACTTTCAAGCAATTAACTATGTTGTGTTGGAATCGCAAATGTTCAGCCAGGACCTATACACAAAATATGGTGGTGGCACAGAGAGAAGGGGCTCAGCATTGGAGGGTCAGGAAAGGCTTTACAGAGAAAGACAAACTAGAACTCAGTCTCGTTGGAAAAACGCAGCTTACCAGCTCTCCGTACAGTGGCATGAAACAGCATGGTGAATTAAAGGCCTGTAAATAGTTTTGTAGTTGAAACTTGTTTTAAAAGGTACTCAGGATTTGTTTTAATCAAATGTGGTAAGACACAGACATGGCAATGACGGAAGAAGTTTTTATACTCAGATCCTGAGAAATAGAAGGCACGGCATTGCCACACAGGGCCACGTGGGGAATCACCAGGGTCGGTCTGGAGGCAGAAGGAGCAAGGAGAAAGGATGGGCAGAAAGCCTTTTATTATGGTTTCTGTGGGAAGGAGTGGGTAAGGTGACTAGTTTGAATAATTTCAAAAAGCTCCAGGAGGTGGGAACTGCCCCTGGTTGGCTGATACCTGTCGCTGGAGTGATTAGGACAGGGCATAGTGGGTTTAATGGGGGAGAGTTTGATAAAGGAGGTGATAAAGGCAGGGGACGGGTGGGGCATGGGCTGCAGGTTGGTTGGTTTGCATATGAAAGGCCCATTTGCAGAAGAGTAATTTGCTATCTCTACAAATTGGCTAGCCCTGAAAGGGACAGTCTTCCCCTCCTCAGTGAGGCCTCAGATGCTAGAACAGCAAGAATACGGAAAATAAGAAAATATAGTTAATAAAAAGCCTAGGAGATGAAGAGGGGGAGGGTGGGTGGTAGTATGTAAAAACAAACAAACAAACAAACGAAAAAAAACGCGAGAGGAGAGACCATAAGGGGTCAGCTCATGGAAGACCTTGACGAGGGTTTGTGCTTCATTGTTATGTAATGAAGAGCTCTTGACAGCTTTTGAGCAATGCAGTAATACCTTCGAGCTCCATTTTGGGGTAATTCTTCTGGTCAGCAAAGAGGAAGATTGATTGGAGAGGTATCAGGCCTGGAGATGCGGAAACCAAGCAGGATACTGTTGCAAGTGTTAGTGAGAAAGACGACAAGCAGCTAGAGTAAGGCAGTGGTGGCTGGGATGGAGAGGAGGTGATAAATGTGAACAATTTTTAGGATGTGGCAACGATAAGTCTCGACTGATACGCTGTGGGAACGAGAGTGGTGAAAGTGGCAACTGCCGACACTCAGGTTTCAGGCGAGCTGTGGTGATGCCACAACCAAGGCAGAGAGAGTGTGAGGTGAGAGGTGTTTGGTGGAGAAGATGAAGACTTCAGTTTGGTACCTGCTGATTTTTCTGGGCTGGAAAGACCCGGGGTAAGTTATTTAGTGGCAGTTGAATTTAAGGGTCTGTAAGAAGTAGTTTTGATCACAGAGTACTGTTTGTGGCAGCTTAGAGATAAAAGGAATTAGAGAAGGAAAGCAAGGCATAGATAGAATACATAACCTTAGAGAGGGGCAAAGAAATGGTTTCCTTTGAAAAAGATCATAAAGGAGGGAACAGAATTTTGAGAGTGCTGTGGGAAAAAATGACCACCAGCATGAAGAGGAAAGCAAGGCTTGAGTGCCACGAGGGGGATATGGATGGATTAGGAGCACAGAGGAGGTTTGCAGTGGTCATCGTGGAACCAGAGACGCATGGTGAATAGGCCTCCTCGGAGCCAATATCGTTCACTGAACCTGTAGTAGCCTTGGCTCCTTGGGCCGAGGTGAGTTTGGAGACTTCAAATGTGTATTGGCTTTAAAATAAGCTGTTGGGTGTTTCAGCACAGCTCAGTCTCCTGAGAGACACAGATGGCAGATTCTAGGTGGATCCAAGCTGATGGTACTGAGAAATAATGGCTTGAAAAATAAGAAGCATCTAGACAAACGTGAGCTCTACACTGCAAGGAGAGAAGAAGTAGTTGGGGAGTGGGAGATGAGCTGAGGGAGAAGGAAGCCTCTGAGATCTCGGCATGGTCACGATGAAGTCCAAGGACGTGAGGATGTCGAGGGAGGGTTCTGGTGAAGGCTGCTGGAGCCAAGGACATTAGGAAACGGTGAGCTCCAGGCCTCCTGGATAAAGGCAAAGTTCTCAGTGAACAGGGGGCACCAAAGTCGTAGAGAAACCATTTTATCTTTTATCTTTCTCTAAGTGTTGGAAGTTAAAATGAAAGTATCCTAACTGTAACATATTTCATCCACAGTTAGAATTATTCCTTACCTTACCCTAAGGTTCATTACTTTAAAAAAAAAAAAGCTTACATGTGGAAACATCGTTAGCCTTTTCCTAGCCAATAGGATTCTTTGACTATTTGGTAATCTAGGCTGTTCATCCCAAAGAGTGTTCAAATACAAGTTCCTGTTATCTTCTTGTGAAAGAAAAACAGTGATTACTTTTTCAATTCATTCAGACTGAGAGGTGTTTGTTTCCTGGGAGGAGCAGGCAGCCTCCAGGCCATCGAGCCGGCGGAAGAGTGGTGCTGATGCTGCCTGTGGGGCTTTGTGATGAAGGAAGAATGAGCCGGTACTGTTGGAAAACCACCAGCAGTTCAGTGACTCTAACGCCTCCCTGGGCCCCTCTCCCTCTCCTTCCAAATAATGCATCAGCTCTGAGGACAACATTCCTCCCAGTGGCTGTATGTTTCGAGTTCGAATTCTTTACTCATTTTCAAATCTGGTTCTTGACTCTTGAAGAAGAGGAAGAAAGGAATAGGAATAACAGATGCATAGTGTGTTTTGCTGTGTCTCTGTCCTTTCACTCAGACGTGGGCACACAGGTTCATTAATCCTAGGGTAGATTCTTAATGTGTCATAGTGCTGATGATTGACCTTAGAAGATGTCCACCGAGCACTTGCTCGTGGCTTCCTGGCGTGACTTTGGCTCAATAGAATCGTAGCAAAAGCACTGTAACGTAGATCACCTATAGAGGTGCATTTATTCCATTATTATCCTCCTGGACATAAAGAGAACTTGATTGCCTTTTGTACACTCCATATATGTTGTGTGTGTGTTTAAAAAAAATCTGTTGTCTGCTGGGGTCATTTTAGCATTGAGAAATAGTAAGAAAATTAAGATGGTACTAAATCAACTTCAAAAAGAACTATTTTGGAAATGGGCTATTAAGACTTTTCCTTGCATAAATTAATTTTTTGGTCATTTTGGTGGACTTTTCTGTTGATACTGTTATTTATATGTGGTGCAGTAGGAGTTGTTTCTGTGGATGCCAGCCTTGATCTCAAGTGCACGTTATCCTTTACTTCTCAAACACAGCTGCCAGTGTCCATGTGCCTGGTACCAATATTTAAAAAGAGACTACACAGGCAAAGCCGTCTGTCCGTCCACTGGCAAGCATGATGTTCTAGAGGGATCTCCTAAATGCACGGCTGTACCCCGTCATCGCAGACAACTATCGTGATGCCTCAGATGGCCTCTGACAGCTCCTCTTTTATAAATTCTGGTACGCAGGAAGGTCAGTCAGTTCAAGGGTAGGGCTACCTGTGACCAGGGCTGTGGATGTGATTCCTATTTGGGGCATTTACTCTGGAGGCAGTTAAAGTATACCCACATCCTTTCCTGCTGGCTAGCCAAATGGGGAGACAGCCGCTTGCAACAGTGGTTGAACCAGCATGTGTGGCTGCCCATTCCTAGTCCTATAGCTCCTTAGGGATGTGTGTCTTCCGGGAGTTTGATAGCATCATCTGATCTTGTATTCATCATCAGATGAGAATAACTGTCTTTAGTGTGAATGATGGTGTTGTCTACTCTGGTTGAGAGACTGTGACCACGGGCTTTAGTTCTACTTAAACAACATTCTGTGTAACTGACCAGAGTTTAAGAACTGACATGTTTTTGGCAGAGGGGGACAACCTTAGTCCCATCCTAACTTTGTTATTTTTCCTCTTCTTATATTCTCCGGGAATACTAATGGAAGACTAAGGGTACTAAAGGACAGAAACAGATGCCTTCAGTAGCTGCTCCAGGATAGAGGGGGTGGGAACGGCAGGGTCCTGACCTCCTTCCCGCAGCAAACTCCAGCGAGCGCTGTCATGCGCCACCTACACAGAAGTGTGGTGTCATCTAGTCTGAGCCCACAGAGGCTTTCAGACCCGTGCTCACTTTCACTGAGAAGGTGGGTGGCATAGCTTGGAGAAGAGAAAATAGATTTTTACAAGAATAGGCTTTAAAACTAGAGTTCAGGTTTACTCTTTTCAGAAATTGACCATCGCCAGTCATAAATCATGTTGGAGACTCTGGAAATGAGTATCATTCATCTTGGCCTAAACTCCTTTGGAGGAGACGCCACATTTTAGCTGTTTCATAATGTGTAGCACATGCTTCCAGTATTCTGTAATTCATTCTCTATTACAGACTATTTAAGATACACTACCCCCTCCCCATCCTGCCCACAAAGCAGAATAAAGAAGACAAAGGCAGCTGATTGCTAGAGAGAAATGTCCCGTGCACAGACGTTGCCTGATGCATTCTCATTGAATAAATGATGTAAAGCGAAAAGAAAAGTCTAGCAGAAACATAAATAGTTGAGCCTTTTCAGCAATGTAAGCCAACACAAACCTCTGATAAATGACCTATTCGATTTTATATCAGTAATACCAAACAACCTATGCACCACAGTTAATCGTGTATAAAGTATTTTCACAGCTGTTCTTGCATCACACGCAGTGAAGGAAGACAAAATTGCATGATCTGAAATGGATTCTTACCCTCTTCCTGCAAATGACACTTGTCCTGCTGAGATCTGCCGGTCCCTTGGATAAGATCAGCTCTTCCCCCTCACCTGTTCCTTGCTAGGTCCCTGACTCTGACTTGAGACGAGTGTCCGACCTGAAGTTTGCACATCTGCCACCATCTGTGGGGGCACACACACCGTCTTTTATTGCTGGCATGTGATGAAGTTACCCTCCAATGACTCTGCTTTCTCCCAGGGCTGCCCAGTGATCTGTGTAGTGAGTGATCCTTTTCTGTCTCGCAGCTGCGGTGGTTTTCTGGTTTGCCGCGAGGAGTACAGGAGGTACATTCTTTTAGGGACTGGGGAACGTTTAATGGTGGTCAAATTACTGACGGGGTTTGAATAAAGACTGCTTTCAAACTGTCGACATTCCATTTCCCTTGATGGTTGTTGATAGGGAGTGAGTCATCTTCAGCTGGTAGACGGTGAGAATGTTGAGATCTTTCTGTTTATGTTTTCCAGATGCTCAGCAGGCCTTGTGATTGGTGAGTTGCTCTCAGTTAACAGGGCTGGTTCTGTAGGGAGGTGGGAGCGGGTGCAGCACCGAGAGCAAATCGTCACCACCGTTCTCTCTCTTTGTCCTGAATTTTATTTTTAACTGAGTCAACTTATGTTTCCTGCAGCTATAAGAGGGACCGTATTTTAAATTTTTGATCACAACCTCTGCCCACAGAAATTATCTATTATATTGTCCCCAGGAGACAACACTGCCCTGTTTTTGTTTTTCACTTTTTAAATTTTTCGCGTGGGGATGCTTATGTTAACACTGTTCCCACACCCACTCCTGTTTCCACATTTCTTCACTTGAGTCACAGATAAGTAGGCATTTCCGGAATTATCATATTGGTGAACTACGTTATTCCCAAAATATTGAAATCTTTCAAGGAAGCTACCTTGCTTTCTCTTGAGGTTCTCTTTGTTTGTTTGTTTGGATAACTACTTGTATGTTCATCTTAGACAAGGCGTTTAATGCTGGTTTTGTTTCTTTTGTTATGAGTTAAAAGTTCTAGGTGATTAAAGCCAAATCAGAAAGTGCTTCTGTGTAGCCATGATAATGTGAATAACATGCAAACGGGAGGAAAACCTGTTTGAGAATTTTCAGAGCAGGAATTTGGTCCAGCAAACATGAACAGCGTACCTGCCAGATCCCTGCCAGTGTGCTTGGTACGCAAATATTCAGTACCCAGAAGTGGTAATTGCTTCCCTGGATGGTATCAGACCACTCTACAGAAGCCTTATTTTTCAAACACTTGTTTTAAAATCAATGGTTGAGTAAATTTTACTTTCTTTTTAATCATCAGAAGCATATCTTCTTTTTTAAAATTTTTATTGGAGTCTAGTTGATTTACAATGTTGTTAGTTTGTGCTGTACAGAAAGTGAATCATTTATACATATACATATATCCACTCTTTTAGATTCTGTTCCCATATAGGTCACTACAGAGTACTGAGTAGAGTCCCCTGTGCTATACATTAGGTTCTTATTAGTTATCTGTTTTATATATAGTAGCGTGTATATGTCAATCCCAATCTCCCAGTTTATCTCTCTCCTCCCCTTCACCCTTGGTAACTATAAGTTTGTTTTCTACATCTGTGACTCTATTTCTAGTAAATAGGTTCGTTTGTACCATTTTTTTAGATTCCACATGTAAGCGATATCATGTGATATTTGTCTTTCTCTGTCTGACTTATTTCACTCACTATGACAATCTTTAGGTCCATCCATGTCGCTGCAAATGGCATTATTTCGTTCTTTTTTATGGCTGAGTAGTATTCCATTGTACATATGTACCACATCTTCTTTATCCATTCCTCCGTTGATGGACATTTAGGTTGCTTCTATGTCTTGGCTATTGTAAATAGTGCTGCAATGAACATTAGGGTATATGTGTCTTTTCTCCGGATATATGCCCAGGAGTGGGATTGCTGGATAATATGATAGCTCTATTTTTAGTTTTTTAAGGAACCTCCATAGTGGCTGTATTGGTTTACATTCCCACCAACAGTGTAGGAGGGTTCCCTTTTCTCCACACCCTCTCCAGCATTTATTGTTGTAGAGTTTTTGATGATGGCCATTCTGACCTCTGTGAGGTGATACCTCACTGTAGTTTTGATTTGCATCAGAAGCATATTTTCTTATGGATGTTCTAAGTAGTCTGTTTACCAGAAGCTACTCTTTCGCTAGTTTACTATAATGCAACAAACTTTGATAGGTTTTTTGATGGTTATATATTTTGTTGGAAAAATTCTACCAATTTATTCAGTATCTAGAAGTTTTAGAAAACAATGTGATTTAGAGCTTCAGCAAATGAGTGGCTAGTGTACATTTGTTATTTTAAGGCTACAGATAGAATATTTACATGTTGACATCTAAATTTACGCTGAGAGCTGAAAAACACATCCATTAATAAGGCAAAGCTTATAAAGTTAATGGCACAACGGTATCTCCTTTCTGTAAATGTGCTGTTTGAGAACATATCATTGGACTTACGTTAGAACTGATTTCATGTATCAAAGAGTGGTATTGAAATAGGATTCTGTTGTATTTTGTTCTAGGTCTTTGTATTTTGCTTTGTAATCCTTTAAAAAAATCTCTCAAAGGACTTTGTATCTTCTCTATCCCTGGACTGTCATATTCATGTGCGTTTCTGTAAGTGTCGGATGATGAGTTCATTTCCATCCACAGGCATGTTGATTCTATTTTACTGCACATGTAGCATCTCATGAGCGCACCTTCAGTGCTTGGCCTTCCACTACACTGAGGGGTGTCTAGAATAATGGACCATTAGGAGCACAGGGCTTTTCCCTTAAGGAGTATGATGCAACCGAAGAGGCAGGATAGTTCTAAGTGTGTGAATGCACACATGAACACAATCACCCAGCATGCTAGAAGCTTGATAAACTTCTCCTGGGAGCTCTAAATAACATGGTGACTTTGGCACTGGCCTCTGACTCCCAACTTCTCATTTCTCTGATGAGATAGGCTAAAGGATATAAAAATAAGCAAAAACTCACAAGCTAGAAAGAATGCCATCATTAGTAAAATGATAGCTATTGTTTATTACACTTGCACTATTGTCCAGGCACCCAGCTAATTGCCTTACGTGCATTATTTCATTAATCCTTCAAAACAACAGTGACAGCTCTCTGGGTTAAGTACTCTGTTAACTTCATGTAAGTGGAGAAGACCCAGGGGAGTAAAGTAACCAGCCCGAGTGTACATACCTTGGAAGTGGCAGAGTCACTATTCAAATCCTTTCTGTCTGATCTCGGAGCCCACTCTCTCAATTGTTGTACTTCCCATGTCCTGAAAAATAAAGGAGTATCTTCTAGGTAGAATGTTTGTGTGACCACGCAGAGGGATGAATGAGGACTGACCGACTCACTTCCTGGGTCCCTGTGATGCTCTCTCAGGAGATGGGCCTGTAACGTTCAAAGAGCCAGCCAACTCCTACCTCCTAGGATTTGGAGAGGCGAGGTCAGGCTAAGGGGTAGGTAGGGAGTTGTCACTTGAAATCCCTCTCTGTGACTGTGAAGGAGAAGCATCAGAAAGAAAGGTTGCTGTAAGAACCAGAGAGCTGTCTGGGCAGTGGGGCCACTACCTAACATTCTGTCAGGACAGAGGATGCCACAGACAAGTGCTCATGCCTAGTGGACAGGTTCGGCCAAAGAGACTTCTTGTCCTTAACACACAGGCTGGGGGGCACCTAACAGGAGCCCATATCTCTCATGGGGGCTGTGGCTCTGACTTCCTGTCACTCTCAGCTGAAAGCAGCCTTGCGATGTAAATTTGCACCAGTCTGCTCACTGCTCCCAATATTAGAGGAGCATTTTAATGGCAACTGGCTGGAGAGTCAAGATATTCAGGGAGCTTCTACCTTACCTGCTTATGGATAAACACCAGATCTGGGTTGACTCCTACTGACCCAAAGATGGAGTAAACAGAAAAAAAGGAAAGAAAGAGAAAAACCCATAGGGCCTATGAAAGATTTTGCAGCATAGAACAAGGAAAATAACACTTAAAATGCAAAGGAACAACCTACATCTGACAAAAATTATTATGAGAAACGAGTAAATTTTAGAAAGTAATTTTTAGATAGCATCTGCTTTGTGTCTTAAAATTCAAGGAAACATAGGCTCTGAAGTGAGACGGAATGGTGGGTGAGCCAGATTGTGATGGAGAGCTGACTAGCTGCACAGCTGAGGGGAAGAAAGCAGAGAATGGGGCGTGGATCTTGGAGGCAGATTGCTGGAGTGAGTCCTGGCTGCACCCCTTGTAGCCACACAACCGTGGACAAGCCCCTTGCCCTCTCAGTGCTGCAGTGCTCTTACCTGTAATGTGAGGACAGCGGTACCTACCTAATGTGGTCATTACGAGACTTCAGAATGCGCTAGGAGAATTAAAGTATCTGTCAGAAGTAAGGGTGAAAAAAATCAGCACTATAAAAACATTGAACCCATGACAAATTTAAGATTTCCTAGAACCCAGAGGAAGGGATTAAAGTGACAGATTAGAAATGAAGATACATGTGTGTAGAACATAGAGAATGGAGATCCACTGGGAGAAAAATCGGTGCTCCTCAGAGACTAGGACGAGTGAAATGGTTGCTGGAACCAAGGTGGAGCAGAGTCTTCAGATGAAAAAGCTACATGCCAGGAAAATACCAGCCAACACCAGGAGTAATCTTAAATGTTATTTATTAATTTTAAGGTCAGAAAATTGATGTAATCAGGCAGAAAAGCAGGAGGCTTACCTGAAAGGGAGCAAAATCCACCTGGCCATGGACTTGCTCCTGTGCACTGTTGGATACAGAAGGAGTCTTAGGATACCCCCTAAGAATGTTTTGACCCAGACAAAGTAAATGTAAGAAGGAAATAGAAGTCATCTTCAGACGAGCAAAGATAGAAAATATTCCCATCCGAAAGCTGCTTGAAAAGTAAATGAACTAAAGATTTACCTAGTTGGGAATAAGCGTAAAGATATCAAGTGTGGAAATAATGGTAGGAAAGTGTACAGAGAAGCAGGAAATCGGTTATTCTTACCTTTGGCTGAGGCATCAAAGTGCTTACGAGAATCTTTATGGACCTACTGATTGTGTTGGGCCAGAGCAGTGTTTGAAGGGTTACATAGATGATTCTGATGAGCAGCTAGGATTGAGAACTACTGCTTCAGCAATTTCAGTCAAGATAAAGTATGTACTGTACAGAGATAATTAGGGAAGTGGGGATATTAACAAAGATTTGTAAAAAGTAGCCCTTTATTCTCAAATTTATGGTAATTGATTTGAAAATAGAAAACTATAATATATAAAAGCAGATTTTAATAAAAGATTATTTTCCAATGGCAAGAGTTAATTTTATGAAAAAGTTTTCTTTCCTCAAATGTGTTTTTAATTTATACATAATTTCAATCAGAGGTATCATTGCTTTAATTTTTAGAACTTGTAAGCCTAAATTTCATCTAGAAGAATAAGCTGGTAGTATAGCAAAGAAATTCTTAGAAACTGATATTGTGAAGGAGGCTTCTCCTTTTGGTGGATAGCATTTAATAATACAAATGAAAACATTTGTACTGGAGAATTATGAATAGGAAGATAAATGAAACAGAATAAAAGATATAAAAAAGACCCAGTATTATAGAAGTAAGGCAATTCATAATAATAAAAGGATACTTCTTCACAAAGATATTATAAATGTATATGCAACTAATAACAGATTTCAAAATATCTGAAGCAAAAATTGATAGAATTGAAGGGAAAATAGGCAATTTCATAATCATAGTAGATTTTAATACCTCTCAGTAGTTGATAGAACAATTAGTAGTTGATAGGGAAAAAGAACATAGATAATATGAACAACACTATCAACCACTTTAATTCATTTGCATTCAGTGACCTCAATAGAATTAAATGAGAAATCAGTAACAATAAGCTATTTGGGAAAATTCCAAATACCTGGAATTTTTTGGAAAAAAAAAAAAACTTCAGTGTGACAAAGACAGAGTCACAAATTTAGAAAATGAATTGAATGGCAGCAAAATACATCAAAATATTTGAAATACAGCTAAAACAATGTTGAGAGGGAAATTGAGAGACTTAAATGCTTGTATTAAAAAGAAGAAAGATCTAAAAATCAGTGACTTAAGATTCTACAGTAAGAAACTACAAGGAGGAGAACAAAGTGAACACTAAGTAGAAGGAGATTTTTGTTGTTGTTGTTAAAGATCACCAATTAAGAAAATGCAAAATAGACAATACAGAAAATTAATGAAGCCAAAAGCTGGCTATTGAAAAAAATCAACAGAATTGACATATTCCTGGCTACAATGAGCAAGAACAAAAGAACACAAATCACCAATATTAGGAATTAAAAAAAAGGATTATCACTATAGATCCTACAGATAGTAAAGTGATATTAAGTGAATACTGTGAACAACTCCAACACCCCAGGGGAAGTGGTCACATTTCTTGAAAGATACAACTTACAAAATTGATACAAGAAATAAAAAATCCAAATGGTCTGTATCTATTTTAAAAATTCATTATTAAAAACCTTCCCCTAAAGAAAACTTCAGACCCAAATGGTTTCACTGGTAAATCCTATCAAACATTCAAAAAATAAATAATACTAATATACACAAAACTTTTCAGAAAATACAGGAGGGGGCATCATGGCCCAACTCATTTTTTGAGGTTGGTGGTATCCTAATCTCCAAACTGACAAAGATATTTTAAAAATACAGAAGAGGGGTTTCCCTGGTGGCGCAGTAGTTGAGAGTCCGCCTGCCGATGCAGGGGACACGGGTTCGTGCCCCGGTCCGGGAGGATCCCACATGCCGCGGAGCGGCTGGGCCCGTGAGCCATGGCCACTGAGCCTGCGCGTCCGGAGCCTGTGCTCCGCAACGGGAGAGGCCACAACAGTGAGAGGCCCGCGTACCGGAAAAAAAAAAAAAAAAAAAAAAAAAAAAAAAAAAAACAGAAGAAAAACATGGACCAGTCTCCCTCATAACTATAGATGCAAAAACACTACTGCTGGTGGGAATAAAATTGGTGAACACCTGACGAGGAATTTGGTAATTTATTTCAAAAGTCTTCATTATGGTGAGGTATGTTCCCTCAATGCCCACTTTCTGGAGAGTTTTTTTGTTTTTTAATCGCAAATGGATGTTGGATTTTGTCAAAAGCTTTTTCTGCATCTATTGAGATGATCATATGGTTTTTATTCAATCTGTTATGAGGTGTATCACACTGATTGATTTGTGGATACTGAAAAACCCTTTCATACCAAAATGTTTTTATTTTGTAACCCAGTAATACTACCTCAGTGAATTTTATAAATATTCCCACAGGTTTACCTCCAGGTATGTTAGAACAATTAAAAGCGAAATAAGTGATAAACAATGAGCTTTTTTAGTGTGTAAGGGTTCATTTATGGAATACTATTAAAATATTGATATAGATCATTGAAGTGGGAACTGTTTAGCAAACTAAATGAGAAAGTTTGCTTAAAACATATTCCCTTAAGTCCTTGATAGCTATTTTTAGTACGTGCTTGGAAAAAATAAGTTGTAGAGCACCAGGCAAACTTAATAGTAACTACTTTCTGATGATTGAATCATGGATTTTTTTTTCTTTTTCCCTTTTATCATATTTTCCCAAGTTCAGCAAATGTGTATTATTTTAAATAAAAAAATAGTTCAAATATGCTTATAGATGTGGATAAACACACTTATTTAGTTTTTTATTAATGTTGAGTAATATTGCCTCTTTTATGAAATTTAAAATTATTGATTTTTGATATGAAAAGTTTGTTTCTAGTCAAGGGTCATTGAGAATGACTAATCCCAGTAATAGAAGCTATTACTTCTATCAGCCTTAAATAAGTAATTGGTACATGTGGTGTATTGTACTGGTAGTACAGAGACATAAAAGGCATGGTTTTAACTGTCTAGTAGAGGTAAAGATATAGCTAATTGTAGCAATTAACTGCCCAGGGCAGAGTTGGCAGGTCATTCATCTGTGCTCCAGTTCTGACTGATGGGTGGTGACTGCCTGGAGAGATGTATTAAGATGTATTAAATTGGGAGGCCATTCCTGGATTCGGCGTAAAGTGTGCTGATAGTTTAGTAAATGTCTACTCCGAGCAAGGGAGCAGAACAGCGAGGCATTGTGTACGATTCTTGACCTAGTTAGGCAATAAAGGTAATCTTATTTTTACAGATGAGCGTGGGCCACTGAGATGAGCACTGATGGGTGTGTGCAACGTGGTAAATTGCAGGCAAGGTCAACGGTAAAGGATTAGGAGATTAGTTCTGGCTCTGGCTTCTGTGAAATCAAGCCATTTCATAGATTCTGTTAGAATGGTCTACATTTCTGTGAGAAAATTGGTGGTTTATTGAAGTATGACTTCCAGATTTTAGCCTCAGGAACCAGATAAATCTAAGTCAGTCTTGATATATGATTCACGATATTCATTATGTGAATGTATTCCTAGCATGACAGTTTCTGCACATCCAGATTATTTTGTCCATGAGCAGGTAGGATGTCATGGCCGCAAGGTTGGGGCATAAGAGTGGGAGGGGAGAGAGCAGGGAAAACTTGCCTCTTCTCTGTCATACTCCTCCTGCATTGCAGGAAAGCTCACGCGATGCCATGACATGCCTTCATTTCTGTGTCCCGTGTATGTCTTGCCACATATAAGCAATGTCTGAAATGTATTCACTCAGCTGAACTATTTAGACTTTTTGACATTTTATTCGTATTCCAGGAAGTTATATCTTGTTCCTGGCTAGTGAATTTCTAAGCCTTTGTAATCGTTGAAGGGCAGTGACTGTCCTTCTCCAAAAGACTGTGTAACTTTCACATAGCTGTTCCCACCCTCTGGGCGTGTGTGTGTTGTATATGTAAACCCACTCCCAGAATATTTCACCCCTCTTAGAGTGAGATTTATTTGCAACTAGGATTTTTTCCCCTTACTTCTTAGAAGAGCTCTTAATTTTAGTTTCAAAAACATTTTGGGTCTACTGGAACTTCTTACCACTAAGACAGAGATTTAGAACTAGATAGATGAATTTTTGTGTTGGCTTCTTGGAAAAATATGTATTTTCCATCCCTCTTGATTTAGAAGCCAACAGCCTTCCTGATTTTTGAGACCCCTGCTCCCCATTTCTACCATTTCAGCCGATGTTTGAAACACAGCCAGAGGCAGATTTCACTCCAGTCCAGTGCAGCCTATTGTATCTTTGGAACAGCTTTGACCCTTAAACATTCCTTATTACAGTGGTGATAATTCTGTTCCTTGGGAATCAGGTAAATAGTTAAATACCTCTTTAAACATGAAATGACTTCAGATATTGAAAGAATGCTATCGTGCTGCTCTAAGTCTTTTAAGCATTCCTATTTTCTTTTTATACTCAGTTCTGTTTTCAGGTCCTTTTTCTATTGATCATTCTTTAAATACTTCACCCAGAAGTGAGCCTAGCAGTCCAGGGATTGTCTAGTTCTGACAGTTATTTTCTATTAATGAATGAAGCCTGATGTGGAGTCCTGATTTGAGGTGTGGTGGAGGAACAGTGTTCATTTCATGGTTCAATCCTTGAATGTAGTATTGCTTGCAGCCCCTAAGTGATTTTCATACTTGCCTCTGTGTTTCTACTCAAGAACTGACTCATATTTATTCCTGTGAAAGTCCATCTTGTCAGATTGGGTTCATCATTTCGACCATCCCTCCCTTGCAGTTTTGTATCATTGGCATCCATGACAGTGGCCACTGTGTTGAGTAGGCTGGAGCTGAGGACAGAATTCCTCTGCAGTCTTCTTGCAGTTAGATCTCTATTAATGCTAGTGGGTTTTGGGTTTGGTTTTTTAATTTTTAGGTAGTCAGTGCTTTTTGATAATATGCTTTTGGGGAAGAGCATATTTAGAAACTGTTTTTCTTATTGAACTGTATTTTGCACTTGCATAAAATCTCTGAAGAATCTTGGGGGAAAAACGATTAAGTTTGATTACATTATGTTAGTATATGGTCAGTAACAATGAAAGTACGTATAGAGCATATGGAAAGCTGTTAACTACTTAGAATATTGTCATATTTTTGTCTTTCAAACTTTATTTCTTTGTATCGGTTTGAATAGTGTTGTAAACAATACTTATTTTTGAAGCCTTTTCTAGTGTTCCATAATACTCTAGTCATAATTAAAAAATACTTCAGTGAGTAGGCTTTGGAGAAAGATTGCCTAGGTTGAATACCAGCTCCTGTTGAAATGACCTTGGGGGAGAGTAAGTTAATCTTTTCTGAGCCTCAGTCTGCTTGTCTATAAAATGTGAATTTAAAAAGTGGCTATCTTCTGGACTTAGTTTTAGGAGAAAGTGAGTATGAAAACCTAGCAATAGGTTTTAAGCCCTATTTATTTATTTATTTATTTTATTTAAGCCCTCTCGGGCTTCCCTGGTGGCGCAGTGGTTGAGAGTCCGCCTGCCGATGCAGGGGACACAGGTTCGTGCCCCGGTCCGGGAAGATCCCACATGCCGCGGAGCAGCTGGGCCCGTGAGCCATGGCTGCTGAGCCTGCGCGTCTGGAGCCTGTGCTCCGCAACGGGAGAGGCCACAACAGTGAGAGGCCCGTGTAACGCAAAAAAAAAGAAAAAAAATGCTCTCAGTAAAAGTTATCTTTTATAAGTATTGATATTTTTTAATGTTACAAAATCATTCCAGCTTTTCATAAGACAGAATAATTTTAGCTACAAGTTTGTCAATATGTTTTAAAATTAATCAGTGATACGTTTTAATTGTGACTTACAATCCAAGTTGTAGGGTTTTTTTCCTAAGAGGATTACATGCTATAGAAAAAGTTGAATAGCTAAAGTACTTTTCTTTTTATTATTACTGGTAGGGTCCAATCTACTTCAGTTGATCTTACACAACAATGAAAGCCAAAAGTAGGAACTCTGTATTGGTCAAATCCTCCATTAATAATGGCCATGTTTTTATTTCTTGCTTGTGATTTTTTCAAGATTCTATAAAGCTTCACATGCTAATGAAATTATATTTTTACTTATCAGTGTAGCCGGTTTTAAGAATTTGAGTCTGTTTTCATAATTATAGTTAGCCTGTGTCTTCAAATGACTCATTACCCTGAAATGCATTTCATTCTCAAGTAATTCTGATGCATAAAGCAAGAAGTTATCTGCACGTTCAGCTCTTCCTTTTTTTTAAGGATCGGCCTCTTCAAGAGCAGTATGATACACATTTGAAGTCCTTTTTTATTACACAGTCTCCTTAAATATTAACACTTGTATATATTGTTGATCTGCTCTTTTTAAAAGTAATGTGGTACATTCAAAATTAAGCACTCTGTGACAAAGAAAGATATGCTAAGAAAGGTATACTTCTTACAAGAATGTTATAAGAAATAAACATTAATAGTTGAAAAATGAGAACCCCTGCTTCTAACTTTAAGACAAGGATATAAAAAATGCATGCTGAATACATGTAACATGTATAAATAAATTCCTGTATGGCTATAGAGTAGAATTATTACCTGGCATCTCTTAAAGCAGGGGTCGCCAACCCCCCAGGCTGCACAGCAGGAGGTGAGCGAGGGTGAGCGAGTGAAGCTTCATCTGCCACTCCCCATTGCTCCCATTACTGCCCGAACCATCCATTTCCCCTGCCACCCCCCAGTCCGTGGAAAAATTGTCTCCACAAAACCAGACCCTGGTGCCAAAAAGGTTGGGGACTACTGTCTTAAAGCAATAAACATGGGATCAGGGGTCAGTTTAATGGAATGTATAAAATCTTTCACATTCATTTTACCTGAGGTTTCCAGGCTTTTAGGAACTTTAAAAGAAAATAAAATCGTATTTGTTGTGTATACTCTAGGGGTCCTAGAGACAAATGAGGCTGCTTCATTGATCTCATTTTGAAAATGAAAGATACTGGGGACAAAGTTGCATAGCTTGTTAGCCCTACTTCTTCCCTTAAAAGAAGCTAATGTATGTGTCTTGAACTTCGTCATAAAGGTTAAGCGTCAGTCTATATTGGCAAAGCAAATGAGTTGGCAGTTTTATGTTTATGATCCTGTAGACATATAATTATACAACATTTTCAGCAGAAAAAAAAATTGCCCACACTTGACAATGCCACAGTTAAAGCTGGTAATTTTAAAATAAAGCCAAAATACAACGAAAAATACATGCAAAACTTTCACAGTAGTAAAAAGAAAAAGTGTTAAAAATTTTCAGGGGACTTCCCTGGTGGCACAGTGGTTAAGAATCCGCCTGCCAATGCAGGGGACACAGGTTCAAGCCCTGGTCCGGGAGGATCCCACATGCCGCAGAGCAACCGAGCCCGTGCGCCACAGCTACTGAGCCTGCGCTCTACAGCCCGCGAGCCACAACTACTGAGCGCAAGTGCCACAACTACTGAGCCCACACACCTAGAGCCCATGCTCCGCAACAAGAGAAGCCACTGCAGTGAGAAGCCTGCACACCACAACAAAGAGTAACCCCCGTTCTCCGCAACTAGAGAAAGCCCACGTGCAGCAATGAAGACCCAATGCAGCCAAAAATAAATAATTAAAAAAATTTTTCAGACCATAAAATCTGTTTAAACTGGAAATAGCCTATGATATATGTTGTTTACCTCTTATATAAAAGTTAATTTTAACCCATTTATCAAAAGTTCACTCTGATTTAAGAATAATGTGTGTGGTTAAGAAATGGTTTGAGTTAGTGTTACAGATATTGTACATCATAAAATACGTTGGATGTGTAAGTAGACATCAGGTAATTTTAACTGGTTGTTAAAATGTAAGTTTCAGCAGGGGACCCATAGTGATATTAGTTACTAAAATGAGGACCAAGATGCAAAATTTTCAGAAGACAGTTTGAAATCCAGCTTTGACTTTTAAATTCCTTACCCACTTTAAGGGTATAAAAATACCTAATTTTTGGAGATTAAAGAGAGAAAGGTTTTTATGAAAGAGCATTTCTCTGGAGAGAATGCTGGGCATCCCCCCATTTAGTTGCTTTTCCCTTCACCTCAAGAGGAAAGTGCTTCATCCAGACTATTTAATGACTTACTAGGTTTCTCCTTATGAGGTCTTGGTGCTCTGAGTGGAGGTGGGGCTGAAAAAAGCAGGCATTCTGTGGAAATGACAAAAAGATGGCGGCAGTGGTCATGTTGCACTCCCAGATTTTCTTTAAATGAAGATTCAGGAGTGTTTCCCATAGACTAGGTTGGGCCATAGGCATCAAAGAGTAGGAATGAGATTGATTCAGATCCAGTTCAGTAGAGAAGCCTGGAGAACATGGAACCTCAGCTGACAAAAAACTGGATTCTAGATGCTACAGAAGATATGTATGCAAGGCTGGCTTCATGGGTGTGCAGGCTGTGTCACAAAGGGCCATGCACTTAGAAGGACCCTAGACTTGGTTAAAGGATATGCTGTTACCATCTTGAAATTCTTAATAACTTTTAGCAAAGAGCCCATGTTTTCATTTTGTACTGGGCTCTGCAGGTTATGTAGTCTGTCCTAAATTTATGATTTACATTGGGGAAACTGTAGATGAAGGGTCCCCAGAAGTGAGAAGGTGTGTGTGGCTTTCTCAAGCTACCACGCACTTCATGGGAAAAGAGTAGGCTTTAAGTATTTGCCACACCCAGTTGGTAAGGCTAGTTTCTCGACTGAACCAGTCAGGAAGAATGCTCCTGTTCTCTCACCTCCATCTTCATCATCATCCTCTACCTCTGGTCCCTTCCAACCCAGAGAGGACTAAAACACCTAAGAAAGAGGGGGAGAAGATTGGATAGAAGAGAGGTTTTCTTTTCTTTTTTTTTTTTTTTTTGCAGTACGCGGGCCTCTCACGGTTGTGGCCTCTCCCGCTGCGGAGCACAGGCACCGGACGCGCAGGCTCAGCGGCTGTGGCTCACGGGCCCAGCCGCTCTGCGGCATGTGGGATCTTCCCGGACCGGGGCACGAACCCGTGTCCCCTGCATCGGCAGGCAGACTCTCAACCACTGCGCCACCAGGGAAGCCCAAGAGGGGTTTTCTTAAACGGTTCCTTCCCAGGTGGTGCAGATCTTAGCTGGGGAAGGGAAGCCATCATACCACTGAAGTTGGATATTCTAATAACCAAATTGAGAGTTTTATATTTTAAAGTGACTATAGGAATTGTATTAGATAAAAGTAATTAGAAAAACCATGGGGGCTATCCCAAGTTTTCATCCAGAGGTGGGGGATGAACTACTGCATTGAATAAAAATTAATAGAAAAGTGAAGGACAGAATGAAATTGCTTTTGTAATTGCATCTCTGAAGTGATACTTATTCAGCTTATCGATTACATAATTGAATTTGAAGAATCTAGAAATACGAAATGCTTTTTGATTCATAAACCACTTTGACTTTTAAGTGTAAAATGATCCTCTGAAAGCTAGCTTAAATTTATGGCGAAATTGGACTTTTCTTAAATTGTATTTCCTAATCTAATTTGGTAATAGGAGAAGAAACATTAGATTTTCCCAGTTTTGCACTTGTGTTTATCTAGTTTTTGGCTTGCTGATAGTGGTCTTAAAATGGAAAAGTTGAGTTAGTCTACGCAGTTGCCTTTAAATTAAGGAAATGTATGTACTATTTCTTCAGAAAGCATGTTTAACATTTTGGACAGTTAAGCTTGATTTATTGTAATTTAGTTTTTCCACTGGCAGTGACATAGAATAATTTTTTCTGGTAGCTATTCCAAATGACCTGAGTTAGGAAACTGTTGCTTGTTTTCAATACATTTCTACTGCTATTTTCCATATTATGCAAAGGCCATTCACTGTAGGCTAATTATAGAAAATTGCATTTAGTGCGGAGTGGATGTGAAATTTACTTCAACGCTGATGGACTGACATTTAAAGTAAAATGAGGCTATGTTCTTTCCTGGGACTCTGTGAACTATATTTTAATGTCCTTCAATGATGAGAAGACATTTACATCTTCCTAATTTTCTGGAGGTTTTTTTTTGTAGTTGGTTACACTTCACAAAATGTGAATATTGTGATTTTTGACATAAAAAATTCATGAAATATTTTCTTCAAATATTTATAAAATTCTTTCTCTCTGTATAAAACTTGGGAGATTTATATTTTGTGATTTAACGTGACGAGGATTATGTGTAATGTTAAGTTCGATAAACATATTATTTTGTTTTTGAATTTTTGCTAAAAGTTATTTTGTTGTTGATATTTTTTATTTTACACTAAATGAGAACAGACTGTACCTAAAATTCAGATCCTTGAAGGAGTAGGCATCATGGGAAAAACTGTATTTGCAGCTTTTGTAATTTAAAAGACAATATTCCAAAGGAAGAAAATTTGAAAGTAGACTGAGTGGTATGGCAGGCTGGTCAGGCTTTGGGGTCACAGTCCCCTTTCCTCTCACTCACCACCTGACATCACATGTAAGCTATTACTCATGACAGTTGTGAATACCATTTGGAGCAGTAATCACAGAACCTTCGTATAAATAGCCTTCTGTATATTTTCATTTCTTTCTTGAATACATTCCTCTGATTTTGTTCTAGGCTCGCAGGAAGGAGGTATTTATCCAGGAACGGTATGGGAGATTTAATTTAAATGACCCATTCCTGGCACTGCAGAGAGACTATGAAGCAGGTGCTGGCGATAAAGAGAAGAAGCCAGTTTGTACCAACCCCCTCTCCATCCTCGAAGCAGTCATGGCCCACTGCAGAAAAATGCAAGAAAGGATGTCCACACAACTGGCTGCTGCAGAGAGCAGACAAAAGAAGGTATTGAGACTTTCAAACAATTCTTTTTCCCATAACACAGTGTAGAATGAAGAGACTATCTCTGAGGTTGTTGTTTTGTTCTTAAATATTTTCAAGAAGAGTTGGTATAGGGACTTAGAAATTCAAACTACTGACAAATTCTGGTGGCCCTTCTCAAATGTAACTCAAAATAAATATAACACTAAATCATAAAAGAAGTATGACAAATTATGTTTCCCATAATATTTACTGTGATGCTTTCATTAAAATAATGGATTTTTTTTTGGAGGGGATGGATTTCCCTTTTCTAGTGCCCTAAGACATGCTTAACTGTTAGATGAGTGATCCAGTAATGCAACCAGGACTGATCATATGGTGGCATCCCCAACTTAGTTTATCCAACTTTTGTCTCCAGTATTTCTTTGCAACTAGAAATTATTTTTTTTTGAAAATGAAAATAATATGAGAATAGAATGAAAGTTTGCATAGCATACGCAGTCTCACAACATGTCATCTTGAAGTTCTGGTTCATCTCAGACTCACCTCTGGGGTCTGATGGTGTGTCTGCTGCAGACCTCCAGGCTCCTATTCACATGTGTTTCATTTAAACCAGCCTCCTCCCCCCTCCTCACCTCCCACACCACACACATACATATTATTGCACATGAACACGTGCTTCAAAGATTCCTAAGTGATAAAAGCTTACTGCGATCAGCCATAAGTAAGTAGAAGTTTAAATTTTGTCCTTCCGATATGCTGCTGAGACTACTGATTCCCTTTATTAGAAAAGAGAGTGAGGAAATCAGAGAAGGTAATGATGTCTAATTACTAGAATTAAAAGTAACATGTTCTTCCAACCATTATTAAAGCATAAATTAAAATGTTTCTTCTGTTTGTCCTTTTCAGAGAATTTATTATAGCTCACATTTAACACCTGGTTAACAATTAACCTGAATGCACTATACTGTATAAATGTCTATGATACTGTCATTGAATGTGTAGGTTTTCTCCCTGTAATTGTATCCTTGCATTAACGTATATATGCCAGCATTCTGGTATAGGTGTTGAATAAAAGCAAACCTTTTGCTCAGTATGCCACAGGGTAGAAAACTAAAGCACTGGGTAAAATAGTAAAGAATAGAAGGCCTTCCCTGCCTGGGAGACCGAATCACACAATTTTACACTGGACTCTGCACACCCTCTACAAAGCCCTGCAGACAACCACTGAGGTCTCTGGAGCTTTTCAAAAATCCCCACAAACCGCATAAGCAAGAGCCAGTGTGTTTCCGCTGATGTCACTAAAACTCATTTGTATGTCTTGGATGAGACACATTTCAATTATGTTCTTAATGTGTCAAATGAGCTATTTCATGATAAAGTACATCTGCTCGGTTTTATGCTGTGTTATCAAAAATCAAGAAAATTTTTTTTATTGTAGTTTTCGTTCAATACATAAAATGCATGCTTTCCTAAATTTTACTTGTTTTGCATTGTATCTATCATTCCTCTTATAGGAGAGAAAAAAAGAAATTCATTTCGAGTTGAATCAAAGATTTTATTATCTAGTTGATTTTTTTAAAATCAGCTTACATCCTGTTTATTTCTGAATGACTGGGTCATTTCCAACCTGGCTGGAAGTGAAAGGAAATTGTTTCTGTCCTAGGGGTCCTGAGAGGCTAGTATGAAATGAGCCAGTGATCTGTCTCCCGCCTATAATGGGGATACAGGGGTCCTTTATGGCCAAATTCACTGGCTGTGCAGTCTCAGTGAAGGGTCTGTCTGAGAGGCAGTGCTACCCTTTGTCCCTAAAGGATATTCTATTACGGTAGCTTGTAGCATGTGAGAAGAGTTACAGTTTGTACTCTTATCCCAAGTCTTTATTTAAAGAAAGTATTAGAGCAGCTAATAAGGCCAGTAACAACAAAGTCATTTTAGCAACAAAATTACCTGTCACCTTTACTCTTGAAATTAAATATATTAACCAAACATCTTCAGTTCTCTTGCATGTAGAGTAAATTGGAGCTTTAGAAATCTAAAAGCATTAAGACACAAAAATCCATTATTTTAAATGAGTCCAGGTCTTTAAATCACTGCCACAGCAAAAGTCAGGGAAAGCAAAGTTCCCATTATCTACAATCAAGTATTTATTATCTGACACTGGGCATAGCTCTGTGGTGATTCTAAGACATTTGGCCTGAACACTGCTCTGGTTGCCCTCTCAAGGCGGGAGAAGAGACTTCGTGCTCATTGATGCGTTGGTTCCTGCTGAGACTACTAATAGGAGGGTTAACTGTTTGGTAATTTGTGTGCCAGGAAAATTTGGGCAAGAGTCAATTTGGCAAATGGCCTGAGCCTCAAGCCACTTTGAATAAGCTAATGAGTAATCATCATGGGGAACTTTGCCTCTGGTAATATACTCCCCCGTTTAGAACCAGTAACCTAGGGTGCTTGTTATTTGGGTTTTTATTATTTATCTTATGCACAATCTGTTAATACAGCTTCTTTTCTAATTTATTTTCGGTCATTTTATTCATACATAGTATAATTTCTAGCCCTGAGATAGGAAAGATCTTTTA
This sequence comes from Pseudorca crassidens, assembly GCF_039906515.1. Lineage (NCBI taxonomy): Eukaryota > Metazoa > Chordata > Mammalia > Artiodactyla > Delphinidae > Pseudorca > Pseudorca crassidens. The sequence continues at coordinate 75,511,856 of NC_090303.1, read as the reverse complement.
ATTTGATCAGAGCCTTTAAAAGAAAGAAGCCAAAATAACAACTAGGAAATTCAGAAGGGGACAGTGTTTTTCACCAGAGGAAAAACTAAATGTAGTTCTGTGTATTAGACAGAGCTCCTTCTAGGCGGCCGCCCAGTATGATGTGGTCAGTTGCATGCTGGTAGCTGCGTCAGGCAGAATTTGTAGTTGCGAGCAAGTGAATCCAGTATTCTTGAGTTAAGCAGAAACAGCATTTATTTGTTCGCTTACAGCATGGTAGAGCATGGCTGGGAGAACTAGGGGACAAGCTTGTACCAGCCAGCATCACTGACAAATGCTCACCGTAGATCTAGTCTGCCGTGGCTGATCCGTCTGCTGAGAGCTAGATACTGAAGTTTGTTCACGCCAGACAGCACCACTGCCATTCACTGCTCTGGGTCTTGAGTGGTGCCTCCTCTGGCCCTGCTTCTTTGCATTACTCATTTCCTAGTTGAAGCCTAAGAGCAGGTGCATTTGATTGGCCACCCTTAGGCCCCATGCCCTGTCCTTAGCTACAAGACTGGGAAAGCAACTATTGGCCATATTTAACTACTATAGGAGAGAACCAGAGGTGGAGAATTCTCCTGACATAGGAAGGAGTTTCAGGTGCTAGACGACCAAAGAAATGACAAATGGACGAGAAAAGAGCAATCAAAATATGTGTTTTGTTTATTTCATATGCCTTTTTCTTCCCATTATAAATAATTGTAATTTGTTTTGCCGTTTGTATTCACTGTTTTCTACTTCATTATATAATGGTTATAACATACAAATATAATTTAATTTTAAATTGTTTTCATGATTTTCATTCAAGGATAACATGGTAGAGAAACAGCTAAAATAACATTTTTAGGAAGAATGTTTAGGATGCTTTGTACATGAATGATTGTTTTTAGCTCCTTCCTGAGTCTTTTTTTTTTTTTTTTTTTTGCGGTAAGCGGGTCTCTCACTGTTGTGGCCTCTCCCGTTGCGGAGCACAGGCTCCGGACGCGCAGGCTCAGCGGCCATGGCTCACGGGCCCAGCCTCTCCGCGGCATGTGGGATCCTCCCGGGCCAGGGCACGAACCCGTGTCCCCTGCATCGGCAGGCGGACTCTCAACCACTGCGCCACCAGGGAAGCCCCTGAGTCTTTTTTGTATGACTCATTATTACGTTTCAAGATGCATTTGGACTCCCCAGGAGCACTGCAGAGTGGGCATTAAGGGGAGCTGGAGACTGAGGTCTGCAGCTCTGAGCAGGGATTTAGAGGAGAGAACAACTTGCCTCATCCATGTCTTCCCTTCTCTCTTTTGAAACTAGATCAAGAGGAAGGGGCACTTCGTCCCAATTTACCCTTCCCCCTTCCCATGTCCTCAAGTCCATTCTCTATGTCTGTGTCTTTATTCTTGTCCTGCCGCTAGGTTCATGAGAACCATTATTTTAGAGGGGTGGGATAGGGAGGGTGGGAGGGAGATGCAAGAGGGAGGGGATATGGAGATATATGACTCACTTTGTTATACAGCAGAAACTAACACACTATTGTAAAGCAATTATACTCCAATAAAGATGTTTAAAAAAAAAAAAAAGAGGAAGGGGCAGATGAGAACTACAGAGCCCAACTGCTGACTGGTAGCTCCAGCCCCTATAAAGAAGAAAATCTCAGTATATTTCATCGTTATGTATTTGTTTACCGGGATTGGGCAGGTGCCAGTGAGGGTGACCGTGTGGCAAAGAGGACAAGGGTGCAGTGAGTGTTAAAACACGTGAGGGAGTAATAAAGAATATAATAAAATGTCATAAGAATATTTTGTGGTTGTGACAGACGTGTAGTCTGCTTTCTTATTTTACAAATGACCATAATTGCTTGCCTCTCTCTTTTACACTTTGATTTAGAACTGATCGCCTTTACATTGCTGCTCTGTTCCACCTATAGAGCTTTTCCTTTCATTCTGGAAAAACAGTTGTTTGGTGCTCCCTTCATTCAGAGCTCCCAGTCTGGGTGCTGTTCTTGGAGCAACCACCCACTTCCTCACTACCAGTGAAGTTGTGTTAGTTCTTCTAAGCTCTTCCACATAATCCGCTGCTTTTTGCAAAAGGCTTTGGTAATACTGCTCCATGCAAAATTCCCCTTCAGCCATTACTTGGAAGTGGTTGTGAGTAGGTATAAATTGGACAATAGTAGAACAGAGTCAGCTGGAACTCGGTAGTCTTTATGCACAAGAGGCTGTGGTTCCTTTATAATCTCCGCAGTGTGCAGTTTAGTTGGGGGTGTCTGTTCCTACCCCTACCCATCAGGTCCACAGTCCGTGGATCACTGCTCAAAATTGTCCCAGATTTGGCCAGTGAGAGCCCTTTCGAGCTACTCCTTTTGATATATTCCCATCATCCTTTGAGCACTTCCTTATTTTGTTACAGCAAGTTATTTTTTTTCTTGCAGGCTCATCGTACACTTTTCTTTTCCCAACCCCTGCAGTTAGCTCTTACTCCCAGAAGCTGTTACTTCCATTCCTTTTTAATGGAAAATGGTGTTTAGAAATGAAACTAAAGCTAGGAAATTATAATTATCATATTTATACATATATTTCATATACACACAAATCTATATTTTATTTATCTATAGTTCTGTTTGTATGAAACCATGAGTTCGTACTTATATTGACACCTCTGATTCTATTCCAAAACCATAGGGAGTACATTCTTATCCTTTCTCTATTTGAAACTAACTTCTCCAACAGTGAGAAAGCTGGAACCCATTATACTTAAATATATTACTCATGTACTCCAGCCTAGAACACACAGAGAGTAGTTTCAGAATTATTAATCCACAGCACTATAAAAAGCAAACACGCAAACCTGGAATTTACTATTGTTTATAGCTTTTAAAGAGATATTTACATTAAAGTGAAATTTACATCTTAAGCACACAAATTGATGTTTTTAAAATGCATATACTTGTGTAAGCTGTACCCCTTACAACATAGAAAATGTATCCATTACCATAGAGAGTTTCCTGGAGTGTCTTCTCCATAAATCCCTCCCCCACTTCAGGCAGCCACTGAACACTCTTCTGATTTTCTCATCATGGATTAGTCTTACCTCTGTACTTCAACTTCAGGTAAATGATGACTGTAGTTAAATAATAAGCCTTAAATGCACAAACCACAAGTCTTTCAACTTTGTTATTTATAAAAATTGTTTTGGCTGTTCTAGGTCGTTTGCATTTCCATAAAAATTTAAAATCAGTTTGCTGGTTTCTCTGAAAGTTTTCAGGGATTGAAGTTTCATTGACCCTTTAATATGTTGAGAATTGGCATCTTTAACAAAATTGAGTCTTCCAACCCATGATTATAGTATTTTTCTTCATTTTTTTCAGGTCTTCATTGTTTCTTTTAGCAGTGTTTTACTGTTTTTAGTTTAGTAGTCTTAAATGTCTTTTCTTGGGTTTATTTCTAAATATTTGATGCTATTATAAACACAATTAATTTTCTACCAAACATTTGTTGCTAGTATACAGGTATTCAATTGATTTTTTGTGTGTTGACATTGTATCCTGTGATCTTGCTAATCTTGCTTATCAGTTTTAGCAGTTGTTTTGTATATTTTATATGATTTTGTAGGTAAACAAGCATGTTACCTATGAACAGAACCCATTTTACTTTTTCCTTTCCAAATTGCCTGCCTTCCTCTTTTCCTTTTTTCCCCCATAATTGCGCTGACCAGAACCTCCAATACAATGTTGAACAGAAATATTGAGAGCAGACTTCAGAGGCTTTTCCTTTACTTAGGGAGAAAACAGTCTGTTTCATGGTTAAGTATGATGTTAGCTATACTTTGTTATAGATGCCCTTTATCTCATTACGGTTTCATTCTATTCTTTGTTGAGTGGTTTTTATCATGATTGAGTTTTGAATTTCACAAAATGGTTTATCTTCATCTATTGCTGTAGTCATGGTTTTGCACTTTATTCTTTTAATATGATGAATCACACTCATTGACTTTTAAATATTAAACCAACTTGGATTCCTGAGGTGAACTTTAGTGGGTCACCTTTTATTACTCTTTTTAAATATTGCTGGATTCAGTTTGCCTATATTTTGCTAAGGAGTTTTGTGTGTGTGTTCATGAGTGATAATTTTTCTGTAAATTTAAAAATAATACTTGACTGGTTTTGATATGAAAGTAATCCTGGATTCATAAAGGAAAATGGAAGCATTTCCTTCCTTATTTTCTGAAAGGACATGTATGAGTTTGGCTTTCTTTAATGTTTGGTAGCAGTCACTAGTAAATCCATATGAGTTAGAGGTTTTCTTTAGGGGAAAATTTTTATTTGTGAATTCAGTTTCTCATAAAGATATAAAGCTATTTCAATCTTTTATTCCATTTTATGTCAATTCTGAAAGTCGTGTGTTTCAGAGGAATTTGATTTGTTGAATTTATTGGCACAGGGTTTTCATTATTATCCTTTTAATATTCATTCCATAGTGGTACCCCATCCTTTATTCCTTTTATTTGTAATTTGTGTTTTTCTATGTTTCTTAATCTGTTCTTTAAATGTTTAACAATATTAATGATATTTTATTTGAAAAACTTTTGGCCTTGTTAATTTCTCTATCATTTGTCTCTTGTATTTCATTGGTTTTTACCTTTATTTCTTTCCTTTTACTTTGTCTTTCATTCACCTAACTTTTCCTCGCTTCTTAAGGTAACACTTAGATGATTGATTTGAGACAACTCTTGTTTTTTAAAAAATTTTATTGAAGTATAGTTGATTTACAATGTTGTGTTTAATTTCTTCTGTACAGCAAAGTGACTCAGTTATAGATTTATATATTCTTTTCCATTATGGCTTATCACAGGATATTGAATATAGTTCCCTGTGATCTACAATAGGACCTTGTTGTTTATCCATCCTGTATATAATAGTTTGCATCTGCTAATTCCAAACTCCAATCCTCCACCCCCACCCACTTCCCCACTCCCAGCAAACACAAATCTGTTTTCTATATCTGTGAGTCTGTTTTTGTTTTGTAGACAGGTTCATTTGTGTCGTATTTTAGATTGCACATATAAGTGATATCATATGGTATTTATCTTTCTCTTTCTGACTTCACTTAGTATGATAATCTCTAGGTCCATCCATGTTGTTGCAAGTGGCATTATTTCATTCTTTTTAATGGCTGAATAATATTCCATTGTGTGTATGTATGTGTATATATATACACACACACACACCATATCTTCTTTATTCATCTGTCTATGGACATTTAGGTTGCTTCCATGTCTTGGTTATTGTAAATAGTGCTGCTGTGAACATAGGGATGCATGTATCTTTTCAAAATATAGTTTTGTCTGGGTGTATGCCCAGGAGTGGGATTGCTGGGTCCTATGGCAACTCTCTTTTTAGTTTTTTGAGGAACCTCCATACTGTTCTCCATAGTGGCTGCACCAATTTACATTCCCACCAACAGTGTAAGAGGGTTCCCTTTTTTCCACATGCTCTTCAGCATTTATTATTTGTAGACTTTTTAATGATATCCTTTCTGACTGGTGTGAGGTGATACCTCATTGTAGTTTTGATTTGCATTTCTCTAATTAGTGGTGATGAGCACCTTTTCATGTGCCTATTGGCCATCTGTATGTCTTCTTTGGGAGAAAACTCTTCTAATGTAAGCAATTAAAGATATAAGTTTATCTGTATCCTCTACTTTATCTGCCTTTAAATACTCCTCTTTCACTGCATCCCACAAATTTTGATATTTTTTATTTTCAATCAGCCCAAAGTATATTCTAACTTCCTTTGTGATTTCTTCTTAAACTTTTGTACTATTTAGAACTGTTTTATTTTTGAATTTTGGGGTATTATTAATATCTTATTGTGATTTATTTACAGTTTAATTCTGCTGTGGTCAGAGAACATATTCTGTAACATTTTAGTCTTTTGTAATTTTTTGGTGGTTTTTAATAGCTCAGCAAGGGCATCTGGAAAGACTGCATCATCCGTAGTCCTAGGGTATTCTGTTCCATAGCGTCAGGCCAGGTGATTTTCATAGTGTTATTCGGAGCTAGTGTATTCTCGCTGATTTTTAAATCTAGATGAGAGAAAATTGTTATAGATTTGTCTTTCTCCCTTCTGTCAGTTCTCACTTCATGTATTTTGGAGATAATAATTCAGCCATCATTTATATTATAGTTTCTCTGTATGTAATGTGTCTTTTTCTCTGGCTGCTTTCAATACCATTTCTTATCTTTGTTTTCATCACTTTTACTCTGATGTGCCTAGGTATGGTTTTCTTTATCCTGTTTTGGGATTTCTGAGCTTCATGGATATGTAAGTTTGTTTTCTACCAAATTTGTGAATTTGGGGGCCATTTTTTTCTTTTAATATATTTTTCTTCCCCATTCTCTCTTTCTTCACCCTTTGGAAATCCAGTTATGTGGAATTTAGACCACTTTATATTGTCCTACAGGTCACTGAAGTGCTCTTCACTTTTTCGGTCTTCTTTTCTGTGTTCCTCAAATTGGATACTTTATTTTGCTCTGTTTTCAAATTCATTGTTTTTTCTTTTCTTTTTAAGTTTTCCTCTCTCAAATCTTCTATTAAGCTCATTCAGTCAACTTTTTTTTCATTTTAGATATTATGCTTTTCAGTTCTAGACTTTCCATTTGTTTCTAGTTTGCATTTCTATGCTAAGACTCCTATCCTGTTCAGTCACTGCAACTATATTTTCTTAGAAAATGGCTGCTTTAAGATTCTTGTTTGCGAATTCCAGTGTAGATCATCTTAAGATCAGTTTCTGTTTGAGTACATTTCTCTTGACAGTGGATCACCTAAAATACGTTTTTGCATGCCCAGTAACTTTTTATTGCATACTAGACATTATGGATGATGTGGTACAGAGACTGTGGATTCTGTTATCTTCTGAAGAGTGTATTTCTAGTAAGTAGTTCACCTGGTTAGATTCATACTCTGAACTCTGGCTTTTTGCAGTTGGCAATAGCTGAAGTATTTGCTCAGTTCTCCATTCAGCAGCCACCTCTGTCATTCAGTATGGAATCTCTTCTACAAATGTATAATTCAAGAGTTAACCAGTGATGCTGGTGAGGTTAGTTGCAGTGGCTCCAGTTGCTTTCATCCTCTGGCTCCTCAGGCCACTGTAAGGGGTGCTTTGTGCTTGAGCTCCTGCTGCCAGAGCTATCAGCACAGGGAATAGCCCTCACTTGAAAAGCTCTACAAGGGGAAATCTCATCCAGTGCTGTTGACTTCTTCCTAATGGGAAGGTGTACTCCTCTCCTATTTTTATCACTTTTATTGCTCTCCAGAGCCTTCAAATAGTTATTTTCTTAATATGTTATCAAATGTTTATCGTTATTACCTGCAGGAGAAGATAGTCTAATAAAAGTTGTTTCACCATTCCTGGTAGTGGAACTTTCTCTGATGTACTTTGCATTGTTATATTATAATTGCTATCAAACTTATAAAAAACATCATCTGTATGTTTAATATGGTCAGCTCTCTAGATCTTTGTTTGCCTGTTAAATGTGTTTTCAGAGGAAAAACACTGTGTAAAACTGACATTTTTAAATAGCACAAATAGTTATTATGTTGTGAAATGAAAACTTAACATTTTTTAGTGCCAGGCACAGTGGTAGATACTTGACATGTGTTTGCCTCATTTAATCCTATAATGTAATGACTGTCATTGCTCTGTTGTGCAGATAAGAGAACCAAACAGAACTGATCTTTAGAGGGAAAACTTATCAAGGTGACACGGCCAAGAAGTTGGGATTAGAACTTAGTACTATAGTTCTTACTCTTTCAAGGACAAGAACTTTGTCTCTGGGCCAGAATAGTCAAGGAATTTTTTTAAATATAAAAATTAGTTTTTAAGTATGGGAATATGTTTATATACTGATTGGAAGGAGCTGATAGAGAGGAAGACATTTAATATTTATAAAGAGCAGTGTGATCACTGATGGAGCAAGTCAGAGGTGACAGGGAGTAATGAAGTTAAATGTTGAAGAAAGTCTGACCTTCAGCAGATGGAAACCTCTCTCCCTTAGAGTGAAGGGAAGGACATATGGATTGGAGTGGCTATAAAAAAGCTTAAGGGACGAGACAGGATGTAGAGGGAGTGAGTTAGTCTGAATTTTCTTGATAAAAGAGTCTATTAGGGTAGACTGAGAGTCTCTTGAGTTGTCATTGGGTGAAGTATTGGGGAGAGTAGCAGAGGTTTAAATATTCCCTGACGTAGTAAACGGTAGAGGAGGCTAAACAGAGTTAGGCAGAGTGATTGATGACTGGGGCTCAGAGCTCAATTGAGTTTGGAACCATGTGTTGTAGGTGCATGGTTATGTGGTTTCCTCTGTGCTTTGCTATCTGTAGTGAGATTAAAAAGACTCATGTTCCTCCGAGATCAGATTTATAAGGCACGAATGATGGAAGGACAAAGATGCAGAAGAATTATGGGTGCTTTTATAGGAGTATGGTCTTCTGTATAAATATCTGAGATTAGTTGAGTTGATCTCCTATTGGAAGTCTTTAATTTGATTCTAAAATGTAAGATGAAAGTTATTTCAAAAATAAAGTGTGGGGCTTCCCTGGTGGCGCAGTGGTTGAGAGTCCGCCTGCCGATGCAGGGGACGCGGGTTCGTGCCCCGGTCCGGGAAGATCCCACATGCCGCAGAGCGGCTGGGCCCGTGAGCCATGGCCACTGAGCCTGCGCGTCCGGAGCCTGTGCTCCGCGACAGGAGAGGCCCCAACAGTGAGAGGGCCACGTACTGCAAAAAATAAAATGAAAATAAAGTGTGATGACCCATAGTATAGAAATACTATGGGCAGCGTGTGTGATGTGGTGGGAAAAACTTGAGACAGTTGGAGACCTGAATGAGTGCCGGGATCCTGACATGGAATAACTGGATGACATCAGGGAAATCGCCAACTTGGCCTCTAGTTAGTTGTTTTATAAAGTGCAGGTAGCCCTTAAATTCTACAAGAAAACTTTTTTTTCCACCTTCAGAGATAAATTAGGAAAATCATATTTTAAAAATAACCTGAAAATTTACCCTATATGTGCTTTTTCCTACGTTGCTATAAGAATTTGGAAGGGGAGGGGGTAATACAAAACATATTTAATATTTTCTTTATAGCTCTAATTTTCTGTATGCCTTCCATAGTAACCTATTGCTTGATGCATTTAGAAGAGTTAAAAGTGCTTTAGCTATTAATAAGTCCAATTTTCTGTGAGGCACCCAGATGAATAAAATATACATATACATCTAGTATAGGACGGCACTATTGTTTCCCAAATCTTACATAATCTACTTACGAAGTCACCCCCAAATTTCATAGAGTAGAGTGTATGTGTATGGATAGTTGTCTCTAATTATTCTTGGGGAATTATCTGTATTCCTGATCACCTCTTTATAGGACCCATTGCATTGCTATTCGGCGACTTCCTCAAAGCAGGAAGAATCCCAAAGTAAGTGAATCATACCTCTGACTGCTGGTTGGGCAGTGAGCCGTTCTCTGCTTTTGGTCTCGTGCGTGACTGAGGGGAATGGATTTCACGGTGAGGAACAGGAGCACGTTCTCAACTGATGGATCACATGCGAGCGTTTCCTTCCTCTGTCACTGATGACTTGGAACTGGCTTGAATAATCCCTGTCTCTCTTGAGAGTATATTTGTGTTTAACATCTGGGGGTTGCGGGAGTCCTTTCCATGTCTTTCATCAGGTAGATCTACTTTAACCTTAAACTGTAAGGACCACCAAGGGAAAGTTTCTCTAGTTGAGAAGGTAAGGCGTGTGGACCGGCCTGACGACTACAGCCCAGCTTGGGATGTATCCCTCACAAGCACCTCATGGCAGATGTTTCCTGGAGAGAAGTGGGAAACCTGGGTGAACATGTTAGAATAGTGCATCTGTAAGGCCTTCGTATCCAAAAAGTCCATCAGCCTTTGGAAGTTTGATGTCTTTGTGAACTGTGTTGATTTCATTCAATCAGTAGTTTATTAAGCACCACTGTGTACCAGAGACTGTTCTAGGTCTTGGGGACACAGCAGCAAAGAAGACACAGTCCCTGCCCTCGTGGAGTCCTGTAGTAGTCGAGGTAGGCAGGTGCTAACCAAAGAATGATAAGTACAAGGGTGGGAAGGACTGTTGTCTTCCACAGGATGGTGAGGGCAGCCTCGCTGTGAAGGTGACAGTTGAGCAGAGTCCTGAAGGAAGAAAAAGAGCCAGGGTTTTGTGTCGTTGGGTGTTTTTGTGCATATTAGAAAACCCACCTGGAGGTTTAAAAGTTTTTAAAAGCTTCTTCTCTATGTTGATCAGTTAACAAATGTTGCTTTGGAAAGCCTAAATCCTAGGGACCTGTGGCTCAGTGAGCAGACAGAGCCTTTTTCCTAAAGGAAAATGCACCCTTCTTTCCAGACAGATACAACCCCAGGCCTGGGCAGACACGTGGTGAGAAGGCAGAGCTGGATTTCGGTCCCTCTCACCCCTGCAGCCGGTCACCCTTGTGCAGTGCACAGACTCCTCAGTGCAGGCGCCCTGTGTGATGGGTGGTGGTGGAATTTCTCGGCAGAGAGAGCAGCAAGATTAGAGGCGCTGAGGCAGGATGATGTTCAAGAAACACCAGGGAGACCAGTGTCATGGGAGCCAAGTGGGCAAAGTGGGATTGAAGGAGATGAGGTCAGACTTGGGGTTCACTGATACTGATTGTATTTCTAATAAGATATTTCTTATATATTAGTTCAAAGAACTTTCATATATGATTTTACATGATTTTTACAGCAACCCATCATAAGCTCAAAGAAGTTTACAAAAAACTAAGTAATATGATTAGCAAGTATAGGAATTTAGAAATTAACTGAAGTCCTCTGTTTTCAGCACTTTTTATTAAACAGTGCCTCAAAAATGAGTAATTTTAAGGCATTAAACCTTAAAAAAAAAAAAAGTCAGTTCCCTAACAGAGTTCTGTTTTTACAAAGCAGACCTTGCTAAACTCTGTGTTGTGATTTTGAAGCATTAGGTAACTATTCTCCTTTTCTACAGTTAACTTTAATACATTAAATTTTTTTTTCTGTTGCTGTAATTTAAATGTTTTTTGTAAAACCGTTTACATCTAGTTTCTCATTTTAATGAGTCTCTAAAATATTATCTGTCATCTCACAACACATTTCAGAAATGTGGCACTTTAACCCAAACCATGTAATTGTTACAAAATTAATAAAAATGTCTCCACTTCTTTGGCTGAAAGAATCCTCTGCCTATTAATCAGGGCTGTCCTGTGCATTTCTTTCAGCTGGAGATGGAAAAGCTTCAGCTCCAAGCCCTTGAGCAAGAGCACAAGAAGCTGGCCACCCGCCTGGAGGAGGAGCGAGGCAAGAACAAGCACGTGGTCCTGATGCTGGTCAAGGAGTGCAAGCAGCTCTCAGGCAAAGTCCTAGAGGAGGCCCAGAAGCTAGAAGAGGTGATGGCCAAACTGGAAGAGGAGAAGAAAAAGACGAGTGCGTTAGAAGAGGAACTCGCTGCTGAGAAACGAAGAAGCACAGAAATGGAAGCTCAGATGGAAAAACAGCTCTCAGAGTTTGACACAGAGCGGGAACAGCTTCGTGCCAAGCTGCACCGAGAAGAAGCACACACCACTGACCTCAAAGAGGAGATAGACAAGATGAAGAAGATGATCGAGCAACTGAAAAGGGGAAATGACAGCAAACCCAGCCTCTCTCTCCCCCGGAAGACAAAAGATAGACGTTTGGTCTCTATATCTGTGGGAACAGAGGGACTGATGACAAGATCTGTTGCATGCCAGACAGACTTAGCGATAGAGAGCACTGACCCCGTGAAGAAGTCACCTTTGACCGTGCCTGTAAAGCCTGCCATGGGGAGCCCCCTAGTTTCTGCCAATGCGAAGGGGAATGCATGTGCCAGTGCCGACTTGGTCAGGCCAGGTATCGACAGGCAGGCTTCCCACGGTGACTTGACTGGTTCCTCTCTGCCCACTGTCCCACCTCCAAGCGCAAACAGAATTGAGGAAAATGGACCGAGCAGCGGCTCAACACCAGATTTAACCAGTAGCGCATCCCCGCTTCCCAGCACCGCCGCCCCGGCCGCTGGGCACACGCCCGCCCCACCTCCTCACAGTTTACATTCACCGTGTGCCAACGCGCCTCTGCATCCAGGCCTGAACCCGCGAATCCAAGCGGCTCGGTTTCGATTTCAGGGCAATGCTAATGACCCAGACCAAAACGGGAACACCACCCAAAGTCCTCCATCCAGAGATGTATCTCCTACAAGTCGTGACAACCTAGTGGCCAAACAGCTAGCTCGGAATACTGTGACCCAAGCACTGTCAAGATTTACGAGCCCTCCAGCAGGAGCGCCCCCGAGACCTGGAGTGCCCCCCACGGGGGACGTTGGCACCTACCCCCCCGTCGGTCGGACCAGTTTAAAGACTCCCGGTGCCGCACGAGTTGACAGAGGAAACCCTCCTCCCATCCCTCCCAAAAAGCCAGGGCTCTCCCACACTCCTTCTCCACCGCACCCGCAACTCAAGGTTGTCATGGATAGCAGCAGGGCCTCCAATGCAGGGGCCAAAGTTGATAACAAAACTGTGGCTTCGCCTCCTTCCAGTTTGCCACAAGGGAACAGGGTAATAAGTGAGGAGAATCTCCTTAAGTCTTCCTCCCCTCAGCTGCCACCAAAACCATCCATAGATTTAACTGTGGCACCTGCAGGCTGTGCCGTTTCAGCCCTGGCCACGTCTCAGGTGGGTGCCTGGCCTGCTGAAACCCCTGGACTGAACCAACCTGCATGTTCAGAAAGTTCCCTTGTCATTCCCACCACCATTGCCTTTCGCTCTTCCATAAACCCTGTTAGTGCCTCATCCTGTAGAGCAGGTGCCTCAGACAGCCTCCTGGTAACAGCATCAGGTAAAGGGATTGGAATGTTATACCCTTCTTTAAGAATGTGGCCTGTCCTCTCACTTGCCTTTGTTTCCTTCACATTGCCTTGAAACGTTTTTTTTAATTTGGTACTTTTTTTTCCCTATTTCTTTCCTCTCTTTTTTTGTGTTTTGCTCTAAAGGCTCCGGGGTATGGTGATTCATCTTGCTATATGAATTGTGGTTTTGTTATGCTAAGTGTTGTCTTCTTTTAAAAATAACCTGAAAGTAGTGGTTTGGAGCACATGGAGACCATTAATTTAGAGAGACTGAAGCATTTCCATGGGAGGAAGGGCTCGTCCTTCTTATTAAATATCTGTCTCAGAAGACTTCAGTATTAGTGAGCCATCGCCAGACAGTCAGTTCTGTCCCTTCTGAGATGACATTTGAAAGAATGCTTTCAAGTAGTTATTGACACTACAGTCAACCTTGGATTATCAAATTGATTAGAGGTGTTCTGTAATTGGTATATCCTAAGTTTTAATATCAGTTTGGTGTTTATTTTTTTTAACCTCAAAAATAGTGTGTATATTTGTAAGTCTCTGTTCTAAGTTTAGTTTATTTCAGAAGTTATTTAGAGCTGTCATCTCCTAACACTTGAGCACAGATGGATAACATAGCATGTGGACTATATTAGAGAAGGTTTCCATTGCAGATGTGGTTTATGAAGTCACCGAATCTGGGACTCTTGAACAAAGAATCGATAAAGAACTGGATTTTTCCCTTTCGTTATATAGTGCTAGAGGAAGCATTGCTTTTTATTGGCATTCATCTTTCACTGAGTAAATGTGGCTCTAAAATAATGTTACGGTGTCATAGTTCTGTTGAAACTTTGCAGGGTCTCTTCTACCCCAGGATCTTAGTGGTTAGTAGAGACTGTTGGTTCTAATGAGAGAGAACTTTAAGAATTAAAGGAAGATCTGAGCTGTGTTATATTTAAAATTTAGGGAGAAGCATGGGAATAAGAAAAACAGGTAGTACTGTACTTGCTAATTTTATCAGGTAATGAGAGCATTATAATGGGACTTATTTATCCAATTATAAGCTGTCTCCTTGAAATTAAGCTCTTTGAGAGGCTAGATTCATATTTTAAGGGGCAAAATTGGGAATTGGAAACAGCATGGACTTTGATGTCAGTCAGATCTGCCTTGGAATCTAGGCTCTGCCATTGACAGCTGTATGTTTTGGGGGATTTTTCTTGAACTGAGCAACTTTTCTCATCCTTAACATGGAGCTTATGCTGCTCATATTGGGGAGGGTGGCTGTTAGGAGGATTTAATATCATAACATACAAAGAGCATGGTATTGAGCTTAGAGCAGCATGAGTGATGAACAAAAAGAGGGGCTATTACTGCTTCAATTTACTGTTGCTTAAAGCATTTTGAAAATTTCCTCTAGAATTGACTCTGGTATTGCTTTGGGATGTCTTTCCAGGCATTGAGCATTCCATATTTTTTTTAATCTAAAATGGTATTACTGAGCTGGATGGCCTTTCTCATGGCCTAAAATGATGTTAGCTGTTTGCCACAAGTTAAATCCACCCTCGAAGGAGGAATTTTTGCTACCATTCAAGGAGCATCAGAGAATGTGCTGTAAGGACTTAAGGTAGTTGCAAAACACAAGTTCCAAAAATGTTTGGGGACGTGGCAGTGCTGTTGACATAAATGCATAGACTATAAAACAGAAAACACTTCCTGGGATATATGAATTTTGCCAGTTTTTTAAAAAATACAAAGCCATCTTTGCTTTATACCCCAGTGATTTGCCAGTAGTTGCCTTGGTCATTACGGTGTTCCAGAGTTCAGCTCCAAATGCCCTTTGTTTCCCATGGAAAAGCTTTAAAATCAGGATCCGTGACTGAAGAACTTTTGACAGCAGGATATTAAGTTAACCTTTAAAGTCAGAGAATTCCTAGTCCATTATTTATTCACTAAAATGCTCTGCCTAGGATACAATGGGATTTTGGATAAAGGAACTATAACTCCTCTGAAAAAACACCTTTGCTTGTGTCTAGAGAACAAAAGAGGATAAATAGTGGAACCAAAGAAATAGCAGTCACTGAAGATCCGTGAAACTGGTTCCTCATTTTCTGTTCTCTGATTTTGCAGTTTGGCCAAAATATTCTTAGAACTGCAGGATTGCGTTTGGTGCGGTAACAAGCTTTTTTGTCGTTTGATTATAAGATATAGTTTATTAGGAGAAAATGGAGGCAGTGGAAGTTGTTAGCCATCAGCAAGAATTTACTGAACATCCATTCTATTGAGGGATAGAAATGTTATTGCAGTTACATAGTTGGGGTGTATAATTCAACCGTGGATGTAGGTCAACCTAAACTTTCCAAATGAGATATAGGATTTCACCTGTTTTCCATTTAGATGCCCCTATTTTTGCTGCTGTGCCCACTGCAACTAGGAAGCACCCCCCATCCTCCTTCCTAACCTACCTGTGCCTGGGTGAGCATGTGCCTCGCCAAAACATAGGCTCAGTGAAGGGTATGCATCTTGTAAATAGCCACTAATGTCATTGTGATTGCTAAGAGCAGGACATGGGGACAGAGCATGTCTATCAAATACCTGGTTGATGTGTTTTCCAATGTCGGTGATGAAAAAAGCACTGGACTGAGTATAAAAATGCAACGTTAGTCCATTTCTGCTCCTTGCTATGTATTACCCTACAGAGCAAATTCTCTCTGAGCTATTAGTTTTTCCATCTAAAAATGAAAGCACTGAACCAAAAAAGTAATAATAGTTCCAAACCAAAAAGATGTATTAAAATTGCCTGTTGAATTTTTCAAATAGCATCTCACTACCTCTCCCTCTTTGGAAATCTAGATCCCATGATCTTTCAAACTCTAAAAATCTGTTTCTATGTCAGCTTATATGTATGATAAACAATTATGGTTAAATGAAAGCACTGAGGAGAATTGCAATGACGAAAGATACCACTTTAATGAATTGTGTTGTAAATTACTCTAACTCGATTAGCAGTTTTATAGCCAAATGTTAAATTTTTAAATAACCTTTAAAATTATAAACAAATTAGAATTTCTTGCTGCTGCTGACCTTGTCAAATGAACACATTTTAATTGTTAGGTGAACAGAAGCCTAAACCAGAAATCACCCCAGGCAACTGAGTTTCCATACCCTTGCAAGTGTTGTTTCTGTTTTTTTAAAAAATTATTATTTGATACATTTTATTTAATTTGGTTCAGATTTTTTTCCTTAGGTAAACATATATTTAAAAAATTATCCTCCATGTTTAATTGGCTTAAAGGCTAAGTCAGAAAATGAGATTGATCTGAGCTATGAATGAGATTAACCTTCTCCACACTCTGAAGCTGATGCCAGAAGCTGTTCTTCACTCCTCTGCCATTGCATGTTCTGTCTGTTCCCTTCATCACTGCACGTTCTGCCAGATGCTCACTTTTACTAATGTTTGCACATGATACTGCAAAGCTGAATGACCTTTTTCTAACATCATTAAAGTAGCTGTATGACTGCAGGTCTGTTCTATCATTACTTAACCATTACTTAACCAGTCAACTAAATATTATCACTTTTATCATTGTCCGGAATTTCAAATGAACAGTAAAGTCTCATGGTGAAGTTTTATTTTTCCCATCTTTATAGCAGGATTTATTATAATAACTTAAGCTTGCCTGTGCTGGAGAAAATTGAAATGATAGTGGAGATTAAAAAATGTAGTTAAACTTTAAGAATACTTGGTATTTATAAAGCATTTTTCACTTTTAAAAGATTATTAAGTATATTTAAAATAAGAAAATAAAATTGATATATATTCTTCTGGAGTTTTGTATAACAGAACTGTAAGACTCTTGAGTGGTCTAGAGATTGAGAAAATTTTTGAATAAAATATTTTGTCTTAAGATAGCTTAACATTAGAAATGGAGTTTCCCAGGAAATTATCTCCATAATGGACTATTTCCATTAAAAAAGTTAAAATGTATTTATATTTTAATTGTCCCCCAAAGTCTAGAATTGTATTAAAAAAAGAAAAATGAAAACAAAACCCAAAAGAATAGGAAACCATTTAATATATACCAGTTGATATTCTTAAAAGGGTGTCAAGAACTGAGACCCCTGGGGTGAGGTAGAGAGATTGAGAGAGACAGAGGGAGAGACAGAAAGGGGACTGGGGTCAAGGTCGGGAGGGAGGAAAGGGAGAGAGACAGATAGACAGACTGACTGAGCATGAGCCACAGTCCCTCCTATTCCACAGAGGACCACAGTGCCAATGCGTTTGAATTGCTTTTGTGTTTGCTTTGCAGTCAAGGTTTCATACCTTGGTGTTTATAATTTCTCTGTTTATCATCTATTTCTAATAAGTACTGATTTAATTTTTGTGGGCTTGTTTCTTTGTTTTTAAGAAAATACAAAAGGTAAAATGTTATCAGAGAGGAGCCTTCTTGTAAGTATGAAGTAAAAAATCTTACTTTTGTAAGAAGAGCTAATGAATATCAATGGGAAAATATCGTAAAGTTTAGATAAATATTTAATTTTGTGAGCAATGAATTTTATGTTATTGCAGTCTAATAGGGTAAAAGCAATAAATTACTCAGAGACCCAAATAATTGATTCTGAAGATATACTATCCAGTTTTTAATAAGCAGTTTCATTTGTAGAAACTGCTTTTTTTCCCCAAAGAATCTTTAAAATACTGAGAAATACTTTGATATGCACTTTTTTTAATACTTAGTGAAATAATTTAAGGCCAATAATTCAAGATTCAATTATGAGTTTATTACATATTAATATAACACCCATGTACTTAGAATATTATCCTGTTACCAAGGTGCAGGGAATATAAAAGCTCCACTATTGTATCTTACTACAGAGAATGTTACCAGACAGAGGTAGAAAGTGTACCCCAGGAGTGAATATGTGCACATATGCCCCATATACACACCAACTTTCAGGTTTTGGGGGCTCCATAAGGAAGAAATAAAAATGACTTATTTTGAAAGTTAATTGTATTTAAGCCTAAAATACACTAAGTACCTATATATCATGTTAAATAAACATTTTTACTTTACTGTTTTTACAGCCTTTTGATCAAGGAAGAATTCAGAAAATTTTCCATGCTATATGCAACCGACTTCACACACTTAACAGATTCTCTTCTAAAGCTGCTAAATACTGATGAGAAATCTCTATGATAACTCTTAATGACTTTTGTTAAAACTCTATGGTAGAGTGTTCTGTTTTGTGGCTGATGAAAAGTTTTTGGTGCAAAATGTGAAGATGGCCAGATGACATAGTCTTCAAAATTGTGTATTGAATATTTGTGCTGGTATAGTCTGTATATGTTGTGCTTCTGTTAGCTCTTGACACTGAATAGAAGTTGGCTGCCCATTATTTTTCTTCCCAAATAAGGGAATTCAAGGAATGTAAATAGATTCCTTGACAGTATTTGGTCCATCTCAGTGGTTTATGTAAAATTTATGTTAAGTACCTTGGAAACATTGTAGAAAAAGGAAAATTTCTATTTTTTAGAATTATCTATATCTTATACCTAAAGATATCTATCAGTTGATACCCAAAATTGAGGAAATCTGTACATAATTTTAAAATTCAAATTGTTTTGAAACCCTGAGGAGGTGTTTGAACTTTCAAATCGAGACAGCTTTCTTAGTTTCCTGAAACCAATCACCCCTTTAACACTTATCTGTGCAAGACTGATGACTAAAAATAATTTGTCACCATGTATGTTAATTTAACTAACAGTAGATATAAGATTGAAATAACAGTACAGATTTATGCTAAAGTAAATATTAACAGATTGATAATGTTAGAAACCACGTAATCCTCTAGGGGTACATGTTCCTGTGTCTGTGTGTGTGTAATTCAGAAAGGAGTGGGTAATATCTGTCTCTTGACCTTGCTCCTACTCTCTAACTAGGGTCACTTTAACCCACAGGCTGGTCACCCTCCCTAACCCCTTTGCTAATGAGTGGTGGTCCTGCCCCCCTGGCTGGCAGGCCCACCCTTCTTCAGCAAGCTGCTGCCCAGGGAAATGTCACTTTATTATCAATGCTGCTTAATGAAGAAGGACTGGACATAAATTACTCCTGTGAAGATGGCCATTCTGCCTTGTATTCTGCTGCTAAGGATGGACATACAGGTAAGATGGTGGCATCTCACCTCACTGTATCACCCTCTTGCAAAAGGATGCAGAATCAAAAGCACCTGTAACCACTGTTATGAGCAAAAGGTGAATTTAGGTTTCAAATTTTCTCTTTCAGGTAGAATAAATAACTTTTTTACATGATTTAAAGATTTTATAAGCATTTTAAAAATCCAAATTGGACAGTTCCGTAATAATCTAAACTTTTACTGCAGATAGCAAAAAGTTATCTCTGTTTTATGCACAATGAAATGTATTCGGTTTGTAGAAATTTGGGGTCTAGTAACTGTAAAGGACATTTTCAAATAAAGCCCCCCCATATGTTATCGCTTTGGCCAGGACAAAATAGCTCTAATTTGTTAGAAATAGCTGGTGTCTGTGAAAGCAAAGCCTTAGGGCTTTAGCACATGCTGCAGTGAGGGAAAGTTTGAGTAGCTAGGAAAGGTCATGGGTCTGAAATTGTTCTGTAGTTGGAACAATTTATAGTTATTTGGATTTTTTTTAAGAGAACGGAGAGGTTGTACAATTATAAACGACATATCGATGAAGTCGGGGAATTAATCTTGTTCCTTGAAAAGCAAATCTTAGAGTCAAATATACTAAAACATACAGTAGTGCAGATAAAGAGATGATTCGATGGCAAGAACAAAGTCAAATAGTATTGCATATGTAAGCCATGTGATCCTTGGATAATTCACATAATGTGGCTTCCTTGGAAGTTTTCAGAGCTTCTCTCTGTTCGAGTGGACTACATGCAAGATTCTAGTGAACTACAAGATGATAGCTCGTTATTTTAAAAGTATTTTGGAGTACTTCTTCCAAAGTACTGTGGGAATTTTCTCTAAAGAAATTCAGTCTAGTTAATAACATGTGGAATGTGAGGTCTAGGTGCTATTTTTGCCTGAGTCTGATGACTTTGTGTGGGTTCTCCTTGATCTTCATTCAGGGAGTTAAGTATAAGATGACCACAACATGAAAGCATTTTAAAGATTAAATTAAACATCATAAAGTAAGAATTTAACTATTTAAATACAAAGAATGGTATATCAATTTGGCGAATGGATTTTGTTCTCCATCCAGTAATAATATTTTGGGGGATTGACTGATGGGAAAATCTGATAAAACATTTTCTGACATATGACAGTCCTTTCACTCATCAGCAGCTCCTCTCCCCCCATCCCGCCAAAAAAAAGAGAAAGAAGTCATGTCTTAGTTGGTGACTCTGGGGTATTACAATCCTGGGGGAAGGGGGCCGCTTTCCGTTTATAATAGTCTGTGGAGTCTCACAGCGGCCCTGAAAAAAATTGTCAGATGAGCTGTGCATCAGAGAGGTCCCTTGGGGTTAGTGTTTGTCTACAGCTCGTACAGAATTTGGTTCATCATGACTAAGTGGGGAATTAAAATGGCTTTCTATTAAAATCCATAGACTGTGTGAGATTGCTGCTGAATGCAGAAGCCCAAGTCAATGCTGCTGATAAAAATGGCTTCACACCCTTGTGTGCTGCAGCTGCTCAGGGACATTTCAAGTAAGTGATGCTCTTAATTCTTTTTTTTTCCCCTATGAAAAGAGCCTCTTTATAATTTGCACACATATTTTAGTTCTGGCTGAATGTGTAAACTAGTGCTTAAGATCCATTGGCAAATAAATTCAACTAAACATATTTGAGAATTTAAATGCAAAGTAGGATCCTAAATTTGCTCTTCTTTTTTTTTTGTTGTTGTTTGTTTTTTATACAGCAGGTTCTTATTAGTTATCAATTTTATACACATCAGTGTATACATGTCAATGCAAATCTCCTAATTCATCCCACCGCCACCCCCATCCCCCCACCGCTTTCCTTGCTTGGTGTCCATACGTTTGTTCTCTACATCTGTGTCTCAACTTGTGCCCTGCAATCCGGCTCATCTGTACCATTTTTCTATGTTCCACATACCTGCGTTAATATACGATATTTGTTTTTCTCTTTCTGACTTACTTCACTCTGTATGACAGTCTCTAGGTCTATCCACATCTCAACAAATGACTCAGTTTCGTTCCTTTTTATGGCTGAGTAATATTCCATTGTAGATATGTACCACATCTTCTTTATCCATTTGTCTGTTGATGGGCATTTAGGTTGCTTCCATAACCTGGTTATTGTAAACAGTGCTGCAATGAACATTGGGGTGCATGTGTCTTTTTGAATTTTGGTTTTCTCTGGGTATATGCCCAGTAGTGGGATTGCTGAATCATATGGTAATTCTATTTTTAGTTTTTTAAAGAACCTCCATACTGTTCCCCATAGTGGCTGTATCAATTTACATTCCCACCAACAGTGCAAGAGGGTTCCGTTTTCTCCACTCCCTCTCCAGCATTTGTTGTTTGTAGATTTTCTGATGATGCCCATTCTAACCTGGTGTGAGGTGATACCTCATTGTAGTTTTGAATTGCATTTCTCTAATAATTAGTGATGTTGAGCAGCTTATCATGTGCTTCTTGACCATCTGTATGTCTTCTTTGGAGAAATGTCTGTCTACGTCTTCTGCTCATTTTTGGATTGGGTTGTTTGTTTCTTTAATATTGAGCCATATGAGCTGTTTATATATTTTGGAGATTAATCCTTTCTCCGTTGATTCGTTTGCAAATATTTTCTCCCATTCTGAGGGTTGTCTTTTCATCTTGTTTATGGTTTCCTTTGCTGTGCAAAAGCTTTGAAGTTTCATTAGGTCCTATTTGTTTATTTTTGTTTTTATTTCCATTACTCTAGGAGGTGGATCAAAAAAGACCTTGCTGTGATTTATGTCAAAGAGTGTTCCTGTGTTTTCCTCTAAGAGTTTTATAGTGTCCGATCTTACAATTAGGTCTCTAATCCATTTTGAGTTTATTTTTGTGTATGGTGTTAGAGAGTGTTCTAATTTCATTCTTTTACATGTAGCTGTCCAGTTTTCCCAGCACCACTTATTGAAGAGACTGTCTTTTCTCCATTGTATGTCTTGGCCTCCTTTGTCATAGATTAGTTGTCCATAGGTGTGTGGGTTTATCTCTGGGCTTTCTATCTTGTTCCATTGATCTATGTTTCTGCTTTTGTGCCAGTACCATATTGTCTTGATTACTGTAGCTTTGTAGTATAGTCTGAAGTCAGGGAGTCTGCTTCCTCTAGCTCTGTTTTTCTCCCTCAAGACTGCTTTGGCTATTTGGGGTCTTCTGTGTCTCCATACAAATTTTAAGATTATTTGTTCTAGTGCAGTAAAAAATGCCATTGAAATTTGATAGGGATTGTATTGAATGTGTAGATTACTTTGGGTAGTAGAGTCATTTTCACAGTATTGATTCTTTCAATCCAAGAACATGGTATATCTCTCCATCTGTTGGTATCATCTTTAATTTCTTCCATCAGTGTCTTATAATTTTCTGCATACAGATCTTTTGTCTCCCTAGGTAGGTTTATTGCTAGGTATTTTTTTCTTTCTGTTGCAGTGGTAAATGGGAGTGGTTCCTTAATTTCTCTTTCAGATTTTTCATCATTAGTGTATAGGAATGCAAGAGATTTCTGTGCATTAATTTTGTATCCTGCAACTTTACCAAATTCATTAATTAGCTCTAGTAGTTTTCTGGTGGCATTTTTAGGATTCTCTATGTATAGTATCATGTCATCTGCAAACAGTGACAGTTTTACTTCTTCTTTTCCAATTTGTATTCCTTTTATTTCATTTTCTTCTCTGATTGCTGTGGCTAGGACTTCCAAAACTATGTTGAATAATGGTAGTGAGAGTGGACAGCCTTGTCTTGTTCCTGATCTTAGAGGAATTGGTTTCAGTTTTTCACCATTGAGAATGATGTTTGCTGTGGGTTTGTCATATATGACCTTTATATGTTGGTTCCTATAAAGAATCAACCTGGTTGGAACCTTGAGGTAGGTTCCCTCTATGCCCACTTTCTGGAGAGTTTTTTTTTTTTTTTTTTGCGGTATGCGGGCCCCTCACTGTTGTGGGCTCTCCCCTTGCGGAGCACAGGCCCCGAACGTGCAGGCTCAGTGTCCACGGCTCACGGGCCCAGCCGCTCCGCAGCATGTGGACCGGGGCACGAACCCATGTCCCCTGCGTTGGCAGGCAGACCCCCAACCACTGCGCCACCAGGGAAGCCCCTCTGGAGAGTTTTTATCATAAATGGGTGTTGAATTTTGTCAGAAGCTTTTTCTGCATCTCTTGAGATGATCATGTGATTTTTGTTCTTCAATTTGTTAATATGGTGTATCACATTGATTGATTTGCATATATTGAAGAATCCTTGCATCCCTGGGATAAATCCCACTTGATCATGGTGTGTGATCCTATTAATGTGTTGTTGGATGCTGTTTTCTAGTATTTTGTTGAGGATTCTTGCATCTATATTCATCAGTGATATTGATCTGTAATTTTCTTTTTTTTTAGTATCTTTGTCTGGTTTTGGTATCAGGGTGATGGTGGCCTCATAGAATGAGTTTGGGAGTGTTCCTTCCTCTGCAGGTTTTTGGAAGAGTCTGAGAAGGATGGGTGTTAGCTCTTCTCTGAATGTTTGATAGAATTCACCTGTGAAGCCATCTTGTCCTGGACTTTTGTTTGTTGGAAGATTTTTAATCACAGTTTCAGTTTCATTGCTTGTGATTGGTCTGTTCATATTTTCTGTTTCTTCCTGATTCAGTCTTGGAAGGTTATACCTTTCGAAGAATTTGTCCATTTTTCCAGGTTGTCCATTTTATTGGCATACAGTTGCTTGTAGTAGTCTCTTAGGATGCTTTATATTTCTGCCATGTCTGTTGTAACTTCTCCGTTTTCATTTCTGATTTTATTGATTTGAGTCCTCTTCTTCTTTTTCTTGATGAGTCTGACTAATGGTTTATCAATTTTGTTTATCTTCTCAAAGAACCAGCTTTTAGTTTTATTGATCTTTGCTATTGTTTTCTTTGTTTCTATTTCATTTATTTCTGCTCTGATCTTTATGATTTCTTTCCTTCTGCTAACTATGGGTTTTGTTTGTTCTTCTTTCTCTAGTTCCTTCAGGTGTAAGGTTAGATTGTTTATTTGAGATTTTTCTTGTTTCTTGAGGTAGGCTTGTATAGCTATAAACTTCCCTCTTAGAACTGCTTTTGCTGCATCCATGGGTTTTCAATTGTCGTGTTTTCATTGTCATTTGTCTCTAGGTATTTTCTGATTTCCTCTTTGATTTCTTCAGTGATCTCTTGGTTATTTAGTAGCGTATTGTTTAGCCTCCATGTGTTTGTGTTTTTTATGTTTTTTCCCCTGTAATTAATTTCTAATCTCATAGCGTTGTGGTCAGAAAAGATGCTTGATATGATTTCAATTTTCTTAAATTTACTGAGGCTTGCTTTGTGACCTAGGATGTGATCTATCCTGGAGAATGTTCCGTGCGCACTTGAAGAAGAAAGTGTAATCTGCTGTTTTTGGATGGAATGTCCTATAAATATCAATTAAATCTATGTGGTCTGTTGTGTCATTTAAAGCTTCTGTTTCCTCATTTATTTTCATTTTGGATTATCTGTCCATTGGTGTAAGTGAGGTGTTAAAGTCCCCCACTATTATTGTGTTACTGTTGATTTCCTCTTTTATAGCTTTTAGCAGTTGCCTTATGTATTGAGGTGCTGCTATGTTGGGTGTATATATATTTATAATTGTTATATTTTCTTCTTGGATTGATCCCTTGATCATTATGTAGTGTCCTTCCTTGTCTCTTATAACATTCTCTATTTTATAGTCTATTTTATCTGATATGAGTATAGCTACTCCAGCTTTCTTTTGATTTCCATTTGCCTGGAATATCTTTTTCCATCCCGTCACTTTCAGTCTGTATGTGTCCCTAGGTCTGAAGTAGATCTCTTGTAGACAGCATATATATGGGTCTTCTTTTTGTATCCATTCAGCAAGCCTGTGTCTTTTGGTTGGAGCATTTAATCCTTTCATGTTTCAGGTAATTATCGATATGTATGTTCCTATGACCATTTTTTTAATTGTTCTGGGTTTGTTTTTGTAGGTCCTCTTCTTCTCTTGTGTTTCCCACTTAGAGAAGTTCATTTAGCATTTGTTGTAGAGCTGGTTGGTGGTGCTGAATTCTCTTAGCTTTTGCTTGCCTGTAAAGCTTTTGATTTCTCCATCGAATCTGAATGAGATCCTTGCCGGGTAGAGTCATCGTGGTTGTAGTTTCTTCCCTTTCATCACTTTAAGTATATCATGCCACTCCATTCTGGCTTGTAGAGTTTCTGCTGAGAAATCAGCTGTTAACGTTATGGGAGTTCCCTTGTATGTTTTTTGTCGTTTTTCCCTTGCTGCTTTTAATAATTTTTCTTTGTCTTTAATTTTTGCCAATTTGATTACTATGTGTCTCGGCGTGTTCCTCCTTGGGTTTATCCTGTATGGGACTCTCTGCATTTCCTGGACTTGGGTGGCTATTTGCTTTCCCATGTTAGGGAGGTTTTCAACTATAGTCTCTTCAGATATCTTCTCTGGTCCTTTCCCACTCTCTTCTCCTTCTGGGACCCCTATAATGTGAATGTTGTTGTGTTTAATGTTGTCCTAGAGGTCTCTTAGGCGGTCTTCATTTCTTTTCATTCTTTTTTCTTTATTCTGTTCCACAGCAGTGAATTTCACCATTCTGTCTTCCAGGTCACTTATCCATTCTTCTGCCTCAGTTATTCTGCTATTGATTCCTTCTAGTGTAGTTTTCATTTCAGTTATTGTATCATTCATCTCTGTTAGTTTGTTCTTTAATTCTTCTAGGTCTTTTTTAAGCATTTTTTGCATCTTCTCGATCTTTGCCTCTATTCTTTTTCCGAGGTACTAGATCAGTTTTGCTATCATTATTCTGAATTCTTTTTCTGGAAGGTTGCCTATCTCCACTTCATTTTGTTGTTTTTCTGGTGTTTTATCTTGTTCCTTCATCTGGTACATAGCCCTCTGCCTTTTCATCTTGTCTGCTTTTCTGTGAATGTGGTTTTTGTTCCACAGGCTGCAGGACTGTAGTTCTTCTTGCTTCTGCTCTCTGCCCTCTGGTGGATGAGGCTATCTAAGAGGCTTGTGAAAGTTTCCTAAATTTGCTCTTCTTAATAATAGATGTTTGTATATGAGGGAAATGAAGAAGAGGAATATGCTGTTTCCAAACCTCATGTGAATGAACTTGCTTCCGAAGAAGATTATTTTTAGCATATCAACATAAAGTCATCCCTCCTGTCTATGGGGGATTGGTTCCAGGACCTCCTACAGATACCAAAATCGAGCATGCTCTAAGTCCGTTATATAAAATGGTGCCGTATTTGCATATAACCCACGCATGTCCTCCCGGATACTTTAAACCATCTTTAGGTTACTTATAATACGTAATACAATGTAAATGCTATGTAAATAGCTGCGAGCATGTGGTAAATTCAAGTTTTGCTGTTTGGAACTTCCTAGGATTTTTTCTAAGTATTTTCCATCCGGGGTTGGTTGAATCCGCAGATGTGAAACCTGCAGATAAGGTCAGCCGACTGTGTATGTGGTTATATAACAGATTGTTAAACACTTTGCTGTTCACTATTTTCCACCACCGCAACCTAAAAACCTTTTTTATGTGCGATGGCATTAAACGTAAAACATAGAATTCTCAGGATTCTTGAAGTACGGGTTTTACATTTTACACTAATGTTACTAGTCCTAAAGGTAAATTTTAAAAAATTCAAAATGCATCCATAAAGTACAGTATTTTTTTTTTTCTGTGTGTCTAACTTGTCTCATCACCCTGAGTTTATTGTTGAGGATCAGAGCTACTGATTTTGCTGCTACTTTTTGCATGTATCCTAAGTCCTCCAAGAGAGATTCTTCTCCTGGGCTACACTTTTACCTTTACTGCCAGCAGGCAATCTGTAGGGCCACTTGCTTGGATAGTATAACAGTCATGGGAACAGAGGTATGGATGGTTTTGCAAAAAGGGAGAACCCTGGTGAAATGCAGGGGCTTGATTAATTTAAATGTGTATTAGATACACATTAGTACGTAACTTATTTTAAAAATATGCATAAACAAACCAGATGTTGCCAAGGGAAGCCAAGAAAAAAACATGCATCTGAGCAAAGAAACAAAGATGTGAGTTCCTTCATAATTTGATGATTTATCACTCTTTTTTAAGTTTATTCTCATCTAATTTTGCAAACTGAAGTTAGTTCCTAAGTGCCGTGAAGTCTTGAATTTACCTCATTGCTTTCCTTCTTGATTTTCAGGGCAATGTGTTTCTGCTTAGCTGTGTCTTTTTCCTCATAAACTAGCCCCACTTCAGGAGACAGGACAGCCTCTGCTGTCTTTTCTCCCCAAGATGGCCCTTTTCTGTCTCCGTACTGCCTTTTATAGTGGAGGCAAATGGTGCCCTGCTGTCTGTGCTATTTTTAATTATTTTCTCAAGTGGAAATCTCAGAATGACTCAGCAGCCTGACTTTTTTCAAGGTTCAAACTATTTTGAACCACGAATAATATATATGTCAAGCACAGTTAAACATATTCCAAGGACTACTTTCACAGTTTGGTTGCAGAGAACTGTCATAAACCACGTATTCACACTTGATCAAAGCTGCTATTTTAAATTTTCATGAGAGTAGTTAAAATACATCTTCCCAGGCTTGTTAAAAACAGTATCTATGTAATAAGACCAGGAATAATTGATACATATATTTAATAATTCATGTAAATAAAGATGCAGAATTGCTCTAGCATTATTTTCTCTATTTAATATCTTGGTCAGGTGGTACTTCAGAAATCAAACCCAGTTTGTATGTAATTAATCATAATCTTGCATTTAGGTGTGTAGAATTATTAATTGCATATGATGCTAATATTAATCATGCTGCTGATGGAGGACAGACACCTCTATACCTGGCCTGTAAAAATGGAAATAAAGAATGTATTAAACTCTTGTTGGAAGCTGGAACTGACCGAAGTGTAAAAACCAGAGTGAGTACCTGTATGTTGGGTTTTGTCCTATAATTTACAATACGTCTCCAAACTCTACAGCTCGAAATACAGTTGCTTTGTTTTGTTTTGCTTTGAGGATATTGGGTAAGGACATTGTCTTATTTGTTTGAGCATCTCATTATTAGAAGCTTGTTCATTAGCCTTTCTTTTTAAAGGTAGTTGGTGTAGTGCCTGGGAACTGTAAGCAATGGACAAAGGTCAGCTGTCATCGAGGTCGTCGTCACTATCCACAGTAGTGCTCATTTGTAGTATGTGTAAACAGGAGGGAGTTTGTGGCAAGACAGTGCCCATTGCCAGTACTTAGAGGAAGGTTATTTGTGCTCACTGTTCTTCCCAGGACTGACGTTTATTGTTGCTAAGATTATGCAACACCTCACAGAGTTCAAGGTCATTGTCTAATTTGAGTCAGAACTTGAAGCACTGTGTATGGAAACCCACTATGAAGCCTAACAGGCTGAGGTAGCTGTTGACTCCATCCCACACAGTTCTGGTACCTCCTGTACAGGGTGCACAGGTGAAGTCAGGGACTTGGAAACTGAAGAAATTTGGAGTCTGATCCACAGAAGAGTCCTTGGATAATACTTCTGGCTCAGCCACACAGAAATGCATTTGAAACAAACTTCTCAATTCAGCTTCCCAAACTGGTCTTCATCAACCTATCATGATAGATTTAAGGACCAAGAAATAAGCCTTCGTACACTGGCATGCATTTCTCCAGTGGGGGCCCATCTAAGGACTGGTGGGTTTAACGGAGCCCACTCTTCACTAGGATCAGGAATTTATTTATTTATTTTTTTTCAGCTTCCCAGAATGTGAAAAGTGTAATAATCACTACCCTCCAGGATATTCCTGAGGAAAGACAAGTGTAGACATCTTAATCTCCAAAGGTTATCTGAACCTTGGATCTCTTCTGTTAATAGAGAATTGACTATACTGTGCATCCATTTCATAGGAAACACCCTTAACATTTTCTAGGATAAAAAGGTGCATTACCTACTTTAAGGTCACTCTTAGATTTTGGATTTTCTTAATTTATCAGAAGAAAACAAACAATTAATGGTATAACCAGAGATATAAGCTAGGTATAGACATTTTCCATTGAGTCCTATTGCAAGGGCTTTTTTTCTTTAATATAATTCCTATTTATTTTTTTAAAATCTGAGAAAATAGTCCAGATTCATGTTGTTTTATATATTTTATTTAAGAAATCTGTGTTATTACACATTCATTATAAAATTCTGCCTTACATATGAAAAAGGAATGAATTTTACATCATTATCTGAATGAAAAATAAGTAGTTCAACATAAAAAGTCACATCCTATAAGTTAGAGAACACAGAAATCCATGCCCTCAAGCTAGTTGTTGATAAGCTGAATGAAATCGTTAGAAGTACAGAGGCTCCAAAGTACAGAGATAAATAGCAGAATTGATAAAGGATCTTAAGGGAATAATTATTTCTCATGATTTTTAATAAGAAATCAAAGGAGAATGAAAGATTTTAAATTTTTCAGAAGTAACTGCATGGCCTTTGTAATATAAATTAAGGAAGGTCAGGAACACTTACACTCTGTTGCCTAATTAAGGCTGATACCCATGTAAAGGTATCTACAGCCCAACAAAGAACAAGCCATGAAACACTTTATCTGCCTGGGGTACACCGGAGGACTATATGGTACTCCAGCTACTGCCCAGCCATGGTCTGCTGTTAGCCAAGTCGATTCCCTTGATATGAAGTACAGAACTAGAGAAAAAGCCACATCATTCAGTGAGAGCTTTAGCAAGTGATCAGATGACTCAGTCTAAATGTAGATGGTTACCATTTATTGTCTGTTCTTCTCCCTGTTATTTTTTTAATGAAATGAAAAAAATAGGCCAAAGGGAAAATAAAATGAAGCCTAAATACGTATCACCGAAATAATTCTCAATTCTTTTATGAAAGTCTTAAAAATCTAATGAAGGTGGATACCTGAGTAGAAGGCAGACCTATCTTTATATAAAAATGAGAGACTACAGAGGGGATCAGGATTTCCCCTAGAATAGTGTTTGTCAAACTTTAGTGCAGCAGAGTTGCCCACATGGCTGTTAAAACGGATTGCAGGGCCCCAACCTTGAGATTTTTGATTCAGTAGGTCTGGGATGAGGCTCAACAATTTACATTTCTAACAAGTTCACAGGTGGTGCTTATGTTGCTTGCTGGTCAGGGGACCACACTTGGAGAACCACTGTGCTAGAAAAGAGTTGTGAGTCTGCTTTAGCAACCAGCTAAGTGGACAGTTGAGGCTTCAAAGTAGAATATGTTCTAGAGAATGGGCCCAAGCGTTTTAGTTGGAGCATTTTCTAAGCTTGCATTTATCAATATCCAGCTGCAGTCACAGAGAGCTCCATAGAGGCTGATAGGTATCTCATGAAGTTACTTGACTTTGTTTTTCCTTTATGTCTGCCTTTTCCCTGTTATCTAGAATCTTTCCTTCTGAAATCAGTGGCATAAAATTTTAAGATAACTAGAATTAGGACTCTTCCCTGTAGGTAAAACTGGCTTATAACAGCATTCATTTAGTACAGTACTGGTAACTTTATATTTGCGTATAAATTTAAAAAATCTTTATGCTAAAGTTCATTCTCTTTCATAATATTAAATTGAGATTTTGTTTTACCATATATAATGCTTAGTTACCATCCTGGGCAGTACCTGTTCACTCCAGATGGTCAACTGTTAAGAGGAAATTCTTACCAAATAGCAAACACGAGTCATAGCAATGGAAAATACACTAATTGACAGTGGTCTGAGAACTTAGCTCATCTATGATATTCAGGATCGGAAGCCTGATTTTCCCAGCTCAGTGGTCCATGCCCAAGAACATGTAGAGGTGAACTTTAAATAACACAGTTCTCAACATTGATGTTGTAATCAACCCTTTCCCCCGGTCGTTTTATTTTCAGGATGGCTGGACACCAGTTCATGCAGCTGTGGACACTGGTAATGTGGACAGCCTCAAGCTTCTCATGTACCATAGGGCCCCAGCTCGTGGAAACTCGTTGCACGAGGAGCCCGAGTCGGGCGTCTTTGACTTGGACGGAGGAGAAGAGAGTCGTGAGGGCACATCCAAGCCTGTTGTTCCTGCAGACCTCATCAACCACGCCAACAGCAAAGGCTGGACTGCTGCCCATATTGCTGCTTCAAAAGGTTTTAAGGTGTGTCTGGTAGCAGCTGGCCTCATTACACAGTTGTAATTTGATGAGTGGCGAAGTTGTCTGCTATTGACTGAGTGTGTTTCACCTGTATAATTGGGGACTGAGCAGTACCATTGCAGGAGATGATCCGCTTCCAGTACAAACCAACATTTTTTTGTCCAGCAGATATTTACGGCCAAGCGTATATGTGACTTAATCACAAAAATCAGTTTGGAGTTTGTTAACAGATGTGGGAGTAATTCCAGACATTTTATCTCATGTCAAATTAGAGGAAAAGTTGGATATTGATAGAATCCACAGGGTTGTTTGATTCCGTACCAAGACCATGCCATGAGTTAGAGGGAGGGCCAGGATTCAAGTACACATGTCCTGTACTCTGAACTCCCTCACTAGCCCTACCTATGCTGTCTTATGATACATAAGAGGGCATTCTAGATTTCACTCATCAGTTAGAAGAGAGAAAGATTCTGATTATTAAGGAAATAACATGAAATAGTAAGCCATCCATTCATGCTTCTTTTTCTATTTAAATCACTTGAGCAATAATATTGCTTTAACAATGAAAATCTATCAGGAAGCTCCTGAGTGCAAGGCATTGTGTCAGCTAACATTTGCAGGAATCATTTATGCGATTAGTTAACTCCTAGTTCAGTGGCAAGGGTGCAAGATACAAGACAAGTGTAGGATAAAAGAAGTTCAAAAAATTTAAAACAAGGGTAATAGACACGTGGTTGGAACAGTACAAAAATGCAAATTTTTATTTTTTGGAAGAGAGTGCACGTATTTCAGAGAGCAGAGTTGCGGAATATTAGGCTCAGGAATGGCTCATTCTGGAGGAGATGGAAACGATTTTGGTCTTGCAGGGTGGGTTAAATTTGTCACCCATCACTGGAGAGGAGAGTAGTTCAGATGGAGGGAGCAGTAGGAACAGACCAGAAGTAGGGAGGTGGGTAACAGCTCCACCTGAGCTAATGAAGAGTAGTGAGAAGTTCCACAGTATGGCACCGGCCTTCAGTGATGTCTTAAGAAGTTTGAGCTTTATTTACTAGTCAGAGTAAAACCATTGAAAGGGTTTGTACAAAGGAGCAAAAGAATCAGCTCTGTAGTGTACATTTATTGACTTAGCAATAACATTTAGAAGACTGGGGATTATGAAAACATTGGTGGCAGGGGAGAGACTAGGTGAAAGATGATGGGAGTGGTAGAAATACTAAGAGAGATCACGGAGTACAAATGTCCAAGAATTGAAGACAGATTAGATACAGGAAATGAGCGAGCTAAATAGAAGGATCATAGTGACATTCTCAGAAAGAGAAAAGAAGAGGCGTCATTGTGATCAAGATAGAATGTGGGGCTTCCCTGGTGGCGCAGTGGTTGAGAATCTGCCTGCCAATGCAGGGGACATGGGTTCGAGCCCTGGTCTGGGAAGATCCCACATGCCGCAGAGCAACTAGCCCTGTGAGCCACAACTACTGAGCGAGCCTGCGTGTCCGGAGCTTGTGCTCCACAACAAGAGAGGCCGCGACAGTGAGAGGCCAGCGCACTGCGATGAAGAGTGGCCCCCGCTCGCCGCAACTAGAGAAAGCCCACGCACAGAAACGAAGACCCAACACAGCCAAAAATAAATAAATAAATAAAATTAAAAAAAAAAAAAAAGAATGTGGATTTAAGCATGCTGAATTTAATTCTGGGATATGTTCAACCAGATGGAGATATCTGGAAATAGCTAGAAATGTGCATTTGGAGCTCTTGGTTGGGTAACTTCCTGTTGTTATGATCTAGAGCAGAAGCTGTTCATTTTGGACTTTGGGGTTTTTTTTTAGTGAGAAAAAGGCATGATTCAGTTCAACGTGGAGGTATTGCTTGCTAGTAGTAGTTTACTCCTATTTTATCCTTAAAAGAAAAAACCTACAGAAATTCTGTGAACTTGATATATATATATTGGTTTGAATGGAAGGCAATGACATTTGACATAAAAGTGTTTGGAAGACAAAGATGGAAAATATGAAGGCTTAAATTTGAAAATGCATAGTTAATCTAAGACAGTGAATCTCATTTGATGGAGGAAAGGTACATGGAAGGGGTAGTTCTCAACTTACTTCCCCCTTCAAGAAAATCTGAGGATAATGCAAGAGGTTACTGACAGCGGTAGGTTGTTCATGCACTCAACCTGAAGGCAAGAAAAAAAAAAGGCAAAACAAAAAACAAAACCTGAGCATCACTGATCTAGAATGTTCAGCCACTGACCCTCTGATGCTAGGCAGAGAGAGGAGCCCACTCTCCAGGGTGAGTTACCCTGCAAGGGTGGGGGGCTTGCATTGCCACTCAACTCCTTCATTATGAACTCCTCATAAGTCCTGGTGTTTTTAGAGCCGAGGATGGCGTCTTCATGGCTTCCCAGGCCCCTGGCAACGTGGATGCTCTGTCATCGTTGAGTAAGGGGAAATAGGATTTCTTTCTCACGTGTAATATGACTCTCTCTGTATTCTCTTATGTTAAGAAGCTTAAGATAAATTTTGAACAAGAAGAGAGAGGTTTTAGAAAGTGAACGTGACTGACCACATCCACACACTGCAAAGAAAAATAATAAATTAAAATAATAGATTTTTTTTTTTGCCCTGGAGTAGATATGTCATCTTCCAGGCTAACCTCTTCATTTTATGGCTAGGATATTTAAACCCTGGAGGGCTTAATAGATAGAAGTTGGAAATGAAGCCCAGAATGCCTGGTTTCGTTACTTGTGCGGCCTGCCTTCCTGGTCAGTCATGGGTATTGCAAAATATTTTTCATCCTTTGCCTAATACAGTGTTTATATCCTGGCTGGCTCCATAGAGGTAATCCATTCACAACTAAGTTGCTAAGACCAGTTTTCTGAAAAAGTAAATGACAGTTCTGAGTTAATCATTGTGTGGGTGAAGAGATTCTACACTGAACACAAGTAGAGCTTAAAAGGTGTATGTTTTTTTCTCTTTGCAATAGCATATATGTGTCCAATCCGCATAAGGTAGTAGTACCCTTGTTACCCAAGAAGATGACTTCAGTTTCCATGTGTTTTTCAATGTAAAAAAAAAGTGGGATTTCAGAGCTTGAAGACACATAGCTCATCTAGTCCAGCTGCCTTGCCTTGCAGATGAAAAAATTAAGTTTTGGGAAATAGTGTAACTAATTCCCCAAGGTCAATTCATAGAAGACCAGATTCCCAAATCAGTCCTTTTTCCACTAGGTTCTTGGTCTTTTTCCCAATGTTTAAGCAATTTATGCAAATCACCATTTAGTGTTTGGTAACAAGAGTAGCTCTCTCTAAAGCTGGTCTGTGACTGCTCCGAAGTTGAACTCATCACTGAGGATAAACTTGTTTTCATCACTTAGGGTGAGTGGATAGAAGAGTTTCTTAGTGAAACTCTGTGTTCTGTCATGAGAACTCTGACATGTCAAGTTCCTGCCGCAGAAATAGGTTAGGGAGAGTGTCTGGATTTGAGCGGCTAGTTGTTGAAGCTCTCGTTCAAACAGATTCTTTATTTGGCGGATTATGTGTTTTGAGTAGATGATAATTCTAGCTTACGTATTGCCCAAGCCAGTGGCTTCCTGTCACTCATGCTCTTACTCAGCCTTTCTGGGTTGTTTAACATGTTGACTCTAATGCAGACTCCTCCTCAGCTTCTAGAACACTGCTCCTTCCTTGCTTCCCTTCTGAATTTGATGACCAGGCTTTCTCTTTGTTTTTCTGGTTTTTCTCTTTCGTTTTTTAACCCTCAGCAACTCCCATGCTCCTTCCTAGCTGCCTAGTCCTATTTTTTTTTTTTTTTTGCTGTACGCGGGCCTCTCACCATTGTGGCCTCTCCCGTTGCGGAGCACAGGCTCCGGACGCGCAGGCTCAGCGGCCATGGCTCACGGGCCCAGCCGCTCTGCGGCATGTGGGATCCTCCCGGACCGGGGCATGAACCCACGTGCCCTGCATCGGCAGGTGGACTCTCAACCACTGCGCCACCAGGGAAGCCCCTGCTTAGTCCTATTTTTAAGAGTTTATCCAGTCTTTCAGCTTTAACTGTGGCTTCTACAGTAACTCTTCCCAAACCCAGATCTCACACCTGGCTTTTTACCTGTCTTCCAGACATTTATTTCCACCATCCTAGAGGTCATCTCTAGGCAGTCCCACAGTCCTCTGGTCAGGCAGTGGCCTTCTTGTTGCCATCTTTACGCCATCCTCACAGTGTGTAGGAACTGTGGACTGATGGATGCATTTTTACCTCTTAGCCAGGCGAGTGTCAGGCATTCCCTCCCACCCTCCAGCATCCATCTGACTGGATAGTCTGGATGTGGTATGTGTCTTAAGCACAGAGGCCCACATGGAGCCCCAGGATTTAGATCTTCTCTCCCTAGGTCATGGCTGCAAAGAGAAAAAAAAAATGATAGGAGTCCCTAAATGTCTTCCTTGTCACAGAGTTGGGTACCTGGCTAGGAGAAGACAAAGACAGGATAACTGTGATGTTGGACCAAGTCTTTGGGACTAGATGATAAATAGAAATCTGTGCTTTTGATTCTGCATGATAATTTTTTTCCCTTAATTTTTATAAAATTATTTTCGAAAAGGTCAGACTGTGTGTAGATAAAGGGAAAGCTGTTTTTTAAAACTCTCATTCCAGAGTGTTCAGTGCAGAGTATTGCATCCTTGCTTAATTTGAACAGCAATGACTCACAGAATCCTAAAGGATTCTCACATAAACTTGGCCAACCAGAGTTTTGCTCCACCCCTCACCCAAGACATACAGTTTCTGGTGTTTTCCACTAACACCTTTCATGGGTCTGGTTTTGACCCTTTTCCTCCTTTTGCTCTCTACTTTCCCTCTTGAATGATCTTTTTGGTCTCCAGAATATAATCTATAGAGATTCCAGAATCTTCTCTCTAGCCCACCTAACCATGTCCTGAGTCCATTCAGGAAGGTCTTATCCAGGACGCCCACGGTTTTACAGGGCATCTCCTTGATAACCCAGTTGGCCCAGTACAGTCCTTGTTTATGCCCATCATCCCAATGTAACCATTAACAGTGTCCCTTTTTACTCTTAAAAGTGTCCCAGTTTAGCCAATTATATGGTACCCCTAGTGATGACCATATTCATGTTT
The DNA here is from genome assembly GCF_039906515.1 of Pseudorca crassidens. NCBI lineage: Eukaryota > Metazoa > Chordata > Mammalia > Artiodactyla > Delphinidae > Pseudorca > Pseudorca crassidens. The sequence goes on along the minus strand of NC_090303.1, from coordinate 75,475,487 downwards.
ACTTCCACCAAACAGCTCCATGAGGATGCATGCCTGGGCTCCCGTGTTTAGGCTGCATCTCTTGTTCCTCCTCTCAACCCACTGACATCACCTGACATTTGTGTTTATTGCTCCATCTTCCTAAGATAATGAATTCAAATGATTGATAAAACTCTAGATTTTATTCCCTTATAAATGAACATGTAAACAAAGGGAAGTCTGTTTTTTTAAATGTCCCTTGGGGAGCCCTCGTCATGGGCTGTCTGGACTTGTGTAGGCCCTGCTGTGATCTCTTCATCTCCAGTCTCTCCAGCTCCTTTACAGTGTCTTGAGAGGGGCCTTCCCAACAGGAAGTTGGTCATGTAACTTACCTTTCGTCTTTACAAGGAGAAGTGACCTTTCAGTCGCTTCAAGGATAAGTGCCAGATGTTTACGTGACAGACAAGTCCCGTCCAGATCTGGCCTCAGCCTCTCTCCACAAGCACACTTGTCTCCTTTCCTCATGCACTCTCTGCTCTGGCCCTGCACTGCTGGCTGTTGTGTAGACATCCTGTGCTGTCTCTTCTCTCCCTGCCTTTGCATCTGCTCTTCTCATTACCTCAGATGGCCTCTTCTGTCCTGACCCCTCCCTGCCTGGAAAACATCTCAGCTTAAGTCTTGGCTTCCAGGAGTTCATTGGTCCCCAGAGCATCTCTTCACACTTCACTTAGGGAGCTTGTTCTTTACTGTGATTATTTGTATGCCTCCCTCCCTTTCCATCTCCTCCAAAAAATCACTTTTCATCGTTGTATATATTGTGCTCAGCAGTCTCTGGCCCACAAGTACTAAATGTTTGTTGAATCAGTGAGTGAATGGGCTATTTTATGAGAGTTCTGTCTTAACTGGTCTCCTTTCTGTCACTCTCTTTTTCTGTATGTCTTCCAAATGTACCAGTTGGTTTTCAGAACTGAGCTGATCATGGTGTTTCCTACCCGAACATATCCTCATGCCTCCAGAAAGACATTGAGGCTCCCTAGCACTCAGCCCTTCACAGCTGACGCTAGCTGTCTTCATCTCACCCCTGAGTCTGCCTGCTTCCTCATACTGTTATTTCCCATTGTGATAGCCTCCATCTCCCCTGCCCTGCAAAACAGTGAGCACACCCACACCCCAAGTTGTTCCCAGCACGTGTGCCAGACCCTACCTGTGCATTTGCAGACTGCTTTCCCTCCCACTTCCTTTGCCCGGTGTCAGACCCTCAGCTCCCTGTCCTGACTAGGATCTTATCTCTAGCTCTTTGGACTTGGGGTTTCAGCTTATTCTCCCTGGCACTGGTACGTTGCTTCGCAGCTCTTAAAGGGCCCTGGCAGAGGTGGTTCATTGTCCCTCAACATCTTTTCTACCCTCTTCTACAATAACGGGCCTCTCAGAGTTCAGCTGGGCTCTTGACCACCCAAATAAAGACTGCGTTCTCCAGCCTCCGTAGCAGGTGACCATGGACACCTACCTAAGTTCTGGTGATTGGGATGTGAGTGGAAGCAGAAGTTGAAGCCTAAGCCACTGCCTTCTGAAGTCTCTGCTCTAGGGAATTCCCTGGTGGTCCAGTGGTTAGGGCTCCACGCTTTCACTGCTGAGGGCCCGGGTTCGATCCCTGGTCGGGGAACTTAGATCCCTCAGCTGTGCGGCGTGACCAAAAATAATAATAAATTAAAAAATAAAGTCTCTGCTCTAGCACATGTATCTGTATCATAGTTAACAGCACTTTGATTTAGACCCATTCATCTAGACCTCTTGCTCTGCATCCCTTGGAACAGCCTGCCCAGTTTAGGTCCCCTGAGAATCCATTTCCAGAAGAAGCAACTAGCATCACAGCAAGTGTTCTCTTCACTCGAAGCCCACCCTTCAAGGAGAGAGCTTAGATTCTTTGCTCTGCCTTTCCCACCTCCTCCCCCTCCCCTTAGTAGAACTTTCTCCTCACTTCAATAGCCCCCTCTTCTGGGCACATTTTCCCCGTGGCTCTTGACTATGCTTTGCGTTTCTGCTGGAGAAGCAGAAACTGTTACCATCTTCGTCGTCACAACCCTGGGCTCTAACACAGCGCCCGGCACAGAGGTGCTTAGTATCTCTTTCATAAAGTTGTGAGGATGTGTGAGCACTAAATACTTGTGCTGTGTTGGAACGGTGCCTAGAGCTTAGTGTGTGCTCCAGTAGTTACTGTAGCTGCTGGTGTTGTTCAGTGTCAGTTGGGTAAAGTTTTCATCTTCTTTGTGTTCCCCACGGAGCCCAGCATAGTGCTGTGGAACTCACAGCTGTGACCCTGTTTGGATACGCGTTATCCTGCTATCTTTCCAACATTTCTTGCTTCCTTATAGAGAAAGCTACTGCTTATGTTATTGCCTACTGACCTACCTGAGTGTAATAAAAATTATACACAACCCACTTTATAGGTCAGACTTTAAAGAATCTTGCAGATTTTGATTGCATCTTTTATCATTTCTGTTTGTAATTTGAAGTACCATCACCTAGAATTATGACGTTTGCTGATGTGCTGTAATTCCTCACCACTTAACTGAATATTTGGGCTGTGTTCTAACTGGTGATGATTATGATGATTATAACAAAAACAGCAGCTAATAAATATTGAGAACGTTTTGCGTGCCAAGAATGTAAAAGCTTTTTACCCATCTTTTCATTTAAGTCATGTAACAGCCCTATGAAATACAGATATTTGAGACACAGATATGGAAACTGAGCAGGAAAAGGTTAAATGATTTACCAAAATTCGTAGATAAAACCATTTATGTTGGCAGGGACCTCCCCCACCCCCCGGTCTGTTTTGGCTCTTACCTGCTTTTGCTGCAAGTACTAACTTGTGTAATAAATGTATTATTTTTATCTCTTATCATCTGGGAATTCATAGAGTTTAATGCTCAGATTGCATTCTACTTAAATCTTTCATTAGAGTTAATTTTATTAAATATTTTATACATTTATTGATTTTGTACAAATTAGTAATAACAGTTGGACAAAAAATTTATGTATTTGACTTAGTTTTCAGTTCATTTCTTGGCTTAGTGATTGTTTTTAAACCTGAACCCCAGACCAGTGAAAGCTAGACTTTGATTACAATTGTTAGAGAAGATCCCTCCGACTTGAGCAGTGAGAAACCAACGTCCAAGCCAGTCCCTTTGCAGAAGACAGATTTTCTTGATTCAAAGGTCCTCTGGCTCGGCGGCTCCATTGTGCAGGTACCAAGGCCTAGTTTCCCATCCTCCCAGCATCCAAAAAGATTCCCTATATTGGCTTTGTCCTCAAACCAGCACTGGCTTCCTGTTCCAATTTCACTTAACTGGTGGTCTCAGCTTACTCTTTTTCTTTCTGACGCGTAGGGATTTCCTGTATTTCCTTGTGAACTCATGATTTAAAATATATTTTGGGGCCAATATGAAGCAACTGGAACTCAAGTATACTCCTGGTGGGAGTAGAAATTGGTATAGCCACTTTTGAAAGCTCTTTGCAGTCTATACTTGTACAGAACATGTGCATACCCCATGACCCAGAAGACCAAGTCTGTACATATACCCAACAGAAATATGTACATGTGTCCGCCAAAGGACACGTACCAGAAAGTCTATAGTAGAACCCAAATGTCCACCAACAAGAAAATAGATGAGTAAATTATGGTATACCCATATGATAGAATACCACCCAGTAATTTTTAAAAAGAACGAATTGAATTATAACTGTTCCTAACACATGGATGAATTTTACAGACATTATGTTGAATGAAAAGAAGCCAAATATAAAAGTGTATCTGTAATATGGTTCCATTTATATAAAATTCATCAATAGGCTAAGTCAATCTCTGATCTTAGAAATCACAGTAGTAGCTGCCTTTGGGGGGAGAAGGGGAGGGGCTAGTGATTGAAATGGAACATTAAGGAGGCTTCCGGAGTGCTCCTTACACAAGTATGTTCACTTTGTGATAATTCTTCAAGCTGCACACTTACTTGTGTACTTTTCTATATGGATATTATACATCAGTAAGAAAGACATATGTTTTACAAAACAGAAAAAAAGTGTTTTACAGCACAATTAGAGAAAGCTGTTCAGACTGCGTAGTTTACTGTGTTGTCAGAAGTGGAAGTCAGCCCAGAGCGCGTGTGTGTGTGTGTGTGTGTGTGTGTACGGGAGTGAAGAGAAGGACAGTGCTTGTTTTGGTTGTTAGTTCCCTTTCATGGTTTCTGGTTTATTCAGTTTTGTGCTTACTGTGGTGGGAAATCAACAGACAAATCATGAAGTGGTAGAAGTTGAAATAGCAGAGTTCCTTGATAAATGTCCTGATGTAATATCCTGCCGTGCAGTTCCTTATTTGAAAATGTTTGCATATAAATTGCCTACCACTTTGAATTGAAAAATTTTGGAAAACTGCGACCTTTCAGTTCATAGGTTAGTGATATTTTTTAAATGGAGATTTCCTGGAGCAACACAAGAAAAAACTGAAAAAGAGAGGGCACCTAACTTCAATATCTATTGAGAATGTTTTTCTAACACTTCAGTCAACATGGTGTTCACACCTATTTCTCAAATAAATAAAGTAAGACAGTGTAAGATCTCAAATATATATGTGCTTACAAGGACTCTGGGACAGACTTGTTACAATTGGAGCCCAGCCCTTGCATGACCAGGAAAGCAGTGCCTGATCGATAGCAAGGTGCATCTGGTTGTAGCAGAAGTCTTTTTGCTTTATATTTCCAAATTACAGCAAAAGGATACTGTCTGCTGAAGTCTTTTTTCCTTAATTTCACTCTGCAAACTGAGTGATTAGTAAGCTAATTTTTTTCTCCTGAAACCTAAGAGGCTGTTCTGTGGAGCAGTGTTTCGATCCTGTGAATCACATGTAAATGAAGCACTGTTTGCTTTTCATTTGGAGACAGTGTTTAGATTAATCTGTGTATTTGGGTTGCTGGGAAAGAAAGAAGCTTTCTGGCTGAGAATTCCCGATTTGCTTGCTACAGGCAACTGAATTTTCCCTTGGAGTTTTCGCTTGAGTTTATTCACTTGGATGTGAGGTAATGGAGTTCGTGTCTTTACAGAACTGCCTACAAGTCTTGTGTAGGCATGGAGGGCTGGAGCCAGAAAAAAGAGATAAGTGTAATCGGACTGCACATGATGTCGCCACTGATGACTGCAAGCACCTGCTGGAGAATCTGAGTGAGTGCCCTTTGCAGCTGCATTGCTCATGCTACGTCCACACTGCTGGGGCCTCTAGGACTGTGGGAAAGATATTAATGCAACTACAGTTTTCTCACTCTCTTCTTAACCTTCTTTGAACCTTAGCTGCTACAAAAACACTTAGTTGGTTATAAATGGGGTAATTATATTTTTCCACATAGAATGGCTTTTTACAGAATTAATTGTTATTGAAATAATGCTAGGTCTTCCTTGTATTTGACTGACATTGGACAGCTTTTAAATAATTATTGCTCTTTTCTTCTGACTTAGATTGTCTTTCTAGGCATGAGGCTAGGAAGCTATGAGAAATCGTGGCCGTCTAGTGTGCTATTAGCTGATCATACGAATGTAGGCAGGCAGGTCAGTTATCTCCCAATGTCTGGTTGCCTCCCTGTCTAGGAAGATAACTGATGATCTTTTGGGTCCCTTCCATCTTTAAGAGTATATACTTCTGAACATTATGAAAAGTTCACTTGTGGGTTTATGAATATGGAGTGCTAGATCAGATGAAATATTGTGACCTCTTATATCAGGATTATCACTCAGTCCATCCAGCCAGCCAGCTGTATCAGTAGTTGGACTTGAGCTTACATTCTAACATTGAGTCAGAAAGTGAACAATAAACATAAGCAATAATTCATTGTATGGTATGTGAGATGGTAATACGTGCTATGGAAAAGACTAAGAGGGATGGAGAGTGAGCGGGTGGGTTTCAGTTTTTAAAACGATAGACAGGGTAGCCTCACTGATAAGACATCTGAGCAAACACTTGGAGGCGAGGAAGGGGCAGCTCTGTAGATCTCTCAGGTAAGAACTTTCCAGGCAGAGCATCAAGTGGACAGAGGCCCTAACAGGTAGGAGCATATCTGTTGTGTCTGAGGAACCGCAAGCAGGTCAGAGTGACTGTGTTATAACGAGTGAGGGGAGAAAAGTAGGAAAACAGGTCAGAGAAGTTGCAGGAGGGGATGGGAATTGAGCCTGATCTAATTGGAATTTGTAGGCCATTGTTGGGACTTAAGGTAACCATTTCAGTGTTTGAGCTTACGAGTGACGGGACCTGGTGTACATTTTTTTTTAAAGAATTTTTGTCATTTTTTAATTCAGGAACATTGTAAGTATTCCTACCCTGTAAAAAAAAAAAAAAAAAGACATTTGTTAGCTGTCATTTTATTTTATTTTTTTTAGCTATCTCATTTTAAATTTTGCTTTTATCAACTTAGTAAACATAAGTGAGCTTCTAAATAACACAACACTGTAAGTCAACTATACGCCAATAAAAAGTTTTTTAAAATAACTATTAAGAAAAGATAACATCAAAGAAATCTCATACTAATTGTAAAAGGCCAACCCTGGCAATGTTCCTAATTAAGAATGGTGTACGTTTTAATGGTATCTCTGGCTGCTTTGTCAAAAAAAAAAAGACAAAACTAGGCAGTCACAGGCCTAATGTTAGGCCATTAATGTAGTGTTCCAGGTGAGAGCCAGTAATGACAGCTCAGTTCAGGATTGTAGTAAATGAGGACGTTTCGGTTCTGGATGTAGCCAAAGATGAGCCAACACAACTTTCTGATGGGTTGGGTGTGAGGTACGAGAGAGGGGATTCATGGATAATTCCAGGGTTTTCAGTCTGAACAACTGGCAGGATGGCCACAACTGGCAGGATGGCATTGCCATCAGCTGTCTAGGGGAAGGCTGTGGGTGAAGCAGATTTTGCTAACGAAGGTTAGGAGTTATGTTCTGAATTATGAATTTGAGATGTCTGCGCATCTATGTAGGAGATGTCAAGTCAGCAAGAATTCTGGAGTGAGTATGAGCTGGATTTATAAATCTGAGAGTCAGCTGTCTAGAGATGCTACTTAAAGTCATGGGACTGTATGAGGTCTCGAAGGCAGTGAACACAGATAGAAAAACTAAGAGAAACAAGCCTTGCAAGACTCTCATTAAGAAATCTAGAAGAAGGGGAGGGACCAGCAAAGGAACAACATTGGAGGGTGACCAATGAGGTGTGAGGAAATCCAGGAGGAGTGTATCAGAGAGCAGAGAGATTAGCTGTGTCACAAGCTGCTAAGTAACATGAAGACCAAAAATAAAATCTAGTAGGTGGTCAGTTCATGGAAAAAAGTCAGTTTAAGAAGAGGATCATAAAAATATTTTTAAACATTTCATTTTCATTTAAAACACACCAGGTAATTCTTTCATCAGCGTTTAGGTGAAGCTCTTTATATTGATGTGGTTCTGCTGATTGAAGTGCCGCGTATCCTTATTTGAACAAACCACGTCTTTAATGCTTTGTCTGTGGTTTCTGTTGTTTGAGGACGTAAACATATTTATGAAGCAAACTAAAGGCAGTATCTGTCTAGAGATAATTAATTTTTTTCTAATTTTATGTAGTTGTCTCATCCATATCTCACTAAAAACTTGTTTATAGCAGCTCCTCTGTTCAGTCTCAAAAGTGTTCTGATTTTCATAGGAATAGTAACTCATTTCATCAGTATGTGGAATATTTAATTTACTAATTACAGTAATGAGTTCAACAGACATAGAAGATTTGGGATTAAACACAAGTGGCTCTTGGTAAGCATATAATTCAGTTCATGAAAACAAGTACATGGGGAGCTATCCACCTGGGAGGGGGCCCCAGTCCGCTGGTGTCACAGAGAGATTGGAAAGATCATTTTAAAAGCTTCTACTGCACTGTTCACCAGTTATCAAGTACTTACTAGTTCTTGTGAGATAGTGTGTTAACAGATAATGTGTTAAACAAATAGTGTGTTAAATCCCTTGCAAACATGAGTTCATTTATTCTTCATAGCGTCTCAATTGTACGTTCCTTCCATTTTATGGAAGAAATTGGGGCATAGAGAGATCAAGGCCATTTACCAAGTACACATGGCTAAGTAGAAAGCTGACCCTGAGGCCCAGCCCAAGGTCTGTATGAGTCTGAAACCACTGTCCTAAGCACACTGACCTACGCAGCTGTAACCTGCCTTCTTCATGATGTTATCAATGAAGGTGAGGAGAAAAGGTGATATAGAGAGGTCAAGAGAGGGCTCTAGTTTTCTCAGATGCTTTTTGAAAGAATTTGAGAACCTTGCTGAAGGGAAAGAATCAAGGAAGTAGAACTGGCCAAAGAGACAAGGAAAGATAAACAGTTCAAGCAACATGGTTCCAAAGAAACTGTGAAGAGATTGGGAGACTAAAATTTACTCCAGTAGACGAATATTCAATTGATGATATTTAAAAAAGGATAGCTGCCCTTTGCTTTGTTTTTAAAATGTTTATATCTGTTTGTTTTATGTAAGATTTTTGCTGGGTTTTATCCTGTCAGGATTTTTTTCCCCTAATTCTTTCATTCTTCCAACAGATGCTCTTAAAATACCCTTAAGGATTTCAGTGGGTGAGATTCAACCAGGCAACTACGGTGCCGACGATTTTGAATGTGAAAACACAATATGTGCTTTAAATATTCGCAAACAGACATCATGGGATGATTTTTCAAAAGCAGTGAGTCAAGCTCTGACAAATCATTTCCAAGCAATCTCTTCTGATGGATGGTGGAGTCTGGAAGACGTGACGTTTAATAGCACCACTGACTCTAGCATTGGCCTCGGTGCAAGCAGCGTGCGATCCATCACGTTAGGTATCAGCAGTCCAGCAATGAAGGGAAAGTTAAATTTCTGGGTTTATTTACATTCATGGGCTCCCTAACCTGATACGCAGCTCACTGATTAAATACATTCAAAGCTCACTTGTGGCAGCTGCTGGTGCTGAAAAACTTGAGTATTCATAATGCAACCATTACATAATGTTGCCTGTTGGTATAAAAATGCTTTTATGCCTCAAATAATATCCAGAGAGTAAAGAACATGAAAGCCCTTGATGAGGCTTTGTGATTGCACTTGCTATTTTGATAAATGCAAGAAACTAACCACATTGCAGCTGCTTTGCTAATACACAAGCTCTGAACACAGCTCCAAGTTTGTACTTGGACTGTGCCAGAGATGCAGTAGTGTATGAACACCTTACCTTTGGATGGGAGTCCTAATAAAGTCTAGAGTTAGAAGAGGCACTTTAATGAAGATAGAGTCAAAGCTCCCACTTGGGATGAGTCAGGGTGATACCTGGTTGTTTCTGTTTGATAGGACTCCAAAGAACTTCAAAAGATAAGATTTGCTTTCTGGTAAACATAGTAAGTGTGCTATAAATGTTAGTTGTCCCTGGTTAGTTTCTTTCCTGTCGAGCTAAGACATCTATGGGGAACCTCCTGTGATGGCAGGGCTGTGCTGGGAGCTTTATTTATATACAGACCTTAGGGAGTCCTTACAGCAGGCTCATTTACAGATAACTGGTTACAAGTTAACTTGCCTGAGGTCACACAGTCAGGACTCAGATTCCAGCCTGTCTTATAGGAAAGCCTGTGTATTTTCCATAGCACCAGGTTGCAAAAGAATAGTCAAGATTGAGGGAAGGGCAATTTTCACCATGCGATTAATGTATCAGCTTATTATATTAGAAAGTATTTTATTTTGTTCACACATATATGCTAAATCACTTTCAAAACATATATTACCAATAGGTTTTAAAGCAAATTATTCACAACTTAATTTTATGGATCACTGTTATTATCATAAAATAATTATTACAGAAGAATTATTATATAATTTTAGAAGTGCATTAAAAAAATAAGTCATAAATGATTCTCAGGAACACATTTGCCCAGAAAGTGCAGTATTATTTAAGGTGTGGTTCTGCCCAGGGGTCAAATAAACGAAGTCCTCATGGCTATGTTTTGAATGAAATGGCCCTCCACCCTCAGCCCTCATCCACCTGATCTGGAAACTGGGGAAGGCAAATGGGTATTCACCAGCATCAGATCCAGGTACTTCTGTGAGCAGTGGGTGCTAAGGCCTGACCGTTCCGGTGTTCATTCTTGTCCCAGAGGTGCGGGGCACCCAAGAAGCATTTCAGATCTAAAAATCATTGAGTTTTGTGGGTAAAGGCTTTTGTTTAATACCTGGCTGTGGCCACTTGATAACTGGTAGTTACAGGCATACCTCAGGGATATCGCGGGTTCAGTTCCAGACCACCGCAATAAACAGAATGCCCCAGTAAAGCGAGTCACATGTATTGGTTTCTCAGTGCATATAAACGTTATTTATAATGTATTGCAGTCTATTAAGTGTACAATAGCATTGTCTAAAAAACTATGTACATACCTGAATTTAAAAACTTTTTTTGCTAAAAAATGCTAACTATCATCTGAGCCTTCGGCAAGTCATAATCTTTTTGCAGTAGTAACATCAGAGATCACTGATCACAGATCACCGTAACAAATATAATAATAACGAAAACGTTTGAAATACTGTGAGAATTACCAAAATGTTAAACACAGGCACAAAGTGAGAAAATGCTGTTGGAAAAATGGCGCTGATAGACTTGTTCCATGCAGGGTCAAGAGCTTTCAGTTTGTAAATAACACAAGCAATAAAGCAAAGCACAATAAAAGGAAGCATGCCTGCACACCACTGTTATTATGTATGTATATAAGTAACTTTATTGATAACCTCAACTGGATTAAAGGGACCAAGGGCAACAGAGAAGCAGTGAGTTACAGGTAGGGTATGCACGTGTGTTGGAGGTGTGCTGAGAATAGGTATTTGAGAATTGATCTGTGGAAGGAAGAGATGGAAACAAGTACTGAGGACTAATGCCTCCCCAGAGTGGACACTTACGAATTGGGACCCTTTTTTGAGCAAGAGTGAGCAGGGGGCCCAGACTGTGAAAAGGTTTGCTTTATTCTGAGCCCCTGAAGTTAACTGTTTTTACTAGAATCCAAAAATTTGTTGGAAAGTGGGGCAAGGACCAGATCGTAAAGGACCTGTTATCTCATCCAAAGTGCTTGGGCTTTGTGAAACAAGCACTGGAAGAACCATGAAAGGTTATGATCTGCTTTGTCCTTGAAAACTTCACCCTGGACATGTTTGGTTGTATTTTCACCAGGTTTCTTTCAATCCCTTGTAAGAACAGCTTTGGAGAAGGCTGTAGCTTGAAGGTCTCCTCTTGACCATCCACAAAAATTGTACGAGGGAGTTAACCCTTTGTGTGACCCTTTCCATAGTCTGTCTGTGTCTCTGACAGTCTAAGCTCTGGAGTCCTTTGGGGTCTCACAGGAGATCGTTCATTGACTCTTATAAGAAGAATTACTTTTAAGCTTCTCTTGATATTTCATTTTATTTTTTTTTGAACTAGGAAATGTGCCGTGGTCAGCAGGTCAGAGCTTCACCCAGTCCCCGTGGGACTTTATGAGAACGAATAAAGCAGAGCAGGTCACTGCGCTTTTGTCAGGTAAGGGTGTTCCAGACTGAGGTGATGTTGGGAGACTTTGCATCGTGAGTGTTTCACAGCACAGGCTCTGAATCTGCATGGTTTTGTCCTGTGTCCTCAGGCCACACATGTGTGACTCCCACTACTAAGTAATTAGATGTTTTTTGAAATGTTTAAGAAGAGGAAAATCAAAAGCCATGTTTCTGATACCTGTGGTGACGTCTGTCCTGATCATTGATTGCTGAGATTCTGATTGCATTTCTCTTTAGGAACAAATTGATGTGCTTATAAGAGAGTGACAGATACCATGTTAAGAGCAGTGTCTTTTATTGCTGTCAAGTCCATGTGATTTTTAGGGTACAGGCTAATTTCAGTGAGCATCTACTCTGTGCTAGGCTCTGTTGTTTACAGCACAATGCAAGTATAAATTCCTGTAATCCTTACAGCAGCCCAATTAAGATACGTATTTATGTTTATCCTCATTTCATGTACAAGGAAATTGAGGCCCAGAGAGATTGATTTTCTTGTCTGAGTACATAAAGCTAGTACGTAGCATAGAAATTCTCAGTTTCTCAGCCCTTAACTCTAAAAGGCTACTGATCTCATCATGCATTTCCCAGACTTGGGAATGGAGCTTTTAAAAATTCAGTTTGAACGAATAAAGTTCTATTTTATTGCTTGAATGATACTTAAGTTTAAAAAAAGTGTGAGACCATTCCAGAAAATTCCTTCAGGCTGAAACACCATATTGAGAGAGTGGCTGAACACGGAAGGGGTTCGGGGGCAGGGGACAGAGTTTGGGAATGCACCCGTACATTAACACTGGCAAGGCTAGAACTTTCTGAGGATTGGGATTATCTCTGATGACATTTGCTTATAAACAGTAAAATATTGAATCCAGCAATCAGAGCAAATACAAGCTATAGTTTTGGAGCCCGGATCTGAATGCCCTGGTAGTGATTGACAGGAGATGGGTGGGCTCCCCGGGGGAAGGTAGGGGCAGCTGGGGAGCTCTTGGGAGGCCAGCAGCAGGGGCTGTCAGTCAATACAAAGTGTTACAGTATTTTCACGATGGTAAAGGCACACTGGTGCCTCTTGGCTAAATGTCAGCTCTGCCTCCATAAGTCAATAAACATGTTGTATCTTTTATGATAGGCTCTTTTATGTTTTGATCATTTATACAGTTCACAAGAAGAGCCCATTTTTCCTTCCGTTTGCTTCTTTCTCACAGGGCCGCAGGAAGGCTGCCTCAGTAGCGTGACCTATGCCTCTATGATCCCTCTGCAGATGCTACAGAACTACCTCAGGCTGGTAGGTGGACCTGCCAAGTAGGGTCTTACACTGCCAGCCCTGACACGCACTCTGTGCTCTGACCTCATGACTTTCCTGAACAGCCCCCTCCCTGGACAACTGCTGGTACCTTCCTTCTCGATTTCTGTCACAGTCATCCAGGTGTCCATTGCCAGGACCCAGACAGTACCTGTGACCTGCCAAGTGCTTTAATTTGGGCAGGAGGAGGGTGCCTTCCCCTAACAAGGACTTGACATCAAGTAATTGATCATCAATATGGAAGAGAATGACTATAGATTTCAAGATGCCTGGCTGTGAACTTTTATAATTTAAAATTGAGTAAATATGCTAGCATTAGTTAGTGTATTAATTTGGCCACTTCAGCAGAAACAATTATAGCATAAACAATATAGAAGTTTATTTTTCTCAAACACAGCAAGTCCCAGCAGATGAGGAACCCAGGGAGGAGGAAGGCTCAGGGTGAGGCTGCGGGTCTTACCACCTTCCCTCTCCAGGGCTGCTACCCCTGGGCGTCATGTGTGTGGTTTTGGTCAGACAGTCACCACTCCTGCTCTCAGGTTCCAGCCTGAGGGAGGAGAGCCAGGAGGGCAAGTTCCTTCTTTTCAGAGGAGCCATACACACCTTTACTGCCCACATCCCGTTGACCAGAATTTAGACACTTGTCCACACCTGGGAGTGTGGTCTTGCTGGGCAGCCATGCACCAAGCTAAAAGACGTAGTTCTGTTATTAAAAGGAAGGAGGAGAATATGATTATCAGGAGAGAGTAGTAAATTCTAGATACAAAATGGGTAAATTCAACGCTTTGCATTTGTCCAGTACTTATTACATGGCAGGCAATATGAGGTAGAAAACACCATCCATTTTATAGATGAGGAACTTGAAGCAGAGAGGTAAGATAACGTGCTCAAGGCCACAGAGCCAGTGAGAGATAAAGCCAGGATTGTGCAAGTCCCTGACACACATGTGTGTCTCTGTGTGTGAGACACATCTAAAACTAATATTGAAGGTATAAAACATTAAGTAAACAATCGTTTTGCCTTAATTTGGAAAGCTTTTTAAAAAATGAATGGGTTTGAACTTTTACAAACGTTGTTTCTATTAACTGTGAATTGATGTCTTTGTTCCTGATATAAAGAAGTTTTCAAAATTATTCGGTTGATCTCGGGAGGCTCACCGTTGGGACTGACCTTTGTAAAAGCAGCCACAGCAGCATAAAACATTCAGAGGCTTTGCAGTTTAGGAAAGATGGTGTCTTCTAAATCGGATACATTCACTCTTTTTTTTGCTTTTGCAATTTGCTTCCTTCTTGAAGCATCACAGTAAGCCTGAGCGTTACATAGAAATGGGAAGGAGAGCTGTCTTATTCCTTTGCTTCAGTGAAGGTTGAAGTTGTGTGACCAACTGGTTTTCAGGAATGTGAGCCTAGGCTTTCAGTAGAATCAGCTGGTAGAATCAGGGCTTTTCACTTACCTGTTTAGATGATAAAATGACTAGAAAGGTGATGCAGCTGATTACAACCGCACCTTAGCCTTGACTGAGTAGGTCTGCCAAATGAAATGTCTGCTAGTCACGCTGTATACGGCACATTCCAAGTACATTTGTGTGTGTGCGCCTCGTAAGGCAGAAAACAGTTTAGCTCCCGATGACCAGCAAACCAGAGGCTAAATTAACTCAGCTGTGAGTTCTATTGTCAATGTAACGAGCATACACAAAGGGCTTTTTAAAATCCAACAATTAACCCTTGCATGCAGATAATGAAAATTTGTCACTCATTAGCAATCACTTTAAAGTGATTCAGGCAATAATAACACAGAATTGTTGTGACTGTTTCTTCTTCCATACAAGATTATAAACCCCTTATGGAGATCAACCGTGTGAGATGCATTTTTGTATTCGGTTTAGTTATTTAATTCCGTTGTTTGACACCTGTTTGTCCAGAGCCTCCTAAACGCAAGCAGTGTTTTAGAAACTTAGAGGACATAGCTCTGTATAAGATGCATTCCCTGACCTCATGGAGCTTACATTCTAGTGGGGGGAGACAGATAAAAAACAAATGAATAAATACATCTGTAATGTGATACCCAGTACTAATTATAAGTATAAAGAGAAATAAAGCAGATAAGGAGGTAAAGAGCTAATGGAAGGGGTGGCAGAAAGCTTTTGAATGGAGTTGTTAGGAAAAACCTTCCTATAATGATACGTAAACAGAAAGCTAGATGAAGTGAAGGTTGTAGCCTTGGGGGGGGTGTTTGAAGCAGAGGGAACAGCTGGTACAAAAGTGTCTAGACTGGCAATGAGGTCTGAGAGGTGACCAGAAGCCAGATCATGCAGGACCAAGGTGGGAATTTTGAATTTTATTCCAGTTATGATAGGAAGCCACTGGGTAGGACTTGAGCTAGAGTGACATATCCACCCGGTGCCACAGTAACTATAGTCATACTGATGTGTCTTTGAATTGTTGAAAATCTGTATGATAGATATGCAGACCTAGTAATACCCGACTTTTATTGAGTATTTATTGCAGGCATACCTCATTTTATTGCACTTCACTTTATCACACTTCATAGGCACTGCATTTTTATTTTTTCAACAAATTGAAAGTTTGTTGGCAATTCTGTGTAGAGCAAATCTGTTGGTGCCATTTTTTCCACCAGCATTTGCTCACTTCGTGTCTCTGTGTCATATTTTGGTAATTCTCCCAATATTTCAAACTTTTTCATTATTATTATATTAGTTGTCATCGATCTGTGGTCAGTGACCATTGATATTACTACTACCACTCACTGAAGGCTCAGATGATGGTTAGCATTTTTTAGCAATAAACTATTTTTTAATTAAGGTATGTACATTGTTTTTTAAACAATGCTATAGCACACTTAATAGACCACAGTGTAGTATAAACATAAACATAACCTTTAAATGCACTGGAAACCAAAATAGTCATGTGACTCACTTTATAGCGATACTCACTTTATTGCAGTGGTCTGGAACCAGACCTGCAGTGTCTCCGAGATATGCCTGTATATGCCAAGCTCTCTTCTAAGTATATAGATTGTCTCATTTAAACATGCTATGAGGTAGCTACTTATACCAGTTACTCCCATTTTACAGGTGAGTAAACCAAGACTCAGAGTAATTTGCCCAAGGTCCTCAGCAAGAAAGTGGTAAAGTCTAAGGAATCGAACCTAGGCTGTCTTCTATTCTCATGCGTGTTACCAGAGTTTATGCTAGTTATTAACCTATTGGTTAAGGCATAGTTGTAGTAAGCAGTTTTTACTAGGTGTGTAAATGTGCTAAATAAAATGCATGTATTAAAGCCCTTATGCAGGAAACCAAACGCAGTGAAACCTTTAAATCAGGCTTTTTGGTTTTGTTTAAATGATGTTAATTTTAAATACTTTCATTGAATAGTTACATAATACAAGTGAATTTTAAGTCTCCATCCTTGAGATAATAGGAGACATTTAACTTAATTGAGTTTGAATCACTAATAACATTATAATAGTTGAACTTCTTATTAACTCAAACTTTTCTGTTAGCCAGTTCGCAACTTTTATTAGCTTATTAATAACCCTGTAATTTAATAATTCAATGAATGTGAATAATTATTATATTTAGAAAAATACATGAGATCACCCTGATCTGAGCTCTATTTTTTTTTTACATCTTTATTGGAATATATTTGCTTTACAATGGTGTGTTACTTTATGCTTTATAACAAACTGAATCAGCTATACATATACATATATCCCCATATCTCGTCCCTCTTGCATCTTCCTCTCACCCTCCCTATCGCACCCATTAGGTTGTCACAGAGCACCGAGCTCATCTCCCTGTGCTATGTGGCTGCTTCCCACTAGCTATCTATTTTTACATTTGGTAGAGTATATATGTCCATGCCACCCTCTCACTTCGTCCCAGCTAACCCTTCCCCTTCCCCGTGTCCTCAAGTCCACTCTTATGTCTGTGTCTTTCTTTATTCCTGTCCTGCCCCTAAGTTCTTCAGAACCATTTTCTTTCTTTTTTTTTTTTAGATTCCATATATGTGTGTTAGCATATCGCATTTGTTTTTCTCTTTGTGACTTGCTTCATTCTGTATGACAGTCTCTAGGTCCATCCACCTCACTACAAATAACTCCATTTCCTCTTTTTTTTTTTTTTTTTTTGCGGTATGCGGGCCTCCCACCGCCGTGGCCCGCCCCCACGCAGCTGTGGAGCACAGGCTCCTGACACGCAGGCCCAGATCCCCCCGGACCAGGGCACGAACCTGCGTCCCCCGCATTGGCAGGCAGACTCCCAACCACTGCGCCACCAGGGAAGCCCCGTTTTTTTTTTAACATCTTAGTTGGAGTATAATTGCTTTACAATGGTGTGTTAATTTCTGCTTTACTTCATTCTGTATGACAGACTTTAGGTCCATCCACCTCACTATAAATAACTCAATTTCGTTTCTTTTTATGGCTGAGTAATATTCCGTTGTATACATGTGCCACATCTTTATCTTTTCATATCTCAATGGACACTTAGGTTGCTTCCATGTCCTGGCTCTTGTAAATAGAGCTGCAGTGAAAATTGTGGTACATGACTCTTTTTGAATTATGGTTTTCTCAGGGTATATGCCCAGTAGTGGGATTGCTGGATCATGTGGTAGTTTTATTTTTAATTTTTTAAGGAACCTCCATGCTATTCTCCATAGTGGCTATATCATTTCACATTCCTACCAACAGTGCAAGAGGGTTCCTTTTTCTCCACACTCTCTCCAGCATTTATTGTTTATAGATCTTTTGATGATGGCCATTCTGACTGGTGTGAGGTGATACCTCATTGTAGCTTTGATTTGCATTTCGCTAATGATTAGTGATGTTGAACATTGTTTCATGTGTTTGTTGACAATCTGTATATCTTCTTTGGAGTAATGTCTGTTTAGGTCTTCTGCCCATTTTTGGATTGGGTTGTTTGCTTTTTTGATATTGAGCTGCATAAGCTGCTTGTAAATTTTGGAGATTAATCCTTTGTCAGTTACTTCATTTGCAAATATTTTCTCCCAGTCTGAGGGCTGTCTTTTCGTCTTCTTTATGTTTTTCTTTGCTGTGCAAAAGCTTTTAAGTTTCATTAGGTCCCATTTGTTTGTTCTCGTTTTTATTTCCAGTTCTCGAGGAAGTGGGTCAAAAAGGATCTTCCTGTGATTTATGTCACAGAGTGTTCTGCCTATGTTTTCCTCTAAGAGATTTATAGTCTCTGGCCTTACATTTAGGTTTTTAATCCATTTTGAGTTTATTTTTGTGTGTGGTGTTAGGGAGTGTTCTAATTTCATTCTCTTACTTGTAGCTGTCCAGTTTTCCCAGCACCACTTATTGAAAAGCCTGTTGTTCTCCATGGTATATTCTTGCCGCCTTTAGCAAAGATAAGGTGACCATATGTGCGTGGGTTGACCTTTGGGCTTTCTATTCTATTCCATTGATCTATGTTTCTGTTTTTGTGCCAGTACCATAGTGTCTTGATTACTGTAGCTTTGTAGTATAGTCTGAAGTCTGGGAGCCTGATTCCTCCAGCTCCGTTTTTCTTTCTCAAGGTTGCTTTAGCAATTCGGGGTCTTTTGTGTTTCCATACAAATTGTGAAATTTTTTGTTCTAGTTCTGTGAAAAATGCCATTGGTAGTTTGATAGGAATTGCATTGAATCTGTGGATTGCTTTGGGTAGTATAATCAGTTTCACAATGTTGATTCTTCCAATCCAAGAACATGGTGTATCTCTCCATCTATTTGTATCATCTTTAATTTCTTTCATCAGTGTCTTATAATTTTCTGCATACAGGTCTTTTGTCTCCTTAGATAGGTTTATTCCTAGATATTTTATTCTTTTTATTGCAGTGGTAAATGGGAGTGTTTCCTTGATTTCACTTTCAGATATTTCATCATTAGTGTATAGGAATGCAAGAGATTTCTGTGCATTAATTTTGTATCCTGCAACTTTACCAAATTCATTGATTAGCTCTAGTAGTTTTCTGGTGGCATCTTTAGGATTCTCTATGTATAGTATCATGTTATCTGCAAACAATGACAATTTTACTTCTTCTTTTCCAATTTGGATTCCTTTTATTTCTTTTTCTTCTCTGACTGCCGTGGCTAGGACTTCCAAAACTATGTTGAATAATAGTGTTGAGAGTGGCCATCCTTGTCTCGTTCCTGATTTTAGAGGAAATGCTTTCAGTTATTCACCATTGAGAAGGATGTTTGCTGTGGGTTTGTCATATATGGCCTTTATTATGTTGAGGTAAGTTCCCTCTATGCCTACTTTCTGGAGGGTTTTTATCATAAATGGGTGTTGAATTATGTCGAAAGCTTTCTCTGCATCTATTGAGATGATCATATGATTTTTCTGTTTCAGTTTGTTAATATGGTGTATCACATTGTTTGATATGCATATATTGAGAATCCTTGCATCTCTGGGATAAACCCCACTTGATCATGGTGTATGATCCTTTGGTGTGATGTTGGATTCTGTTTGCTAGTATTGTGTTGAGGATTTTTGCATCTGTGTTCTTTAGTGATATTGGCCTGTAGTTTTCTTTTTTTTGTGGCATCTTTGTCTGGTTTTGGTATCAAGGTTATTATGGCCTCATAGAATGAGTTTGGGAGTATTCCTCCCTTTGCTGTATTTTGGACAAGTTTGAGAAGGATAGGTGTTAGCTCTTCTCTAAATGTTTGATAGAATTCGCCCGTGAAGCCATTGGTCCTGGGCTTCTGTTTGTTGGAAGATTTTTAATCACAGTTTCAATTTCAGTGCTTGTGATTGGTCTCTTCATGTTTTCTCTTTCTTCCTGGTTCAGTCTTGGAAGGTTATACCTTTCTAAGAATTTGTCCATTTCTTCCAGGTTGTCCATTTTATTGGCATAGAGTTGCTTGTAGTAATCCCTCATGATTCTTTGTATTTCTGCACTGTCAGTTGTTACTTCTCCTTTTTCATTTCTAATTCTGTTGATTTGAGTCTTCTGCATTTATTTCTTGATGAGTCTGGCTAGTGGTTTATCAATGTTGTTTATCTTCTCAAAGAACCTGCTTTTAGTTTTATTGATCTGTGTTATCATTTCCTTCATTTCTTTTTCATTTATTTCTGATCTAATCTTTGTGATTTCCTTCCTTCTGCTAACTTTGGGGTGTTTTTGTTCTTCTTTCTCTAATTGCTTTAGGTGTAACTTTAGATTGTTTATTTGAGGTGTTTCTTGTTTCTTAAGGTAGGATTGTATTGCTATAAACTTCCCTCCTAGAACTGCTTTTGCTGCATCCCATAGGTTTTGGGTCGTCGTATTTTCATTGTCATTTGTGTCTAGGTATTTTTTGATTTCCTCTGATTTCTTCAGTGATCTCTTGGTTATTTAGTAGTGTATTGTTTAGCCTCCATGTGTTTGTATTTGTAAACAAACAAATCTGTAAAAAAATACAGATTTTTTTCCTGTAATTAATATCTAGTCTCATAGTGTTGTGGTCAGAAAAGATACTTGATACCATTTCAGTTTCTTGAATTTACCGAGGTTTTATTTGTGACCCAAGGTATGATCTGTCCTGGACAGTGTTCCATGAGCACTTGAGAGGAAAGTGTATTTTGTTGTTTTTGGATGGAATGTCCTATAAATATCAATTAAATCCATCTTGTTTAATGTATCATTTAAAGCTTGTGTTTCCTTATTTATTTTCATTTTGGATGATCTGTCCATTGGTGAAAGTGGGGTGTTAAAGTCCCCTACTATGACTGTGTTACTGTCGACTTCTCCCTTTTATGGCTGTCAGCATTTGCCGTATGTATTGAGGTGCTCCTATGTTGGGTGCGTAAATATATACAATATTATATATTCTCCTTGGTTTGATCCCTTGATCATTATGTAGTGTCCTTCTTTGTCTCTCGTAATAGTCTTTGTGTTAAAGTCTATTTTGTCTGATATGAGAATTGCTTCTCTAGGTTTCTTCTGATTTCCATTTGCCTGGAATATCTTTTTCTATCCCCTCACTTTCAGTCTGTCTGTGTCCCTAGGTCTGAAGTGGGTCTCTTGTAGACAGCATATATACGGGTCTTGTTTTTGTATCCATCAACCAGCGTATGTCTTTTGGTTGGAGCATTTAATCCATTTACATTTAATGTAATGATCGATATATATGTTCCTATTACCATTTTTTAAATTGTTTTGGGTTTGTTACTGTAGGTCTTTTCCTTCTCTTGTGTTTCCCGCCTAAAGAAGTTCCTTTAGCATTTGTAGTAAAGCTGGTTTGGTGGTGCTGAATTCTCTTAGCTTTTGATTGTCTTTAAAAGTTTTAATTTCTCCATCGAATCTGAATGAGATCCTTGCTGGGTAGAGTAATCTTGGTTGTAGGTTTTTCCCTTTTATCACTTTAAATATTTCCTGCCCCTTCCTTGTGGCTTGCAGAGATCTGCTGTTAAGCTTATGGGGATTCCCTTGTATGTTATTTGTTGCTTTTCCCTTGCTGCTTTTTTTTTGTGTGTGTGTGGTACACGGGCCTCTCACTGTTGTGGCCTCTCCCATTGTGGAGCACGGACTCCGGACACACAGGCTCAGTGGCCATGGCTCACGGGCCCAGCTGCTCCACCGCATGTGGCATCTTCCCGGACCGGGGCACAAACCTGTGTCCCCTGCATCGGCAGGCGGACTCTCAACCACTGCGCCACCAGGGAAGCCCTCCCTTGCTGCTTTTAGTAGTTTTTCTTTGTATTTAATTTTTGATAGTTTGATTAACATGTGTGTTGGTGTATTTCTCCTTGGATTTATCCTGTATGTCACTCTCTGTGCTTCCTGGACTTGATTGACTCTTTCCTTTCACATATTAGGAAAGTTTTCAACTATAATCTCGTCAAATATTTTCTCAGTCCCTTTCTTTTTCTCTTCTTCTTCTGGGACCCCTATAATTCGAATGTTGGTGCATTTAATGTTGTCCCAGAGGTCTCTGAGGCTGTCCTCAATTCTTTTCCTTTTTTCTTTATTCTGCTCTGCAGTAGTTATTTCCACTATTTTATCTTCCAGGTCACTTATCCTTTCTTCTTCCTCAGTTATTCTGCTATTGATTTCTTCTAGAGAATTTTTAGTTTCATTTATTGTGTTGTTCATCATTGTTTGCTCTTTAGTTCTTCTAGGTCCTTGTTAAATGTTTCTTGTATTTTCTGCATTCTGTATCCAAGATTTTTTATCATCTTTACTGTCATTACTCTGAATTCTTTTTCAGGTAGAATCCCTATTTCCTCTTCATTTGGTTGGGCTGGTGGGTTTTTACCTTGCTCCTTCATCTGCTGCATATTTCTGAGTCTTCTCATTTTGCTTATCTTACTGTGTTTGGGGCTCCTTTTCACAGGCTGCAGGTTCGTAGTTCCCATTGTTTTTGGTGTCTGCCCCCAGTGGCTAAAGTTGGTTCAGTGGGTTGTGTAGGTTTCCTGGTGGAGGGGACTGGTGCCTGTGTTCTGATGAATGAGGCTGGATCTTGTCTTTCTGGTGGGCAGAACCACGTCTGGTGGTGTGTTTTGGGGTGTCTGTGATCTTATTATGTTTTTAGGCAGCCTCTCTGCTAATGTGTGGGGTTGTGTTCTTGTCTTGCTAGTTGTTTGGCGTAGGGTGTCCAGCACTGTAGGTTGCTGGTCGTTCAGTGGAGCTGGGTCCTAGCGTTTTGATGGAGATCTCTGGGAGAGCTTTCACCGTTTGATATTACGTGTATCTGGGAGGTCTCTGGTTGACCAATGTCCTGAACTTGGCTTTCCCAACTCTGAGGCTCAGGCCTGACACCCATCTGGATCACCAAGACCCTGTCAGCTACATGGCCAGGTACGTGGGCAGTTTCTTGCCTTTTGGGAAGTCTGAGGTCTTCTGCCAGCATTCAGTAGGTGTTCTGTAGTAGTTGTTCTACGTGTAGATGTATTTCTGATGTATTTGTGGGGAGGAAGGTGATCTCCATATCTTACTCCTCTTTCATCTGGAAGGTCCCTTGAGCCCTATTTTTTTTTTTTTTTTTGTGGTACGCGGGCCTCTCACTGTTGTGGCCTCTCCCGTTGCAGAGCACAGGCTCCGAACGTACAGGCTCAGTGGCCTAGCCACTCACGGCATGTGGGATCTTCCAGGACTGGGCCACAAACCCGTGTCCCCTGCATCGGTAGGCTGGCTCTCAACCACTGCGCCACCAGGGAAGCCCAAGCCCTAGTTTTAAATGTACAGCACAGAATCCCCAGGGACACAGTTCTTGAGAATTATATTGGCTGTCCACTCAAGTATGTGCCATGCTCATTACCAAGAATCATCACTAGGAGATTCTACTTAGTCTTCATACATTCCCCAAAAAGTTTGCTATGTTCCCATAGAGGTAATGTTGTAAATGATGGTTACGTATCTAAGACGGCCCACAAAAGCTCATCAACCCCTTTAGCAGATGACCAAGTTTAGCCTGAGCTTATTCAGAGTATGGAGGGGCAATGCTGGGTAAGGTCGTAGTGGAAGAAGGAAGCCAGTTCCCTGGTATGAGGAAGAGGTGATTCCAACACCAGTGGATCCTTGGCTTCCCTGGCTACAGTGCAAGAAGATTCTGGCCAGTAGGGCAAGTGTCAGCCCAGAGGAGGTCTGGAGCAGCAAGAGTTCATGAGTGCCAGAGGTGAGGTGACCAGGGGGAAATCATATCCACGAATTACATCTTTTAGTTTTACTTTTTAAATAGTTATAACACCCAAGTTACTACTTCTGGGTTAATAAGTGAGGGCCTATCTTTATTTGAAGTTAGTAATCAAGTCTGATCTTGGCCTTTTTTTTTTTTTTGGCGGTGCACGGGCCTCTCACTGTTGTGGCCTCTCCCGTTGCGGAGCACAGCCTCCAGACGCGCAGGCTCAGTTGCCATGGCTCACGGGCCCAGCCGCTCTGCGGCATGTGGGATCTTCCTGGAATGGGGCACAAACCCATGTCCCATACATCGGCAGGCGGGCTCCCAACCACTGCGCCACCAGGGAAGCCCTGATCTTGGCTTTTATGGTTTCACTAAGCTAATTTTTAAAAGCATATAGTATGGGTGTCCCTCTGTGTGTGAACTATAATTTCTCTTGAATTCCATTATTCTCTTACACCTATTCTATAAAGAGGGACCTCAGCAAATGCTTAAAACCCCTAACATGAAAGACTGGTTTTGTGTATCCCTGATGCTGGATGTGCCAATATTGTTTGGAGGGATTTTACATGAATAAGTTGACAGTAACTGTATTGTATGTGGCTCTAAAGTCATATATAAATCAGTCCTTTAAAAATTAAGTTCCGGAAGAGGTTGGAACGAACATCTTAGCTATAAAGCATGTCCCTTTATTTTATAACCATTCCAATTTTATTAGCTTGGTAATGACCTTTTATTTTTCATTCTTTTTTAAGTTCAGCATCTCAACACAACTTGGCCTAAAACCATCTCAGGGTAGTAGAAGCTTTTCCTCAGACTCTGACAAGTGAAGCTCCAAACGAAAGTTGAAGTTTATTGCTTTAAAATAATGCCACAAGTCTGAAAACACATTGCGGGTGCTACATTGACCCTAGTGGAGACTATAGCTCCTCTGGTAAACTCCATTCTGCAGAAAAACACTGTGGAGGGAAAAAAATAAAGGGATGGATGGGATTTTGTGGAGGTCATTGTTTCCATTTAATCCAGAAGTCATTTGCCTCACAAAGCACTAATTGACATGTGATAAGAGCTTCCTGAATAGGCTGTGAAGACACAAGAATAAAAGGGATTGGTACCAACTGTGATCAAAAAGCCCAGTGTCTGTTGCTTAATGAGCAGAAATGTCACACTGTAAGCTTGCACTTAGAAGATAATTCTGGTGACCACAACTCACAATTTAGAAGTTGAATTTCTTTTTCACAAAATAGATCTCCTTTCAACAGAATTCAAATATTTACCTCCTCCTACCCCCAAAAAATCTGTCTGCCTTCCTGTCTGTCTATCTATAATACCTCCCTACCTGTCTATCTTTAGAGCCCTCTGCTGGAAGCATGGAGCATGTATGTTCATTATACCTCAGATCTTGCTATTTGGAGAAATATGGTAGCACTAGA
Source organism: Pseudorca crassidens (assembly GCF_039906515.1). NCBI lineage: Eukaryota > Metazoa > Chordata > Mammalia > Artiodactyla > Delphinidae > Pseudorca > Pseudorca crassidens. Next base: position 75,450,585 of record NC_090303.1, on the reverse strand, counting down.
ACAGATAAATATGTTTTCTTGGCATAGCTTTGCATGTTTGCACCAGTCTCAGAGCAAGAGGCTTCCATAATTAATTTTTTGTTCAGATCTTAAATGGTCACCAACACAACTGTATCATTTGATGAGGTAGAACAAAATACCATTAACAAAAAATTGATAATGACTGAAATGAGGAGAAACCTACTAATAGGAATCATGCATTAGAATGTCTGAATGATCAGGAAGTCTTTTACCTTGATTTACATACTGAATTCATTTATTTATATTTTACCTTATTCCAGAAAGGATAATAGAGTGTGAACAGAAATGCTTATTGCTAGTGAATGGCCTTTCAATGAAATTTTAATGGAATGTTATCTGTCCCTGAGAACCAACAATCTGAGAAAAAATGAGGTTGGAATTGAAGACAGCTTATCTATGAAGTTGGGTCTCTTGCTGTTATATGATTTCAGAATCAATCTTAAGAAAATGTAGGCAGTTTGACACGATGGCTATAAAGAGCACTCGTGTTTTCAAAAGTGAGACAGTATTAAATAGCAGTGCTAGTTGAAAATCTCAGGGCTAGAATATTCAGTAAATCTTGAAAAGCTGTATCCTGTTCCACTGGTGTGAAACAGTCCATTCCTTGTGAGCAAATTTCTACACTATAAGTCATGGCAGTTTGGGATTAATTTGGAGAGCTCAAGATTTCTGGTTTAAAATTGCACCTGGCAAGTACCTAACACACAATTTCCCACTAAAGTACTTTTTTTTTTTTGCGGTATGCGGGCCTCTCATGGTTGTGGCCTCTCCCGCCACGCAGCATAGGCTCCGGACACGCAGGCTCAGCGGCCATGGCTCACGGGCCCAGCCGCTCTGCGGCATGTAGGATCTTCCCGGACCGGGGCACGAACCCGTGTCCCTTGCATCGACAGGCGGACTCTCAACCACTGCACCACCAGGGAAGTCCTAAAGTACTTTTTAAAAGTGATAAAACTTCACAATAACAGAGAAAAATAGAACTGAGGTCTTCCTTTGTCAAGAATCTAGAAAAAATTTTCACTAACTTTAGGCGCAAGAGAGTGTTGGGTTTACTTTATTTGAGACCTACCTGAGATTTATTAGGAAACCACTTTTATCTTTCTCTTACCATCTTACTAATGATTCAAAAAAGCAAGATTTACAGCAGTTAGAAAATTGGGCATGTTTCCTTTACTGCCTCTGCTTTTTGCTGCACCATGATATTATCCTCCACCCCCTGTCAACACAGGTCCTTCCACAGACATTCAGAGTTTGGATCCGAGAAATCCCTGAGCAGGAAGTCGGTGGGCTTTGGTGAGACACTGCTGCATCCAGGAAGTATATTATATCAGCACTCTCAGTGGGACGGGTACAAGAGCATCCTGCTTCCTGTACTGCAGTTCATCTCATGCATTTGTCCGCCAAGGTGGACAGCAGAAGTTCAGTCCACTGCAGCCAGTGCTGGATGCTGGAGTTTAACTAGAAATTATAGACACCAGCCCGCCATTTGTCCAGTGACCTAAGGCAGGAGTTCAGCTGGAAAATCAGTGGACAGCGAGTAAAATCAGTGATGGTCCACACATCCTGCTTCACTGCAGAATTCTTCCTGTGGTTTCACAGTATATGAATACCAATGGCAAGTTAACATTATACCTACGGAAGAATACTGCAGAACAGAACAGAGTTATCCTTCTGAAAACTCAGAAGAACACAGCTTAAAAATACAGAACAAAGGAGTTTGGAAAATTATGTTCATTCTCTAGAGAATGCAAGGGGATAGACTATGAAAGCAGGGCAAGAAAGCCATGATAGAGTGCAGGCTAAGATTAAAAGGAAGAAAGTTGGAAAGGAGATGGATGAAGCAAGGAACTATAAGAACAACTAAAAATGCAATGGCATCATTAAAATTGCCCTTGAGATCACAGAGAGCAAAAGTGAGATGGTAAATGAATGTTCCATTCAGGGCTATGAAAGACTAACGTGAGGAGTTCACTCCCAGAAGGCAGAAGAGAAGGCCAGAGAGAGAGAAATGAAGAGATAAGGGGACAGGTGTCTTTACAGAGAACAGCAAGGGAACTTAAGCCTTGTAGTTAGTTGTTCCTTAGAATTAGAACTAGAAGAGGAGAAATTAACAAAAACATAATGGAAGAAAAATTTCCCAAGCCAAAAAAGTTTGTGCATATCAGAAGGATTTACCATATTGCATTTAAAATTGGGAGAAAGAGGCCCTAACTATATAAATCTGGGCAACTTTTTTTTTTTTTTTTTTGCGGTACGCGGGCCTCTCACTGTTGTGGCCTCTCCCGTTGCGGAGCACAGGCTCTGGACACGCAGGCTCAGCAGCCATGGCTCATGGGCCCAGCCGCTCCACAGCATGTGGGATTTTCCCGGACCGGGGCACGAACCCGTGTCCCCTGCATCGGCAGGCGGACTCTCAACCACTGCGCCACCAGGGAAGCCCTGGGCAACATTTTTTAATGAAAAGTATAATCTGTGTATCCCCAAGCTTCCCCATCACATAGGTACAAATGAGAACATATTATTCTTTAACAATTCTTCTTTAATAATAACTTACCCCTGAAGTCTTATGGCTCTATGGCCTCACTGTCTAAGAAGCAGAACCTCAACTGAACTTTTTAGGTTACTATCTCTCCCATGTCTCTGGAAGAGGCCCTGTCCCAGTCTTGGTCCTGGCCGGCATCTCTACCATTGCTTGGCTCACAGATTCTCAGTACCACAGAAAACAGCCCAGGCGAGCCACTGCTGAGTTCATCCTGTGGCTTTAGGATCCTGATGTTCCTCAGGCAGCTACAGCCACTGTCCTGTGTCTTCCAGCCACGACTCTCCGTGTTGGTGCCCTACCTACAGTGTGAATCCAGCTCGTCCCTTTTTTATGGAAGGCTTAGCAATGGTGGAGTAATATTTAAACTCAGAGAAAATCAGTTGTGGCTACCAGATAAATTGTCTTTCAGAGCCTAAAACCCAGTCCCAAGTGCAACATCAAGGGACCCCTTTAAGAATCACTTCCCTCCTTAGCTCATTTTCAGACACCCAGTGGTCAAGACTACTTTTCTTCCATTTTCTAGGAGTTCCTCTAAGTTTATGTCATGGTCTCCTGGGACGCCAAAGCTCAGGTCTTAAAGTCCCCAGGTAAGGAAGGAGTTCCCTCTTCCTTCCATGCTAAGGGCTTTCCCTCAAGCCTTCCTTTCATATCTCAGAATCTGCCTTTTCCTGTAAGGATCCAGGGGCATAGTCACTGTCTTCGTAGAAGTCTACTCTGGCTATCCTCAAGGATGTGCCCTTCCCCTGTTATGTAAAAGGGACAAACTCATCAGAGCACAGCAGAGCAACAATAGCACAAAGATATACATGTTCTTACATTGTCCTACTACAAATTATAAAGAGAGAACAGACCCTGTTGTGTCTAACACTTCTCTAAGTATGGGTGGCTCAATCCTCACATATGAGCTTCGTCAACTGTACTGGTTAGTTAGGTGCTGCGCCTACACAGGTGCTTTTCTGCAAGACCTTTCCAAGAAGAAAGCTTCTCCCCAGCATGTGGGCTGGGAGTGGGAACTCAGCCCTGGGATCATGACCTCCCCTCCACATTTTACTCCAAACGTCACGGCCCTTGACATACATAAAAGGTCATGGCTTTCTGTCCCAGCACCCACTACATCTCCACATGTTCTTAGGCGAGATATCCTTATACATGAGGATAAAGATGTGTTTTAGACCCTATAGGCTTCCAGGCAAGAGATTTTCATTTTTACAAAGTAAAAGTATCAGTCATTCTCTACCTAGATTTCTGGAATTCAGTGCTTTGAAGAATGGGATCACATAGTTGATTCAAGAATTGAATACTCACGAAGATGTCTTTTATGCAAAAAGTCAACACAAAGGTATCCTCTGATATACAATAGCTGTAAGAAGATTACACCACTGTATCCTTCTTAAAAATCAAATACAGGCGCCTGCGCTTTGAGCGGCGGCGGTGGCGAAGAGCGCTCGGGCGGAGCACTCTCCTTTCCTGCGCGGCCCCGCCTTCTGCTCGGCCCCGCTGGCTTCTCCCCATACTGCCCTCAGCCCGCGCGCCAGCTGGCTCCGTTATGGCAGCCCGCAGCCCCAGCGTCGTGGTTAATGATGTTGAGCCAGGTTATGACCTAGATGTATATGGTATACCTAATCGTTTATGCTGAGGATTTGGAAAAGGTGTTTATTCTTCATGGACTAATTATGGACAGGAACGAACGGCTGGCTCAAGATGCGATGAAGGAGATGGGAGGCCATCACATCGTGGCCCTCTGTGCTCAAGCGGGGCTATAAATTCTTTGCTGAGCTGCTGGATTACATCAAAGCACTGAAGAGAAATAGTGACAGATCTATACCTATGACTGTAGATTTTAGTAGACTGAAGAGCTACTGTAATGACCAGTCAACAGGTGACATAAAAGTAATTGGTGGAGATGATCTCTCAACTTTAACTGGAAAGAATGTCTTGATTGTTGAAGATATAATTGACACTGGCAGAACAGTGCAAACCTTGCTTTCCTTGGTCAAGCAGCATAATCCAAAGATGCTCAAGGTTGCAAGCTTGCCTGTTAAAAGGACCCCTCAAAGTGTTGCATGTAGACCAGACTTTGTTGGATTTGAAATTCCAGACAGGTTTGTTGTAGGATATGCCCTTGACTATAATGACTACTTCAAGGATTTGAATCGTGTTTGTGTCATTAGCGAAACTGGAAAAGGAAAATACGAAGCCTACTAAGATGAGAGTTCAAGTTGAGTTTGGAAACATCTGGAGTCCCAGTGAATCACCAGGAAAATTATCAGATGTTCTAGTTCTGTGGCCAGCTGCTTAGTAGAGCTTGTTACATGTATCTTCTAAGAATTTCATCCGTTTTGTATTTTAGAAAGGTCAGTTGCTGCATTCCTGAGCTCTTCATTTGCACTATGAGCCTGTAGACTATCATTTCCCTTTGGGTGGATCGTTGTTTGACTTGTGAATGAAAAATCTCTTAAACCACACCACTATTGAATGACAATATTGAAATTGTATCTGTAAGAAACATTGAAAGAGAAGAATGTATTAGTTTTTTAATTGGTATTTTAATTTTTATATATTCAGGAAAGAACAGAAGTGATTGAATATTGTTAATTATACCACTGTGTATTTAGAAAAGAAGCAGTCAGTTTCATATCACTGACAGCATTTAGAGGTATCTTTATGTTGGATAAACCATATGTCCTGGAGTTATTTTAGTAGGTTTCAGTAGTATTAACTGTATTTTCCCGCTTGTTCAGATTATTTCTGGCGAACCTTTGTCAACAGTTCCTTTTAAATACAGGTCAATAAGTTCTAAAAACCTGCCACTTTTTGAAATCTTCAGTGTAAAAATCCTTAAAATAAAGGCTGTCTCTTTAAAAGAAAAAAACCAAATACACACGCATCAACTATGCAGAGGAAAAAGCTGGAAGGAAACATAAAAATATTTACAGTGGTTGCTTCAGTGATTTCTATTCTGCTTCTTTATTTTTCTTTGTATTTTCCAAAATTTCCTGAAAAACAATCATTGCTATTTTAACCTCTGAAAAGTAAAATATGCATTGGGAAAATTCAAACTAAAGAGCATCTGTAAGGGATAATAAAGAAAAAAAATTATGGAACATCTGCAAGGGACAAAAACATGCTAGGAATTGTGTTCCCAGCTAATATACTAAACCTCAGTGTAGAAAATGGAGGGAGAAGAAGTATGCTCTTTAAAAAAATGCCATCTCTTGCTATAAATATGTAAGTACTATATAAAAGGTAAAATACTATATAAATAATATGTTTGCCAGTGTTTCACATTAAAATGAAAGACTTCACATGCCCAGTGAATGAAGCTAATCCCTAAAATAGTTTTTTTTTTTTTTTTTGGCGGTATGCGGGCCTCTCACTGTTGTGGCCTCTCCCGTTGCGGAGCACAGGCTCCGGATGCGCAGGCTCAGCAGCTATGGCTCACGGGCCCAGCCGCTCCACGTCATGTGGGATCTTCCCGGACCGGGGCATGAACCCATGTCCCCTGCATTGGCAGGCGGACTCTCAACCACTGCGTCACCAGGGAAGCCCTAAAATAATATTTTTAATCTTTTGAAAGGCTGGTGACAATCAGAAAGGAAATTCTACACTTGTGTACCCCTTTTTTCTCTTCATAGCATTTTTACCTAAGGTTTCTTCTTGTTTTGTTCATAGGTCGAGCAATATCATAATGTCATTTTCCACGGCCCAGAAGGAAGCTTGCAAGACTACATAGCCCATCAGCTTGCACTCTGCATGAAGGTATGGATCACTCACGTACCCTCTCCTTTTCTTTGAAAACACAAAAGCGTATAGAACTAATCACTCTCTTATCACAGCACAGACAAATGGCTGCAGGATTCCCCTGCGAAATAGTGAGAGCTGAAGTGGATACTGGTTTCTCCAAGGACCAGCTAGTAGATCTGTTCATCAGTAGCGGTAAGACCATCTCCACAAACTGAATTGTGATAAGCGAAAGGCATGCCCTTCAAGTAAGCCTTTATATGGAAATAAATGTTGTTGCTTGGGGATCAATTTAAGGTGGCTTTTCAGTTATGGAGCAGCTGCGGGATGAAAACTGGGAACCCGGGTGAGCACTTGCAAAAAATTATTTTCATGTACATACCATTGCATCTATTGCACATCCTATATTTTTCTTCTTTTGTTTATAAATTATCTGTTGGGAGCTTACTACATAACTGGCACTAGAGGATACCAGGGGAGGGGGTGGTGGGAGCAGTCCGCCTTAGCAGAACTAAGCATTGCGTTATTGGTGCAGTTTAGAATTGCACGGTGATAATAAGGGGATAGGTTTTTAATAAATGTTATTATTATTCATAAATTCTCTGCAACGAAAGCACCCCTATTGCTGCACCTGGGGTGCACTTCTTTCTCCACGTCATTCTTAGTATGCCATTGGCTGGCACTTCGCTGAACACATGACACGCATGAATTCACTCATTTAATCTCCACAACAGCCCTATGCAAGTTGGTATTATCTCCATTTCAAAGGTGAGGAAAACAGGCGTAGAGAGTTTCAGTAACTTACCACAACTACCTAGTGGCAGAACCGTGATTAAACATGTTTATTAATAAAAGTTTTCATAAATTTTCTATCTTAGGCTCCAGAGCGTAACACCCCAAGCTTCAGCACAGGTGGAGTTAGTGTAACTCTGCATGGTATATAGCATGACTAGTGAAGTAAAACTGAAATGGACTAACCTCTGGTCTCCAGAGGCTCAAAACCACAGGGACCCTGGGGAGCGGGTGAAGGAGGGAGCTGTGAGCTGGGTGAAGAAGGGTGAGTTGAAATGTGAATTCAGGTCTCTTTTTTAGGGAGAGGGGTGATTCTTATCTTTGGAGCTGTGATCAAGGGAGATACCTTGTGGCTGGGACAGCTGGTGACCAGGTTGAGGAAGAAGGAAATTACCAGGAGTTCCTAAGTCAAGAAATAAAATTAAGAGGCAGGTTTAGAGGGGAACTGAGGAATCCACAAGCCTAGAAGCACATTTTGGGGACAAGAAAATCCCACCAGAATCTGAATGTTGTTCTAGTACTCAGGTCAGTCTTTGGTCAGAAACTAGTGAGAGTAAGCTACAGAGAAAAGCTGTTTTCTCTGATGATGATACTAACAATAGCTAATGTTTATCAAGCTTTGACTCTGTAAACACCCTGATTTATAAACACTTGAGACAAGAGGTTAAGTACACTGCAGTGAGGATGCAGCACAGTAGGACTCAAACTAGGCATTCCGGCTTCTCAGCTGGACCCGAGTCACTGCCCACCGCTGCTCCTCAAAGACTCACCTGCCAAAATTTTTTTTTCTCCCCTTAGTTTTATAACAAAAGCCCCCTATGGTTTTCAGCATTCAGTCTTGCTTCATTTCAGAGTAAGAAGTTAAAATATTGTGCTCTCACCCTATCAGAGTAGATAGCAATTAGACTGAATGCTGCTCTAAACTTAGAGAGCTAGAAAAAGAAAAATCTGAGAGCAGTGAATTAGGTCAAGAAGGATGCGAAGGTGACCAACTCAGCATTTCTAAATCCTTGGGGAGCATCTTCTTAGAAAGAACTCTTCTTCCTAATTTCTCAGTTTGGTGAGTCTCTTGGCACCCCACAGTTGGAACTCAGGTCCCCCTGGCAGAATTGAAAACCTAAATGCCCACGGGTGCCAAAAAGCCACATTAAGGGGTGAAGCAGGCTGGTTGGGGCTGGAGGGGAGGGGAGGCCTGTCTCCATCGCCACGAGGGCAGCAGCTCCCAGCTGCGAGCAGCTGAGTGTAGACTCAGTGACGTGAGGTCTTGTGACTTGGAAGAAGCCAGACATCCTGGTTTTTAAGTGAAAATTTGGGAGGTTTTTCTTTCAATGTTTCAATGTTTTCAACTGTCTTAATTTTTAAGCCATGGTAGGACCGTCTAGAACCCCCAGGTCCTCTGAGTCATGGATCCCTCACTCCTGTCCCACAGCCAGTCCATGGTCATGTCCTTCCAGATGGATCTCAGTGTGCCTTTATGCCTCCTTTTACTATATTTTGTCTACTTTCCTGTAAGTGGCTGCTCCGTCTACCTCTTGTGCTCCCTGAACATCCTTCACAGACCGCCAGACACCTGATTAAAAGCGCTCTGTGATTCTTGACTCCCACATGCCCCAGTCACCCACTGAACTACGTCAGTCCCATTCAGGGTCTTCCATTCTAGGACACTGATCCACTTAATTTGCTTATCAGACCCTTTTTAATTTAATTTAATTTTTTGAGATATAATTGAGATACAACATAAAGTAAGTTCAAGGTATACAATTCGTTGATTTTTTTTTTTTTTGCGGTACACGGGCCTCTCACTGTTGTGGCCTCTCCCATTGCGGAGCACAGGCTCCGGACGCGCAGGCTCAGCGGCCATGGCTCATGGGCCTGGCCGCTCCGCGGTATGTGGGATCTTCCTGGACCGGGGCACGAACCCGTGTCCCCTGCATCGGCAGGCGGACTCTCAACCACTGCACCACCAGGGAAACCCCAATTTGTTTATTTGATACACTTTTATATTACAAAGTGGTTACCACGGTAGCATTAGCTAACATCTCCATCACGTCACGTAATTACCATTCCTTTCTTACAATGAGAACATTTAATATTTACTCTTACCAACTTTCAAGTATACAACAGATACAGTATTAACCCCTGAAACTTATTCGACTTACAGCTGAAAGTTTGTACCCTGTGACTGACATCTCATTTCCCTCACCCTCCAGCCCCTGACAACCACCATTCTACTCTTGTTTCATCAGTTTGGCCTTTTTAGATCCTACGTACAAGTGATATCATGCAGTATTTGTCCTTCTTTGTCTGACTTATCTCACTTAACCTAATGCCCTCAAGGTCCAGCCATGTTGTTGCAAGTGGCAGGATTTCCTTTCTTCTCATGGCTGAATTGGCATTACATTGTATATGTATGCCACATTTTCTTTATCCATCCATCTCTTGATGGATAGATTGTTTCCATATTTTGCTCTTGTGAATTATGTTGCAGTGAACACAGGTGTGTGGATAATCTCTTCAAGATCCTGATTTCATTTGCTTGAGATATATACCCAGAAGTGGGATTGCTGGATCATATGGTAGTTCTATTTTTTGTTTTCTTGAGGACCCTCCGTACTGTTTTTCGTAGTGGCTGCACCAATTTATATTCCCACCAACAATGTGAAAGGGTTCCCTTTTCTACACATCCCCACTAACATTTGTTAACTCTTATTGATGATAGCCATTCTAACAGTTATGAAGTGATATTTCGTTGTGGTTTTGATTTACATTTCCCTGATCGTTAGTGACGTTGAACCTGTTTTCCTGTACCTATTGGTCATTTGTATATCTTCTTTGGAATATCTGACCCTTTTTAAAAATAGGCATCTAAGCTCCAGCAGAATACAGTATTTCTTCCTCACATGTCCTTTGCTTTCCTACTCTCCATGTCTTTGTTTATGCTGCAGTGTTCATCTAGAATTACTCTAAAATTTCATCTAGAATAAGCAGACAAACTGCCCCCCCACACACACACACACCCATAACTACTGCATGGCAGGTACTGTGTAAAGTACTGTGTGGTACAGGCCTGGTTAAAATAGACATGGAAGCCCCTGTTTAAATACTCTGAGGACACCCCCAAATGAAGGCTTGTCGGAGCCCTCCAGGTATGCCAACTACCTCTGGTGAACTGCAGTAGGCTTTGTTTACCCCTGTGCCCCACCTAACTATAGTTCAAGGCGGTGAGGGTATTATTTGGGCTTTTGTGTTGGTCCACACACGTTATGAGCTCCTTGAAGGCTAGTAATGTAGCTTATTCTTCCATTCCGCCTTGTACACTGATTGCCAATAATTGTTGAATGAGTGCATGAACCTGATACAAGAAGTAGCATACGCAGAGAAAAAGCGAATGTTAATCATATTTAGTTGTCAGCAAGTGGAAGAACTTGCTAACAGTGGAGGTAGAGAGAAGTAAGATTAGAGAGTGCAGAAGTTGTTGAGACAGTAGTTGATGATAGGGCATAAAAATAGAGTGAATTGGATTTGAAAAAAGGAAGTTTTCAAATGACAGACTGAGGCCAAAAAGTCTCCACTCTACTCTCTTATGTAGGAAATAGTGTAGCATCTCCAAATAGTAAAGGATTTTTATTCGGTATTGGGCTTAGTAATTTATATGTATGAAATCCCTCTTTCTTATTTTTAATAACAAAAATAAGATATAAACACAAGATTCACCTGCTGAGGCCTTGAGTGCAGTTATCCAAGTTAGCACGTGGAGCTTATCATAGATCCCTCATTTGGCTTATTCCCCACGTCTGGTCAGTCCTGAGTTCTTTTGAATCTGCTTCCTATATCTCATCTCCACCTCCTGCTCTCCAGTCCCCCTACCACCTATCATTTCTTGCTCAAGGGCCTATGGAGGCCTCATCACTAACCCTTCTTATTTCCTCTGCTTTCGCTCCTTCCACAAGCCCTCTGCAGGTTTCCAGAGGGCTCACCCTAGAATAAAAAACTGCTCATGACAATTTCCTGCTGTTATACTCCAGTGGCTCCAGAATAAGCGCTGAAGGTCTCTGAATGTTATGTCAAGAGCGTTACCGTCTGGCTTTGGATCTTCCCCTTGCTGCTGTCCGTCCTCATCTTCTAAAACTCCATCCACTGTCACCATCATTTTCATAGCAGTAGGCCCCACTGCTGCTGACTGGTGGCCAATGAAGAGATCATGGAGAACGGAGAACGTACACTTTGAGTAGATGGGGACACCAGAAGCTTCTGAGCAGTGCCAGGGAATCACAAGTGAGCCAGAGGGAAGGACCGGTGGTGTGGTGTCACTTCTTTTGTAGTGCAGAAAGCCCCTAGCAGGGAATTTTCTTTGGTCAAAGGGTGATGGAAAAGGACAGAATGTAGAGAAGGCTGAGGTCTGGATCAGAGAAAAGGAGCTTCTAGGCTGTTCCACTGAAGCTTTTAGAATAATTAGAGGACAGGGATTATGTATCAGCTACTGTCTTGCGTTTTTTTTTTTTTTACGAAGAAAGTAAACTGATCAAATCATATGACTCCCAGGTGAGGAATATACTGATTCATAAGGTGTTCTAAACTTATTTCTGGTTTCTAACTTTATTTTCTTAAAAAAAAAAAAGTTTAAACTACTTCCATTCAGCTGGAGGATAGAACGTTGAACTTTCATCTTCCAATGGGCATAGCACATACATTACCTTATATGTTCCTCTCTACGACTCTGTAGAAGAAAGCCAGTGAAAAGAGACACAGAGAATGAATAAAAGACGTGTATGAGTGAAAAAATACAAGAAGGAAGAGTAGCAGATTTGTTTTTAAATAATTAGCTTTAAGAATCTAAAACTTGGGGCTTCCCTGGTGGCGCAGTGGTTGAGAGTCTGCCTGCCGATGCAGGGGACGTGGGTTCGTGCCCCGATCTGGGAAGATCCCACATGCCGTGGAGCGGCTGGGCCCGTGAGCCATGGCCGCTGAGCCTGCGCGTCCGGAGCCTGTGCTCCGCAATGGGAGAGGCCACAACAGTAAGAGGCCTGCGTAACGCAAAAAAAAAAAAAAAAAAAAAAAAAAGAATCTAAAACTTATATGGAGACTAAAATGGTGCCAGTGAAGAAAAGGATGTAGAACAGAAGATCAGTTCAGAAAGAATGGCGTAGCCCTTATACAAGCAGTGGGTATTTTGTGTTTATTTTAAAATAACATCTTCCTTCTCATATTGACTTTTGTGAGAGACCATCACATCACATGACTCCATTATTTGGTAAGGAGGGTCTGAACGTGTATTAGAATTGGGTCATATTTCTCCTCAGTATAAGGTATTGAGTTAGGTTAGCAAGACAGATACATTTTAAAATTACATGTGACAGTGGTAGTAAAAAAAAAAAAGAAAAAATTAAACACTAGATTGGTATTTTTAAATAATACTTAGGATTCCTGAGAGAACTTTCTACTTCAGAAGTAATAAAGATAGAATTACTGTAATCATATGTAATTGAAGGCTACATAAATGAGTTTCTTCCTTGGACCCTGCGTTACCGGAGGCTCTTTGGAGGTCCGTCCCTTGCTTCTCATCTGGACTCAGAGCATCATCCCTGCAGAGCCTTGTTTTAAGTGGACAGTGTAAAAGATGGGCTGCTTCCATCTCCAAAGAGGAGATTATGGACTTGGGGTCACCTTAGATATAAAGGAGTTTGGATTTAACTATAAATGTGATATGTTAATTATTTTTAAGCTAATGAGTCTTGCTCTAGAACTAGCTATCCAGAACTTTTAATACAAGGGTATGAAAAACTGGACTACAGCCCTGAGCCTAGCCAAGTGAGTGTCTGATTAACATTACTGACCTCTGGAGAGGGGCAGAGCTGACATACCTATAAAGTTGGAAGCAGGGGAAAAGAAGGGTAGATTAGTTTCAGAAATAGGGCTTTGAATTAGCATGGGGCAAAGGGAATCCAAATGGCTGACTTTCCAACAATAGGCCGAAAGGAATCTCTAGCTATAACATGGGGTGAGTGGCCATCTTATGTCTCCATGAACCCTGATCAGAGGCTGAATAATCCTTCAAACCCAAAGGTGTAATGAGTTTCTGTTTCTATGGTTGGTTAATATTTTAGAATTGAAACCATGTTAAATAACTTGAACTAGACATGCTATTTCACAACTAAAATGAAATTTACATTTGGACCAACTTGCTTTAGGTTGTTGAACTTAAGTGGTCAGATGGAGAAGCAGATGTTACTGAAAAAATTGAACATATGAGGCCATCAGCGTTGAAGACAAAGCTTTTCACCAAAAAACCCAGTCTGTTTGACCCTGATTGGTACCTCAGAGGAGACCAAGATGAACAAAGATGAGGTGGAAACCCAACCCAACTGTTATGAACAGCACCCCACACCCCTTTTGTCTAGGGCACAAGCTGTCCATTAAATGTGGGGTTAATTAAGTCACTGACAATACAGTCCTTGCTTGTGGACTCAGGAGAATGAGTTTGTGTCTTTCCAAGAGACATCCTGCAGTCCTATAAACTCGTTTATTTCCAGCCTGAATCCTCCCTTGCTGCCTCCATCCTTTTGTCCCAGCCCCTGCTGGACATCTCAAGAGCAATGCCTCACTCATCACTCAGGCCTGAAACATAACCCATCACCACCTCCCCTGCCTCAAGCGTTTTCCTGCTCATGTGCCCTCTGTCTCCATTCACTGCATGGCCTCTTCTCCGGTGGGAACTTGTGAGTTGTCTCTGCTCTTCCCTCTCCGCCCCTCTCTCAAGACATCAGCCACTGAGCTTTGCTCACTTCATCTCAGACTATCCTTTTGTTCTGTGCCTTGGCCCTGGATGAGGCTCCTGTTACCTCTTGTCCTCACCTCAGCAGTAAGAGCCTGTAGGAGGGACCTAGGAAGGACCTGCTGGTCTCTGAGTTCCTGTCTCCGTAATTTTATGAATATTTTATATATGTGTAATTTAAAGATCATTTAAGGATTTTAACATTTTGTATTCTGAAATATCCATCTATAAAATACATACTGCCTATTTTTACAGATCAGTGAATAATTTAAAATAAAATTGTCATTTAACCACTGACCAGGTCACAAAATAGAACATTCTCAGCTTCCAGAATGGGCCCATGTGCCCCACCCCTGTTCACAAGGGGTGGGGCACATGGAGGTAACCACTAGTCTGTCTTCTGTGATAATCATTTCTTTCCTTTTTAAAAATAGTTTTACTATCTATGAATCCCTAAATTATAAGGTTAGTGTCGCCCCTGTTTGAACTTCAAATGATGGCATCATATTGTGTGTAGCCTTTTGTGATTTGTTTCTTAATATATCGTTTGTGACAAGTCTTCATGCGGTTGCTTGTAGCTGTGATTTGTTCACTTTCATATCCGTTGTATGAATATACTCCTATCTAGTCTGTTGTTGGTAGAGATTCGAGTTGATTCCATTTGGAATCTGTTGTGGAACTAATGTTGGATCATTGTGTCTGTGTATCTTCAACTGTATTCAGTAATGCCAAACTGTTTTCCAGAATCCTGTACTCTCCCAGCAATGTCAGAGCATTCCCATTGTGTCACGTCTTTGCTAACACTTAAATCTTTGCCAGTTTTTATAGGTTTTTGTAAAATCTTTAATCACTGAATTTCCTTTTTGACCACAGCATGTCTGATCCCAGTGAAACAATCTCCTGCTAACAAGAAAATCATCATCATCTTAGAGAATTTGGAAAAATCTTCATTGTCTGAGTTACTGGGGGACTTTCTGGGACCTCTGGAAAATCGCAGCACTGAAAGCCCCTGTACTTTCCAAAAAGGTAAAGATGGTAGAGAGACCATGCTGAGAAGCAGGCTGCTTTGAGATCCTTCTAATCTTTCTGTTTCCCAGAGCACATGTTATGCTTCATGGTCGTCTTTCTTTCACTTATTTGAACTTGTCCCCTACTGTGGCTTGCTGAGGTTGGACTGTTGCTTTTGGTTTGTTTCAGGAAACAGAACGTCCGAATGTTATTACTTTCATGAGAACTGCTTTTTGTTGGGAACCATTGCCAAGGCCTGTCTCCAGGGCTCCGACTTGCTGGTGCAGCAGCATTTCCGCTGGGTACAGCTGCGGTGGGATGGCGAGCCCATGCAGGGGCTGCTGCAGAGGTTCCTAAGGAGGAAAGTCGTGAATAAGGTAACAAACCACAGGCACAGCCTATTGCTGGGAGAGGGGCCTTTAGTGTCAGGTGACCCAGGCTTGACCTGTACCACTTACTGTGTGGCTTCCAGCGAGTAAAATTTGGGGATATGCAAGGGTTAAATAGGATAATGCATGTAAAACCCATAGCAGTTTCTGGACTATATTAAGTATTTTAAAAAATAGGTTTTATTTTTTTTATTAACTATTCTCGAGGAGTCTCTCCAAGTTCTAAACGCTGTGGGAAACAAGATTAGAAAATTAATCACTCTTCTTAAGGAAAAGCTACTGCTTCCTTGGAGCCTTCATTATCCATCCCTCAAGCTAGTTTTAATATTTGTTACAGTGCGCTATTAAAAAGTCACATGAAGAAAATTAGAAATCTCTATCTGTTGACACATTTTCAAGAATAATAATCACTTTTAGTGATTTTTCAGAATAATAAAATATTCTGTATTCTATCAAGATAACAAAATTAATTCAGTGCTGACCAACTCGAGTATATCACTATTTAATATTCATAAGTTGGGCCAGTAGCTGAGTGTCTGGGTGGACTTGAAATAAAAGAGCTCGATTTAGCAAGATTTTATCACTTAATCCTGCACAGTTGGGCCACACTTGGAGGACAGGATCTTCATTGTATCAGCACAGGATTTTAAGCTGTAGGTAACACAACACCCCACTGCTAGCTGCTTCACACACACAGAAGGCTTTTTTCCCTTACATAACCAGATGCCTTGCAGTAGGTGTTGATGATGTCCATTCACACCTCTGTGATGTCAGGTCCCAGGTCTGGGTGAGTCTCTTGATCTCCCTTCAGGATTGCAGGACTTTGGGCATCACGCCCTCACACAAACTTGTTCATAGGCAGGAAGCAGGATGCTGTGCAGAGAGGGAACTTCGGCTTCCTTTGTCTCCTCCTTGTCAGGGGGAAGGAATCTTTTTCTGAAACTCCCAGAAAGAAGATTTCCCCTGAATGGTTTCATGCACCAGACTGGTTTCATGCACACCTCTCCGCCAGAGACCTTGGCTAGAACTGCCTTCCCAAGGCCAAAGCTCTCCACCAAGTTCCTGAACAAAATTCGGTGTCCGTTATGTTAGAGTGTGTGAACGTACGTGCGTTTGTGGAGTTGGGGCCATGGGAGGCGGGTGGAGGGAAAAGTGTGGGATGGGAGTGCCTTTGTTAATTCAGTGAACAGTGCCTGCTAGTGGTGATTTGCGTTAATATCTGAAATTCCTAATTGAATCAGAAATCCTCTGTCCCAAGCTCTGCTAAAGTCAGTTGCCTGGTCGTAAATATATTCTTTTGACCAAAGCACATCTATTATATGACCTCAACCAGTAGGAAGAAAGGTGAGGCAAAGACAGTCATAGGTATACAGCTTTTCAGATTATTGATACTTCCATTAACTTCATCACTATTAATATTTAAATCTTATTGCCAAAAAATTCACCTAAATAATTGCAAAAGATACCAGTTTTTTTTCTTAAAGACTTTTTTTTTAGAGCAGTGTTAGGTTTACAATAAAATTGAAAAGAGGGTACAGAGATTTCCCATCTACCTCTTGCTCCCTACACATGCATAGCCTCCTCCATTATCACCAGAACGGTGCCTTTTCTTATCAAGGAGGAACCTACACTGACACATCAAAATCCCTGGTTTGCCCAAGAGAAAAACATGGAACGCTTCATGAATTTGCGTGTCTTTCTTGCGCAGGGGCCATGCTAATTTTCCTTGAAAGGTACATCTTACCTGGTAAAGTGTACCTCCTTTTCCCTCCTCTGGCTCTCTGGTAAACATAGTTTGAAAAGGATTGATTTTACTTATTTGGAAAGGAAAGTTCCAAGCTTCAGGCTCTACACTTTCCTCCATTGTGTTTGCGAATGGTCCAGTGGGGTGTGCTATGAAGAATAGAAAGGGGAGGGGAGGTAATGCCTTTCATTTATCAGGAATCGCTTCAAGTAGGTTAATAAAACGGATTCCAGGGTAGGAGTACAATGGGAATGAATGACTCCTGCAAAACGCCAGAAATCTTGTAACTGCAGGATGGAACCAAATACTTGGGGGCACTTAGAAGCACACTGGCATGTGATCAAAATCTCTTCCAGCTCCTCACAGGGATATAAGCAAGCAGACCTTTTTTGGACAATACCAGGCTTCTAGTATTTAATAAAAAATAGTTATACTTTATTTAGTAGGAAATTAATATTCAGCTATTAATTGTAGCACATGATCTCATTCTCTCTGGAAGAGGATCAGAGAAAGTGGGAGAAATATGATTGTTCCTCTTTTGAAGAAAAGGGAAACTATGATAAACAGATCCCAAAGCCTCGTGTAACACAGTGAGGTTACTTTAACGGAGCTGCTAGAATCACTGAACCACTCTTTCATTTTTTTCTAGGCCAAATTCTATCCCTTCATGTAGGACATAAAAACATTCATGTATTATCCTCAGTCTTAATATCATAATTCCTTGGTAAAGTAGAGATTTATGTGAATCTGCTTTCTTATAAAATACAGAGTCAATTGCTGTATCTGACTTCTAAATATTTGAGAGATTTCTCCTCATAGTAAATAAATCTTTGTCCTTTTGTGACCCCTCTGTACTACCAAAAAGGGACCTTTTATAAGATATAATTAACTATTCAACTATAAGATATAATTCTCCCATTCAGCTGTGTGTTATACAGTATTACTTAAAATTTGCACATTTTAAAATTTGAAAACATACTTCTTTATGCTGTCAGAGCATTTTGATGAAGTTATCATTTTAGCTGAGCCTTCCTTCTAGGGGAATTAGAAGTAATACAAGGTGAACATGCCACAGATCCAGGTATGCCATCTTATAACTTACCCAAAATATTAAAATATTTAATGTAATTTTCATTTCATTTATTCAGAATCCTTTTTTGAACACCTGCTATTTGCAAGACCTTGTGAGGAATTCTGTACACATGTGAAAAACGATTTCTTCCCGAATTGATGTTTAAGAATTCATCCAAGTAAGACACCTCATCCAAGGTGTCTTACTGTACTATCATGTCTGAATCCTTTCATTGCATGTAGTAAGCTGCAGATCTGTATCTGTATCTCGTGCTAACACACGTCATAGAGTATGTTATTACCTAGCCCTCTTCCAGCCACCCCAAGTGAAGGTAAAATCAGGTTTGGCTACAGTTTTGTTGTACAGTTTGAATTTTTATATTTTTAGTTTTGGAGTGTTCGAAACAAAAGGACAAGAAGCACTGTTCTAAACCAAGCCCCCCCCGTCTTCCCCCTCCCTGTCTCTAGTTCAGGGGTCAGGTGCCCTCTCCCTGCGACCCCGTGTGCAAGACGGTCGACTGGGCCCTGGCTGTCTGGCGCCAGCTCAACTCGTGCCTGGCCCGCTTGGGCACACCGGAAGCACTTCTTGGGCCAAAGTATTTCCTGTCTTGTCCTGTAATCCCAGGGCACGCCCAAGCGACAGTGAAGTAAGTGTCATTGATCCTTCTTTGCCTATTTAAAGTAGAGCCCTGGCTGATAGGGAATGTTTGGGGGTGAGAAAGCTGAAGGGGCCACCTTGTGCCACCTCTTGTTGTGAACACGGAAAGCCAGTGCCCTGTGCTCCTGTCAGAGGACGACCGTGCCTCATGTGGTGGGTACTTCCTAAGGAAACTATTTTGCTAAGACTGGATAGATCCCAATTTCCCTGTCTACAAAACTTTCATCAGACTCGTGTGCGACTTGCTGGGCAGTGTCTCCTGGGGAAGGCCCACATGAGACATTAGGTCAAGTATCCTGTAACCATCCCCCTACCCCACCCCCCAAAAAACCCACTTACATTCTGTTGATGAATTGAAAAGCTTCCTCTTTTATTAATGAGACTTATGTACTTACTGTGTTTTAGAGCAGCTTATGAAAACAGACATATATACAGTAAGGTTAATGAAATAGAAAATTAGAAGGAAATTGAAAGGAGGAAAAAATTTGTCACCATTCCAGCTTACTTAGTAAGGGTTCTGTGATTCGCTGTTAGATTTGATTCTGTACTTTCTGGCATCCTGGACAGAAATCTATTTTGGAAAGCGGGGTATGCAGATAATATGTCTTCTCTATTGTAAGACAAGCTATCAGTTTAATAACAGCTAATTGAGGGAACACAAGAAGTGCTATATTAAAAAGTATATAGCAATTTCTTGTTAAAAAGCAGAAATACATTTATTCATTTAATTACCCCTTTCTTTATCAGTATCATGAGTAAATTTAAGCCTTTTTTTTTTTTTATTTTTTTTTTAACATCCAGAGCCTCAGGATTCTTAGGAACCAGTTTTTTTGGCCTTTCCTGTCTGCTGCATGGTCATTGTCAAGAGCTAGAGGCTCTGAGATTGTTACCTTATCTGCAAGCTGACAGGTTAGCCTGCCACATTCAGGATGTGGCTTCTGACCCAGCACTGCATCACTCAGAGCACAGCCACAGCCTAGGCTTCGTATTTGCATTGGTTTCCCCACCTCCCCGGGCCCTATGGGGTGATGCATAGTGGCCCAGGTGGATGCTGGCTTTGCATCAAAGCTGTGGAACTGTGAGCTTGGGAATCACCCAGTTTTCTAACGGGGATGCTGGCAAATCTGCCCAGGAAGGACATATAACTTTCATTATCGTCAGGAAACAAATCTGCCCTCTGCTCCAGGAGACACTGTCTCTGTTTTTCCAAGTCGGTTTACGATAGTAAAACAGCCTTGAAAAGATAATCCAGAGCAACAGCTGACACAAGAGGTACAGAAATGCCACGGAGAGTTAGCTCCCAACAGCCATATTAAGGAGCTGCCTTTTTAAAAAGATTATATATTGTTTTAGCCAAGGGTTATATCATCTTTACCCCTTCAGCACCTTTAGGAGTACTTTTTTTTTCCTGTGTACTTTTTTTCCCCCTGAATTACGTGTCACTAGACATTAACAAAGCAGCTGACAATAGATGCTTGATACTGAGTAAATAGTTTTAAGGGTCTTGAAAGGCTTATGTCAGTATCTAATAACTTTGAAAACTTTCCTATTCTGGGAGATGGAGTTTTGTCTACAGCCTTTAACTGTATTAACTGTTTTTTTAATGCTGCAACAAAGTGTAATCTTTTTTGAAGGAATTTGATTGGCACTAAGTGCTCCACGTTTGGGCTGAAGTCCCGCAACAGCTACAGCTATTAATGCAAAGAGTCCACCTGAGGCCGTGGCTGGTTGATCCCATCCCCTCTCTACAGGGCTAACCCACCACGTGCAGACGCTGAGCCCCTGCCTTGGGGCAGGCAGATTTAATTTGCCAGGGATCATAAAATGTATCCCAATTGCAGAAATACTAAAATACAATATATGCGTCTTATTAAGGAAAATGGCAAATAAGTTTAAGCTATTTAGACACAGACTTTCAGGAAATCTTTTTCCAGACTTCTTTAGTCTATAAAGTTTTCCATGTATTTTTTCCCTTTCCATATATTTAATTTTATTTGTGCATTCAACACTCCAGCTCTCCAGGATCTTATAAAGAAAAATGTGAGAGACATGTTAGCAGTTTCATTGGAAATACATTGTATTTTTAAGGCAAATTCAAACTACTTTGGTGTTGGATAATTTCACGTATTCCAAAATGACCTGGGAAAGGTAGCCTGTCCGTAGAAACACTTAGGTTTTGTTGCACAGTCTTCCAACCTGTTCCCCGTAGAGTTGTGTGTGATTCCTGAGAGGTTTGGTCCTAACTGTGAAACGCACTCCTCTCTCGGAAGGTGGATGTCTAAGCTGTGGAATGCTGTCATTGCACCCAGAGTTCAAGAAGCAATATTGTCAAGAGCCTCTGTGAAAAGACAACCCAGCCTTGGGCAAACAACTAAAAACCCTAGCCAGGGACAGCAGGCTGTGGTTAGAGCTGCTCTCAGCATCTTGCTTAATAAAGCTGTTCTGCATGGCTGTCCCCTCCAGAGAGCAGGTATGTGGGTTCATGCTGGGAGGAGAGGAAATTCACACTCTTATGTAATGCTTGCTTGAATTTGTTTTTAGGGCGCTCTATTTTCTCTCTTTGTAATGAGAGAAATTATCTCCATGTAATGGATGTTGCACAACACAGCTTTAGAACTCTCTATTTTTTCATTACTGGCTCATGTTTAAATACCAGACTTCAAAGTAAAGTTTGCTGGTTGACAAAACGCCTGCTTGGGTATTACAAGCCTGTGATTTTGAAGAGGCTATTTCTTTAAGTATTGGAAATGTTGGATTTTACTCGACTCTGAAACTGCATTATTGCTTCTGTCCTTTTGACAAAACATGGTTTATGCTATTTCAGAGCTAGACCAGCATACAGCTGATTTCAAAGGAGGAAGTTTCCCTTTATCCATAGTTTCAAGTTACAACAGTTGCAGCAAGAAGAAAGAGAGTGGTGCCTGGAGAAAGGTGAGCACCAGTCCTCGCAAGAAGTCTGGCCGGTTCTCTTCACCCACCTGGAACAAGCCGGACCTGAGTGAGGAAGGTAAGGGGGGCAGGCATGTCACCCACACGTATGTGGGCATCCATGAGGTGGTTTCTGAATGCAAACGTGCTTTATTTTTATCACTCTGCATTCAACAAAGCAAAATTCTGAGTATTTCAGATACATATTTTCATGGAATAAAACACGTGGTAGTTACACTCCAAAAATATTTGAGAGCCCCCTACCTGAAAAAATAATCTTTCATACTAGAATTCTGAAATTAAATCTTTACCATGTTAATGGTCATCTGCTTTTTATTAATTTGATTTTCTTGGGATGCACACAATTATATTTATGTAATACAAATTGACACATAAAAGGAAAGAAATATGCCAATATGCATTCCTAAGCCAACCTTAAATTTTTAGAAGTATGTGTTATAGACGTATTTGATACCAGTTTAAGGTCTTTACAAGTGAGTCAGCTTTACACATTTTTTTCATACATAGGATGTACTGTGTACCAAGTTTTATTCTAAGCACTGGAAATAGAGCAGTGAAAACAGGAGATAAAAATACCTCCCCTCATAAAGTTTACATTCTAATAAATTATTAGACCTCTTCCTTTTGGCTTTGATAATAGCTTAATCAGTTGTACAAATTTTAAATGTCCTCCCTAAAGGCAATCATATTTGAAAAGATGTTCCAACCTCATATGCATTGTGGATTTCTGTTACATGTAATTGAGGTCTTCAGGAGCCCCCTTGCACCCCAAAATGTTCTGTTTTATGTAATTTTATGGCAAGTTGACAGCAATGGGGTTGCTAAATAAAAGAATATGATGCCTAAAATCTTTCTTAGAGCAGAAAAAGTTGCTTTTATTACTATATTTTTATATTGAAGCTTATATTGATTTTTAATAAAAATTTAATATGGTTTTAACCATATCAGTACATGCCAGAGTTCTGTAATTACCCCAAGTATGTGAAAATAAATTGTGAGCACTTTTTTAAATGACTGAATGGACAGTCACTGAAAAAAAATATAAACTCTCATTGTAAAGATAAGTTTTATGTATTTATAATGGGATACATTCTGATCCCAAAGGCTTGCCCTTACTTCCTAAAGTTAGAGTGTTTGATTCAGGGAATAAAGTCATGAGACTCTAGCCCCCCAGTAGAGCAAAGAGTCTCCCTCAGATGACTTTCTGTAACAAGGATTATACCTTTTACCTGTTGATCCCTTGAGAGTATCCAGAAGGGCTCTACGAGGAGGATTATCATCTCCATTTACAGAGAGCAAAACTGAGGCTCAGAAACCCTTGGTTACCTGCTCCAATTCACTTCTACAAACGGGGGGTTCTGCAATCCCTGTTTTCGTTCCTGGCGAGTCCAATGCTGTTTTCTTCAGTCTGTGCCACTCATAATAATGCATGGCACTCAAAGAAGGACACCCGTGCAGGCTCTTCACTGTATCATTTCCAAGTGCATTAGAATTCCTTTAGGGCTCAGGACCAGCTGCTTTCCTGAACAATAAGCATTGTCAATATGTATCAATACTTTAGAGTTGACAGACAAAATCCATAAAGTGAATATGAACTTAAAGCAATATTATGGAAGTAAGTCTAACTTGGCAGACTGTATCAGGCAAAATTGACTTATAAATTATTTTAAATTCATTTATATTTTTAAAATAATTACTAGTTGTACAGCTATTGGATATATCAGATATTCTTTGAAACATGAAAACGTCGATGAATAAAATTGTGTGCAACCATAGTTTACACTGACTTCAACGCAGAGGTTTATAAAATGCATTGGCCAGTGTTTAGGTGCATGAACCACTGATTGGTTAAGGACCAAAGGTGGACATGCCTCTAGTTTTTAATTTTTTTTATAATAGTAACTTTTTCTAATAATTACATTTGATATAAAAATTATTACAACAGGGCTTCCCTGGTGGCGCAGTGGTTGAGAGTCCGCCTGCTGATGCAGGGGACACGGGTTCATGCCCCGGTCCGGGAAGATCCCACATGCCGCAGAGCGGCTAGGCCCGTGAACCACGGCCGCTGAGCCTGTGCGTACGGAGCCTGTGCTCTGCAACAGGAGAGGCCACAACAGTGAGAGGCCCGTGTACGGCAAAAATAAAATAAAATATAAAATTATTACAACCATGTTTGGGTTGATTTTTGATTTTTTGACATCATTGGTTTAAAAAAGAAAAAAACCAAAAATAGAACCCTTTTGCATTCCATGCAGACCACTGTGGAAACTCATAAAATTTAATAAAGACACAGCCTTTTTATTTCCTGACCTAAACCAAGGCTGAGGGGTTGGTCACAGGCTTCTGGAGAGCAAGGCCCAAGGCTGTGCACTTACATGGTAATTAGGGGAAACCTACTAGTCATTGCTTTCTGACAATGACAAAAGTATGGATGAGGAAATATACAGAGATTCTTTGATGATCTGCTTTTAATCAGGATATATCAAATTCGACTTACTTTTCAAAATCATTCTTTAGAGATTAATCTGTGCTAGCACCATTCGTACAATTTTAGAATTAACTCAGAAGCAACTGTGTTAATGAACTTATAAAATTACAGTGTGTATTATAGAAAGACATTTTGAGTCTAAAATGTTTTAGTGTTTCTCAAACTTTTTTGACCGTAACCCATAGTGAGAAATATATTTTAAAGCCTGACCAGTACACACAAACCTATGCATTTGCATGTATCTATAACTGGTACAAATTTATATATTTACTGCAACCTGTGCAATCTGATATTTCCTATTGTTTGTTTTTTTAAATGGGTTGAAATATGCAGTTCGAAGAACATTGGTGTGATATGCAGTATTTGTTTTAATGCTGTGACTTTTTGTATACTGTTCCTATTTTGTTTTCCGTAAAACGCAAAGCAATTAAAACTTAAATTTCTACACACCAAGGCCACCCACACTGTAATATATCATGGGGCCCAGACATCAAAAACTGCTTCAGATCTACAGTCAGTAACTAGTCAGTAACATGGAAGGCAAACAAAGGGAGAGAAAGGGAAATTACCATCATCAAAAGGCACGTATTAACCCCTTTTTAGGTACTTTGAGAACAAAGCCCTAAGGATGTGGGGGCTTGACTGGTTAGAATAGGGTCCATTGATGAAAGCAGAGTTCAGGATTCCTGAATTGAGCCTCAGGTGGTGTGAGTTGTACCGTCTTTAGTCATAAATATATCAATACATGAGGTTGTTGGTCATTCCCTGACCTTCCACAGGGCTTCAAGAGATGGATTTAATCCAAAAACAATATGAAAATACAGCAGAGTCCATAGCCTGTTTCTTTTAAATACAGAGTTCAAGATGCACAGGGACATTCTGTTGAAATGTGATTACATTTTTTTTCTTTAAACAGGTATCAAAAATAAGACTATATTACAGCTGAATTGTAACAGGAATGCTTCTCTGTCAAAACAAAAGTAAGTTTCCCTTGTAGATTTAACTCATAACAAACAATACACATTCTCATGATTAGTCTGTGCAACTATGAATTTCTTAAAGTTTCTTAGCCTATTTTGCTTTTATCATTGGCTTCATTTTGTACCAAATTTGATAGTTATTATTAATGCATTTGACAAAGATATTGTAACATCCTGCACTTGTGAACTTTTAAACAGACTTTTAGATGACCTTTTTTTTTTTTTTTGTGGTACGCGGGCCTCTCACCGTTGTGGCCTCTCCCGTTGCGGAGCACAGGCTCCGGACGCACAGGCTCAGTGGCCATGGCTCACGGGCCCAGCCACTCCGCGGCATGTGGGATCTTCCTGGACCGGGGCACAAACCTGCGTCCCCTGCATCGGCAGGCGGACTCTCAACCACTGCGCCACCAGGGAAGCCCCGTTTTTTTTTTTAATGATAGATTTACAGAAACCTAGCATGACTTATTTTTTTTCTTATGTTGCTCCTAGGGAATTGTTGATTATACCTCCAAACTTGTAAGCAAGCTGAAATAAGGAATTATTTATCATAGAATAAAAATGCTTGGTAGTTTGTAAATAGGTCCCCAGTGTAGCCCAGTAAATTGTGTGCTCAATCACTTGGCAGGTAGCATTTAGGACCCTGTGCCCTGGTTCACAGAATTACAGAAGGGGGTGAGGGGGTCATTGAATCTGCATCACATGCTTGTTTCTGCCGGGTCCACTGTTAGATCTGTTGTATTCAACAGCCTATATAATATTTGTAATAACTCTATGTTGTAGGTATAAGGAATTTGTTAGAGAGAAGGGAACCCAGGAACTGAGTGAGGTGTTGAGGACAAAAAGAAAACCTGACCTGTGGTCATATTGCTAATATGTGGTAAATTCCTATTTACTCCATTATCACACTGCCCCCTGCACACAGTGTCTTAGCTTTATCTTTGGAGACAGAGAAGAAGAGGGAGGAGTAAGACTGGAATGTTTTAAGTGAAAGTAGATTTCTTTGTGTAGTAAAACTTTACCCTATTGAGAATTTTAAGTGGGAGTTTTCAAAGTCCAGCGGGAGTGGGTGGGAGTGGGTTGTTGCGTGACATTGATGGATGCCTTTAAAGGATGTTAAAAACTTTTTAGGTCTCTAGAGAATGATCTATCTTTGGCGTTGAATTTGGATCAAAGACTCTCTCTGGGTTCGGATGATGAAGCGGACCTTGTCACGGAACTTCAGAGCATGTGCTCCAGCAAGTCTGAATCTGATATAAGCAAGGTAAGCAGGACGCTTGGGGGAGGACATTGAATGGTTCCACCCAGCATTCGAGAGACTTCTTAGAGCCACGTCATAACTCTCACTCCCCGCCAGAAATTCCTTATCAAATAGCATGTTAATGCTCCAAATCAGAACATCCCTTACCTTGCTTAGAAAAGCTCTTTCTTCCAAAATACCCCTTCTACAATAAGGGAGCTCTATGTAGCACACCTTCTCTGAAAAACCTGAAGTGTTCATTGCGTTACCACAAATTACACCAATACATCCTTTTCCTTTTCGTATTCCTAACTTTGGCCCATAAGTCACCAGTCAGTAAGAGAGCATTACAGCAGCCTTGTGTTCTGGATAGAATGGCAACTTTCCTTACAAATAAAAATAAGTGGCCTGTGTAATCTGTTTAGTCAAAGTCTTCAAGCTGTGAAATTTGAGATCCAAATCCGGAAATCAGTGACCCAAAATCTCGAAGCATTAACAGCATCAAGTTCAACCTGTTTTGGCACCTGATATCTGCAGCAAATTTGACCAAACTTCCTTGATAAATGCCTTTTACTTGAAAGGGAGCATAAGAAGGTAGTTATAACTTGTGCAGCTTCCGCCCAGAGACTCACCTATTGTATTTAGACAGTCCTAATCTCTGGCCAAAGTAGAACTGACTAGCTTATTTAATGTTGCTGCAAATGCGTCGAAATACTTAACCTCTGGAAAAATAAGGTAACAATGAAAATCTTGCAAATTTTATATCCTTTCATTTTGTGCCAAGTGATTTTTTTTTTTTTAATAGGGCTCATCTGGTTGTCTTCTGACTTTAAAAGACTTTTTTTCCTTAGAGGTTATGTCTCATGCATTTGCCGTTAGTTTCACATGAAGACTTCAGGTCTTCGTATGAACATTATGGGACTTGCAGGTCTGTTCTGTAGAGCTTCTGACAGTAAGAGAAGGATCCCACTTCTGTTGTGGGTTTTCCACGGTGACTTGATAAACTGTGTATCTTCCAGATTGCTGATTCCGGGGATGAGTTAGGGAGGTTTGATCGTTCAGGAAACCACCCTGCATTTTCAGCAACTGTTAATAATCCAAGAATGCCAGTGTCACAAAAGGTAAGTGTCCCCTTTCCCTCCAAAATGGGACAAAGAAGGACTGTTGTGGAATTTGACTTCACAAATCTTTCAATGTGCATCACAGTTACTTTTAAACCATAGTTGGGAAATAAATAGGATAAAGGCAAAAGTGTTCTCTAAGGTAATCAAGGTTAGAAAAATTGTTTGGATAATAGCTTGAAAGAATCACATAGAAAAGCATTCTTTTTCCTTCTATTTGATGCCAGAATTTTGGGTGTCTTTTCCATTTGTTTTCATTTGTTTATGCCGAAACTAGATTTCTGTCTTCTATTGCTGTATTTTAAAATGGGATATTGAATTTCATTTGAGCACTATTTTGGAAAACTAGAGTTAATTTTAGCAAAGTGCTGAGTGATGATAAAGATCTACACACACACAAAAAAAATCTCAGTCTGGTTTACTTTAACTTGCCATATCATGCATGTTTCAGTGAGAGACTTTCTTTTAAAAACAAATCAGAATGTCAAATAGAAGAGCCAGGATTCCAATAGAGTTCCTCAACCTCTTGAAATAACTTATACGATTGGTTAATAAATGCCAAGAGTTGAGATGGCCCAGCATGGTACTCCTGGGTGAATAGAAACAATAAAACTACTTCTTATCTGGTAGTGATTTTATGAGGATGCATATTTTGTAAGCTCACCAAGCCATGTCGATTGTGGTTCACATCCTGTTCTCATCCGCTCGCATGGCAGCTGACACAGACCTGTTGTGGGGGGGAGTGCAGAAAGCAGAATTACATTATTAACCCTCCTCTGATCACCAGACAGCCCTGGGCTCCCCTGCCCCTGCTCTCTCACAGCTTCGTTAGGTTTCAGTCCTGATTAGTTACGCGGAAGCTGTGTGTGTTGCGGGGAATATTAACAAGGCTGAGTTCTTGTATAAAAAATACATAACATGATCTGTGAAGAAGAGCATGACCTGTCTGGCTTACTCTGTATAGTATTTGCTTTTTTCCCCCAATTGGGAACAGTTTAGAAGCACAGCAAAAGCATAGTTTGGAGAGCAGGTAAGGGAGGATGACTAAGGAGGTGACCTGGGGTCCCTGCGGAGAATTCTGGCTGGAAAATACTTGTTCAGGAGCTGGGGTTCAGAACACCTTTCTTGGGCCTCCAGGACCCCTCTTCAGGATTCCTTGCGCAGCAGCCAGTGGGAAGGGGTGCGATGAGCCACTCTTTGTCCACAGGGCCCAGTCACTTTCCTATATAAAAAGGTTGACTGGTAGTGAGTGGCAGCTGTTGGATAATGAAGACAGTTTTGTACCTCTTTCTCTGTCACAGGACCATATTGGGTTGCTACAATGAGGTACTGTCCAGAAAAATAGTACTGAAGGGAGGCTAAGCTTTGTTTTAAAAGGGACCTTTTTAAAAAATGGATCATTTTATACTTTCTGGGCTCTTCAGAAAGAACCATAGTTTTTTAAATGTGCGGTTTGATGCGGGTATTAGGAGGACAGCTGCCCCCTCTTGCTTTGCCCACTGAACGCATTGTGAGGCCTGTTCCCCGTGGCTAGATGTTCTTCTCAGAACCTGCCAGCAGAGGGTGAAGTATACTCATTTGGCATTTGCCAGCCTCCTGAGAGCTTCACAGGCTCATACCTCTTCTACTGTGAGAAACTCAGCGAGCATTTCTTGGTTAGATGCCCAGTCTCTTCTACTATCAGGAAGTAATTCCCTTTAGAAGTAAGAGCTGTCTGTGTTAGTTGAAATCACTTTCTCCTATGCGGCCAGAGAGGGGCCTATTTAATCAGGTAGCATGTCAGCCAGTCTTCTTAAACAATTTACATAAATACAGATTTAAATCACCAGGAGAGTAGATACTAATAAATGTTTTCTTCTCATTAAGATGCAAATTAAACCCCCTAAAGCAGAAGTTCTCATTCTGGTGGCATAATGAAATCCACTTGAGGATTTTTTTTTTCCAATCCCCGGTACCTGGACCACATGCCCTAGAGGTTCTGATGTAATTGGTCCAAGGTACAAGCTGGACGTTGGGGTTTTTAAAAGCTCCTTGGTGATTCTCATGTGCAGCCAAGGCTTAGACCCACTCTCCAACACATACCTCTGATCTCTCATCCTCCTTATTTTCCACCCCATTTCTTTCCAAATATGTCCTTAAACGTCCTTAACTTATTTTTACATGTAATTTACTATTTCAACAACATACCCATCTTCACCCTTCCTTCTTCCCATGGAACCCTTTCCTCTTCACCTGTCATAGCCCATACTCACTTGAGTTCAGTTCTGCCACCTGGCAAACATGAAGTGAGGCCTACCCAAGTGAACTCAAGATCAGGGAAAACAGCATGAGTAAAAGGTCTTATCCCAGCATCATCACTCTCACCTATCCAACTCTGGTTCCTCGGGGGCAAAATGAGAGACCTAGACCAGGTCCAGAAGAGTTCTGAAACACTAGGAAGACAAGAGCATGCAGTTTCCAAGAATGGAAGATCTTGAGCTCCTTAGTCATAGAGAATTGCTACGCAGGAACTTTAATTCACTACAGCAGAAGCTCCATCAGAGCAAGGATGGTGCTCTTTTACGTTCTCTACTGTAAGCCGAGCACCTAGAACAGTGTTTGTCTTTTAAACATTCAAAATATGTGTTGAGTAATAGTCCAATTAGATCTAAAGGCAGAAGCATTAAGTGACGTGCTCAAGGTGAAAGAGTTGAATTGTAGAACTGCTTAAAGATGGTTGGAGTAGTCCAGTTTGATTTCCTCAGGCCTAGGACTTCATACAGCTCCAGCTGGTGAGGAGACCCCGGATTCTGGCACTCGATTCATTGACTCCTGTGTCTAGCACTTTTGTGATACCACAAAGGACCTAATGAAAATCAGCCAGTGGGTCTATAAGACATTAAGCATTCAGCTTCTCCCCTCCATTGTCTTTTGTTCATTTTTTCATGAGAACTTAACTTAAGAGAGAAACTCCTACCTGCGTGTTCAGGGACAGAGAGGAGGAAGTTAGGACTGATCACAGAAGTTGGGAACAATGTCAAATTGACAAGCTATTTTGTTTGCCTTTCTTACAGGAGGTCAGTCCTCTCAGCAGCCATCAAGCGACCGAATGCAGCAACAGTAAATCAAAGACTGAGTTGGGTGTTTCAAGAGTTAAATCTTTTCTTCCTGTTCCTAGAAGTAAAGTCACCCAGTGTTCCCAGAACACCAAAAGAAGCAGCAGCAGCAGTAATACAAGGCAAATAGAAATAAACAATTCAAAAGAAGATTTGAAACTTACACAAAAATGAACAAGTAGAAAAACCTAACAAATAGGCCTGCCTACAATATTCTCATTCTTCTGTATATTTCACACAGAAACCAAGGACAAGATGTAAATACCTTTAAATGAATCACATGTTTTCACTGCAATATAAAGTATGAGTGCAGGACCACTATTCAGTTTTTTGTAAAATGTATTTATAATCAACATTTAGGGTTTTTTTTTTCAGTTCTGTAGGATTGAACTGCAATACCAAGAAGTTATACCCACTTTTCAAGTAGTTTTATAATAGAAAAGTCATAATAGTTTTACTCAAGATGTTCAGGGGTATTAAAACAACTGTCTGTGTACTGTATATCTATATATATGTATATATGTATATTTAAGAAAGCCTGAATCATTGCATACTACATGTATGCAACATTGGCTTAGATAACAAGTACCATTTTAAAGAGATCATAATTTTATGTTCACTTGATGAGAAATGACTAGAATGGGGCAATAACAAATCATTTCTCAACAGTTACTTTTCTTAAAAGCCATATTAAGTATTTTGCCTGTTAAAATTCTAGTTTCCAGTTTTAAATCTTTTAATGGTTGCATCATGTATATTTATGCTTATGAATTTGCATTATTGACTCCTGTAAAATATGAAATTATATAATGCAATAAAAAGTGTTATCTTTCTTAACAAAAGTTTTATACCTAAGTGGATATAAAAAAGTAAATGCTTCAATAAATGAGACTTAAGTCCTCTTCAATTCTAGTGGCACAATGGATAATATTTTCTAGACAGTTTGTTTCACTAATGAAATGACTTAACTCAAAAATTTAATATGCCTTGACACCAAATAAAATATTGAATTAGTGAAATAATTTTGCTGTAGTTTCTATCGCTTTTAGTAGTTTATCCATGCAAAAGATATTTGTGTTCAATTTAAGGACATTTGTAAAACTGGTCCTCCATGTTGGTATTTCAGTAGATGTTCAGAGAAAGACTCACACTTGTTAGAAAGTATTAGTTGGTTTAAACTAAACTAAAACATTTCAGTGGAGCTCTAGGAATTAGGTGCTCATTGGAAAAAATTTTTTCATACATACGAAAAAAAAAGTATAATTATATACCAAGAGTCATTTGCTTGTTTGAGAGTACTGAAAGTCCTTTCTTGGCCAGAATGGTTATTTACATTAAAGTATATACATGTGCATTGAAACTATATTACACTTTGCAAGTATCTTTAAAAAATGTATAGTGAAGATTAGGCCACATGGGGTGAAGTAGAGGAAGGATCAGGGAAGAGATCAATTCCAGTACCTGTCAGCCTTCATCTCTGCAATCCTTGGTTGTACAGCATGGACCTCATGGACAGGGAGATGAAACTAGAGCAAGGGACAGAGGGTAGACAGGAGAGACAGGCTGGAGGAAATAGGCTTGAACACAATAACGCCTTTGAGCTGGACTCAAATTCTTGGTACCCTGGTGGTATTTGATACTCTCAAGTGTTTTCACAAAAAGACATTAATCTTGGGAACAAAACTCAATGCTCTTGATATCATAGACCAACATACATAGATTGAGGTGGCTCTAACGTGTTTCCTCCTGCTTACATACACCTTCTTAGATTGCGTCGTATTTGATTTTTTAGTGATAAGGCATTGTGCTTTATATCAGCAGCTTTTCTGAAGATAAGGATCTCATTAGTGTATTCAAGGACCAGAGAAGAGAAAAAATAGTTGAGTTGTAGACCAAGATGCCATTGTTGATTTGAAAGAGAGGACTGTGGAAATATATGAAGAGAGGATATGAGTTACACACCGTATCTATTCTGTCTTTAATAGTGAAGATAACACTTGACTATCAAGAGTCATGTGCTGTAGGTTCTGGCCACAAGGCTAAGACAACATGTAATATCTCTAGGTGTCAATGTCTTCACTGGAAGAAAAAATAGAGGATTTTTCTTGTTCCCAGAAAGTACAATAGGAAAATCAGAAATCCTGATAGTTGTTCATACACATTCTGATACCTTAATAAGGGATGACATCAGCTAAACATATCCAAAAAAAAGTTACTTGGATTATATTTTGAGGAAATCAAGAATATGTCAGAGAAATTAAGAAACCAATCCTATTTACAATTTCATCGAAAAGAATAAAATACCTAGGAATAAATTTAACCAAGGAGGTAAACGACCTGTACACTGAAAAGGCATTGATGAGAGAAATTAAAGAAGGCACAAATAAATGGAGAGAGATTCTGTGCTTACAAATTAAAAAATTAATACTGTTAAAATGTCCCTAGTACCCAAAGCAACCTACAGATTCAGTAAAATCACTATCAAAATTCCAATGTTTTTTTTCACAGAAATAGAACACACAATCCTAAAATTTGTGTGGCACCACAAAAGACCCCGAATAGACAAAGCAGTCTTGAGAAAGGACAGAGCTGGAAGTGTCATGCTTCCTGATTTCAAACTATATTAGCTATAACAAATCAAAATAGTATAGTGCTGGCATAGAAACAGACACAGATCGATGGAATAGAGTGCCCAGAAATAAACCCATGCATATATGGACAATTTCTGATAAAGATGCCAAGAATATACAATGAGGAAAGGGCAGTCTCTTTAATAAATGCTGTTGGGAAAACTGGACAGCTACATGGAAAAGAACGAAACTAAACCCACTATCTTACACCATACACAAAAATTAACTCAAAATGGATTAAAGACTTGAATGTAAGACCTGCAAACATAAAACTCCTAGAAGAAAACATAGGGGGGTAAGCTCCTTGACATTGGTCTTGGTGATGATTTTCTTGATCCGACACCAAAAGTAAAGGCAAGAAAAGCAAAAATCAACAAGGGGGACAAAATAAAAACCAAAAACCTTCTGCACTGGAAAGGAAACCAACACAAGGAAAACCCAACCTATAAAGTAGAAGAAAATATTTGCAAATCATATATATATGATAAGGGAATAATACCCAAAACATTTTAAAAACTCATACAACTTAACAGCAAAAAACCAAACAATCCAATTAAAAACAGGCAGAGGATCTAAATAGACATTTTTCCAAAGAAGACATACAGATGGGCCAACAGGTCCATGAGAAGGTGCTCAACATCATGAATCATAAGGAAAATGCAAATCAAAACCACAGTGAGATATCACATTATACCTGTTAGAATAGCTATCATCAAAAAGACGAGATAAGTGTTGGCAAGGATATGGAGAAAAGAGAACCCTTAGGCACTGTTGGTAGGAATGTAAATTGGTGCAGCCACTATGGAAAACAGTATGGAGGTTCCTCAAAAATTAAAAATACTCTCGCAGACTCCAGGAGAGGTCACAAGCCACCTCTGCTCCCACTGCATGCTCCAGGGGTGTGCGTGAGCCATCACCACTACCGAGAACCCCAGAACCCGGCACCAGCCTCTGCATCTGCGTACCCCCTATCAACTTGAACAGACCAATCACTAGAAGTGAAATAGAATATGTAATCAAAAAACTCCCTACAAACAAAAGTCCAGGAGCAGATGGCTTCACAGGCAAATTCTACCAAACATTCAAAGAAGAACTTATACCAATCCTTCTCAAACTCTTCCAAGAGATTGAAGAGGAAGGAGCACTCCCAAAGACATTCTATGAAGCCACCATCACCCTGATACCAAAACTAGACGACGACACTACTAAAAAGGAAAATCACATGCCAATATCTCTGATGAATACAGATGCAAAAATTCTCAACAAAATATTAGCAAACTGAATCCAACAACACATAAAAAAGATAATAATACACCACGACCAAGTTGGATTCATCCCAAGTTCACAAGGATGGTAATACATACACAAATCAATCAATGTGATACACCATATCAACAAAAGAAAAGGTAAAAACCACATGATCTTGACTCCCAGGTGGCACAGTGGTTAAGACTCTGTGCTCCCAATCAAACCCAGGGGGCCCAGGTTTAACCCCTGGTTAGGGAACTAGATCCCACATGCATGCCACAACTAAGAGTTCACATGCCACAACTAAGAAGCCAGCTAGCTGCAACTAAGGAACCCATGTGCCGCAACTAAGGCCCAGCACAACAACAACAAAACACATGATCAACTCAACAGATGCAGAAAATGCATTTGACAAAATTCAACATCCATTCATCATAAAAACACTCATCAAAATGGGTATAGAGGGAACATATCTCAACATAATAAAAGCTATCAATGACAAACCCACAGCCAATGTAATACTCCAAGGCGAAAAACTGAAAGCCTTCCTGCTAAAATCTGGAACAAGACAAGGATGCCCCCTCTCACTTCTTCTATTCAACATAGTATTGGAAGTCCTAGCCACAACAATCACACAAGAAAAAGAAAGAAAATGTATCCAAGTCAGAAGGGAAAAAGTAAAATTGTCATTATATGCAGATGATATGATACTATATATAGAAAACCCTAAAGACTCCACAAAAGAACTACTAGAATGGATCAATGAATTCAGCAAGGTAGCAGGATACAAGATTAACATACAAAAGCAATTCTTTACATTAACCATGAAATATCAGCAAGAGAATGTAAAAGAATAATACCTTTTAAAATTGCACCCCCCCCAAAATGAAATACTTAGGAATAAACCTGACCAAGGAGGTGAAAGACTTAAACACTAAGAATTATAAAACATTAATAAAGGAAACTGAAGATGATTCCAAGAAATTGAAAGCTATCCCATGCTCTTGGATTGGAAGAATATTGTTGAAATGGCCATACTACCCAAAGCAATCTACAGATTTAATGTAATCCCTGTCAAATTACCCATATTTTTCAATGAAATAGAACAAATAATCCTAAAATTTATATGGAAACATAAAAGACTCAGAATTGCCAAAGCAATCCTGAAGAAAAACAACAAAGCAGGAGGCATAACCCTCTTAGACTTCAGACAATACCACAAAGCTACAGTAATCAAAACAGCATGGTACTGGCACAAAAACAGACATATGGACCAATAGAACAGAATAGAAAGCCCAGAAATAAACCCACACACCTACGGACAATTAATCTTCAACAATGGGGGCAAGAATATACAATGGGAAAAAGAATGTCTCTTCAGCAAATGGTGTTGGGAAAGTTGGACAGCCACATATAAATCAATGATGTTAGAACACACCCTCACACCATACATAAAAATAAATTCAAAATGGCTTAAAGACTTTAACATAAGACATGATGCCATAAAACCCCTAGAAGAGAGCATAGGCAAAACATTCTCTGATGTAAATCACACCAGTGTTTTCTTAGGCCAGTCTCCCAAAATGATAGAAATAAAAGCAAAAATAAACAAATGAGACCTAATCAAAACTTACAAGCTTCTGCACAGTAAAGAAACTCATAAACAAAATGAAAAGACAACCTACAGAATGGGAGAAAATATTTGCAAATGATGTAACCGACAAGGGATTAATTTCCAAAATATACAAACAGCTCATACAACAACAACAAAACAAAGAAACCAATCAAAAAATGGGCAGAAGACCTAAATAGCCATTTA
Source organism: Pseudorca crassidens (assembly GCF_039906515.1). NCBI lineage: Eukaryota > Metazoa > Chordata > Mammalia > Artiodactyla > Delphinidae > Pseudorca > Pseudorca crassidens. Next base: position 75,414,280 of record NC_090303.1, on the reverse strand, counting down.
TCCAAAGAAGACACAGAAAGGGCCAATAGGCCCATGAAAAGATGCTCAAAATTGCTAATTATTAGAGAAATGCAGATCAAAACTACAATGAGGTACCACCTTACACTGGTCAGAATGGCCATCATTAAAAACTCTACAAATAACAAATGCTGAAAAGGGTGTGGAGAAAAGGGAATCCTCCTACACTGTTGGTGGGAATTTAAGTTGGTACAGCCACTATGGAAAACAGTATGGAAGTTCCTCAGAAAACTAAAAATAGAATTACCATATGATCCAGCAATCCCACTCCTTGGCATATATCCAGACAAATCTCTAATTCAAAAAGATACATGCACCCCCCATGTTCATAGCAGCACTATTCACAATAGCTAAGACATGGAAACAAACTAAGTGTTCATCAACAGATGAATAAAGAAAATGTGATACCTATATGGAATATAACTCAGCCATAAAAAGAATGAAATAATGTGACTTGCAGCAACATGGATGGACTTAGAGATTATCATACTAAGTGAAGTAAGTCAGAAATAGAAGACAAATACCATATGATATCACTTATATGTGGAATCTAAAATATCACACAAATTAACCTATCTACGAAACAGAAACAGACTCAGAGAGAGAACAGACTTGTGGTTGCCAAGAGGGAGGAGGTTGGGGGAGGGATGGAGTGGGAGGTCAGGGTTAGCAAATGGAAGCTATTATATACAGAATGATAAACCACAAGGTGCTACTGTACAGTGCAGAGAACTATATTCAATATCCTATGATAAACCATAATGGGAAAGAATATAAAAAAAGAATGTAGAGGGGCTTCAAAATGCCAGAAGAGTAAGACACGGCGATCACCTTCCTGCCCACAAATACATCAAAAATACATCTACATGTGGAACAACTCCTACAGAACACCTACTGAACGTTGGCAGAAGACCGAAGACCAATCAAAAGGCAAGAAACTCCCCACGTACCTGGGTAGGACAAAAGGAAAAAGAAAAAACAGAGACAAAAGAATAGGGACGGGACCTGCACCAGTGGGAGGGAGCTATGAAGGAGGAAAGGTTTCCACATACTAGAAGCCCCTTCGCGGGTGGAGACTGTGGGTGGTGGAGCGGGGGAGCTTCCGAGCCACGGAGGAGAGCACAGCAACAGGGGTGCGGAGGGCAAAGCGGAGAGATTCCCGCACAGAGGATCGGCGCCGACCAGCACTCACCAGTCCGAGAGGCTTGTCTGCTCACCCGCCGGGACGGGTCGGGCCTGGGAGCTGAGGCTCGGGCTTCGGTCGGAGCGCAGGGAGAGGACTGGGGTTGGTGGCGTGAACACAGCCTGAAGGGGGCTAGTGTGCCACAGCTAGCTGGGAGGGAGTCCGGGAAAAAACCTGGAGCTGCCAAAGAGACAAGAGACTTTCTTGCCTCTCTGTTTCCTGGTGCGTGAGAAGAGGGGATTATGAGCGCCGCTTAAGGAGCTCCAGAGATGGGCGAGAGCTGCGGCGATCAGCGCGGACCCCAGAGACAGGCATGAGACGCTAAGGCTGCTGCTGCTGCCACCAAGAAACCTGTGTGCGAGCACAGGTCACTATCCACACCTCCCTTCCCGGGAGCCTGTGCAACCCGCCACTGCCAGGGTCCAGTGATCCAGAGACAACTCCCCCGGGAGACAAAACTATACTAAAACCAAAACAAAACAAAAAAACAGAACCCTAGGACAAATGGTAATGGTGGGAATCCCCATAAGGTTAACAGCTGATCTTTCAGCAGAAACTCTGCAAGCCAGAAGGAAGGGACAGGACATATTTAAAGTGATGAAGTAGAAAAACCTACAACCAAGATTACTCTACCCAGAAAGGATCTCATTCAGATTGGATGGAGAAATTAAAACCTTTACAGACAAGCAAAAGCTAAGAAAATTCAGCACCACCAAACCAGCTCTACAACAAATGCTAAAGGCACTTCTCTAGGCAGGAAACACAAGAGAAGGAAAAGACCTACAATAACAAACCCAAACAATTAAGAAAATGGTAATAGGAACATACATTTCGATAATTACCTTAAATGTAAGTGGATTAAATGCTCCAACCAAGAGACAAAGACTGGTTGAATGGATACAGAAACAAGACACGTATATATGCTGTCTACAAGAGTCTCACTTCAAAGTGAGGGGATAGAAAAAGATATTCCATGCAAATGGAAATTAAAAGAAGGCTGGAGTAGCAATTCTCATATCAGACAAAATAGACTTTAACACAAAGACTATTACAAGAGACAAAGAAGGACACTACATAATGATCAAGGGATCAATCCAAGAAGAAGATACAACAATTGTAAATATTTATGCACCCAACATAGGAGCAACTCAATACATAAGGCAAATACTAACAGCCATAAAAGTGGAAATTGACAGCAACACAATCATAGTAGGGGAATTTAACACCCCACTTTCACCAATGGACAGATCAGCCAAAATGAAAATAAATAAGGAAACACAAGCTTTTAAATAATACATTAAACAAGATGGACTTAATTAAAATTTATATGACATTCCATCCAAAAACAGAATACACTTTCTTGTCAAGTGCTCATGGAACATTCTCCAGGATAGATCATATCTTGGGTCACAAATCAAGCCTTGGTAAATTTAAGAAAATGGAATCGTATCAAGTATCTTTTCCAACCACAATGCTACGAGACTAGATATCAATTACAGGAAAAACTCTGTAAGAAATACAAACACATGAAGGCTAAACAATACAGTACTTAATAACCAAGAGATCACTGAAGAAATCAAACAGGAAATCAAAAAATACACAGAAACAAATGACAATGAAAACACGATGATCCAAAACCTATGGGATGCAACAAAAGCAGTTCTAAGACGGAAGTTTATAGCAATACAATCCTACCTTAAGAAACAACCTTACACCTAAAGCAATTAGAGAAAGAAGAACAAAAAAACCCCAAAGTTAGCAGAAGGAAAGAAATCATAAAGATCAGACCAGAAATAAATGAAAAAGAAATGAAGGAAACAAGAACAAAGATCAATAAAACTAAAAGCTGGTTCTTTGAGAAGATAAACAGAATTCATAAACCATTAGCCAGACTCATCAAGAAAAAAAGGGAGAAGACTCAAATCAATAGAATTAGAAATGAAAAAGGAGAAGTAACAACCAACACTGCAGAAATACAAAGGATCATGAGAGATTACTACAAGCAACTAGATGCCAATAAAATGGACAACCTGGAAGAAATGGACAAATTCTTAGAAAAGCACAACCTTCTGAGACTGAACCAGGATGAAATAGAAAATATGAACAGACCAATCACAAGCACTGAAATTGAAACTGTGATATAAAATCTTCCAGCAAACAAAAGCCCAGGATCAGATGGCTTCAAAGGCGAATTCTATCAAACATGTAGAGAAGAGTTAATACCCATCCTTCTCAAACTCTTCCAAAATATAGCAGAGGGAGGAATACTCCCAAACTCATTCTGTGAGGCCACCATCACCCTGATACCAAAACCAGACAAAGATGTCACAGAGAAAGAAAACTACAGGCCAATATCACGGATGAACATAGATGCAAAAATCCTCAACAAAATACTAGCAAACAGAATCCAACAGCACATTAAAAGTATCATACACCATGATCAAGTGAGGTTTATCCCAGGAATGCAAGGATTCTTCAATATATGCAAATCAATCAACGCGATACACCATATTAACAAATTGAAGGAGAAAAACCATATGATCACCTCAATAGATGCAGAGAAAGCTTTCGACAAATTCAACACCCATTTATGATAAAAAACCCTCCAGAAAGCAGGCATAGAGGGAACTTTCCTCAACATAATAAAGGCCATATATGACAAACCCAAGCCACATCGTCCTCAGTGGTGAAAAACTGAAACCATTTCCACTAAGATCAGGAACAAGACAAGGTTGCCCACTCTCACCACTATTATTCAACATAGTTTTGGAAGTTTTAGCCACAGAAATCAGAGAAGAAAAGGAAATAAAAGGAATCCAAATCAGAAAAGAAGAAGTAAAGCTGTCACTGTTGCCGATGACATGATACTATACATAGAGAATCCTAAAGATGCTACCAGAAAACTACTAGAGCTAATCAATGAATTTGGTAAAGTAGCAGGATACAAAATTAACGCACAGAAATCTCTTGCATTCCTATACACTAATGATGAAAAATCTGAAGGCGAAATTAAGAAAACACTCCCATTTACCATTCAACAAAAAGAATAAAATATCTAGGAATAAACCTACCTAAAGAGACAAAAGACCCATATGCAGAAAATTATAAGACACTGATGAAAGAAATTAAAGATGATACAAATAGATGGAGAGATATACCATGTTCTTGGATTGGAAGAATCAACATTGTGAAAATGACTCTACTACCCAAAGCAATCTACAGAGTCAATGCAATGCCTATCAAACTACCACTGGCATTTTTCACAGAACTAGAACAAAAAATTTCACAATTTGTATGGAAACACAAAAGACCCCGAATAGCCAAAGCAATCTTGAGAAGGAAAAACAGAGCTGGAGGAATCAGGCTCCCAGATTCCAGAGTGTATTACAAACCTACAGTAATCAAGACATTTTGGTACTGCCAAAAAAACAGAAATATAGATCAATGGAACAGGACAGAAAGCCCAGAGGTAAACCCATGCACATATGGTCACCTTATCTTTGATAAAGGAGGCAAGAATATACAATGGCGAAAAGATAGCCTCTTCAATAAGTGGTGCTGGGAAAGCTGGACAACTACATGTAAAAGAATGAAATTAGAACACTCCCTAACACCATGCACAAAAATAAACTCAAAATGGATTAAAGACCAGACACTATAAAACTCTTAAAGGAAAACATAGGCAGAACACTCTATGACATAACTCACAGCAAGATCCTTTTTGACTCAACTTCTAGAGAAATGGAAATAAAAATAAACAAATGGGACCTAATGAAGCTTAAAACCTTTTGCACAGCGAAGGAAACCATAAAGAAGACCAAAAGACAACCCTCAGAATGGGAGAAAATATTTGCAAATGAAGCAACTGACAAAGGTCTCCAAAATTTACAAGCAGCTCATGTAGTTCAATATCAAAACAACAAACAACCCAATCCAAAAATGGACAGAAGACCTAAATAGACATTTCTCCAAAGAACATATACAGATTGCCAACAAACACATGAAAGGATGCTCAACATCATTAATCATTAGAGAAATGCAAATCAAAACTACAATGAGATATCATCTCACACTGGTCAGAATGGCCATCATCAAAAGATCTACAAACAATAAATGCTGGAGAGGGTGTGGAGAAAAGGGAACCCTCTTGCACTGTTGGTGGGAATGTAAATTGATACAGCCACTATGGAGAACAGTATGGAGGTTCCTTAAAAAACTAAAAATAGAACTATCATATGACCCAGCAATCCCACTACTGGGCATATACCCTGAGAAAACCATAATTCAAAAAGAGTCATGTACAAAATGTTCATTTCAGCTCTATTTACAATAGCCATAACATGGAAGCAACCTAAGTGTCCATCAACAAATGAATGGATAAAGAAGATGTGGCACATATATACAATGGAATATTACTCAGCCATAAAAAGAAACGAAATTGAGTTGTTTTTAGTGAGGTGGATGGACCTATCGTCTTTCATACAGAGTGAAGTAAGTCAGAAAGAGAAAAACAAATACCGTGTGTTAACACATATATATGGAATCTAAAAAAAAAAAAGAAGGTCATGAATAACCTAGGGCAAGATGGGAATAAAGACAGAGACCTACTAGAGAATGGACTTGAGGATATAGGGAGGGGGATGGGTAAGCTGGGACAAAGTGAGAGAGTGGCATGGACATACATATACTACCAAACGTAAAATAGATTGCTAGTGGGAAGCAGCCACATAGCACAGGGAGATCAGCTCGGTGCTTTGTGACCACCTAGAGGGGTGGGATAGGGAGGGTACGAGGGAGGGAGACGCAAGAGGAAAGAGATATGGGGAATATGTATATGTACCACTGATTCACTTTGTTTTAAAGCAGAAACGAACACACCATTGTAAAGCAATTATACTCCAATAAAGATGTTTAAAAAAAGGACATTTAATCATAAACTGCAAAAAAAAAAAAAACAAAAAGAAGAGATGTTTACGGACTAGACCTCAAGAGGCCCAGACTCTGCTCTCAGAAGTAGCCAAAGTGGTGCAGCACTTTGCAAAGGGGTTCCACGAGAAGAGCGTGGGTGCTTAGCAGGTTAACAGCCAAAAAAGGACTATCTGAACTTTCCGAGGAGCCTGTCTACATCACTTTAGTCTGGTTTTTTAATGGGTATTTTGAGCAGTATTTCATGTGAAAGAGTCCTGGTGCTCTACGAGTGTGAAAATCACTGGTCCAATGGAATGGATCCTGAAGAGAAGTCAGTAGATGAATAATTAAATGCTAATCCAGGCATGGTGTCTTTCTGGTTGTGTGACCTCTAAGCCCTTCATATCAGTAAATGCTACTCCTAAAATATTTACTCCAGAGAGATGAAAATGTATCTACACAAAGAACTTTTCATAAATGTTCACAGCAGCTTTATTCCTAATAGCCTCAAAATGGAAACAACCCAAAAGTCCATCAACAGGAGAATGGCTAAGAACGTTACAGTACATCCACACAATGGGATACCACACAACAATACAAAGGACTAGACCACACCAACAACGTGGATCAACCTCAAAAATAATCACCATGAGTGAAAGAAGCCAGATATAAGAATACAAAAAATATAATTCCATTGATAGAAAACCTAAAGAGAACCTTCATCTATGATGACAGGAAGCAGATCAGTGGTTGCCTGGACCCAGGTGTAAAAATGGAAGATTAAGTGGGAAAGATGGGAATTTGGGGCGCAATAGAAATGTTTTATATCTTGGTTATGGTAGTGATTCAATTCTAAACTCACAGCACTGTATACTTAAAATAGGTACATTTTATTGTATGTGAAAATAAAGTTGAAAAAAGCAAAAGAAAACAAAACAGAAAAGGAATATATATATATGTGTGTATATATATATATGTGTAACTGAATCGCTTTGCTGTACAGCAGAAATTAACACAACATTGTAAATCAACTATACTTCAATAAAAATTAATTAATTAATTAAAAATAGAACTACTGTGTGATCCAGCAATTCCACTTCTGGGTATTTATCTGAAGGAAATGAAAACACTAACTCAAAAAGATATCTGCACCTCCATGTTCATTGCAGCATTATTTACAATAGCTGGAAGTAACCTAAGTGTCCATCAATGGGTGAATGGATCAAGAAAATGTGGTATATATAAACAATAGAATATCATTCAGCCATAAAAGAGACAGAAATCTTGCCATTTGTGACAACCTAGATGGACCTAGAGGGCATTATGCTAGATGAAATAAGTCAGAGAAGACAAATATTGTACACTGTCACTTATATATATGTGGAATCTAAAATATCAAGCTCACAGAAACAGACAAAAGATTGGTAGTTGCCAGATACAAGGGATGGGGGCTTGGGGAAATGAGTGAAGGGGGTAAAAAGGTACAAACTTCCAGTTATAATATAAATAGGCCCCGGGCATGTATTGGGTTGGCCAAAAAGTTCGTTCGGTTAATGAATATGTTAAGTTCTTGGTAAAAATGAAAAGTGTGTCTTTTATTTTTACTTAAAATTGAACAAACTTTTTGGCCAACCCAACAATATACAGCATGGTACTATAGTTAACAATACTGTATTGTATATTTGAAAGTCACTAAGAGAAGAGCAACTTAAAAGTTCTTACACACACACAATGTAACTGTGTGAGGTGATGAATAAGCTAACTAAATTTATTGTGGTAACTGTTTCACAATACATACATATATCAAATCATTGTGTTGACAATAAACTTATACAATACTGTTTGTCAGTTATATCTCAAGAAAGCTGGAAAAAATCAACTCAACATTTTTTGAATATAGAAGAAAAATCATAGGATCTTAATAGTTTTAGAAAAGCATCTGAAAAAATTTAACACCCACTCATGACAGAAACTCCCAGGAGACCAGGAATAGAGGGAATTACCTCAACCTGTTAAAGGACATCTAGGAAAAACCTACAGCCAATATCATATTCAATGGTGAAAGATTTCATGTATTCCCCGAAAATCAAGAGAAGGCAAGGATACTCTTACCACTTTTACTGAAAATAGCCACACACAAAACAAAGGTCTACATATTGGGATGGAAGAATTTAAAGTATCATTATTTGCAGATGACATGATCATATACATAGAAAATCCTAAGGAATCTACAAAAAAGCTTCTAGAACTAATAAAGTGAATTTAGTAAGATACAAGGTTGGTATACAAAAATCAATTGTATTTTTATATTCTACCAATAAACAGTTGGAAAACAATGTCATTTGCCGTAGCATCAAATATATGAAATATAGGAATAAATGTAACAAAATAAGTATAAATCCTATGCTGAATAATACAAAATATTGCTAAATAAATGTAGAGACACAGCGTGTTAGTGGCTAGGAGCACCTAAAGTTGAGTCAATTTGTCCCAAATCTACAGGTTTAGTGCAATTCTAAAATCCCAGCAAAAAAAAAAAATTTAAGAAGTTGACAAGCTCTTTGAAAGAGAATATCTTCCCTTTTAATCTGGAAAGTTCTGGTGTATCTGCTTGGCCCTCTGACCTAGAAACAGCACAAAGATATTCAAGTCACTCTGGCTTAGAGCTGAATTCCTTCTACAATAATTGCATTGATTTGGGGGCATTTTCTCCTCTTTAGGAAGGAAAAACAGGCTGACTGAATTCATCTGGCTTCTGGGTCTCTGTGCCAAGGGGCCTAAACAATCAATGTTCTATTTTCTTCCTGACAAATCCTCCAAGGAGTGTTCAAGTCAAAATATAATAATATTTTAGCTAAAGTATTTTCAAAAAGCAAAAGCAGCCTGAGTTGGTCTTGTCAAACCAGTTTGTTGTTCAGATATTTCTGACAACTCATTCACTTTAGCCTGGAACTTTCAAGACTGGCCATGTAATGAAATAGGCACTAGTACAATATGTAGCATTTGTGTGGTATAATTTGAGAGGTGAGGCAAGCTTTGCCTGCCCCACTCTTTCCCTTTCTCGTTTCTAAACTGTCTTAAGATGTGATATATATTGTGGCATTTTGTGCTTTGGTCAAGAGAGCACAGGAACTGAAGTAATAAAATTTCCTGTTCTACCCTTGAGTGATCTGTGTCATCGACCTTGTGACACTTAACTTTCCTGGGCCTAGGTTTTTGATTTGGAAAGAAAGTACCTTCTAACTCCAGAAATCTTTGCTTCTATAATTTACCAACTACCTCAAGTAACCTCAGGTTAGCTTTTTTTCTTTAATTTCTCTCAGCTGAACACTGAAGGATGGCACAAGAATCCCTGCATTTAGTTAGAAGGAGGCCATCAGATAGGATAAAGGACATGGGTCCCTCAACATCAAGTGATGCCCCAGGTGCGTGGTGTTGGAAGGGAAACACCACGAAAGTGTGAAAGACGCTGTGCTGGTACAGGAAGGGAGTGAGGAGCAGAAAATCCAAGAGGAAAATACACGGAAGCTAGAAAAGTAGGTAATGAAAAGGAAACACAGACAGAAGATGGGCATTTTGGTGGAGAGATATTTCAACCAGCTAGTCCTAGCTGAGTCTAGGAACTCTGAATGAAAATAAAATATTGTGTCAAATATTAACACCAACCAAACACAAGGTTCTCTATCAGCTACTTGGAGGCAAAGGTCATTCATGCCTTCCTCACTTCTTTTTACCTCTAATACCTAGTACTACCCTACAGTAGAACAATAAGAGATATATAAATATTTGACAAGAACTGATAAAAATATGATGGTGATATGATGGTAGTGTCCTAGACTAACCAGGAACCCAAGTTCAGTTCAAGTTCCTCTTAAGAAAAGTTCTAAGGGCTTCTCACCTTCACCCTCACCTCCTCCACCACAGTAGATAACTGCGTGTCTTTCATTTAGGGTGTTAGAGCTCCTGTGATTGTATGCATTAGGTTGATAACAGCAGGGCAAAAACCACAGGATAAGAACTGGCAGGTGGAAAATGCAAACCATCAGCTTGTAAAGCCCCCATCCCATCCAGGTTCCTGAGCATCCAAATGGGCTCTCTTGCAGTGGCTCTTCCCTCTAGCCACTGGCTTCTCTTTCCAACCATGTTTCCTAATGAACGCCCAGTTTTTTAGACCCCGGGTTCCCCAACCCCTTCTTTGCTCTTTCTTCCCTACTTCCATCATTTCCTGCCCACCCAAGTTCTTTTCCCTTGCAGAAGAGAAGTCCTTAGTTGACTTCACAGAATTTTCATGGCCAATTAGTTTAAACTCAAAAGCTAAAAAGTATCCATCTAAAATGGCAAAGAAAAAAAGAAAAGATTATTTATCTACTAAATTAGATAATGTTCATTGATCTAAATATATATGCCAGCTACTGTGTTAAGTGTTATCTCATGCATTATTCCACCTAATATATTGAGAAATAGTATCGTATTGTTTTGTATCATATAGTTTATCAGATGAGTTTTGGCTCTGTAGACAGACTTGAGTTTGAGTAACAGCTCCTTCATTTACTAGCTGAGAATGACCTTAGGGAAATTACATACATTTCTGACTCCAAGTTCCTTATCTGAATAATGGAGATAATATTTGTACTACTTCATAGGGTTTTTATAAAGATGAATTGATGAAAAGTAAATACCACTGAGAACCTATTATATGGTCAACACATTAGAAAGTGTGATCTCTAAAATCTAGACAAATGCAGATGAGCAAACAAAGGTCTGTGGTTAAACAGATAAAATTTTATTTGTACAGATAAAATTTTAAATTATTAAACCTTAAGGGTCAATGGAGAGGACATGGGATTCATCAGAACTTTAGAGAGATTTCATAGAGGACCTTGATTAATCCTTGGAACAATTAAATCAAGTGTCTAGGGAAGGACAGTAAAAAATTAAAGGACTATATAGATAACATTGAAAGTTTCTTTCAACCCTGACCTACCTAACTCTGTGACTCAAGGCTGTGATTTAAGTTTTTTGATGTTTTTGAAGATGGATATTGTGGACAGAAAAAAGCTATTTGGATGATTTCATGTTTTTAAGTCTTATTTTCTATTTATATATCTAGTACATTTTAATAATCATTTTTATAAGGACCATTAACTAATTTGGGGCCTGGTATAAATTTTTTTTAACATCTTTATTGGAGTATAATTGCTTTACAATGGTGTGTTAGTTTCTGCTGTATAACAAAGTGAATCAGCTATACATATACATATATCCCCATATCTCCTCCCTCTTGCATCTCCCTCCCACCCTCCCTATCCCACCCCTCTAGGTGGTCACAAAGCACTGAGCTGATCTCCCTGTGCTATGTGGCTGCTTCCCACTAGCTATGTATTTTACGTTTGGTAGTGTATATATGTCCATGCCACTCTCTCACTTCATCCCAGCTTACCCATCCCCCTCCCCGTGTCCTCAAGTCTGTTCTCTACGTCTGTGTCTTTATTCCTGTCCTGCCCCTAGGTTCTTCAGAACCTTTTTTTTTTTTAGATTCCATATCTATGTGTTAGCATACCGTATTTGTTTTTCTCTTTCTGACTTACTTCACTCTGTATGACAGACTCTAGGTCCATGCACCTCAGTACAAATAACTCAATTTCGTTTCTTTTTATGGCTGAGTAATATCCCATTGTATGTGGGGATATAATACCCCATGGTATATGTGGGGCCTGTTATAAATTGGTCATGCACAACTCTTAGGTCCTTTTTGGTAAATACTGATAGCCACCTAAAATTAAAGGTGGGTAAAGGTTAATTACTTCCCTCAACTTCACTATCAGGTGATTATGAAAGCAAGAATCTCAGATCAAATTTTGCCTCATATTCACATGTTTTTAAAAACCTTCATTAGAAATTAGACACCAAGCAGTTCTCATAACTTTTTTTTAAGAAGTTTGATGAAGTCTCGGCTTTTTATCCCTTTTAGATGATCTAACATCTTGCATGAAAAGACGTCAGAATACAAGGATGTGGAACTTACCTCCTGCCACAAATACATCAAAAATACTTTTACAGATGGAACAATTCTCACAGAACACCTACTGAACACTAGCAGAAGACCTCAAACACCTGAAAGGACAAGAAAGATCTCCATATAACCAGGCTGAAATTTAAAAAAAAAAGAGGAAGCAGGATAGGACCTGTGTCCCTGGGAGGGAGCTGAAAAACAGGAAATGTTCCCACATGCCGGGAAGCCTCCTCACTGGCAGGGAGATCAGTTGGGACAGGAAGGGAATTTCAGAGGCTCAGAGTACAGCACAACAACTGGTTTGTGGCAGGCAGAACAGAGAGAGAGAGAGACCTGCGCAGATGATCCCTGCCACTGCCCTGCGAGCCCCAGCCTGAGACATGCATGTCCACTCGTAGGGGCCAGGGCTGAGTGCTGAGATTCATTGTTTCGAGGACAGACCCAGAGAGAGGACTGCTGTTGGATGGGCGGAGACAGCCAGAAGGGGCTGGAGTGGGGTATGGCCACAACCTGGGGTGTTCACAGCAGAAGCCCTGATCTGCCATAGAAGCGAAGAGCCATTGTTAAGTGGTGCACAAAGGGAGGGGCGGGGCTGCCATTACAGCCTCTTTCTCCATGCACCGGCCCCCACCTCCATGGGCTCCAGGAGAACACGCCCCAGCCACTGCCTGGGGGGTGCCTGTCTCCATGGGCTGTCATGCCCCAGCTGCCACCTCAGCCAGCTCCAGGAGCAGAAGCCAGTGGGTTGCCCACTCACAGAGGTGGGGCTGAAACCACAGCTGAGCCCCAGGGGCCACGTGACTTAGGAAGCAGGGCTGAAATCTCTCGCCATGGCTATGCAAGCCGCAGACTTACACTTCCACTAGCAGCTTTGTAGATTCAGCACCTGCAGGACATCTGAGTGGACAATGCGGGTTCCCACAGCTAGGATGGGTTGGGCCTTAGCAGCTGTGGGCTTTGTGGGCATGTGCACATGGGGGCTGGGCCAGGTCAAAGTCTGAACTGCCTCTATAGCTCTCACAGTGGGTCCAGGTGCACAATCACTACAGTCCTGGGACCTGATTTCAGTGGATCTGTGCTGGTGGACTTGTAAAAACAATGTCTGAGGGACACCAGGGCCAACTGTTGGCATTCCCAAGGTTGACAGGGGGCCAAGGGCAGTGCCAACAACAGTGTACTTTGTGTGTCTGCAGAATGGGTGACAGGTGACACAACAGAGCACACTCACTGGTGAACAGCTCTGGTAGAGAAATATTCAGTGGCTCCTCTCCCAGTGGGAGTGCTCTAATCCATCTACCTTGCACCACAGCTCAGAAACAGATCTGGGGGCTTCTACTCCAACCGCTAAGGAACAGAGTCAGCCCCTGACAGGGCAGTGGCAACCACAGAGCAAAGAGGAGGTCCTGCTCAGTATCCAGTGAAGGCTTTGGTCACCACAACATCAGTCACACCTCCTATCAAGGGGATACTGGCCAGCATACACTGAGGAAAGAGGCAGCAGGCAAGCACACGAAAAAACAGCACTCACACCAAAAAACATTAAACCCACACAGGCTACACAGGGACGCTCCCACATAGAAATAGCCCTCCAAGACCACAGTAGAAAATTGTTTCTCCTAAAGTCAAAGACAGAGATAAGTAAAAAGAAGAAGCAAAGGAACCACTCCCAATTAAAAGATCAAGAGAATTCCCCTGAAAGAACAAACAATGAAACAGACCTCTTCAGTCTAATAGACTGAGTTCAAAAAGGAGATAATGAAAATACTGAAGGAACTAAGAAAGGCTATCAACAGAAATGCAGATTGCTATAAAAAGGAACTAGAAACTATAAAGAGAAGCTAAGAAAAATTAGAACCTTCATTCACTGAGACAGAAGCTGAGCTAAAAGCAATGAATAGCAGAATGAATAATGCAGAAGAATGAATAAGTGACCTGGAAGATAGAATAATGGAAATCACTCAATCAGAACAGCAGACAGAAAGCCAAATGAAAAAAATGAAAGCAATGTAAGAGACCTACGGGATAATATAAAGCATGCCATTCTATGCATAATAGGGATCCCAGAAGGAGAAGAAAGACAAAAGGGGATTGAAAATGTATTTGAAGAAATTATGGCTGAAAACTTCCCAAACCTACAGAAGGAAACAGATATCCAGGTACAGGAAGCACAGAGGGTCCCAAACAATATAAACCCAAACAGACCTACACCAAGACATATTATAATAAAAATGGCAAAAGTTAAAGATAAAGAGAGGTTTCTAAAGGCAGGAAGAGAAAAACAAAGAGTTAATTACAAGGGAACCCCCAAAAGGCTATTAGCTGATTTATCTACAGAAACGTTGCAGGCCAAAAGGAGTGTCAAGATATATGTAAAGTCCTGAAAGGGAAAAGTCTGCAAGCTAGCGTACTCTAACCAGCAAGATTATCATTTAGAGTAGAGAGAGAAAAAGAGTTTCTCAGACAAGCAAAAACTAAAAGAATAAAGTAATAATAACCTATCCTAAAGGAAATACTGAAAGGTTTTCTCTAAATAGAAAATATGTGAGAATCTATAGGAAAGAGAGAAGCACAATTGGAAAGTAATCACTTAAATAAGCCAGTACACAGATTAAAAAATAATCAAAAAATTCCTGTGAAAGCAGTGATAACCACAATCAACAGCAAAAGGATGAACATGAAGATATAAAAGAGGACATCAAAATCATAAAATATGGGGGAGGAGAGTAAGAAAATGTAGACTTTTTTTCCCGCTAGCATGTGTTTGAGACTATACGACTACCAGTCTAAGGCAAGCAGATATGGGAAGGGGTTAACATACCTGAGTAACAGGGTAAGGGTAACCACAAATCAAAAACATACAGTAGATTCACAAAAACCAGAAAGAAGAGAACATAAACATAATACAAAAGAAAATCATCAAACCACAAAAGGAAAAACAAAAAGAAAAAGAAAGAGACAAAAGAAGAAATACAAAATCAACGGGAAAACAAGGTTTAAAATGGTAATAAATACATATCTATCAATAATTACCTAAATGTCAATGGACTAAATGCTCCAATCAAAAAACATGGAGTGGCAGATTGGGTAAAAAAACAAGAGCCTACAATATGCTGCCTAAAAGACACCCACTTTAGGGCAAAGGAAACACACAGATGGAAAGTGAGGGGATGGAAAAAGATATTTCATGCAAACAGAAATGACTAGAAAGCAGAGGTTACAATACTCATATCAGACAAAATAGACTTTACAACAAAGGTTATAAAGAAAGATAAAAAAGGACACTATACAATGATAAAAGGATCAATACAAGGAGAAGATATTACACTCATCAACACATATACACCCTATACAGGAGCACCCAAATACATAAAACAAATACTAACAGACATAAAGGGAGAAATTGAAAGGAATACAATAATAGTAGGAGACTTTAACACCCCACTCACATCAATGGACAGATCTTTGAGACAGAAAATCAATAAGGCAACAGAGATTCTAAATGATACAACAGAACAGTTAGACTTAATTGATATTTTCAGGACATTACAACCAATAAAAAGCAGAAAACACATTCTTTTCAAGTGCACATGGAACATCCTCTAGGATTGACCACATGCTAGGGCACAAAACAAGCCTCAACAAATTTCAGAGCACAGATGTTATTTCAAGCACCTCTTCCGACCACAATGGCATAAAACTAGAAATCAACCACAGAAAAAGAAACAAGAAAAAACAAACCAATTACATGGAGACTAAACAACATGCTACTAAAAAAGCAATTGGTCAATGATGAAATCAAAGAAGAAATTTTAACATACCTTGAGACAAATGACAATGAAAACACAACCATACAAGATCTATGGGAGGCAGCAAAAGCAGTTATTAGAGGGAAGTTCATAGTGATACAGGCCTTTTTTAAGAAACAAGAAAAATCTCAAATCAATAACCTAACCCACCACCTAAAATAATTAGAAAAGGAAGAACAAACAAAACCTAAAGTCAAGAGAAGGAAGGAGATAACAAAGATCAGAGAGGAAATAAATAAAATAGAGATTAAAAAAACAAGAGAAAAATATCAATAAAACCAAGACCTGGTTTTTTGAAATGGTAGACAATATTGACAAACCTCTGGCCAAGCTCACCAGGAAGAAAAGAGAGAAGTCCCAAGTAAAGAAAACAAGAAATGAAAGAGGAGAAAACACTAGATACTGCAGAAATACAAAAAACTGTAAGAGAATGCTATGAGCAATTATATGCCAACAAATTCGACAACCTAGAAGAAATGGACAACTTTCTAGAAACATACAGCCCACGAAAACTGAATCAAAAAGAGATAGATGATTTGAACAGACCAATCACTAAAAGCAAAATAGAATATGTAATTCAAAAACTCCCTACAAACAAAAGTCCAGGACCAGATGGCTTCACAGGCAAATTCTACCAAACGTACAAAGAAGAACTTATACCGATGGTTCTCAAACTCTTCCAAAAGATTGAAGAGGAGGGAACACTCCCAAAGACATTCTATGAAGCCACCATCACCCTGATACCAAAACTAGACAACAACACTCCCAAAAAATAAAATTACAGGCCAATATCTTTGATGAATATAGATGCAAAAATTCTCAACGAAATATCAGCAAACTCGAATCCAACAACATATAAAAAAGATCATACACCAGGACAAAGTTGGATTCATCCTAGGGTCATAAGGATGGTAATACATACTCAAATCAGTCAATGTCATACACCACATCAAAAAAAGAAAACACAAAAAGTACATGATCATCTCAATAGATGCAGAAAAACATTTGATAAAATTCAACATCCATTCATGATAAAAACTCTTACCAAAGTGGGTATAGAGGGAACATATCTCAACATAATAAAAGCTATCTATGACAAACTCACGGCCACTGTAATACTCAACAGTGAAAAGCTGAAAACCTTCCCATTAAAATCTGGAACAAGAGAAGGATGCCTACTCTTACCACTTCTCTTCAACATAGTATTAGAAGTCCTAGCCACAGCAATCAGACAAGAAAAAGAAATAAATGGTATCCAAGTCATAAGGGAAGAAGTAAAATTATCATTATATGCAGATGACATGATACTATATATAGAAAACCCTAAAGACTCCACAAAATAATTGCTAAAACTGACAAATGAATTCAGCAAGGTAGCAGGATACAAGATTAACATACAGAAATTGGTTGCATTTCTTTACTAATAATGAAATATCAGAAAGGGAATGTAAACAAACAATTCTTTTAAAATCGGACCCCCTAAAATAAAATACTTAGGAATAAACCTGACCAAGGAGGTGAAAGACTTACATGCTGAGAACTACAAAACATTAATAAAGGAAACTGAAGATGATTCAAGGAAATGGAAAGCTATCCTATGTTCCTGGATTGGAAGAATTAATATTGTTAAAATGGCCATACTACCCAAAGTAATCTACAGATTTAATGTGATCCCTATAAAACTACCCATGACATTTTTCACTGAAATAGAACAAATAATTCTAAAATTTATATGGAACCATAAAAGACCCAGAATTGCCAAAGCAATCCTGAGGAGAAAGAACAAAGCAGGACGCATAACCCTCCCAGACTTCAGACAATACTCCAAAGCTACAGTAATCAAAACAGCATGATATTGGCACAAAAACAGACATATGGACCAATGGAACAGAATAGAGAGCCCAGAATTAAACCCACACACTTATGGACAATTAATCTTTGACAAATGAGGGAAGAATATACAATGGAGAAAAAACAGTCTCTTCAGTAAGTGGTGTTGAGAAATTTGGACAGCCACATGTAAATCAGTGACTTTAGAACACACCCTCACACTATACACAAAAATAAACTCAAAATCACTTAAAGACTTAAATATAAGACATGACACCATAAAGCTCCTAGAAGAGACAATAGGCAAAACATTCTCTGACACAAATCATACCAATGTTTTCTTAGGTCACTCTCCCATGGCAATATAGATAAAAGCAAAAAAATAAACAAATGGGGCCTAATCAAACTCATACGCTTTTGCACAGCAAAGGAAACCATAAATAAAACAAAATGACAACCTACAGACTGGGAGAAAATGTTTGGGAATGTTGTGACTGACAAGGGATTTCCAAAGTATACAAACAGCTCATACAACTCAATAACAAAGAAACATAGATGCAGAGAAAGCTTTCGACAAAATTCAACACCCATTTATGATAAAAACCCTGCAGAAAGTAGGCATAGAGAGAACTTTCCTCAACATAATAAAGGCCATATATGACAAACCCACAGCCAACATCATCCTCAATGGTGAAAAACTGAAACCATTTCCACTAAGATCAGGAACAAGACAAGGTTGCCCATTCTCACCACTCTTATTCAACATAGTTTTGGAAGTTTTAGCCACAGAAATCAGAGAAGAAAAGGAAATAAAAGGAATCCAAATCGGAAAAGAAGAAGTAAAGCTGTCACTGTTGCCGATGACATGATACTATACATAGAGAATCCTAAAGATGCTACCAGAAAACTACTAGAGCTAATCAATGAATTTGGTAAAGTAGCAGGATACAAAATTAACGCACAGAAATCTCTGGCATTCCTATACACTAATGATGAAAAATCTGAAAGTGAAATCAAGAAAACACTCCCATTTACCACTGCAACAAAAAGAATAAAATATCTAGGAATAAACCTACCTAAGGAGACAAAAGACCTGTATGCAGAAAATTATAAGACACTGATGAAAGAAATTAAAGATGATACAAATAGATGGAGAGATATACCATGTTCTTGGATTGGAAGAATCAACATTGTGAAAATGACTCTACTACCCAAAGCAATCTACAGAGTCAATGCAATGCCTATCAAACTACCACTGGTATTTTTCACAGAACTAGAACAAAAAATTTCACAATTTGTATGGAAAAACAAAAGACCCCGAATAGCCAAAGCAATCTTGAGAACGAAAAATGGAGTTGCAGGAATCAGGCTCCCTGACTTCAGACTATACTACAAAGCTACAGTAGCCAAGACAGTATGGTATTGGCACAAAAACAGAAATAATAGATCAATGGAACAGGATAGAAAGTCCAGAGATAAACCCACGCACATACAGTCACCTTATCTTTGATAAAGGAGGCAGGAATGTACAGTGGAGAAAGGACAGCCTCTTCAATAAGTGGTGTTGGGAAAACTGGACAGGTACATGTAAAAGTATGAGATTAGATCACTCCCTAACACCATACACAAAAATAAGCTCAAAATGGATTAAAGACCTAAATGTAAGGCCAGAAACTATCAGACTCTTAGAGGAAAACATAGGCAGGACACTCTATGACGTAAATCACAGCAAGATCCTTTTTGACCCACCTCCTAGAGAAGTGGAAATAAAAACAAACAAATGGAACCTAATGAAACTTAAAAGCTTTTGCATAGCAAAGGAAACCATAAAGAAGACCAAAAGACAACCCTCAGAATGGGAGAAAACATTTGCAAATGAAGCAACTGACTAAGGATTAATCTCCAAAATTTATAAGCAGCTCATGCAGCTCAATAACAAAAAAACAAACAAACCAATCCAAAAATGGGCAGAAGACCTAAAGAGACATTTCTCCAAAGAAGACATATAGATGGCCAAGAAGCACATGAAAGAATGCTCAACATCACTAATCATTAGAGAAATGCAAATCAAAACTACAATGAGGTATCATCTCACACCAGTCAGAATGGCCATCATCGAAAAATCTAGAAACAATAAATTCTGGAGAGGGTGTGGAGAAAAGGGAACCCTCTTGAACTGTTGGTGGGAATGTAAATTGATACAGCCACTATGGAGAACAGTATGGAGGTTCCTTAAAAAACTACAAATAGAACTACCATATGACCCAGCAATCCCACTACTGGGCATATACCCTGAGAAAACCATAATTCAAAAAGAGTCATCTACCAAAATGTTCATTGCAGCTCTATTTACAATAGCCCAGAGATGGAAACAACCTAAGTGTCCATCATTGGATGAATGGATAAAGAAGATGTGGCACATATATACAATGGAATATTACTCAGCCATAAAAAGAAACGAAATTGAGTTATTTGTAATGAGGTGGATAGACCTAGAGTCTGTCATACAGAGTGAAGTAAATCAGAAAGAGAAAGACAAATACCGTATGCTAACACATATATATGGAATTTAAGAAAAAAAATGTCATGAAGAACAAGACAGGGATAAAGACACAGACCTACTAGAGAATGGACTTGAGGCTATGGGGAGGGGGAAGGGTAAGCTGTGACAAAGCGAGAGAGTGGCATGGACATATATACACTACCAAACATAAGGTAGATAGCTAGTGGGAAGCAGCTGCATAGCACAGGGAGATCAGCTCAGTGCTTTGTGACCGCCTGGAGGGGTGGGATAGGGAGGGTGGGAGGGAGGGAGACACAAGAGGGAAGAGATATGGGAACACATGTATATATATAACTGATTCATTTTGTTCTAAAGCAGAAACTAATACACCATTGTAAAGCAATTATACTCCAATAAAGATGTTAAAAAAAAATTAAAAAAACAAAGAACCCAATTGAAAAATCAGCAGAAAACCTAAGTAGACATTTTTCTTTAAAGAGAACATACAGATGGCCAACAGGCACGTGAAAAGATGCTCATCATCGCTAATTATCAGAGAAATATAAATCACAACTACAATGAGGTACCACCACACACCATTTAGAATGGCCATCATTAAAAAGTCTACAACTATTAAATGCTGGAGAGAGTGTGGAAAAAAGGGAACCCTCTTACACTGTTGGTGGGAATGTAAATTGGTGTAGCCATTATGTAAAACAGTATGGAGATTCCTCAAAAACCTAAAACTAGAATTACCATATGATCCAGCAATCCCACTCCTGGGCATATATCAAGATAAAACTCTAATTCAAAAAGATACATGCACCCCCATGTTCATAGCAGCAGTATTCACAATAGCCAAGACATGGAAACAACCTAAATGTCCATCAAAAGTCTACAAATAACAAAGGGAACCCTCTTACACTGTTGGTGGGAATGTAAATTGGTGCAGCCACTGTGGAAAACAGTATGGAGATTCCTCAAAAAACTAACAATAGAGCTGCCATATGATCTAGCAATTCCACTCCTTGGCATATAACCAGACAAAACCATAATATGAAAAGAAAGATGCACCCCTATGTTCATAGCAGCACTATTTACAATAGCCAGGACATGGAAGCAACCTAAGTGTTCATCAACAGATGAATGGATAAAGAAGATGTGGTACATATATACAATGGAATATTACTCAGCCATAAAAGACAGAAATAATGCCATTTGCAGCAACATGGATGGACCTAGAGATTATCATACTAAGCGAAGTAAGTCAGAAAGAGAAAGACAAATACCAATATGATATCACTTATATGTGGAATCTAAAATATGACACAAATGAACATATTTATGAAACAGAAACAGACTCACAGACATAGAGAACAGACTTGTTGGGCTGCCAAGCAGGAGTGGAGGTAGGGGAGGGAAGGATTGGGAGTCTGGGATTAGCATATGCAAACTAGTATATATAGGATGAGTAAACACAAGGTCCTACTATATAGCACAGGAAACTATATTCAATATCCTGTGACAAACCATAATGGAAAAAATATGAAAAAGAACATATCAATATATATGTAAAACCGAGTCACTTGGCTGCACAGGAGAAATTAACACAGCACTGTAAATCAACTATACTTCAATTAAAAAAAAAGTTTTCTTGAGGTAGACGTATTCTTAAAGCAGATTGATTTATGTTATAGTCAGAACTGGTCAACCAGAAAAACCCTTAACTAATGATTGGATCTGGGAGCACTTAAGAGATCAAGCACCGTCTTCGAGGTGCTAGAATTTCCAAGATGCCTATAATTTATTCTCTGTAAAGAATGTCTCCAAAATATTCTAGCCAGGTCATAAAACTTGAATACTCATTTAACCAACAAGATATTTCTAACATTCATTTAGCTAATTGACAAGTCACTAATTTCATCAATGAAAACTTATTTCAGACATGTATTACACTAACTAGCCAAGGATCTAATGTTGATCAATTGTGACGTTAGAAAAGTGCTTGTAGTATCTGCTTCTGTCGCCTGAGCTTCCTCTTTAGAATGCTGGCCGACCACCCCTGGGGTATGGATTTCTGGTTAGGAAAACAGCCTGAACTAAAGTGATAAAGAGAAAATCTTAAAAACAGTCAGAGAAAGACAGACTTATTACAGACAAAGATAAGAACTTCCGCAGACTTATCAGAAACTATAAAAGCCAGAAGAAAATCAAATGATATTTCTAAAGTGCTAAAAAAAAAAGTAACACTATCAACCTATGGTTTCAATATCCAGTGAAAAATATCTTCTGAAGGTTAAAATACAGGAGAAAAAATATTGATATATAACCATTTCAATACAGGCAGAAAAACACATAAGACAATTCAACACCCATTCATGATAAGAACCCTCAGTTGACCAGGAAGAGACTTAACCTGAAAAAAGGGCATCTACAAAAAACAAAAACAAAACAACACAGAAGCCTTTTAAAATGGTGACACAGGAGGCTCCTGAACTCCCCCCTCTTCCCATGGATGCACTGAATGAACAACTACACGTGGAACAATTTCCTCCAAAAGAAATCCAGAAATTAGCTGAGTGATTCCTATACATAGGGCAAACAAGAAGAAAACCCACATGGAAGTGGGTGGAGAAGGAGGAGCCACACTCCTGCCAGTAACCCCACCTCAGCACAGTGCCATACAGTTGGGAGGGAACCCTCAACTCCCAGCTTCTCCATGAGGAGCAAAGGGTTTGGACCCCAGTCTAGCACTCCAACTTTTAAGAATCCCACAGGAGGGATGGGCCTCACCTACCTCTGAAACCTAACAAAGCTTGGGTCCACAAGACCCACAAGACTAACGGCACAAACATTCACTGAAGCCATCACCAGGGTTCCACTCAGAGAGAGCAGGCAAAAAATGCCCATTTCCCAGTCTTCCCCTGAATAAAATCTATTTGCATCCTTTAAAAGCTACTGCCTCGGGGTCAAATTGTAATTTAGCATACACCTAGGGGCTGACTGCAATCCTTCCCAGAGATGAGAGAAGCCAGCAGACACCTCACCCACTGTCTCCTCCCTGCGTGTCCCAAGTAGCCAGTATTTCCCTGGAGGGAGCTGGGACACACATCTATACCCCACTTTTGCAGTTGCCACCTAAGAGGTGGGTGTCCAGATTACCTTAGCTCTGATCACCAATGGGGTTTCCATTCAGGAGTCCCACAGGACTGTAGGAAACAAAAACTTAAGTTTTTACTGGTTCACCTTACCCCAGCTATACACCCTGACCCCAGCACAGAGGAAGAAAATAAAAACCACAATGAGGTATCACCTCACATCTGTTAGAATGGCTATATTATCAAAAAGTCAAGTAAAAACAAATGTTGGAGAGGGTGTGGAGAAAAGGGAACCCTTGTGCACTGCTGGTGGGAATGTAAATTGGTGCAGTCACTATGGAAAACAGTATGAAGTTTCCTCAAAAAATTAAAAATAGAATTATCATATGATCCGGCAATTCCACTTTGGGAATCTTAGAAAAACAAATAAAATTCATGGATACAGCAAACAGATTGGTGATTGCCAGAGGTACGGGGTAGGGCATGGGTGGGTGAAATGGGTGAAGGTGGTCAAGAGGTACAGATTTCCAGTTACAAACTAAGTCAGTCCTGGGGATGTAATCTATAGCACAGTTACTGTAATTAATAATACTTTACTATATGTCTGAAATTTACTAATAGAAGAGTTCTTAAAAGTTCTCACAGAAGGAAAAGAAATCACCATCTCAAAGAGTTATCTGCACCCCCATGTTCATTGAATTATTATTTACAATAGCCAAGATAGGGAAACAACCTAAGTGACCATCAGTGAATAAATGGATAAAGAAAACGTGGCATAGATACACAATGGCATATTATTCAGCCGTAAAAAAAGAAGGAAATCTGCCATTTGTGCAACATGGATGGACCTTGAGGGGATTATGCTAAATGAAATAAGTCAAATAAAGAAAGACAAATACCGTGTGAGCTCATGTATGTGTGGGATCATAAAAAAAACCAAAATCAAAAAACCTCCCATCAATACAGCAAATAGATTGGTGGTTGTCAGAAGCAGGGTAGGTAGGGGAGTAAAATGGGTGAAGGTGGTCAAAAGGTGGAAAATTCCAGTTATAAATTAAGCAAGCCCAGGAAATGTAATGTAGAGCATGTTGACTCTAATTAATAATACTCTATTATATATTTATAAGTTACTAATACAATAGTTCTTAAAAGTTCTCATCAAAAGAAAAAAGGTAATTACATGTGGTGATGGGTGTTACCTAAATTTGTGATCATTTCACAATATACATATACATGTATCGAATCATTATGTTGTACATCTAAAAACTAACACAATATGTCAATTATATTTAAATTTTGAAAAAAAGAAAAGAGAAAAAATCACTAGGAATTTCATACAGTAGCAAATGGACATTTTAAAAGATACCTTATTTATAATATCAGCAAAATTAAGAAAAAGTTAGAAATACCTTCAGTAAAATAAGTATGTGAGACATGTACACTGAAAAGTGTAAAACAATGTGGGGGAAAAAAGACTCAGAAAAATGGAGAGATATACTGTGCTAGTGGATGAAGAGAGCTAGTATTTTTTAGATATCCATTCTTCCCAAAATGACCCATAGATTCAAAGCAATCCCCATTAAACTCCCTGCACTTTTTAAAGAAATTTACAGGCTGAATCTAAAATTTATATGGAAATAGAAAGGACAAAATATAGCCAAACCAGTTTTGAAAAGAAATTCAATGGGGAAAGGATAATCTTTACAATAAATGGCACTGATACAATTTTACATCAATATGTAAAAAACAAAAAGAAAAAAAAAACCCTCAATCCTTACTTTACATCATATATAAAAATCAACTCAAATGGGGTATAGACCTAAATATAAGAGCTAAAAGTATGCAACTTCTGAAAGAAACCATACACAAAAACCCTTAACTTCAGATTAGGCACAGATTTCTCAGGATGTAAAAAGCACTAACCATTGAATTTGACTGTTGGCTACTTTCAAGCTCCACCACTCCCCTTTCCCCTTACGCACATCTGGGCAAGATGATGAGAAAACTTGGATTCTCCTTCCGTTAGCACTGGTGAGAAGTTCAAATCATATAAGCCTCACCCATACAAAGGAATCATTACCCCAGCCCTACCACCTAACCACCATAGAACCCCAAGTCCTCCCTGATTGAAGTCCACTTTTGGACTTGCGTGGGAGCCCACCCTGCTTTGTCTAGAAGACCTCATTATATAAGTAATAAACCTTTCATACCTTCTTGGTGGGGTGTGTGTGTTCATCAGTTTTGATATCTGAACCAAATATTGGGTGGAGGGTTCCTACTCCCTCTGTGGGGTGACCACAACATCATCTTCTTTCCCTCCCTTTGAGGTGCTAATATTAATTTATACCTCACTTAATCCTGTAAATACTTATAAAGTACTTCACCTTTAAACCTAATACTTACCCAAAGTACTTGGAGAGCATTACTGTACCAACTAATCCCTCATACAAGGTTCATGACTGGGCACTCATGCCAATCACAGAAATCTTGTGGTAGATATGTACGTACGTATTTCAGTATAAGCCTAACAACCTGTTAAGCTCACATCTACCAACTTCCCCATTCACTGGAGCATTTGCATTGCCAAGACGGATCATTATTTTACTCCTTCTCACACCTTCCTTGACAGATGTACTGCATAACCACTTTAGACTTTTCAAAAACATGGCCCAGATTCATGGAAGCATATACTTTGGGATAGACCTGAGATTGAATGCCTGCTTTAATTTCAAATCGAGCTACATTTCCCCTTGGGAATAGTCAACCTGTAAATTGTGGAATCTGACTAGTATATACTGTGTCTTTAAAGAGACATCAACAGACTTATGCTTCAGGGGACACAATTTACATTGAATTCCATGCGAATGGTGCCTCCTTTGGATTGTGAAAAATGTCCACCTGCCCAGAGTACCTGCCATTCATGTCCAAGCTGAGAAAAAGCCTATCCTAAATTAAAGATGTGTTGCTTTGAAGCCCCACGAGTGACTCATTTATACGAAAGCAAAAGCCAAGATGTATGTTGCCAACATGACAGATGAAACGTATGAGTTTTGTTGGAATTTCTAAGAGTCATAATTCCTGACTTTTAATTGATATCTGAGTCTCAATCATCTGTGGGGCACTCAAGTATTTGCATTTTTATTGAAAACTTATTTAAAAAAGTCCTTTATCACCCAAAGCTAGAACCTCTAGTTGAGAAAATTAATTGGTGTGCTACACCCAAGCATGAAGAATTGGTCTCCTCCACACCAAGGTCTTTCCCAGCTGCTCTCAATCACACCCTGAGCTAGCCTAGCTGTCAAGTTGACTATTGGTCTTAGCTCTCATCAAATATTTTTTAAAACATCTTTATTGGAGTATAATTGCTTTACAATGGTGTGTTAGTTTCTGCTTTATAACAAAGTGAATCAGTTATACATATACATATGTTCCCATATCTCTTCCCTCTTGCATCTCCCTCCCTCCCACCCTCCCTGTCCCACCCCTCTAGGTGGACACAAAGCACCAAGCTGATCTCCCTGTACTATGTGGCTGCTTCCCACTAACTATCTATTTTACGTTTGGTAGTGTATATATGTCCATGCCACTCTCTTTGTCACAGCTTACCCTTCCCCCTCCCCATATCCTCAAGTCCATTCTATAGTAGGTTTGTGCCTTTATTCCTGTCTTGCCCCTAGGTTCTTCATGACTTATTTTTTTTAGATTCCATATATATGTGTTAGCATACAGTATTAGTTTTTCTCTTTCTGACTTACTTCACTCTGTATGACATACTCTAGGTCCATCCACCTCACTACAAATAACTCAATTTCGTTTCTTTTTATGGCTGAGTAATATTCCATTGTATATATGTACTACATCTTCTTTATCCATTCATCTGTTGATGGACACTTAGGTTGCTTCCATGTCCTGGCTATTGTAAATAGAGCTGCAATGAACATTTTGGTACATGACTCTTTTTGAATTATGGTTTTCTCAGGGTATATGCCCAGTAGTGGGATTGCTGGGTCATATGGTTGTTCTATTTGTAGTTTTTTAAGGAACCTCCATACTGTTCTCCACAGTGGCTGTATCAATTTACATTCCCACCAAGAGTTCAAGAGGGTTCCCTTTTCTCCACACCCTCTCCAGGATTTATTGTTTCAAGATTTTTTGATGATGGCCATTCTGACCGGTGTGAGATGATATCTCATTGTAGTTTTGATTTGCATTTCTCTAATGATTAATGATGTTGAGCATTCTTTCATGTGTTTGTTGGCAATTTGTATATCTTCTTTGGATAAATGTCTTAAGACCTTTCTTTTGGGCTTACTCTTTTCTCCAGCTCAATTCTATAGTTCTTAACTTGTGATGATAGCTCCATTTTTTAAAAAAAAGCATATCAGAAGGTTCATTTATGCTAGCAACCTGACTCTATCTCGTTTTTTCTAACTGATCCTTGCTACTTCCAAGAATTCATTCATTCTCTAAGCAACACCACAAGGCTTGATGTAAACATACAGAAAGTACTGGAAGCAACTTGATATCCAGTATGACTCCTTCTAAATCATAAGGGATTAAACTTCTTTAAACAGGCTGGAGAGTTCAACAATGAGTTAGAAACCTTGCACTCTTCTAGTTAATATTCAGTATCAAAGACAGCACACAACCTCATGACTCCAGGCAGAACCGTGCTTGCTATAGGATATATTCCATGAAAGTCACTGTACTAATTTTTATCAAAGAAACTCGGGGCTAGTCATGCCTATTTAACACCAAAATATCTAGCCAATTCATCACTGAAATAGAATTTTAAACAAAGACCTTTAAGGACTACTTATGCAAGTCTGTAGTTTTACAAAATTTGGAACCAATGTCTACAGAGTAAGTGATTTGTTTCAAGTAATAAAACTACTCAGTGGCAAATAAGACTAAAATCCAGATTTTATGACTCATACTGCAGCAGTCTTTAATCATGATCCTTTCTTTTTACCGGCCCCAAAGCCATCCCTTTGACCGCTTCATCTGGTAACGCACCCAATTTTCCTTGGGAAACAATTCCTCCCCTTTTCTGTCAAGTGGACCAGACAGAGCTGACTCCCTCTCCAGTGCCAAGAGTTGGCATGTGACCCGGTTCAGGCCAATCAGAGCCAAGGACACTCAATTCTACGACTATGTTTCTGGTTCACATAGAGGTATTCTCCCCACCACTAAGGTTGTTGAGAGGATAGATTGTACATCTGGAGCTGCTGGCAGCCACCCTGCCACCTTAAGGAGCAAGCCTGCCTTAGAATGAAGTCAACCAAGAAAGGCAGAGGGCACAAGACTGAACCTTGGTGATAGTGTTTGAGCATCTAATCTGGCAGTGCTTAAGAACCCTGGGTTCACATGAGCCAATAAATTCCCATTTTGCTTAAGTCAGCGTGAGTCAGACTTCTGTCTCTTGTGATTGGAAATTCTAAGTAATATAACTTCCAACTATACCATGCCATACATGATCACGTTTTGTAAAAAAGGAAAGAAAGCCTATCTAAAACTAACCAGGCATTCTCTAATCATAGCACAGGTCTCTTTTCCTTCTCAATGTTATGCTTTGATACTATGTAGAGTGCTAAAAAATATATTTTGTTCTGCTTTAATTTTGAAGTAAATGGTACGTTTAGTCACAGGTGCTAATCCAACTGGAGTGCAGAGAACAGAACCCAGTGTCTGTTTCTCCACACCAAGGGGCTGAAACAGGGAAATCCAAGCCAGAGAATATATTAAAAAATACATTTTTAAAATCTTCTTACAGAACGCTATGTATTTTAAAAAGCCAAAAAACCAGTAACTGTGAAGAGATAGAGAGTAGATTAGCAGTTGCTTAGGCCTAGGGGAGATAGAGGGGTTGAGGGCGGTAATAGCTGAAGGTGTAGGGTTTCTTTTTGAGGTGCTAAGAATATCTCAAATTGATTTTTTTAGGGTTTCATAATTCTAAATACACTAAAACCCATTGAATTGTAGTGGTTTCAAATGGAAGAATTGTACGACATCCTACCTATATACGAATTATATCTCGGTAGAGTTGTTACCAAAATAAAATAAAATAAAATAAAAAGTTGCAGTCTAAGGAGTGTACTCTTTCAAGGACCACACGGGATTGTTTTCCTTGTAATGTGGCAATGATATTGTAAAATTTTCTATAGAAAAAAATAGAAAGATAATTCAGTTTTTACTGTAGCAGAGTTTTTCAGACTTTAATTATTGCTGCTTCTGGCTGTGGGCAGGATGGGCCAGTTGGTCATATAGGCTAAGTCACGGTGGTCTGGCTCAGAGAGCAAAGCAGTGACTCATTCAGATTCTTCTCCTTGGGGCAAAAACAAGATTTGATCCTGGATGAGGTCTATTGGTCTGGGGTAATCAAAGCTTCTGGATAACAACACTGTATCTCTTATCACATGCTGTGGCTATTGTGTTAACCTGCAACCACTGAGGAGAATATTTGGAGGTTTGGAATGGGTCAGTGTAAGAGAATATCCATGAACTTAAGCTTCACGGTAAATTCCTTTGACATATTTCTAACCCTAAGCCTGGAACTAGCCATTCACCTAAATTATAAAATTCTCTAAGAGTGAGTAAGAGGAAGGGGAAAGGAAGAGGCCCCAGCTTCCAAGGTTTATGTTATGATGAAGTTCAGGGACCAACTTGGACATAATCCACCAATGGGCTTCAGTGGTCTATAAATTGGTCATTTTGAGGCACTGATCAAGTAATCCTTTTATCATACATTATAGGTGAGAATAAGGTTGTCTAAAGGTAGGATGTCAGCCCAATGTCACAAGTAACTGAGCAGTCACAAGCAAACTTGAGAGGTGGTTGAATATTATGTGAACTTCCTATAACCATGGGTCAATTATCCATGTCTTAGATGTTTGTCAAGGCAGCATGCAAAGTGGGCTTTCCATGCTTATCTACCTGGCACTTAACACAATGAAAAGGATGGCTGTAAGCTGTTTGGAAAATATTTTGAGAAGGCTTGTCAAATTCTGGTTCTAGAGGATTATTGGATCAAAGATGCAATCACTTGTTGAAATGGAGCTCTAAATGGCCTTTGTGTGCAGAACCAGACAGCCAGAGACTCTGCATATTGAAAGCTAAAATAGTAAGAACCTTAAATCCAAGGAGGGGCAGCTCACCTCCCCAACCCTCAAAGGATAAAATAAAGTGCAAAGAAAACACTTAGAGTTAGACCTATGGATAATTAAAAAGAGTTTTCATATGTGGTGGAGAAGACTCTCACATGGAAAGTTCTACCACATCTAATAGAAGAGTAAGCCTCCCTCAGAGTCCTTTTCTCAGCTACTCTAAGGTCCTATCCATCTGCATCTTCCTTTCCTTTATGACATTAAGTTTCCAGCCTTTTCGCCAACACTAACAAACTCCACTTTTTTCTGAAGTGGCAACAGCCCAGTTTGCTATGTGGGAGGAAAGTAGATCTTAATAACCTTAAAAGTAGATACTGTTAATACAAAAGGATTATTCAAATAAATCCGCTCTGTTCTGTTGACCTTGTCAAAGTTTCCTCAAAGAAGATGTCTTTTCCTCTGAAGGAACAGAACCCTGAGAGACCAATGGTAGCTACATAACAAGCAGAAATTGGAGCTGAAATCTAGGTCCTCAGAGTTTACCTCTAAATAGAGAGAAAAATATTAACCTTCAGAAAAGATGAAAAATCACTAATTATGAAACATCTAAGTACTGGTTATCTGAGTAAATCACCAGAAAAGTCTCTTGGAGGGGCTTATCACGTTGGCAAGGGCTCTATGACTTTAATGTCATTCACAACTGTTTACTGATATTTCTGTATGACACTGTGAAGCCTGGAGTGAATTAATCAAGTGTGAAGAGTCTTAAACATGTTTTCTTGACTGGAGTCTACTGTGTAGCATTAACAGTGAAGATAATTCAGCTGGGCATATCTTGATGGACTGTATTAAGCTTCATCGGAAGAACTTAGCAATAGCACTGAATAACCTCCATTCTGTAGAGTAAGTACATTCTGTACAGCAATTCATTTTTACCTTATAAGGTAGAGGCCCTGATTATACAATATTATACTTGTATCCTCCAGTAGTTTTTATCCCAAGTTACTGAGAAGACAGAAGAGGCTTATTAATGAGGGGGAAATTTTTTAAACGGTTCCACATATTATGACTAGCTGGAGTCTCAAACGTTTGGAAATGAACAAAAGGACCCAAGTGAAGAAATGCTATAGACTGAATTTGTGTCTCCTCAAATTCTTATGTTGAAACCTAATCCCCAATGTGATGGTTTTAGGAGGTAGGGACTTAAGGAAGTGATTAGGTCATGAAGGTAGGTTTCTCCTGAATGGGATTAGTGCCCATATAAAAGAGACCACAGAGTCCTCCTTTGCCCCTTCTGCCATGTGAGGACACAGGGGAAAAAACAGCTGTCTATGAACCAGGCCCTCACCAGACATGATTCTGCCAGTGACTTGATCTTGGACTCAGCAGACTTCAGAACTGTGAGAAATCAATTTCTGTTGTTTATAAACCACCCACTCTATGGTATTTTTGTTTTAGCAGCCCAAACAGACTAATAATCAACATTCAGGATTAGCTTATTTACTGGTTAAGGTGAATTAGATAATATAGCAGGGCTACCTCCCTCCTTTCCTCTCCAAACCCAGACCTTGACTGATTTACAGACTCATTGGCAGGTAAGATAACTAAGTGAATAACTAAGACGCTACACCAAGACTACTATGTACCAAGTATATGTAGTTTCCTGCCCACAAAGTTATCACTGCCTAGCAGAGGGAAATACCTTGGTGCAATATGGCATTGTGCAAATGTGCAAAATTTGAAAATGTGCAGGAAGTGCAAAATGCAGCAGCATCTGTTAAGCTCGGGAAATAGGGGAGAGATCCCCAAAAGCTTGAGGAGTGTATGAACAACAGATTTACCCAACTGTGTTTGAAACTGGGCATATGAGACACTAGATTTAAAGAGTGACTGAGCAGTTGATTAGCAATCTAGACATGAGGTGGTCACCATTTGGCCCGGATCAAGGTCCTGAATTAGAAGATGACAAATGGGGAGAAGGGTCGGCACCTGGTGCTATTTTAGACATTGAAGATAATAACCCAGCCACAACTCTATCCACTCTATGAGTCCCAACCCAAAGCCACCTCCACAAAGGCTTTCTTGACCTACCTACCCTCCCTACTATCTCCTGTCCAGGTGGCTCTATACCTCTTCTGAAATCCCATAGATTTTATTTGTACCTCTCTTATGCCACCTATCATAGCCTCCCTTGTTCAAAGTTACACATTCCTTGAGGGCAGAAAACCATGTTTATATCTCCCTCTGTGCTGTATACATAGCAAGTGATATATATATATATATATATATATATATATATATATATATGTGTGTGTGTGTGTGTATATATATGTATATGTATATATTTAATTAAATGAGGGACAACTTACTAATAACTTAAAGTCTCAATGTGACTCTGCCTTGGAACCAGGCATGACGTTAACAGTAAAGGGATCAGTCACAAGATCATCCTTCTCTATTCTTACTACATCCCTCCAGAGGAAAGCACATTTGTGCCTTGTTAGTTCCACTACACAACACAGTCCATTAAGTTTCCATTCTCAGTGATACCTTGTGTGGCACAAAATCATTTATCTTCTCAGTTTCTGCTGTTCCAAACCTTCATCACACAGGTCCCTTCCCCAATTCTGTTCTCTCCTCTTTTTTCATTTTAGCCAGATTAAAACATAAAGCTCCATACTTCAAAGAAAAATGAGGCTGCCAGCTGAGACTTCCCTTATCTTCCTGTTCTCATTTCTTGACATCCAAACACAGCCACAGTTGTATCAACATTTTACCATGAAAATGCACTGCCCAGGTTTCCTGCTGCAGCAAGCAGAATCCCTGAGGACTCCAGCTGCTGCCCCTAGGGGTCCACCCCTTCATTGGTTTGAGGCCACACTGCCCATAGGCTGCCCCCCAGCCAGGGAGTGAGCATGGAAGGGATACTGACCGGCCCATTCCTATGACACATAGAACTTCTTTAACTAGAGACTTTGACACTCCATAGGCCTGGCCCAAACTTCCCTGGAACTGTGTTAGAGAAGAGATACTTCCTGCCTAATCCTCCTTTCTTCCCCTTTCTTTCACAGGTGTCAGATCTCCACCGAAGTCTGAAAGCTCTCCCTACTTACACTTGCTCCTTATCCTTCACAAGTGTTTTCCCCAGTGACTCTTACACATCCAATCACATCTTGGTGTCTGCTTCTTGGAGAACCCAAACTAACATACTTCTTATCACAAAATGAGGTTTTCCCTTTCACCTGCACAACTGCCCAGGACCTAGCTCCTCCAGTGACCTGTTTGGTCTCCTTTATCTTCCCTCATTGTAGTTCTTTCCCTTTAAGCCCACATGTAAGCTCAAAAAGCCCTCATTAAAAAATGAAAAGGACCACCTCTAGCAACTGACATCTCTTCCCATGTCTTCTCATCCAGGCTTTTCCTCCCTTCCTTTATTCTTTAATCAACTAAAATGGGCTCTGTGCTCATTCTATTAGTGGAACTGCTATCCCTAAAATCACCCATGACCTTCTAACTTCCAGAACCAATGGGCAGATTTTAAGCCTTGAGTTACTACATTTCCATGCTGTATTTGGCACTATTGATCATGCCTCTCCTTCCCCTCTTGCCTCCACCACCACGACAAAGGCTTTCTCCTTCCATGGTCCCCCCAGAACACCAAGCTCTTCCAGTCTTCTTTCTACTCCAGTGGCTGCTTCTCAGCTTCCCTTACTGGAACCTCTATCTGTTCAAGTCAAAAGTTCAAGCACAGCCTCCCTTTGCACTTGTTTTTCTGCTCACTAAACTCTTCCTGAAGAATCTTATCCACTCCCATGGTGTTAACAACCTATATGCTAATGATTACCAAAAATTCATATCTGTACTGTGGGTTGTAAATACTTAGATCTATTTGTGAAATGATGACAGACAATTGCCTTGAAGTTGACATGGCCACATCTGAACCTACTCCTTCTTTACCTTCATATGCTTTTATTCTTGTTCCTTATCTCAGGTGTCAGGAGCATAAAGATACAAACCTGCAAGTCACCCTTACTTTTTCCCTGCAGTTAGAAACAGCATGGATGATAGTTTCTAGCATAAAATGCTGAGCGGGAGAGCTAGAGTGTCCTGTATATAAAAGATAGGAAACCCAGAAAGAAGATGACAAGAGAAAAGCAGAAAAATAAAGTTGAACACAATAAAAATAAAAATTGGAAGGGCTACCTGTTCACTTCTCTGCCTTTAGACAAATAGAGAAATAGTCTTATCCCCAATTTACCGATGAATAGCTTAGACCCCGAGTGATTAACCCAAGGTCACCCAGCAAGTCTGTTGTAAAAGGGAAACTAAGACCCAGGATTCTGGTGTATTAGTGCAGTGCACCTCATGCTACAAGATGGTGGCTGAAGGGTGACAGGGAATAAATGTACTGGAGGCCAGGTCTTTCAGCAGAGGCTGCCCTACAACAATGGGACACACACATCTTTCAGAGAAAGCTCACTCTCCTCACTCCATGCATCTCTGAACACAGAGCTTAATCTCAAACACTTTCTGGCAGACAATATAGCATCTGTAGAAACAGATCAAAAGGCAACTTCATCTCCTCTGCTTATTACCTGAAAAAAAAATCAGTGTTGTCTCCTGATGATAACCCACCCCACTACCACCAAGTTTGAGAAGACACTTGGGCAAGTTAGTCTCCTAAAATCCATGGACATCTGGGAACATCATTTCATCACAGCAATTTCACTGGCTGCAAGAAAATCATGGTGGAGGGAGTTCTGGCTGCCCTAAACCTGACAAAACAAATTTCAGAGAATTACACACTATCTGACCAAACATGATCATTGATTTCATTGAGATGTTGGAGAACGTGCTGAAGTTATTACAAATTCAATATTTAAAAGTGTACCAAATCACAATATTGTAGAGTGGGCTCACAGCAGATTCTAGAATTAGGATTTTTTAATGAACATTTTGCCCAGCCATGCAAATAAGCACACTAAATTCACCAATCCTTAGAAAAAGAACTTTTACACATGGGTAATAATATTGTGTACTGACATTCAACACAGGAGGCCCTGTGAACATTTCACCTGAATTAATCTTCTACAATCCTATGAGGGTTATTACTTTTTTGCATATGAAGGAAAGAAAGGCTGGAATTACAATTCGGGCATTTCCAACCTCAAACATCTTGCTTTCCACTGTGTTCCAAGACTGGCTATAAAAGAATGATCCTTTGGTCAATGATCCAATCCGAGGCTTACGTTTAATTATAGCTGACCACAACCATATCCTCTTCATCTCTCACCTCCTTACACACGCACACAAAGTGCAGAAGGGACATGGGAGCTACTTTCCTCACTTAGCCAGCCCAAATATTTACCTAGCTCAGCTCTGTTGACAAATTTGTATTGTCACATTAAGACATTTTGGCCGGATAGCAGCTTGAGGCTAAGGCTACTATAGGATTCTAGATTAGGTACAATCCTCTTCAAATTCATCCCTATGTAAACACTATCTTTATTTTCTTCATTTGCTTACACAAACCTACTCAAATGTAGACAGGTTTTATAGGGGT
This sequence comes from Pseudorca crassidens, assembly GCF_039906515.1. Classification (NCBI taxonomy): domain Eukaryota; kingdom Metazoa; phylum Chordata; class Mammalia; order Artiodactyla; family Delphinidae; genus Pseudorca; species Pseudorca crassidens. The sequence goes on along the minus strand of NC_090303.1, from coordinate 75,378,255 downwards.
GTAATTTTTCAACTTTATTGAGAAAGGACTTATGTAAAATGAACTACATTCAACGTACAATTCCATGAGTTTTAACGGTTGTATATACCCATGAAATCATCACTACAATTAAGATACAAAACATTTCTATCACCACATAATGGGTTTTTTAAATAATTTTAGATTGTTATATAGTATTACACTTTCTACTTACATATTATTTCTGTAGGCCAGTCTACCACTCAAAATAATGTATTGTGGACATTTTTCTAAGTCAAATACAAATCCAACACATTCTTTTTAATAGCTGCATAGAAGTCCATCTTATATATGTACCATAATTTATTCATCCATTTCCCTGTTGATGGGCTTTATTCAGATTGTTTCAGGGTTTCTTTTTCCCCCTCATATTAAATCCTGTATTTTATCTCCTGCTGTTTGTACTAAAGTCATTGGTAAGATGTGACTTTTTTTTTTTTTTTTTTAGCTGCACTGGGTCTTCATTGCTGTGCACGGGCTTTCTCTAGTTGTGGCGAGTGGGGACTACTCTTCATTGCAGTGCACAGCCTTCTCATTGCGGTGGTTTCTCTTGTTGTGGAGCACGGGCTCTAGGCATGTGGGCTTCAGTAGTTGTGGCTCACGGGCTCTAGAGCACAGGCTCAGTAGTTGTGGCACACGGGCTTAGTTGCTCCACGGCATGTGGAATTTTCCCGGACCAGGGATCAAATCCGTGTCTCCTGCATTGGCAGGTGGATTTTTAACCACTGCACCACCAGGGAAGTCCAAGATGTGACTTCTTTTTCCTTAAAAGAAATTTGGGGTTTGAGTCATGGGTGTATTTTCCTTCCACTTACTTTCTTAGGTTGCATACAAGGAAAGCCTTATCATTCAACTGTTCATTTAATCACCTAATCCACAATATTACCAGCAATCAGAACAGATTTGTAATTCATGAGCAAAGAAGAGAGATCTCGCTTCACTGAGAAAATAGACAATTTTGTGAAACATTAGCCATTTATCTGTCAAAGTGGGTCATTATATATTGAACCACAGTAAGAAGCCACTATGTAGCTTCAATTCTTTTCATTTGTGCTTTAATAAAGCTTTTTCGTATCAGGTGTAAGTTTCATCCAAATTTTGCTCTATTTCAATTTGCTTTTGACAAAACTAAGTATACGAAAATATTAATCAGGAGAATTAGAAGAATGAAGTTAGAATGCACAGTCAGCCCAAATTTTTTTTTAATTAAAAAGTCAATAATTGAGAAAACAGTGAAGGAGATTGTTTCAGTTTTTTGAATGTTGTTTCTACTATTATAATCAACGGCACAGTAAAATCTTTACACTCTGTATTTAAGTATTAATAATTTTGTTTCTATAGGACAGATTCCTGGAAATGGTCTTGCTGTGGGAAAGGCATAGATGTTTTAGAGTTAGTTGTAATGCTTTGCAGAGGGACATCCTCTAAATGATCATATCTCACAAAGTGGTCACTGCTTCGTCTTACATTGAGGAATGTTGTGCCTTACAATGGCAGTGGGAGCCCACGATCCACAAACAGCGACTTCAGGGGCCAGGGACAGTATCCTGTTCCTGGAAGGCAGCCACAGAGCCTCGTGTCCCTGCTGGTACTCTGAAGAAGTTCAGGAAATGAAGACAGGACCCACAGGGGCCCACCTGACGCTGCCCTGCCTCCTTCCCTTTGATTGCTACGGTGCATCTGATGGCTTCCCAGGCTGGAATCATCAAGGTTCTAGCTGTCCTTTCTTTCCTTCAACACACTGGGCTTAAGGCTTTCCAATTTCTGTTCCCTCAAGGTTTTTAGAAGGCCGGCTACTTCTGGTCATTCATGTATGAGCTAAGATGTCACCTCCTCAGGGAGACCTTGCCTGGTTACTAGCAGCCTAACAGAATTACCTTCCTGCACACCCCTCCTCTCCTTCATGCCAAGTTTACCTCACAGCACTTTTCATTATCTGAATTCCATTGGCTCTGTAGTCAAAATCCCTCCCAAACCTGAGTCCCTTTCCACCCATTACTCACAATAGCCAAGGGAGGGGGGACTTCCCTGGTGGTGCAGTGGTAAAGAATCCGCCTGCCAATGCAGGGGACATGGGTTCAATTCCTGGCCCGGGAAAATCCCACATGCTGCAGAGCAACTAAGCCTGTGAGCCACAACTATTGAGCCTGCGCTCTAGAGCCGCGAGCCACAATTACTGAGCCCATGTGCCACAACTACTGAAGCCCACGCAGCTAGAGCCCAATCTCCACAATAAGAGAAGCCACAACAATAAGAAGTCCGCGCACCGCAACGAAGAGTAGCCCCTGCTCGCCCCAACTAGAGAAAGCCCGTGCACAGCAACGAAGACCCAACACAGCCAAAAATAAAAATAAATAAAAAATAAATAAAAATTTTTAAAAATGGCCAAGGGGGTTCCCTATCAAACCCAAGTAAATTCAAATTACTCTCCTGCTCAAAACCCTCAGACTGCTTTCCAGAGGTTTAGAGCCATAGTATCTTTCGATGGTTTACCAGGCTCTATCTGAGCCCCAGGCTACTACTGCTCAATCCTTTTCTTTCCATTCTTTCCTGGTTGACTCCACAGTGGCCTCCTGCTGTTTCTAAATGTACCAGGAACTTCCTTTACCTCCAGTCCCTCCCACTAGAACACTGAACTTACACATTCAGGAGACTCATATCCTGGCTTCCTTCAGGCTCAGAACAAAAGAACTCCCTGCACCACTTTGCTCTGCCTTTTATTTCTTCATGGCATTTGTCACTAGCTAAAATTATTTTGCTTCCTTAATTTATGAATTGTTTTTCTACCAATGGAAAGTAAGTTCTATGAGGGCATGGACTTTTGCTCTTTCTTCCCCTTCTTCATCCTCAGTGACCAGCACATAGTCAGTTCTCAAAATATATTGCCAGTGAGCCCAGTGAAATTGTACTTGTATCTCTCTCCCCCAACTAGAATGTAAGCTCCTTGAGAACAAGGACCTCGTGTCTCTGGTTCTTCACTGTCTTCCTAGTGCCCACCACTGTCTGTGGCCTCTGACAGACTCTCAATAAGTATTTGTTAAATGAATGGAAGTGTGGCAGTTGGGAATGTGATGGTGATTATTTCTGTCTAGGTATTTGTTTGAACCACATTTAGTTTAAAAGGATTTAGCATATTAAGAAGAATATCTTCAAGACTACTTGTACTGAGTTGAATAGTGTCTGTCCAAAATTCACTTGAACTTACGAGTGTGACCTTATTTGGAAATAGGGTCTTGGCAGAAGTGATCACATTAAGTTGAGGACGAAGGTGGTGGCACTTAATCCAGTGCCCGGTGCCCTTATAAGAGGGAAATGCCGATACACAAAGATACGCAGGGAGAACGGCATGTGATAAAGGAGACAGAGGCTACAGTGATGCATTTGCAAGCCGAGAACACCAAGGATTGCTGGCACCTACCAGAAGCTAGGAAGAAGCAAGGAAGTCTCCTCCCCTAGAGCCTTCAGAGAACATGGCCCTGCCAACACCTTGATCTTGGACTTCTAGAACTTCTAGAACTCTGAGAGTAAGTTTCTGTTGTTTTAATCCACCCAGTTTGTGTTACTTTGTTTTAGCATCCCTAGGAAACTTATAATACACCGTCTCTCTTTTTTAAAAAAATGTTATTAATCAAAAGATATAATGGTGTCAATATCAAAAAACAGTTAAGAGTTTGATAGTGGTTTAGAAGTCCCTCCATTTTGAATGTTGGAGATTCTATAAAAGACAAGATTGTTCAAGGTTAGAAACTAATGACAAACTGGCTTGGCCTGTTAAACATTTGCCTGAAGAAATGAGAATCTATTTCCAGGGAAATCAGTGCTCAGTGTAACAGCTGGTGAGGTGAGCAAACACACATTGGTATTAGCTTTACTGACAGAAAGTCAAGAACACAGAAGTAGTTGAGTCATATGAATGTATCCTGAGACAGCCTCTAGGAAAACCAAGATTTATGTAACATGTAACACACCTAGACAGCTACACACTCATTAAACAGCAGCAGTATGTAAGGAATGATGCTTACTTGGCCTACACTCATTGGGTAAAACAATCTTAACTGAAATCATCAGTTGACGTTATAGATATATATCACTAACAATACCTGAAGGGGTTCCTTCACCCAAGACATTAAAAAACATTGAGAAAATTAAGCCTATCCTATGGAAAAGTAACTTCATATATCTAGAGAAAAACACCCCCATGTCTGTCCCCACACTTCGTCTAACCCAGCAAACATATGAGGCTTAATTAGGAGAGAAAGTTAAGGCCAATCTGGATGGAGAAGTCTGGATTCCAGGAGAGAGCAGGCATAATATTCAGGTCTCATGGGATACTTCACGATATTTTGTGACACTGCAGAGAATGAGGAAGGAAAAAACAATTCCTTGTCTCTCCTGGGAACAAAGCAAGTTTTACTCCTTACTGGGAATTTCTGCTCAAGCATATGAGAAAGGAAAAAGTGGAAATGGTCACAGTCCTTCTTATAGAAGTTTCTGATTCTCTTGTGTTAAATAATACGAAATTGTTCTTTTTGTCCGGCAAAAATGGTCAATATCAGCAATATCATATGGTTTGACATAATGCATTCCACCTGGATTTGCGGGGGAGGTGCTTTTCTTCTCTGATCCTTTGGGTGGAGGATTAACTTCCACATTGAAAAGTGAGGATCTTCCCAGGGTGCATCACACTATTAAACAAGTCCCCTGATGCAGCGCCTGGGCATTTAACTCTTTCACCTTTCTATGCCACATTAGCAAAGCTCAATAATCCTTAATTTCAGTAAAAAGGATGCTTAAGTCAAACCTAGAAGATGGAATTGCTTTATATTTTTTTCCTCTAACTTGTGTATCATTTTTTTTTTTAACGTAAAATGCCAGTGCATGGTAGTATTTTAATTACAACAACCGTTTGCGTTTTAAAAGTGCATGAAAATAGACTCTTTATTCTCTCTGAGCTCTTCTCCAACTAAAGCCAAGTCTGAAGAGGTGTCAGGGTCCACCTGGGGCTGCACTCCAAAGGGAAGCAGCCTGCCTAGGGACAGCTGATGGTCTCATATGTGCCGTTGGCCATGCTAACCTAATGTAGTGGTGCACGGTCACACTGGCCATCACTGTTCATTAGAGGTAATAAAACTGATCACTGAAATAAGGCTGTTTTTATTATTTTTGTCTTCATAGCAAAAAAGCTTGAAAACAATAACCCATTTGTCCTGAGGCAGAGATAGAAGACAACCTCCTAGGCTCTGAGAGGATACGCTGAACAGCAACAGGGGGAAATCATAAGGTAAATACCAACCAAGAAGTACCTGCAGGGGAGTTGCTTATTTAACATTTATTGAGAACATTCTGCCAACCCCTCAGCTTTGTATCAGTTAGTCCCTGAGGTACTACTTGACATGGTTACTCTAAAGAAAAACCCATCCACTATGAGAGACCGTGCACAGGCCAACCTACCTTTTCCCGCTGCTTCCCAGAGGCGAAGATCTCACTGGATCCAGGCAATAACGTTTCAGGAAGATCCATCACACATTCCTTCGGGGCCTCTCGTGTTTGCCGTGGGTTCTTATAACCTAGACAGCAAGAGCCACGAAAAGAAAGTGTGGTGGGAGCTGACAAGATAATGTAATGGAAGTTTTTCCAACAAATAAGATGTGTGTTCAAATAAAAGGAAAAGAACCAAGCTCTCTGAAAACTACATGAACAACAATATAAAAGGTAAGGTCAGAAATAGAGCCAAAAATAAGTTTTTTAAAAATGCTGAGGGCTTCCCTGGTGGCGCAGCGGTTGAGAGTCCGCCTGCCGATGCAGGGGACACGGGTTCTGTGCCCCGGTCCGGGAAGATCCCACATGCCGCGGAGTGGCTGGGCCCGTGAGCCATGGCCGCTGGGCCTGCGCATCCGGAGCCTGTGCTCCGCAACGGGAGAGGCCACAACAGTGAGAGGCCCGCGTACCGCAAAAAAAAAAAAATTGCTGAGAAGATAAACATAATGCCAGCTGGTTGTGTTGATCTGTCTTCCTTCATAAGGGTTTTCTCTCTTCTTGATTCAATATAAGCATTGCTCTGACCCTTTCCAAATCCAAAGAGAAAAGTAAAATGTAATCATCATGTTTTACGTGTCTTTCCTGGAGCTGTATTCAAGATTTGTGTAGAGCATGTTATTGAAATATTGGCTTTTTTCTTTACCTTAATAGAAGAGTCTATTATAATAAAAGACCTGGTATCGATAAACATTAAAAAAAAATCCTCCAAAACAAATGCAGAAAATACAAATGAAAGCCCTAAATGCCTTTTCAACTGAAATGAATTTTCATTCACTTTTTTAAAAGAGTTCAGATTTCTCAAAGGAAGAAAAATAAGAGTATTTCTTACAGTTACATTGGTCTTTGCATGAGAAACTTTCTGCAAAAATTAACAATGACCCTTGATGCCCAGGGAACTGAGTAGTGATCATCCCTACTCTCAAAAGATGTCTTAAAAATTTGTAAAGACCCTTACAGTACATTCACATTATCAAGTCTTAAACCCTTTCAATGTCAGCGAACTGAAAACTCTGGCAAAATAAATTTTGTTTCCTGGCTTTGGTTAGCTTTGGTAGGTGCTGCTGGTTAATTCACTTACAGAGTTAATGACATCAGGTTGAACTTGAACCACGTGCTGCTTCACTCGGAAGACAAACACCACCCAAACCTTCCTTCCATCTTCTCTAACTCAGGGCCCTGAAGCCCAGGCAGAGCCCTGGCTATGAAAGTGATCGTTTACATCAAGAGATAAGTGCATTCGACTTGGAATAGCTGACTATACAAGCAACGTAAGTTCACGTCATCCATGTCATCTTTGGGGTTGAAGAACAGCATTTACACTTTCTTTTCAGACTTGCTATCCATTTATTTTGATAATGCTGTTGATTGGGTCTGAGTCAATGCCAGATATACTGAAAACCCTGCTGCAGGTGGTTAAAAGTTTACCTCTGCACAGAGGCATGGGCCAGAGAAACCTTTAGGATTGCCTGGAATTCCCGTATATACAGTCGGAGAATCTTTACCACTAAAGTGTGGGAGATTGGTATCTAAACTGTCTGCTCTCTAAAAAGTGAAAATCCTGGAAAGGTTTTCACTTATTCAACCTTGATCACTCAGGAGGAAATGAGAACTGAGTGCGGCAACTATGGCGACCATCGTTAAGGCATATACAGAGTCTATTTGAACAGCGTAAAAGAAACTTATTTGGCCATAGAACCACACAAGAAAACCATTCTACATTTGTCCCTGAGTCAGGGGGTGGGTATGAGCCCATGCAGACAGATGGGAGAATTTCTGTGATTAATGGAAAGACCAGAAGGAGATATCAGAATCCAATCTGGGGAGGTGAGAGAATTACCTTGCACAATTTGTTCTGTGACCAGCTGCAGGAGGAGGCTCTGAAGCCTCCAGATGCTGCCAGGTCATGGACCCCTATTGAGGGTGATGACTCGAATGAACTCATTCCCGCCTGCATTGCCATGGGCCATGAGTAAAGCCCAAATCTGTTACCTGAGCCATGGTTAACTGAAGCAAGGATTAAGGCCCCTTTGGCAATGGGTGATCAACTCCCAAGAAAATGCACATAGGAACAGACTCTCATTCGGGCATATAATTCCAGGGGGGTTTGTGGATCCCCAAAGCCTCAGGCCAATACTCCCCGATGCTAGAGAAGCTGACCATCAAAGAGGTGAACTTTGGGGAACGATTTCTAGTTGGGGGGCCTCACAGTGAAAAGCTGAAGGCTGACTCAGACTCTGTGGTGGGACGGGAAAAAAGAGAAGACAGTACCTCTCTTCCCTTTGATTACAGGTGAGAAATCTGTTGTGCTTCCTCATCCCAGCTCTGAGGCTCTTGGACCAGGAGGAATTGTGTAGCCGATGAGGAAATTTCCCATCCTACCCTAAGTTCTCACATATTCTGACAAAATCCCATCAAAGAAGGTGATATGTTATTTATAAGATTCCTTCTTGTGACCTTGAAAAGCCCAACTAATATACCTACCAAGATGTGAGGTGGGATGTTGCAGCAGGATTATTCCATTGCCTGCCGGAAGGCTGGCTTCTCTCTTCCCCACTGCTTCCCTGTGGCATCACAGCCAAGATGGGACCACCCACATGCCAGCCCTTATCCTACATACTGATTGTCTTTATTGTTTGCCTCTTATTGTGGGCTTAGAAGAAAGTTTCTGGGTAGTTGACCTCTGAAATGAGTAATCTGGTAACTTGGAAAACAAGTGCTAACAAAAGTTGCCCAATAAAATGCTGTGAGGGAGGGGAATTGCTCCTCATTAGAATTTGGACAGACTCCTAGAATTTCCTAGCTGTCCTTCAGTGCACAGTGTTTTTGAAAAGAACATTAGTCAAGGTGAGTCACACCCAAAGTCACCAGGTCACAGGAATTGGAAATACCATGGAAGTCCACAGAGGTCAGGTCTAAAGAGCATTCAGGACACCACCACTCCCATCCTGGCAACACACACACACACACACACACACTCTCTCTCTCTCTCTCTCTCTCTCTCTCATACACTGGTATACACCCGCCCTCACCTCCAGAGCAAAGGCTCATGTCCTCATACGGAACACTAAGATGGAATGAGGGCTGCTAAAGATTTGGATCAATGTTCAAATCAGAAGGGAGACTCAATAAAGAGGCTTTAAAAAGAGTCTTGAAGAAAATGGATCATCGCTTTTCTAGAATGAATTATCTTAAGGCAGGGAATTAGATGAGATTCATTTCTGGAATTGATAAATGAGGAAATTTTCAAGAAAGGGTTAAAGGAAGGCCAGGCAGCTTTCTCAGCTAGATTATGAGAAAATATTTTGTCTTAGGGAAAAAAATACATTATCTGAAAAGTGACATTAGATAACCTGTAGCTGCTTAGGTAGAAAATTCTGAATGAATTTTCAGAATTGTTGTTGCTCACCAGTAATCGTAACAGCAGCAGTAATAGCAATACCCATCACTTCATCACCTGAACTCTCATCCCCATCACTCTACGTACCCCCAATCTGATCTCATCTCTCAGATTTCCCAAACTCCCAACTCCTCATATCCTCCCATTGTACCCTCTGGAATCACAGCCCTCTCAGAAAAATCTCTGCATCTTCAAACACAGCCAACTGTTTCTTTTTCCAAATGGTTTTAATGAAAATCTGGCTCTCTGTGAGCACACCGCTTTTCCTGGTGCCCTCAAGTGGATTGTTCTCCTTTCCATACATCTTGTACCACCAGACCCAGAGGTGGAGGATGATGGCCTCCCCGACCTCCTTATCCCACCAACACATTGTACCTCCCTCCTCCACAAATGCCCTTCTTTGAAGTTCTGACATCAGACTCTATCAGCAGACAATAGTGGCTCTTTTTTATGGTCACATATCTTTCTTTAGAGTTACTCTCCCTTGCTTGTTGAAGATTTTATCTCCATGTGCTATGTTACCATCAGCTAGTATCACTTTTGGTGATTTTAATATCAATGTAAATTATTCCTCTGATACCCTGACCTCTCAGCTCATCAACCTCTTCTCCACCTTTCTTCAGCTATCACTCCCATGCAGCACCTTGGCTTTGTCATTACCAATATCTGCATCCCATCCATGATCAAGCATTCCATTCTTTGATCATCTCCTTCCTTTTGGTATCCCAATTCCAAAAACCTTGAGACCCCACATAATTCACAGTCCAGTCAACCATTCACCTTTCAATACTCCTCACCCATTCAGTGTCCTGGTCTCCCTCCTCACCTAGTTTATATTACCTGCTCCAAACTTAAGTCATTCCTTTGCATTCTCCTCAACTCCCTCATCCCCTCTCTCTTCCTGTTGTATTTGCTTGGCATAACTCCAAACCTACTTAAATCCAGTTCTCCACCTGCTGTATGACTATACCTGTGTAGCTGAAGATGGTTAAAAAACATACAAACATCCTGACCAGTGTCTTTTCAAATTCATGAACTCTACTGCACATGGATCCTTTCACGATACCTTGCTATCTCTTTACTCTGGTCCATTCATTCCCATATCTTACTTCAAAGCCATATGGCAAACAGAACCAGGGTGCCAGGAGATATTACTTTTGTTACCCATGTGAACACCTAGGCAGGACCTATGGCAAGCAGAAGACCTGAGCCAGTTGCCTCCTACCCCAATAAACTTGTCCAGAGCTCCAAACGCCCTCATAAATACCCAAGTGTGCCACCCAAATATTCTCATGGTTTTATGTGTGCCATGACTTTAAAAGATTAGGGAAAGTATTTTAGATAATAGTTCATACTTCCTTTTCCTTGAATCCCCAATATTTCCTTCCCAATTCTCATGCTCAACTTACGGCTTTCTCCCTATTTAATTGACAAAATTGAGTCAATCAAGAGAAAACTTTCATAATTTCCACCCCCACATTTATCAACCTGCCTTTTCTCCGTTCCTGTAAATAACGTCCATCCTCTTCACTAAAGGTGATCCCTCCTCTTGTGCCCTAGGTCCCTTCACTCTCTCCTACTCAAGGTATCTGGGACAACTCCCGCCTCCCCTTAGCTGCTTATTCCCACATCCAATATACCAATAGGATGTTATTTTTCTTATCTTAAAAACAAACAAAAAACTTGACCTCACTTTCCCATCCATTTACAACCCATCTCTCTCCTTTCCTTTTAAGCAAAACTCAAAATCTATACTTACTGTCTCTAATTGCTCTCTCCCCAATCTCTTGAACCCTCAGCCCTTCTTTTCTATATTGATTCAGACCCCAGGTCATCTAATCCTAAAGCATCTTCAAACTTTAAAGTGCCTTAAAATCACCTGGGGATCATGGTAAAATGCCAATATCCTTTCAATAGTTCTGGGGTAGGGTCTGAGACTCTGCATTCCTAACAAGCTCCTAGGTAACGTTAATGGTGCAAGGAGCAACGATCTAGTTCGCTCTCATGGCATGAAAGAAAATCTACATTTTGATGACTTTCATATTTCTGTCTCTACTCTGGACCTCTCTCCTGAACTTCAGACTCATATTCAACTGCTCACTTGCCATTCCACTTGGATGTCTCAAACTTAATATATCTAAAACAAGTCCTGAATCCTACTGTCCCTCAACCAGCTTCTTCTTCAGTCTTCCCAATCTCAGTAACTGACAATTTCATCCTTAAAACTTCTCAGACCAAAAACTTTAGCATCATCCTTGAGTACTATCCTTCTTTGCCACCTATATCCAATTTATCATCAGATTCTGTTGCTTCTTTCTTCAAGATACATGCAGAGTCCAACCACCTCTCAGCTACACCGTTGTTGCCACCTCGGTCCAAGATGTTGTGGTCTTTCACTGGGACCATATCAACAGACTCCTAACTGGTCTCTCTGCCTTTATGTTCTTACCTCTTTCAGTCTACTCTCAACACAGCAGCAGAGTGATGCTGCTAGAATATAACTCCAATCACTTCACTTCTCACTCCAATGGTTTTCCTTATCACTTGGGGTAAAAGCCAGTGTTCTTACAGAAGACCATATCATCTCCTCTCCTACCACCCTTATCCCTATGATTCTATTTCTCTAATCTTAATAACACCTCATTTTTGTTCCTCCAACTTAATGAGGATAATTTTGCCTTTGCTTTTGCTCTTCCATTTGCCTCAGTGACTCTTCTTCAAGATACCCACATGGCTTACTTCCCTTTAAATCTCTAGTTAGTTTTTCTCCTTAATCTACTATATCACATAGTTTAACCAATTGTTTATTTCTGTCCCCACCCAAGAGAATGTAAGCTGCATGAGACTGAAGACTTTGCCTTTTTCGTTGCTGCTATACCACTATCACCTAGAACACAGAGCTGACACTTGATAATTTGTTGAACATCTGGTTAAGAAGTCTCATTTGATGTCGCTTTTTCATAAATGCTTCTGTAGTACCCTCAGGTGCCAGGCATCACATTACTGTTCTTGTACTTAGTTGACAAGCTTCAGTCTCCCCAGTCACTGCTGTAATGTTCCACTGGTCTCCGAAGCATCCCAGCTCTTTCAGCCTGCTTGATTGCCCAAGCTACAAGGTTAATGGTTCTCAGCTGGCTGCACATTAGAATCACTTGTGGAGCCTTTGAGCTATCAATAACCTAACTCCATTCTCCCAAGATTCTTCTTTAATTGGTTTGAAATGGGGCTTTGTCTCCATGTTTCCTCAAGTTCTCCAGATTTTCCTAATGTTCATCCAGGTTTAACAACCACTGCTCTGATAATTATCACTCTTAGTTCAGGCTCTACAAAAAAAATGCCATTATAACAGCAATTTATTTCTTACATTTCTGGAGGCTGGGAAGTCTAGGATCAAGGTGCCGGCAGATCTGGGGTCTGGTGAGAGCGAGCTCCTCGTTCATACGCAGCCATCTTCTCACTGCGTCCTCATCGGAAAAGGACCAGAGAGCATTCTGGGATCTCTTTTATAAGGGTACTAATTCTCTTCATGAAGGCTCCACCCTCATGACCTCATCACCTCCCAAAGGCTCCACCTCCTAATACCATCACACTGAGATTAGGGTTTCAAGGTAGGAATTTTGGGGAGATACAAACGTTCAGACCATAGCAATCATTTTGACCTTGAAAGAATAGTGTGTTTTTTAAACTTTAGTGTGAATAAGAGTCACCTGGAGGGTTTGTTAAAACAGCTTCCTGGGCAAACCACCGGTGATTCTCATTCAGTAGGTTGGGGGAGGGGTACATGAGTTTCTATATCTAATAAGCTTACAGGTAATGCATGATGCTACAGGCCTCAGGACCACACTCTGCGAACCACTGGTCTAGTTCTTTCAGGTTACTATCTCTGTGGAGAAAGTTCCAGTAGCCTTGCAGGGACTGGGTTTAGGAGCTCTCAGCAGGATAGCATTTTCTGCAGTCCTGGTCATACCCTCTAGGCACCCACACGTGGGTGCTAGCAGCAAAGGCGCTTTCATTCTCTCTCTCCTCTGAGTTCCCTCCCCAACAGTGAGGGCAGAACTAATTTTCCTTTTAGGGGGGAAGCTTGACTTTGAATTGTGCATTGACTTGGTATTTATTTAAAGCATTTATTGGGACTTCCCTGGTGGTCCAGTGGTAAAAAAAAAAATCTGCCTTCCAATGCAGGGGACACGGGTTCAATCCCTGGTCGGGGAACTGAGATCCCACATGCCATGGGGCAACTAAGCCTGTAGGCCACAACTACTGAGCTCGTGCGCCTCAATGAGAGAGCCTGCGTGCCCTGAAGCCACCCGCATGCCATAAGGAAGAGCCCACCGGCCGCAATGAAAGATCCCACATGCCTCGACAAAGATCCCGTGTGCTGCAACTAAGACCGGACGCAGCCAAAAAAATAAAGAAAACAAATAAAATTAAAAAGAAAATAATTTATTAAACTCCTATTATGCACAATACACCATGCTTGGCACTGGAGGATACAGCAGGGTGTTCTCGCCATAGCAAAGTTAACCACTGGCCCCAAAGTGTTTTTCTGCATTTCTTCCAAGGATCAACAGGTAGCCTGGGAGGTCATTCCAGAGTTCTCCAGACAGAAATGCAGATTAGACTTCAATAGGGAGTTGGATGTGCCCTCACGGACCCTTGCAGCAACTGAACAGTTGGTCCTTGTGCTCTCCCTTTAAGAGACAAAAAAAGTAGGTACTCTCATCCAAAAACTAACCCTAAAGGATGACTGATGGAAACATTGTTAATATGCAAATATTTTCCAGCCATTGGTAAGGATTTCCCATGCCCTTTCCTTGCTGGGTAAGTGTTTTAGGCCAACCATCCTCCACATAGAGTGTAAGTAGCACAAGGAAATAGAGCTGCACAGCCAAATAAGATGGGAAACACTGCACATGATATTCCACTCTTAGAGAGTTGAAAATGCACCTTTGCAAGTTAAAGGCTCTGAAACGTCCTTCAGTAACATACAACATTCCCCTAAACAGACTGAGAAACTATTGATACAGGTCCATCCAAGCCCCTTGTTAGTATACCTTTACAGACTGGGTTATATTAGGTAGAATCACTTCAGCATTAGTAAAGACTGTTACCAATCAACGACAAAGCCACAAACCTGAATCTCGGCAGTGCTGGGAAACGTGAGCTTTCTCCTGCTGTGAGCATTCTGTTTTTCTGAAGAGATTTTCTGCAGTTTGAGACCCAGTGGGAGGGTAGAGCAGGGCTGGTAGGCTCTCTACACAGGAAAGCCTAACTAGAAAGTGGTTCTCTCTTTGTGTGGTAAACAGTCAGGTGACTTGCCTCTGATTAGAAATGAGTCTAAACTTCCAGTGGCTCCAAATCCAGGAGTCAGATGTGATTTCTGGAAAGACCTGTGACCTCTGAGCCTCACAGCTCTCTGAACATCCTTCAATAGGGATTGCGTGAGGAACAAAATGAAAACTATATATAAAAAGCACCTGGCACAAACTCAGTGAAAAAAAAAATAGAGTTAACTAGGGGATGAAAGATCAGAAAAACTGAAAGCCACAGGAATTAGTATTAAGCTGGAAGACACCTTCCAGAACCAGCAGGTGAGGAACTTGTGGACCTGCTCCCCAGTGAAACAATGGTTACTGGTAAAAAATCATCAAACAACCATTTAAAGTCTCTGGACTAAAGGCATACAGTAAATGAAGAAACATTTATTCAAGAAAATGTAGTAAATCTATTAAGAACAGCAACAGTCCACAGCAATTCAGCCATAACCTGCTCCCATATCCCTTCCCTAGCTTGGTATGAAAGAAGCTCTACTCTGGGATGTTGTGGCCAAGAAGACGGGGTTCCTTTTCCCCCCGTTCACAGTCTGGGACTACAGGATCTCCCTGTGGGTGCAGGCCAGCAGCATTTCGCATTCCCCTGGCCTGCAGCTCTGTGTCACAGAGGCTAAATTCCAGACGAGTGCAATGGAGAGGCCAGGGCCCCCCCACCTCCCCCCCAGTCCCCACCGTAGGGCGGAGGCTCATCCCAGGTGTGGCAGCTGAGAACGCTTGGGCCCTGATTGCTCACACACTAGCTCATTCAAAGGGCAGAAGTTTTATGTCAGGAGATGCAAGCTTAGAAGACCAGACTCTACCACCCCAACTCAATACCTTGCTATAAAACTGGGGTGTCCCCCAAGGGCAGTGGGAAACGGCTTGCCCCCAGTTCTGGAAGAGTGGCTCAGGGATTTTGCCCAGGTGGCGAGGCACATCATCAGGACAGAGAACTCTCCCCAAAGGAAAGGACTTTACTGGGAACAGAGTGTGGGGGAAGCTCAAGCCTGAAGGCACTTTCAGAAACAATGGAGATTTGGGTGGGAAGAAATTGAGAGCAGGCTGGTAGCTCCAGAAGAACAAGGTAGCTACAGTGCTTTGTGACCACCTAGAGGGGTGGGAGGGACACTGCAAGAGGGAGGAGATGTGGGGATATGTGTATAACTGATTCACTTTGTTGTGAAGCAGAAGATAACACACCATTGTAAAGCAATTATGCTCCAATAAAGATGTTAAAAAAAAAAAAGAACAACGAGCTAAACCAGTAGGCCGGCTAGTTTACCAGAGAGAACCAGGAAAAAAGACAGCTAAGAAAAAATAAAATAAAACAAAGGAACCTAAATGTGTCACAAGCAGGCAGCTTAATCACACAGAAAGGAATTATTCCAAATGACTTTAAAGCACAGAAATTTGCCTGCATCTCTGGTGGAATATACCCTAAAGATGAAAAAAAAAAAAAATGCAAGGGAAACAGAGGAAAAGGAAATCAAACATTTTTCAGTAATTGTAGTGTTGGTATAGTGTTGTACTATTATTCTGAAACTGTGAGCCAGAGAGTAATTACATAATACCCTAACTTTTATCACTGTTAGTGTTTTGAGGACTGGAATTCTTGGCATGGGAGAAAGAAAATGCAGATAGAAGACAGAAGAAGGTAAGTAAAAACCCTATAGTCCTGAATTTGGATTGAAAGTGATGGTATGACCTTATGACATATTTTCACTATAGTATAGAAATAGGTAGAGATATAGACATAGACATAAACATAGAAATAGACATATAGAGAGATGTACTTCTTTGGTCAGTTCAAATCCATTATATATTTTATCTATATCTATTTCTTAGCTCGATCCACTGAAAAGACCCATGCAATGACCAGTTCAATAGCAAGGAGCAACTCTAGTGACCAAATTTTGGTCTTCAAATACCATTTCCCACTGAGAGGAACCTGGGCTCCTTGGAGAAGTGGCAAGTTCCATGTCTGCAAGTAAGCTTAGAATATGTACAAGTAAGCTGAGATACCAAGATGCAAAGAAACTATCAAAACCTACTAGGATGTTTCAAAAGGGCTCAACTAGAAACCTTTGGATCTAACCACTAATTAATAGGAAATAGGGAGTACAGAAACTTGTTAAACAACCCTAGGGAGAAGAAAATAGCAAAATCCAGGCTGTGGAAAACTGCAAAGGATTAAAAAACCCAGTTTCTCCAACCAGTAAATTGCATGAAAAAAAGAAAGAAAAGAAAATGGAGGGAGAATCTACTTAAGCAACTTAAGAGATATATAAACCAATTACAATATGTAAACCTTAATAGGATCTTGATTCAAACAAACTAGGCAGGCCTGTTTTATACCATTCAGATATGAATAAATATCTGTTACAACAGTTTAGTTAAATGATACCAGTCCCTCGGCAACATCGTTCAAATTTCAGTTGACACAGTATACTGATTGTGAATAATTGCATAAAATACAAACCTCATTACTAGCCCTTCTGTCCGCGACTCTGAGTCATCACTCAGTATCCACAGGGACTGGTTCCAGGAGACCCCATGGATACCCAAATCCGTGGATGCTCAAGTCCCTTATATAAAATAGCATAGTACAATGAATACAGTCGACCCTCCATGTCTGCAGGTTTTGCATCAGGCTCAGTGACCAATCACGTCACTTCTTTCAAAGTCTGTTGGTGACTGGTCTCTGTGCAACCGTTACTCAGTACACTCAAAAACAGTAAGGTGGGGTGGGAGGGAGACGCAAGGGGGAGGAGATATGGGGATATATATATATATATATGTATAGCTGACTCACTTAGTTACAAAGCAGAAACGAACACACCATTGTAAAGCAATTATACTCCAATAAAGATGTTAAAAAAAACAACAAAACAGCACGGTGTGTGGAGTGTATGGTGGTGTGCCTCCTGGTCTCACAGTGATAAACCCACATGCTAGTTTACAAAAATGGAAAATCAAGAGGGAATTGGCCAACAAAGATGAAAATGCAGCAGCGACAAAAAGTGATAACGCTGGAAGTGAAATTCAAATAGTACGTAAATGGAGTTAAGGAAGAAACAGCCTATCCATGGGAATGTTGAGCAGCTATTTAAGAGATTCTAGATATGCAGCCAGAGGGACCTGATGAAGGCAAACTTAGTGACATAAACGAGGAAAGCGGTTGTGACAAAAAGACAAAGATGTCCCAGAAGAAGTGACATCAGCCAAAGTCTTTACATTAAACAGACTCTTGGAGATATTTCACAACATTGGAGGCACTAAGGATAAAACGTTGGAAGCCGGACTTCCCTGGTGGCGCAGTGGTTGAGAGTCCGCCTGCCCATGCAGGGGACGTGGGTTCGTGCCCCGGTCCGGGAAGATCCCACATGCCGCGGAGCGGCTGGCCCGTGAGCCATGGCTGCTGAGCCTGCGCGTCCGGAGCCTGTGCTCCGCAACGGGAGAGGCCACAACAGTGAGAGGCCCGCGTACAGCAAAAAAAAAAAAAAAAAAAAAAAAAAAAAAAAAATGTTGGAAGCCAATCCAAACAGAAAGTATGACAACTTGCCAAGACATGCTCTCTTCACATCGCAAGTTACATGCCCGGAAGAAAAGCATTGCTCAAACAATTCTTGACGATTATTTATAAAGAGATAAAACACTTTAATTCTAAATGTTTTAGAGTGTACTAAATATTAGTTTTACCAAATATTTCATTTCCTTATTTATAACCAGAAGTTTGAGAGGTTTTAAAATTGTTTAATATTTTTAAAGGTCATGGAACAATCATATTTTTCCCATTAATTATTATTTTTTTAACATCTTTATTGGAGTATAATTGCTTTACAATGGTGTGTTAGTTTCTGCTTTATAACAAAGTGAATCAGTTATACATATACATATGTTCCCATACCTCTTCCCTCTTGCGTCTCCCTCCCTCCCACCCTCCCTATCCCACCCCTCTAGGTGGTCACAAACCACTGAGCTCCCATTAATTATTTAAATTATTTTTGTATGGTACTTTAACATTCCCACACTATTGTGCAAAGGGAGGACTACCTATGTTTGGGAAAAAATGAGACAATGGCACTTGTACATTGAGTGGATATTTGAGGATATTAAGGACTTTTTTCTTTTTAGTTGTTGCAGGGGCATTGTGGATATGGTTTTTTTTCTTTCTTTCTTTTTTTTTTTTTTTGAACAAAAGGATAAGAGAGGAAGTCCTTGCCTTTTAGAGATACACACAGCTAAAGTTGTATGATGTCTGGGATTTGCTGAAAATTATGTAGGAGGGAAATTCAAGGGAGAACAGATGAAATAAGATTGGCTACGTGTTGATACCTATTGAAGCTCAGCAACAGGGATGTGAAGTTTATTATATTATATGCCTACTTTTATATATATTTGAAATTTCCAAAATTTTCTAAATATGCTAATTGGCCAGATAATGTAAAAAGATCATCATCCAATGTTTAATTTTACTTTGTGGATCCCTGGCCACAGAATAGCCAGGCAACATTGCAAAGTTCAAGTGCAAAGCCTGGTGTGGGCTCCCAAGTAGGAAGCAAACTTAGTCTGTGAAAGGACACTCTAGTGCCTGCTTTGCCTCCTCAAGGGCACTGGAGCATCCAACCTAAATGGGTGACAAGAGGAAATAAAAATAAAGATTTCTTCCTCACAAGAGTATTGCCTATGATCATAAGTTTGTTTATACGTTTCCATAGAATATTAGTAAGCCCCTGGTACCTGTTGCCAGTGAAGAGGCAGAGGGGAAGAGAGATGGTTGTTTAGAAAATTGCCTTGTTTTTGTTAGCTTATAGAACTCTGACAATAATGATGGTCAGGCAATCAACTGTGGCCAACTATTTCTTTTTACCACCGAATTTAATTTCCAGCTTTATTGAGATATAATTTACATATAGCACTGTGTAAATTTAATGTGTTGATTTGATATACTTATGTATTACAAAATGATGACCACCATAGTGTTGGCTAATACCTCCATCACATCACATAATCACCACTTCTTTTCTGTGGTGAGAATATATAAGATGTACTCTCTTGGCAACTTTCAAGTATATAACACAGATTGTTAACTGTAATCAATCCCCAGACTTATTCATCTTGACGACTGGAAGTTTGTATCCTTTGACTAAAGTTTGTATCCTTTGACATCTCCCTATTTCCCTTGGCCCCTGGCAACCACCATTCTACTCTGTATTTTTTAAAACAATAAAACAGAGAAAGCCTTTTCTTTACATTATAATTTTAGGTAAATTACAACTTTAATTTCTTAGGAGTTAATTGCAAGATGGATTTCTGTATTTTTTTAGCATTTGTGTCAATACTTGTCAATCAAAATACAATTCAGCTTTAGTTCCATTTATCAGCACATCTGTCATTGCTGTTGAAGATCATTCCTTCTATTATTCCATCAGTGTCAAAGGTGAATGGGGAAGAACATAGTTAAAGAGTTGTTTATACACGAAAATTATTTAGGCTTAAATTCCAATATTTACAATGGCTTCAGGAGAAAATGTATTAGAGATTCATTTAAATCAGCGTGAGTCTGAGTTCATTTCGGTAATTGGCATATGCGTTTTTTTGGGGAAAAGCAGTTAGCCTAACAATAGAACCAAATCTCTACAAGGGAGCACTATTTGAAGGTCAATCTGTACTTTCTGTACCGATTTTGTACTTTGATGAATGGAAGATGTAAATTGTGTCAACTTTTGATCCAAGTAACTATTTATCATTACTGCTGCATTAATTCATTTTGCTACATGAAATTAAAGGCCAGCGTTAGCATATTTAACAAAAATTTTGACCACATTTCCCAATGCTCCATATCATTTTACAGTTAGAGAAACTGAGTTATTAAAAAAGCAACTGAGTGGTCCCACTATAATGAATTAAGGATAAAGCCTGAACTTCTGCCAAGAAGTCTCCCTTCTCTGAGAAGGTACATAGATAATGATTCCCCAGTTGCCTGTCAACAGACAGAAAGTGACTGGGGTCTGTTTGGCTCTACACACTGCAAGCAGCTAATAATTCACCATCTATTGATTTGGAGTTCTCATGCCCAAGGCATTTGTCTTGAATTTATGGGTTTTTCTCATTGTATCTTTTAATAGGGAATTGTGATTGTCTGCACCTGTTTTAACAGGTCAAACAGGTTTTTATATTGAGCTTTTTAAACTTCATTCTAAATTGTCTTCCACATAATATTTGAGGGTTCTTTCTTTAGCAAACTACTAAAATATTTACATTGGGGGTTTTATTAACCTTTCACTCTGGTACACTGCAATTTCCCAACCCTGGAAGGTTCTCAGTTACTGGAAGGAAATGTACTTGTTTCAAGCCTTAGCTTTTTTCTCGTAATGAGGAAGAATAAAGTGAAAGGTCTGAGAAATAAATGAAAAAAGTATGAGTCAGATGAGAGTGGGTGTAGATTGAGATGAGTAGGACCCCAAACTCCAGACTTACATATAGAAAATAAATAGATAAAAGTAGAAGGCCTGTGGCCAGAATAATATATTTTGAAAATGAAAAAAAAGGAGTGAAGAAAATCTGATGTGAGGAAAAGCCCAGTGGTATGATGAGCAGTGGAGCTTTGGGTGAACAACGTTGACTTTCCCTTCTTGTTTCAGCGTTTTCCTTCTTAAAGTGAGCTTTTAGAATTAGGGCTTCTTTTGTCACATTGAGTTTGCATTTGACTCCTTCTACCTTTGCAAAGTTTTGTTTGTTTGGTTTTTACTCAAAAAGAACTAGAAAGGCTTCTGGTTTCAGATCTGGTATGTAAGGAACTTAGAAGTTGCCACTCCAACCTAACAATAAATAAAAGGCTGAACAAACTGAAAGATCAGCAACTCTTCGTAGATCTGTCAGAGAAGTAAAGTCACAGGACAAACTGCTGCTGAAGCAGGGGCTGAGACTGGGGCTAGATGAGGGTGCTCCTGGCTGCCCAGCCTTCTGTCGAGAACCTTTCCTGGGATTAGAGCTGCTGTTGCCAGGGAAAAGTGTTGTCTCCCTTGCCCCTCTAATGGGCCCCATGGTGTGATGCTGTGTCTGTGCACTCTATACAAAGGTACTTGTCCTTTACCTTTGTAACTACATTTGACATAGATTAAACCTGTATAAACAGCTTTAAAAAATTGGAGACAGACAGGTGTATACAGAGAATCACAACTTACCTGAGTAGAAACTACCAAGGAGAAATCTCCGTAGGAACCAGTGCTGGGATAGGACAACCTGAATTGTAACTGATGAGTTTCTAGAGGCTCAGTGTAGGCAAGCCGGAGAGATGAAAACTCCGAGGGGATGCAGTCATCAGGGGAGAGGGACCCACACCTTCATGAGTTTTACCTCCCAAAGCTCTAACAGGGTCTCACAAAAAAAGATGGACGAAAATTCCCTTTTGCTTCCAGCATGGGGAGCAGAAAGGTAATCATTTTGAAGAATACCAGAGAAGGCCTGACCTCAGAAAAGACTATTTTACCAGAGCTTAACCTATCTGGGGAAGGGAAGTACCCAATTCTAACCCACTCTAGCAATCCAGCTCCACTTAAGAGGGGCAAAAAATGCTGAGAAGCATTGGTGAAGTTCACAGTCCAGGGGCACAGGATCACCAGAAGACTGAGACCTAGTCATAAGAGTACAGAACTCTTGTTTCCCCCTACATATTACTACTGCATAACTAACAGCCTATTTACCACAGCTCCTTTTCCCCAGTACATCACAAAAAATTTACAAGGGGCATACAAAAAGGTTAAAAAAACAGTTTAAAGAGATTGAACAAGTATCAGAACTACAGTCAGATATGCCAGGAATTATCAGACCAGGAATGCATAAAAACTATTAATATCCTAAGGGATCTAAAAGAAAAAATAGACAAGATACAAGAACAGATAGATAATGTAAGCAAAAAGATAGAAATTCTAAGAAAGAATCCAAAAGAAATGTAGAAATCAAAAACACTGTAATAGAAATGAAGAATGCCTTTGATGGGCTCATTAGTAGACTGAACATGGCGGAGGAAAGAATCTCTGAGCTTGACGATATGATAATAGAAACCTCCCAGACTGAAAAACATACAGAAAAAAACCTGAATATTCAAGAACTATGGGACAACTACATAAGGTGTAATATATCTGTAATAGGAATACCAGAAGAAAAAGAAAGAAATAAACAAAAGAAATATTTGAAGCAATAATGACTGAGAACTTCCCCCAAAGTAATGTCAGACACCAAACTGCAGATCCAGGAAGCTCAGTGAACACCAAGCAAGGTTAATGGCCCTCCAAAGCCCCACACCTAGGCATTATATTCAAACTGCAGAAGATCAAACATAGAGAAAAAATCTTGAAAGAAGAAGAAAAAATACACTATACCTATGAGGAGAAAAGACAAGAATTACATTTGACTACTGCTCAAAAACCATGCAGGCAAGAAGAGTGGGGTGAAATATTTAAAGTGTTGACAGAAAAAACCCAAAACCTAGAATTCAGTACCCTGTAAAATTATCATACAAAAGTAAAGGAGAAATAAAGACAGTGTGAAACAAACAAAAATTGAGGGAATTTGTTGCCAGTAGACCTACTTAGAAAGAAACATTAAAAGAAGTTCTTCAGAGAGAAGGAAAATTATATAGGTCAGAAACACAGCTTTCCATGAAAAAAGGAAGAGCATCAAAGAATGAATAAGTAAAGGTAAAATAAAATCTTTTATTTTTATATTCTTAAATGATCTAAAATATTATAGCTTGTTCAATAAATAATAGAAACATATTTGGTTACATATAGCATGCATATAAATATGCTTACATAATAAATAAAATGAATGCCAGCAATGATATAAGAAACAGGAGAGAGGTATCAGGAATATTTTGTTATTATGAGGTACCTGTACTACTCCTGCAGTGCCATGGTGTTATTTAAAGTTGCCAACTCTATGGCAACCACTAAAAAAGTTTGAAAAAAAAGTTTAATTGATGTGCTAAGAAAGGAGAAAAAATGGCATCATAAAATGCTCAATTAAAGTCATAAAAGGGAGAAAAAGTGACGAGGACAAAAATAGGAACAAAGAACAAGGGCAATAAATAGAAAATAATAACAAGTATGGTAGATATTAATTGAACTATATCAATAATCACTTTAAATTTTAATGGTCTAAACACTACTTAAAAGAGAGAGACTGTCAGAGTGAATTAAAAAAATTAGACCCAACTTTAAAAATGAAAAGTATGGAAAAAGTTATACCATGCTAACATTAATCAAAAGAAAGTGGGAGTACCTATATTAATTTCAGACAGAGCTGACTTCACAGCAAAGAAAGTTATTAGGGATAGAGAGGGGCATTACATAATTATAAAGAGGTCAATACTACAAGAAGCCTTAACAATCCTTAATGTGTATTTGCCTAACAACTGAGGTGTGTGTACACACAAAATACATGAAGCAAAAACTGACAGAACTGCAAGGAGAAATTGCAATAGATGAATCCACTATTACAGTTGAGAGACTCTATTAATGACAGATTCAGCAGGCAGAAAATCAGTGTGGACATAGTTGAACTCAACAGCACCATTAATCAACTGGATATAACTGACATCTACAGACTTCATCCAACAACAGAAAAATACCCACTCTTTTCAACCTTGCATGGAACATTCACCAACCTTGCATGGAAAATCACACTGTGGGCCATAAAAACCCTTAACAAATTTAAAAGAATAGAAATTGCATGATGTCTGCTCTCAGACCACAGTGGAATTAAACTAGAAATCAATAAGAGAAGGATAGCTGGAAAACCCCAGAATACTTGGAGATTAAACATTAATTTCTAAAGAACACAAGTCAAACAAGCAATCTCAATATAGATAAAAATATTTTGAACTAAATGAACATAAAAAAGCAACTTATCAAAATTTGTGGCATGCAGCAAAAATCGTGCTTAGACAAAAATTTATAGCATTGAAGGCATATATTAGAAAAGAAGAAAGACCTAAATTCAATCATCTAAGCTTCCACCTTAGAAACCAATAAAGAAACGCATATTAAATCCAAATTAGGCAAAAGAAAAGAAATAATAAAAAATTAAAGCAGTAATCAATGAAATTTAAAACAGGAGGTCATTTGAGAAAATAAACAAAACAAAAACTTGGTTCTTTGAAAAGATCAACAAAATAGACAAATCTCTAGCCAGGCTAACTAAGAAAATGAAAGAGAGGACATAAATTACTAATATCAGAAATGAAAGAGGGAAAATCACTACTGATTCTATGGGCATTAAAAAGACAATAAAAGAATAATATGTAAAACTCTATGCCCATAAATTTGATAACCTAGAGGAGATGGACCCATCCCCAAAAGACACAATCTACTAAACCTCAGACAAGAAGAAATAGGCAATTTGAATAGACCTTTTAAAGAAATTGAAATAATAATTAATAACTTTCTGAAACAAAGCACCAGGCCCAGATGGGTTCACTGGTGAATTCTATCAAACATTTAAGGAAGAAATTCTACCAATTCTCTGCAATCTCTTTCAGAAGATGGACACAGAAGAGATACTTTCTAACTCATTCTTTGAAGCCAGCATTACCCTAATAATAAATCTGACAAAGGCTTTACAAGAAAACAAAAGACCAATATCTCTCATGAACATAGATGCAAAATGCTGAATAAAATATTAGCAAGTCAAATTCAACAATGTGTAAAAAGAATTATACACCATGACCAAGTGGGATTATTCCTTGATATACCAGGCTGGTTCAGCATTTGAAATCAGTTCATGTAATTCATCGCAATGACAGGATAAGAAAAATCACATGATCATAACAATATATGTGGAAAAAGCATCTGACAAAATCCAACACCAATTCCTGATAAAAACTCTCAGCAAAGTAGGAATAGAGGGGAACATTCTCAACTTGATAAAGAACATCTACAGAAACCCTCCAGCTAACCTACTTAATGGTGAGAAATTTGAAGCTTTCCCACTAAGATCAAGAACCCGGCAATGATGTACCCTCTCACCACTGCTTTCAGCATCTTACCAGAAGTTCTAGCTAATTCAAAACGAAGAGAAAATAAAATCATACAAATTGTGAAGGAAAAAATAAAACTGTATTTGCTCATAATCACATATGTAGAAAATCCAAAAGAATTGACAAAAAAAAAATCCACTTGAAGCTCATAAGTGATTATTGCAAGGATACAAGGTACAAGGTAAATATACAAAATACAATTACTTTCCTATTTCTAGTAATGAACAAGTAAAATTTGAAATTAAAAACACATTACCATTTACATTAGCATCCTCCCCCAAATGAAATACTTAGGTATAAATCTAACAAAATATTTCCTCTATGTGAGGAAAACTATAAAACTCTGATGAATGAAATAAAAAAGGAACTAAATAGATATTCCATATTCATGGGTAGGAAGACTCAACATTGCCAAGATATTGGTTCTTCCCAACTTATCTACAGATTCAACACAATCCCTATCAGAATCCCAACAAGTTATTTTATAGATATCAACAAACTGATTCTAAAGTTTATATGGAGAGAATAAAGACCCAGAATATCCAACTCAATAATGAAAGAGAAGAACAAAGTCCAAGAACTGACACTACCCAACTTCAAGTTTTTCTACAAAGTTTCAAGAGACTATAGTATTGGCAAAAGAATACACAAATAGTTCAATGAAGCAGAGTAGAGAGTCCAGAAACAGACCCACATAAATATAGTCAACTTAACTGTGACAATGAGGAAAGGCAATACAATGGGGAAAAGACAGTCCTTTCAACAAATGGTGCTAGAACACCTGGACATCCTCACACCAGAAATGACTCTAGACACAGACCGTACACTTTTCACAAAACCTAACTCAAAATGGATCACAGACATAAATATAAAATATAGAACTATAAAACTTATAGAAGATAACATAGAAAACCTACATGACCTTGGGAATGGCGATGACTTTTTATATACAACACCAAAGGCACGATTAACGAAAGAAAAATGGATAAGTTGGACTTCATTAAAATTAAAAACCTCTGCTCTGCCTAAGGCAGTCAGGAGCATAAGACAAGCCACACTTGCAAAAGACACATTTGATAAAGGACAGTTACCCACAATATACAAAGAACACTTAAAACTCTCCAATAAGAGAACGAATGACTCAATTAAAAAATGTGCAAAAGACCTGAACAGACATCCCATCAAAGAAGATATACAGATGGCAAATAAGCATATGAAAAGTGTTTAACATCAGGTCATCAGGGAAATGCAAATTAAAACAACAATGAGATAACATTATACACCTATTAGAATGGCCAAATTCTCAGACACTGACACCACCAAATGCTGGTGAGGATTCAAACAGGAATTCTCATTCATTGCTGGCGGGAATGCAAAATGGTACAGTCACTTTGGAAAACAGTTTGAAGGTTTCTTACAACATTAAATATATTCTTACCACAAGATCCTTGGTATTTACCCAAAGGATTTGAAAACTTATGTCAACACAAAAAGCTGCACAGGAATGTTTATTCATAATTGCCAGAAGTTGGATACAACCAAAATGTCCTTCAGTAGGTGAATGGATAAATAAACAGTGGTACATCCAGACAATGGAATATTATTCTATACCAAAATGAAATGAGATAGCAAGCCATGAGAAGACAGGGCTTTCCTATCTGAAGGAGGAAACAAATGCAAATTATCAATACTAAGTAAGAGAAGTCAATCTGAAAAGGCTACTACATACTGTATGATTTCAACTACGTGACATTCCAGAAAAGGCAAAACTATGGAAACAGTAAAAAGATCTGTGGTTACCGGGGCTTAGGAAGGAGGAAGGTATGAATAAGCGTTCACCAAGAATGAAACCTAATGTAAACATTGGATTTTGGGTGACAATGATGTGTTGATCGTAACAAATGTACCACTCTGGTGCGGGATGTTGAGAGTGGGGGAGGTTAGGGAGGGCTGGGATGGGGGTGGGTTACAGGAAGTCTCTTACTTTCTGCTCAGTTTTGCTGTGAACTTAAAACTGCCCTAAAAAATAAAGTTTATTCATTTAAAAACTTGAACTGGGTTAACTAGAATAGAGCATGCTCTGAGACTGCCTTCTCGGGGTCACATGTGAAAATAAAAATTTTTTCTCCCAATAAGAAAAGGGAGTGGGAGGCCTTGGCACTCAGTTGGGATCTACTGTCCATCTACCACACAGTGGCACCTGCATCTTTCAGGAAGAAACTCTGCAAGGAAGAAAAGGGGTCCCAAGAAGCCTCATCAATTAAAAACAGGGATTTGGACAAAGAAATCCACCCAGGTTCTAGTGTAGAAGTACTATTTCCCTTGATGAGATTTGCTCACTTGTCAAGATAGTGATAAAAATAGCTACTGCTCTTTAAATAAGCTTTCAAATAAATAAATGAGCCCTTGTGGAACATATTATCTTTTTTATTCTATAAGTCTCCATTTTAAAACAGAAATAAGCTCAAAAGTGTCCTCATTCGTGAAAGTGGGGACACAAATAGTTATTTGTACAACCATGTTCATAAAAGCATCATCCAACATAGTCAAAAGGTGGAAGCAACCTAAGTTGCCCATTGACAAATGAATGGAAAATCAAAATGTCATATATATGTACCTGCAATGGAATATCATTCAGCCTTTAAAAGAAAATTCTGGGCTTCCCTGGTGGCGCAGTGGTTGAGAGTCCGCCTGCAGATGCAGGAGACACAGGTTCGTGCCCCGGTCCGGGAAGATCCCACATGTTGTGGAGCGTCTGGGCCCGTGAGCCATGGCCGCTGAGCCTGCGCGTCCGGAGCCTGTGCTCCGCAACGGAGAGGCCACAACAGTGAGAGGCCCGTGTACCGCAAAAAAAAAAAAAAAAAAAAGAAAATTCTGACATATGCTACGATATGATGAACTCTGAAGACATTATTAAGTGAAATAAGCCAGTCACAAAAGGACAAATACTATATGATTCCACTCACATGAGGTACGCAGAGTAGTTAAATTCATAGAGACTGAAGATAGAATGGTAGTTGCCAGGAGCTGGGGGAAAGGATAAATAGGGAGTTTTAGTTAATGGTTTCAGAGTTTCAGTTTTGCAAGATGAAAAAATTTCTGTGGATGGATTGTGATGATGATCGTACAACAATGTGAATGTACTTAAAGCCACTGAATTGTACATTTAGAAATGGTTAAAATAGTAAAATTTAGGTTATGTATATTTTACCACAATTTAAAAAAAGAAATAATTTTTAGAGTGTCTTAATTCACATAGGATTCTCAAGAAGCTATATCTAAAGGAAAGATTCATGTTTTGTGTACCATGATCCTTAGAGACTGAAGTAAGAGATCAATGAGACACGATTAATGAACACATCTGAAAACCCCTAAGTTTCACACAAATATATGGATTTTATTGACACACGATATTTTCCTACAGTAATAAATAGAATGCAATCTTAAGGGTTACTTTGGAGTTGAGAAGGCAGTGTATCCTTGATAGGGGTGGTCAGATTTTGTGGTACCATTTTCTTTAGAACTGCATCTAAGAGGGAACAAGTGTACTGGCCGGGAATCACACAGGTATATGCAATATCTGTGTGGGCCCTACTGTTTCTCTCCACACCAACATAATTCATAATTCAAACTGGCTAATATCCCCCAAGTTTTCCCCTCCTCCCAGTTTTAACATATCATAAAAATAGCTAGTACCATAAAAGTCAACATTTCAAATATAAAAATCTCTTATACAAATATAATTCATAATATAATCATTCTTAAAATACAGCCATTTATATGAGTTTGAAACATTATTAAAATAAATATTTCCTAGAGAAAATTTCATTTGCATCACAAAATTATAAAACAGAAGCATATAAAACTAATTCATGATTGACTCTACTTCAGTGTGTCCATTATCTCTCCTGCTCAGTATATACAGTATGAAGTACACATAGGTAGCCTGAAAACACACCACATCACCCTTTCTATACCTAGATCTTTGAATTTCACGTACATCTACCTGTAGCGCCCACAGCCTACCTGCCTACACACTCTACCTGGAGCTTCTGGGTGATGAAGGGTTCTCCTGCACCAATTTGCATTAAAGCGTTTTTCCAGCCATCCTTCAGTTCAGAAGTCTTATGAGCTTGTTACTTTCTGGAAGCAGACATCTTCTCTTCCAAATCAAGGGAGCTACATCTTGGTTCCCTACATGGGACTGTAACAGCCCGTTTCCCAGATAACGGATGTTTTCTGATTTATTTGCATTTGGGTATTGCTGAATGGTACTAACCCTGATTTCCAAGATTGGGAAGTTCTGTCTCCTGACTGATACTTAGGTGTTGTGTGGTGCATATTTTGATGGGCTGTCTTGTGACTCTCACAGCATTCCATTACTTGCTTGGAAACGGGGCAGTCTGAATCCTTAACAGACAATATAGCTGTGTTTTTAAATATCGTGGAGAAAAAGGTATATAAACATATATAAGCCACTAAAGTTTCCAGTTATCATTACTTAATTGTATCTCTAAGTAGTATGATTACAGTTCTTCTTCAATAATATAAATGAGTAAGTTTCACTAAACAATAAGTTGAAGAATTAAGCTGGCTGACGTTTACAGCCACCTTTCCAGTGACGACCAAAGGGAAAAGTTTTCAGGAAAAGCTGGCTTGCGATTCCAAGTGGTAAACCTTCAAGGATTTGAAGTACCTGTCACACGGTTTGACCATTGCCAGGAAGCCATTCATCCACGGGAACATCCTTAATTCCTCTTACCCGAAGTTTTCCTTTTTTAAAAAAACATCATTCATCCTTGTTTTCTGAGGCAGAAACTCTTTTTTTTTCTTTTCTTCAACTCCACGCGTGAATGTCCCAGGCAAACCTTTGTTCTGCTCTCTAAAGCCTTGTTTCTTGTACCTCTTCTTCCGTCTCCTCCTTCAGGGCAGCGATTTTGGACCGAGACGTCTGCTTGCTCGAGTTCCGGTGGGGGAAGAGCTTCAAGCGGACTGTGGGGCTGATCGCCTGCCGGAAGAGGCTCTTCTCGCTCAGCATCCTCTGGATGGAGTCGTACTGCCGCACTCTATTCTCCTCTATGACCTAGGGAAGTGGCCGTTAGTGACAACTCGGACAAAGAGGCAGGGCGGACCAAAGCAAGGCAAGAAGGGCACAGGCTCAGAGGATGAGGAAAGCCAGAAAGAACACACAGCGAGTGTCCAGAGGCTTGCAGTCTGAACAGTCAGGGAGAGCTTGTTTCACTGCTGAGTCCTCGTGCTTTATGGAGCTTCTACCATTGTGAAATCAGCTGTAATTTTTTACTTAGAAGCTGGGAGATTGCTTTTTTTTAATTGATATAGTACTGAACAATGTGCTTCTTCAGAGAACTTTAGAGGAACTAAGGGGGCTTTGAAAACAAGAACTATTCATGTTAGATCCCTTGTGTATTAACCTTACAAATGAGTGTTAAGTCCACAGCACCATAAAGAGTTGAACCATGTCAACAGTGGATTTGAAGCTTAACAATTTCAAATTGGTCAGGATGTGCCTGAGTTACTGTGCCTCCTTCACTCGTTCAAGCTGAACCTGACCGTAGCTGGGCAAGAGGTTGTGAGTCGGCCCCTAACTTATCACTCGAAGCTTAGTAATAATAATGGTAATAACAATCCTTCAGTAAGAAAAGCATTTACCTCCAGGAGCCTGAAAAGCCTTAACAGAAATGATGTGATACATCATCCTCAGGATTTCCTTGTGGCTAAACCCAAAGGGATTTGTAAACATCACTTGAAAGAATCGGTGACAGTTTTGAAACCACAAATGAGAAGGTGGTTGGGAGACGCACTAAGCTGAGTTCCAAATAATGGCTAGAAGAATGAAATAAACCTTTCAACTACTGCGTTAAAACCATACATCAGGTTGCAAGACAATCCAGGCCTGTTCTGGACCCCATCCATGGGAGATTCAGTTACTGAAAGCATCAGCACCTAGTCTTTTTCATGACTGATCCCCAAATAAAAGAAGCAAAAAGTATAGATGTTCCAATTTATTAATGTAATTTAGTAATAAGCTGCTATTTTAGATTGGCTGAATTCCAACCTCAACTCGTTGCACAAAGTGAGACACTTGGGCAGGTATTTTGAGTAAAGCTGGATAGCTGTGAGCTTGTACATTGCTGTGACTTGCAGGAACCAGCACATATCAGATTGTTATCAAGAATCAAAGGAGAGATGAGATCTTAGGTAAATTAGAAACACTCACCAAAAATCGCTGACATTCCAACATTGCCTCTATCCTGTGTTCAGAGAGGATTACTGTGCAATCAGCAAATGCTTGTTTTAGGGTTCTTCGAATGATCTGGTATGTTCTAGCAAAGAAAAAATACCACATATAACATCACAGAATGTTAATAATCTGTCTCTATCCTTGATAACATACCTATTCTTCTGTCAATGTAATTCCTTAAATTATCTTTCCTTGAATCCTTTTAACAGAATGTTGCAATAGAGTCAGCCACAATCAGCTTTCCAACCACAGGGCAGATTCTAAGTTTTCATAAATAAATAGGACAAATATTTGGGAAAAAATTTCACAGTTTGAAAAAAGTTTCCCAAATAAGTATATTTTTCATTATGTAGCATCAATAGTAGTTCTTTATTTTATGCTATAAATATTTCCTATGTTATAAATGGGATAGTAAGGAAGACCATAAGGACCCAGGTATGCCTATGTAACTAAATATTTTATCACACGTCAATAAGGGGGAAGAGTTTGTATGAAATTGCAAAATTACACTTAGAAGAGAACACATAGCTCTTATACTAGGAAATAAGCACTTGTGTGCATGTCAAATAGTAACTTTTCCACTGGGCAATTATTTCATATCTAGAAGGTAGTCTCCTGCTTGCAGACACGACAGCCTGATGGAAATTTGTGTCAATATGAAGTATGTCTCAATGATTCTTTTCCCCCTGTGTTATTAAATAGCAGGAATTCGGAAACTCACATTGGATCCAGATGAGCACTGGGTTCATCAAGCAGCAAGATCTTTGCTTTACTGAGAACGGATCTGGCCAAGCACATCAGCTGCTTGTGGCCATGGCTTAGGACACAACCCCCATCCATAAGGACAAAATCAAGCTTCCCAGGAAACTGCTCTATCACAGATCTGAGTCCAACCTGCAGAAAAGAAAGAGGAAAAACACTGGGCTTAGGAGGGGTAGTTCACATACTACAGGGTTAAAAACACTTAAGAGGCTGATAATCTGAAAAGACAGGAGTTCTAAAAGTTTAAATTTCATAACAACCCCCCACCATTCCTGCTATCTGGCTTTAACTGAACAAAAGACTATGTATAATCTTGGCAGCTCTAAAGCATCAGTCTACAGACAGTTTCAGCTCTGTACTTTTCCTTTCATGAGGTTTTCAGGGAATGCCTATTCTATGCCAGGTCCTCCAATAGGGATTAAAGAGAGGATAAATGGTCCGTGGGCCCTGCAAAGCTCAGGGTTTATAAAGACATACACAGATAATTATAACACAATTTAATACATGCTAGAAAAGATAATATGTATAGAATGCAGTTACTTACTGTATCATGACAGATTCTTTTATGTTACCTTCCATTCTCTACTCTGGAATAACAGAGCATGAAAGGCAGCAATAAAAATCAACTGAGGAGCCATTTAAAACCACATATGGCAATGTACTACTCATCTCTTTAATTCATAAAAACTGACTTTAAGAAAGTCACGAAACTATGAAGTAAAAATAACTGGAGTTAAAATAGTGGTGTATTACTGGAGATTTAAAGGTGCTTAAATATTCGGGTGGAATATGAGAGTTGTGTTAGGGTCAACGGCTTATTTTTTTAAGCTAGATAGGAAAAATAAATAGGTTGAAAAAGCAAATGAGATAGAGAAACCCATTCTTTCGAAATAAGATAAAAAATGTAACCTTGCCTCATATCACTTATTCAAATAAATGTGCATTGACATATGTATTTTTGCCAAGTGTTGCTGAGTGTTTGAGACCTAAAGAGATACACATATGATTATATCCTGCCCTTGGGAAGTCTGGGATTTAGTATTGGGAGGTAAGATGTGTTCCCACCTACCTGTAATACAGGCAGAATAAGATAGTGGCCTTAAGACAGACTCTCACGAGTTCAGTGATGAATCTGGAGATGGCTCACATCACTGTGTTTGTTCAGTAAATATTAACTGTGCCCAGGATATGTATTGCAGCCAATATTCCTTTCCTTGAGTGGATTTCTCATTAAAACAACCTCACTTTGTGTGAATTCATTAATGTTTGAAAAGAGTTTCTGAGATGGTAGGGAAAATAAACATATTAATTAGACAAGGGGGACTATTCTCATGTATCCTGGAAGACTCAAACATAAAACTAATTTTGGATCTAACCAGCTGAGAATGTGAATAAGGGCTCTTGGGTGAGGAACTGGAGGACTTGTGTTCTTTCTCTCTTCAACTTTCGCTTTTTATTGGCTTCAGCCTGTGAACCTGCTACATCTCTCCCCTCTTGAAACAAAACCCCCTCATTTGCCTCCAGATTCTCCTTTAGCTATTATTTATTTATTTAACAGATCTTTACTGGAGTATA
This sequence comes from Pseudorca crassidens, assembly GCF_039906515.1. Classification (NCBI taxonomy): domain Eukaryota; kingdom Metazoa; phylum Chordata; class Mammalia; order Artiodactyla; family Delphinidae; genus Pseudorca; species Pseudorca crassidens. The sequence continues at coordinate 75,344,350 of NC_090303.1, read as the reverse complement.
ATTGCTTCACAATACTGTGTTAGTTTCTGTTGTACAACAAAGTGAATCAGCCATATGTATATATATGTCCCCATATCCCCTCCCTCTTGAGCCTCCCTCCCACCCTCCCTATCCCACCTCTCTAGGTCATCGCAAAGCACTGAGCTGATCTCCCTGTGCTATGCGGCTGCTTCCCACTAGCTAACCATTTTAAATTTGGTAGTGTATATATGTCGATGCTACTCTCACTTTGCCCAGCTTCCCCTCCCCTCCCGTGTCCTCAAGTCCATTCTCTATGTTTATGTCTTTATTCCTGCCCTGCCACTAGGTTTGTCAGTACCATTTTTTTTTTAGAGTCCATATATATGCGTTTGCATACAGTATTTTCTCTTTCTGACTTATTTCACTCTGTATGACAAACTAGGTTCAGACTCATCCACCTAACTACAAATAACTCAATTTCGTTTCTTTTTATGGCTGAGTAATATTCCATTGTATATATGTGCCACGTCTTTATCCACTCATCTGTCAATGGACACTTAGGTTGCTTCCATGTCCTGGCTATTGCAAATAGAGCTGCAATGAATATTGTGGTATATGTTGCTTTTTGAATTATGGTTTTCTCAGGGTATATGCCCAGTAGTGGGATTGCTGGGTTGTATGGTAGTTCTATTTGTAGTTTTTTAAGGAAACTCTATACTGTTCTCCATAGTGGCTGTATCAATTTACATTCCCACCAACAGCGTAAGAGGGTTCCCTTTTCTCCACACCCTCTCCAGCACTTATTGTTTGTAGATTTTTTGATGATGGCCACTCTGACTGGTGTGAGGTGATACCTCATTGTAGTTTTGATTTGCATTTCTCTAATAATTAGTGATGTTGAGCATCCTTTCATGTGCCTCTTGGCCATCTGTACGTCTTCTTTGGTGAAATGTCTATTTAGGTCTTCTGCCCATTTTGTAATTGCATTGTTTGTCTTTTTGATATTGAGCTCCATGAGCTGTTTGTATATTTTGGAGATTAATCCTTTGTCCATTGCTTCATTTGCAAATATATTCTCCCATTCTGAGGGTTGTCTTTTTGTCTTGTTTATGGTTTCCTTTGCTGTGCAAAAGCTTTTAAGTTTAATTAGGTCCCATTGGTTTATTTTTGTTTTTATTTTCATTACTCTAGGAGGTGGGTCAAAAAAGATCTTGCTGTGGTTTACATCAAAGAGTGTTTTTCCTATGTTTTCCTTTAAGAGTTTTATAGTGTCTGGTCTTACATTTAGGTCTTTAATCCATTTGGAGTTTATTTTTGTGTATGGTGTTAGGGAGTGTTCTAATTTCATTCTTTTACATGTAGCTGCCCAGTTTTTGCAGCACCACTTATTGAAAAGGCTGCCTTTTCTCCATTTTATGTTCTTGCCTCCTTTGTTGTAAATTAGGTGACCATATATGTGTGGGTTTATCTCTGGGTTTTCTATCCTGTACCATTGATCTATATTTCTGTTCTTGTGCCAGTACCATACTGTCTTGATTACTGTAGCTTTGTAGTATAGTTTGACATCAGGGAGCCTGATTCCTCTAGCTCCGTTTTTCTTTCTCAAGATTTCTTTGGCTATTCGGGGTCTTTTGTATTTCCATACGAACTGTAAAATTTTTTGTTCTAACTCTGTGAAGAATGACATTGGTAGTTTGATAGGGATTGCATTGAATCTGTAGATTGCTTTGGGTAGTATAGTCATTTTCACAATACTGATTCTTCCAATCCAAGAACATGGTATATTTCTCCATCTGTTTATGTCATCTTTGATTTCTTTCATCAGTGTTTAATAGTTTTCTGAGTACAAGTCTTTCACCTCCTTAGGCAGGTTTATTCCTGGGTATTTTATTATTTTTGCTGTGATGGTAAATGGGATTGTTTCCTTAATTCTTCATTTTGATTTTTCATTGTTAGTGTATAGGAATGCCAGAGATTTCTGTGCATTAATTTTGTATCCTCCAACCTTGCCAAATTCATTGATTAGTTCTAGTAGTTTTCTGGTGGCATCTTTAGGATTTTCTATGTATAGTATCATGTCATCTGCAAACAGTGACAGTTTTACTTCTTCTTTCCCAATTTGTATTCCTTTTATTTCTTTTTCTTCTCTGATTGCCGTGGCCAGGACTTCCAAAACTATGTTGAATAAGAATGGTGAGAGTGGACATCCTTGTCTTGTTCCCGATCTTAGAGTAAAGGCTTTCAGCTTTTCACCATTGAGTATGTTTGCTGTGGGTCTGTCATATATGGCCTTTATTATGTTGAGGTAGGTTCCCTCTATGCCCATTTTCTGGAGAGTTTTTATCGTAAATCGGTGTCGAATTTTGTCAAAAGCTTTTTCTGCATCTATTGAGATGATCATACGGTTTTTATTCCTTAATTCATTAATACGGTGTATCACATTGATTGATTTGCATATATTGAAGAATCCTTGCATCCCTGGGATAAATCCCACTTGGTCATGGTGTATGATCGTTTTAATATATTGTTGGATTCTGTTTGCTAGTATTTTGTTCAGGATTTTTGCATCTATGTTCATCAGTGATACTGGTCCATAATTTTCTTTTTTTGTGATATCTTTTTCTGGTTTTGGTATCAGGGTGATGGTGGTTTCATAGAATGAATTTGGGAGTGTTCCTCCCTCTGCAATTTTTTGCAAGAGTTTGAGAAGGATCAGTGTTAGCTCTTCTCTAAATGTTTCGTAGAATTCACTTCTGAAGCCATCTGGTCCTGGACTTTTGTTTGTTGCAAGATTTTAAATTACAGTTTCAATTTCATTACTTCTGCGCACGGGCTTTTTCTAGTCGCAGCCAGTGGGGGCTACTCTTTATTTCAGTGCACAGGCTTCTCATTGCGGTGGCTTCTCTTGTTGTGGAGCACAGGCTCTAGATGCGCTGGCTTCAGTAGTTGTGGCATGCAGGCTCCATAGTTGTGGCTCATGGGCTTAGCTGCTCCGCAGTGTGTGGGATCTTCCCGGACCAGGGCTCAAACCCATGTCCCCTGCATTGGCACACCGATTCTTAACCACTGTGCCACCAGGGAAGCCCTAGTTATTATTTAATGTCTCCCCCTTTTCTCATCTAGAAATCTTAAATAATGAGTGTGTATCTGTTGTCTCTACTGCCTGAGACCATAGAACATTTTTTCCCTTCTTCAAACATCTATTCCTTGCCTTATGAGAAACCACACCCTCTATGGACATTTCTTCTTATTATCACATGTAGGTAATTCTCCCTCTTCCTGTCCCTTGAATATTAGTTTTCCTCATTGCCAACTCTCCAAATGCTCCTTCTGAGATCTCATTCATGCTCAGAGTATCAACTACCACCGATAAGCGAATGATTTTTCATCTTTATATCCAGCCCTGGACCTCTTCCAAATACTTCTTAATCTTCCATCTCCTTGCCAGCCCTATTACAACAACCCTAGGCCAGGCCATTATTGTCTCTTAAGCTTCATACTGTAATCTCAAGTTGATTGTCACCCGACAACCCCACAGGGATCCTTCTAAAATATAGGTTTGACCCCATCATTTCTCTGTTTTAAATACTATGGTGGCTCTCCTGCTGACAGAATAACTGAACTCTCTCAGATGGCAGATAAGGCATCCAGAATTGAGCCCCCTCCACTTTTACTTCCAGCAGCACTAAACACTCAGCTTGTAGTTCCCCATACACCTTGACCTTCTCAGGTTTGTGCCATTGCTTAGCCGGGAGCACCATTCCAAATACTCCTGATCATCCTCTAGGGCAGTCAGGCACATAGTCACAGAAGTATGGGTGCAAGTTCCCCTGTTAGACTGTTGGCTTCCTGAGGGTAAAGACATGTGCTCTTTAGCTCACTACCAATGTCAGACACATTGTCAGCCTCAACACACCCATTCATTTGTTCAACAAATGTGTACTGAGCCCCTGGAATGCTGGCCAAACAAAACAAACACAGCTTTGATGAATGACAAATCAATCCGATTTAAGGAAGAATGACAAATGGTAAATGAATGAGTGCTGGTTTTAGCTCCCCCAATATGGAGTGTGATCTAAAACCAGTCACTTCACCTGTCGGTGTGCCTCCACTTTCTCATCTTTAAGACTCTATAAAACTCCTTAAAAACAAATTATCAAATAAGAAGTTCTTTAACACTGATAGGTCAGCATTTCCTTTCAGATCAATCAGAAATACTTGAGAATTTTTCTTAAGTCAAATTAAGCATCAAGAAAAGTGCTGATGAAAGACTGGAGCTATGAAGTCACACAGAAGTGGCTTTAAGTCTGCACTCCACCACTCGCTGGCTGACGCTGCCAGATGTGTTACTGGAAGTCTCACTTAGCTCACTGGAAAAAAATGGAGCAAATACTAGGATAGACTTCAAAGGCTTGTAATGGGGACTAAATGGGATAATTTGTGGAAAGAGCTTGCCACAGAGTGTAGCTTGTGGTAAGCACCTAATCAACCCTGACTATTAGTATTGTTAGAGCCTGGGAAATCCCAAGACATGGGCCTGGCCACTGAAACGTTTCCCTGGTATGACAGTATGACTTGTAAGACTTTCCCTTTACAAGTTATCTTGGAAAGCAAGTTAGCAGAAAGTGTCACAATACTAGTAATTTACATCATGCTTAGTAACAAGGTTGAGACTTTGTTAAGAACATTGCAGCATGTAGTCTCCCTTTAGATTCACACCAATCATACTCTAGTTTCCTAAGGCCATAGGGGGAAAGCTACTTTAGTGTGTTATACTTTGTACTTTCTTGTGATAGAGAGCTGAGCAAAGTGTGTGGTTCTTACCCAAATGAAACTATTTCTTAACACAAGTAAATAAGTACCTAAATATATAGCACTGTCAATATTTAGAGAAGAAAACTGTATAAAATGAGTGACAGAGACACAGGCCAATCTAGGGTGCATTTTGCCACATTCCTATCTCAACTGTTTTACTCACTATCAAGTATAGTAAAAATCTTTTAAAATCATATTCACTAGAGAAAGGTCAACATAAGTTAGTAAAAGTTTACTAGTTTGAAGTCAGTGAATATTTAACAAATGTATTAATTACCTATTTTCTGCCAGATATTGTGATAGGCTTTGGAGAGAAAATGGGAAGCAAGATAGACTAGTAATTGGTTTTTAAAAGATATAAAGTTCT